>NC_064921.1:693657059-694285392 GCF_023897955.1 Schistocerca gregaria | reverse complement strand
ACTCGTACTCAGAAAGGGCGGAACACCATGAGCGACTATAGACTGAACGTTCATATTCAAAGGACATGTACTTCAGTATGTCCTGCGCAAATGTCTGTCACTATCGATAAGGCGGCGCAACACCACTTACGGGTAAAATATTCCTACGGCACTGGTTGTCACTATGGACCCCACGTAATGGATCAGTGTGGCTTGTGCAGACGTGTTGGATGCCTTGTAGATGCATACGTGAACCGTACCGGCAAATCAGTGAGTTTGGATGGGGGCGCATTATTGACATAAGAGAACAGGATGCATCCATCTTTTTGCTCGTATGGGAAAAAGTGTTTCTACAGTGCAACGAATGTGTGATGAATAGTTCACGGAAGGCCTTAAAACACGACGAGGTTGGTCAGATCACGCCACCCAGACCACCCTCCCAGAAGGTCGACACCTCATCCGAATGATATTGCAGGAAATATCTGTGTCCTCATCGGCTCTGGTGCAACAGTGGAACAGTGTAACACACAGTAAACTATCAGCGGTGACAGTCCGTCGCTCTGTATTACGGCATGGGTTACGTGCGCGTCGTCCGCATGTCCTCCACCTTTGACGAATGTGCAGAAATATGCTACATGAGAATGGTGTGCGAAACTACGTCACTGAGGACATAAATGGCATCAGTTAGTGTTTTCGGACGAATCCTGGTTCTGCTTGTTTGAAAATGATGGCGACATTTAGGTTCGCTGTTGCCAGGGGGGCCGGAATCTCAGTTGCCGCATTTGCACAAGCTATACAGTGCTAACTCAAGGCCTTATGATGTGGGGAGCTGTTGGGTTTAGCCACAGATCACAACTGGTGCGTGTCCAGGGCACTCTGACCACTATGACTTTCACGAATGACATCCTGCGACCGGTGACCATATATTTACTGCACAACACCCCAGACGCCATTTTTCAACAAGACAATGCACAACCGCATTTTTCTGCACCAACACGTGCCTCCTTGGTGTCATAGCATGTCAACCTTTCCTTCCGTCTCGTCATATCACCAGACTTTTCGCCAATCAAAAATTTGTGGTATATGATGAAACGACTAGTGCAACGCTGTGACACAACGCCAACCACAACACATGAACTTCGGAACCAGGTGAATGTATCAGGCATGGCTATACCACAGAACGCCATTCGCGCCTTTTACCCGTCAATGCCATCACGCATGGAACGAGCTATCAGGGCCCATGGCGTATCATGTGGCAACTAGCTAGCGAGACACATAATGAAACGAGGGACTGAAATGCTAATCATCTCTGCAGAACGTCCTATCTTTAGTCGTTCAAGGTGTTTTTTCTGAACATGAGTGTACGTAGACACTCTAGTTGAGGTTAGAAGAATCTGTTGACATTTATACGTGTTTGTGGATTTAATTTCGTAACAAATCAGCATCCACTTTTTGATCATCATATTGCGATACATTCTATCATCTGAGCGGCCACTCACCAACAACTCACGTTAACCATCCATTCCATATTCTAACAATAAGGGGCAGTCAAGTGAAAACTAGGCCGGTTATATAATGAGAATGGCGAGGACGTTGGTAACGCAGGGAGATGTATGTGTAGAAGTGCCCTCTATTGGGCATCAGGAAGGAACAGCGCGAACATTCGCTGCTGTTCCGTTTGTCTGTTAGACGTGCTCGGCAAGAGGTCAGCGAGTCTAATGAGCATGCGACTTAACTACGGAGGACGGGGAAGAGTAGTGACGTGTGTTGCGGTTTCTAACGATGGAAGGGAGTGTCAGGATATGAAATTCACGCCCGAATGTCCCGCTGTGTATGGCGATCTTAGTATGTGTAGAGCGAGTGTGCTTTTCGTGTATTACACGATTTCGAAAAGGTCGAGTGCCATTGAAAGACAGCAACAATCGGCCCGCACACACTCGTCGCGTCATTACTCCTGTCATTCCTCCGGTGGATACTGCGTCAGAAATGACCGGTGGCGAGTGATGTAAGACATTCGGCTCATGTTGGGCATCAGTCACGGTACCGCTCACGCCACCGTTACAGAGCGTAGGAAGTTCCTGAAAATCTGTGCGCAGAGGTTTCGCGAAGGCCTGACGAAAAAGCTGAAGAACAGAATGTCGATTTGACTGCAGCACGTAGAGCGGAATTACGACGAAGAATATCGTTTTCTGTCGCGTACTGTCGCAGGCGATATATCGCGCTGTCATTATTTTGAGCCGGAAAACATGCGCCATAGCCAGCAATGGAAGCACATGGTTTCACCCCCATCGAAAATGCCCGAAGTTGTGCACGCCAGCTCCGTGAAAGCCATGCTGACTTTTTTATCTGACTGCAAAAGACAGCTTCTCATTGATTTTCTGAAACACGGCACCTCAATTAACACAAATCACAACCACTATGAACTGGCCATCACTCGTCGGTGACACTGGCTGCACAAATAATATCTGGACGGCTACTGCTAATAGCAACACGACCTGCGGAGTCAACACTGATGTTAATAAACAAGGGGGGATCAGAAAGTTCGCGTTTGAAGGCCGTACAGTAGAAAATCAGTGTACCTATCAGGCAAAATCGTCGCGTGCTTTGAGGCAATAATCCCATGGCGCACCAGAGTGAAGATACCCTTCTGGTAGAACACCGTGTCCTGTTGCGTGAAGAAGTCCGTAACTGCCTGCTGCACATCCTCTTTCGATAGGAGTCGTCGAACCTTCAAGGCCTTTTTTAATGGACTGAAGACTTGATAGCCGGCCGCTGTGGCCAAGCGGTTCTAGGCGCTTCAGTCCAAAACCACGCTGCTGCTACGGTCGCAGGTTCGAATCCTGCCTCGGGCATGGATGTGTGTGATGTCCTTAGTTTAGTTAGGTTTAAGTAGTTCCAAGTCTAGGGGACTGATGACCTCAGATGTTAAGTCCCATAGTGCTTAGTGCCTTTTGAACCATTTGATGACGTGATAACAGCATTGAGTAGGATCAAGACTAAAGGGCCGGTGTCGAGTGATTCTCACTCGAGTTGGCTTAACTGCTGCGTTACGATATTTACGATATGGGGACGTGCGTCATCATGAAGCTGGAGCACCCCTTGTCGCACCATTCCACAACGGTGGTTTTAGAAAGAAGCGCTATCCCTCACAAATACTCCTTCCTTCGATGGATGTCTACCGGTGTTTGTCCTTCGGCAGCCAAGAAAAGAATAACAGCACTTTGACCCTGTTTGGGCTCATCTGGTAATCCCGTCGCTATAATTCACTTTTCCGGATTCACAGCATGCACGTCGGAAATACACAAATGCCAGATTAGTTCCTTGCCTTCATGTCGGTATGTATATACCCACATCGTGGTCACGCTACGTTATATAGACGCTTCAGCAACGCCTTCAACTGAAAACTTTTTCGTAGCCCATTATACATAACCGTCCTACTAAAATCATTCACTGCTTCAGCATTCATGTGCTTTATACAATGTCTACACAAAAAATAATACTCTTATATAATTCTTCATGCTTTCCCGGCGATCTGTTGACATCTTGGATATTCGGGAATCCAGCCGGATGTTCGCGTCGTTCTCGCACGATATTTCAACAGCGTACCTCGCTGTCTTCTTCAGGTGCTACCTGAGACTGGTCCTTGGGTCGATCGAGTCCAGTATTTATGCCTGGGAGGAGCTGGGCGTTCCCTAATCGGTCCGCGCCCAGTCGAGTGTTCCATCTGTGGTCCGCGCCCGCCAGACTCGGCTTCAACGGACCCCTCCAGTCGCGGATGTTCCGACTGCCGTCGGCGCCGGTTTTGGCCGTCCTCAACGGTTGTGGTTGTCATTTGAGGTGTGTCAGGCCCGATCTGAGATGTTAGGTACTCTATCTCATGACTGTTACTACGGTTTCCACTTCTGTTGCGTGCTGGGCGCTCCCTAATCGGTCCGCGCCGCGTCGTGTGTTCCATCTGAGGTCCGCGCCCGCCAGACGCGGCTACATTGTCCCTCTCTGGTGGCCGGTGTTCCCTCCGCCGTCCGCGCCCGGCCTGGCCGTCTTCTGAAGTCGAGTTCATGACCTGGGGTGTGTCAGATCTGGTCTCTAATGTCCAACACCTTGTCTCACAGCTGTTCCCTCGGTCTCCACTTATATTTCCTTCTGAATCCTGGAGTGTCCTGCGTTGAGTTTTCACAAGCTCAAGCGCAGGATTCCAGGCAGTGCTGATTTGGTATCCCGAGTCACGGTTGATTAGATTGTCTGTGACCTTAATCTCAATTGCTTCTTTAATGACACTGTCCCAATATCTTGAGGTCTGTGTCACAATCTTGGTGTCATTGTAATCCATTGAATGACCAAGTTCCAGACAATGCTCTGCTATGGCTGATTTAGTTGCCTGTCTGAGTCTGGTATGTCTCTGGTGTTCTTTACACCTGATGTCCACAGTTCTGGTGGTCTGGCCAATGTATGACATCCCACACTGGCATGGTATGTTGTAAATACCTGGCTTGCGTAGCCCCAGGTCATCTTTTACAGTCCCCAGCATAGCCCCAATTTTTGTGGGTGGGCAAAATATGCTCCTGATGTCATATTTCTGGAGAATCCTGCTGATCTTGGTAGAGATAGGTCCGGCATATGGCAAGTATGCCATCTTCTTTGCCTCTTCTGGTTCTTCTTCTGGATCCTTTGGCCGGTTGGCAGGTTGAAGTGCCTTCTGGATATCTCTAGAGGAGTACCCATTCCTGCTGAACACTGATTGTAAGTGTTCTATTTCTGTGGCCAGACTATCAGGATCTGACAGAGTTTGTGCTCTGTGGACCAGTGTTTTGAGCACTCCATTCTTCTGTGCCGGATGGTGGCAACTGCTGGCTTGAAGGTATAAGTCAGTGTGCGTAGGTTTGCGGTACACACTGTGTCCAAATGTGCCATCTCCCTTTCTCTTCACCAGAACATCCAAGAATGGAAGTATTCCATCCTTCTCCATTTCCATTGTGAACTTAATGTTCGGATGGCAAGAGTTCAGATGTAGCAGGAACTCATCTAACTTCCTTCTACCATGGGGCCAGATGACAAAGGTATCATCCACATACCTAAAAAAGCACTTGGGTTGATATCTGGCTGAAGAGAGTGCTTCCTCTTCAAACCTTTCCATAAATAGGTTGGCCACCACTGGTGATAGAGGGCTACCCATCGCCACCCCTTCTGTTTGTTCATAAAATTGACCCCCATATAGGAAGTACGTCGATGTCAGTACATGCCTGAACAGGTCAAGGAGAGCCCCATCGAACTTCTCTCCAATAAGCTCAAGTGACTCCTTCAGTGGTACACGTGTAAAGAGAGACACCACATCGAAACTAACCATGATGTCTGTGTCTGTGATGTGTTGCTGGCCCAGTCGATGTAGGAAATCCTCTGAGTTCCGGATGTGATGTGCACATTTACCCACATGTGGTGTCAACATCTTCTTCAGGTATTTCGCAGTAGGGTAAGTTGCTGCACCAATATTGCTGACAATAGGTCGCAGTGGAACCCCATCCTTGTGAATCTTGGGTAGTCCATAAAGTCTAGGGGGTGTTGGCGCTTTGGGACGCAGCGGAGGGAACACCGGCCACCAGAGAGGGACAATGTAGCCGCGTCTGGCGGGCGCGGACCTCAGATGGAACACACGACGCGGCGCGGACCGATTAGGGAGCGCCCAGCACGCAACAGAAGTGGAAACCGTAGTAACAGTCATGAGATAGAGTACCTAACATCTCAGATCGGGCCTGACACACCTCAAATGACAACCACAACCGTTGAGGACGGCCAAAACCGGCGCCGACGGCAGTCGGAACATCCGCGACTGGAGGGGTCCGTTGAAGCCGAGTCTGGCGGGCGCGGACCACAGATGGAACACTCGACTGGGCGCGGACCGATTAGGGAACGCCCAGCTCCTCCCAGGCATAAATACTGGACTCGATCGACCCAAGGACCAGTCTCAGGTAGCACCTGAAGAAGACAGCGAGGTACGCTGTTGAAATATCGTGCGAGAACGACGCGAACATCCGGCTGGATTCCCGAATATCCAAGATGTCAACAGATCGCCGGGAAAGCATGAAGAATTACATCAGATGACTCTACGGGGAGGAGATGTACCGTAACATCAAGAAGCTGGACAAGCTTCGACAAAGGAAAGGGAGGATGCTGTGTTCTCTCAGTTTCCTGCTGAGATGCCGAGAGGGTGAAGTAGTTCCAGTTTTCGCCAGGATCAAGCATCACATTAACTCGAGAGCGGCAAACAGGATCAAACACCGAGCTAGTCTCGCTCTGGTTAGAGAGAGAGTGCGCGACCTGCGCCACCGATTGGATTTGACATCCAGGGAACTGCTGTATCTTCACCTAACTATAGCAGCTTCCTTAACCACTCAAGACTGGGACCAGGTTGATGGTGCCTCCTGGTCTCTAGCAGAATGCACCAGCAAGAAGTCAATGGCACGCCAGGTAGCCAAGTTTGAGCGCCTCAACAACAAGGTGCAACAGACTGTGGACACACGCACAGTGGTCAATCTAACTGACAAGAAGCTTGATGAGACCACCTTAAAAGTACTTAGCAAGGGCCTCAATTTCGCAGTGACCCCTAGAAACGTTCCTGTCACAGCCTTTGTCAGTGCAGTTGAGCAAGTGGCCATCACGCTTCCTTCTAGTGTGGCCGAAGAGATCCGAAGAGAAACCTGCAGGGCGCTCACCAAGACCAAGCCACCCAAATCCAACATCTCAGGTGATGAAAGGGTGGCACTGAGGCGACTCCGGGAGGATGACAGCATTGTGGTGTTGCCTGCAGACAAGGGGAACTCCACAGTCATCCTACAAAAAACAGAATATGCCAGAAAGGTGCAACAACTTCTGGAGGATCCTGCATACAGGTCAATAGCCGGCGACCCTACAGAGAAAGTGGACAAAAAGACCAGGGCTCTGTTGAAGGAGACAGGCCTGCCTGAACAAGTCATCAAGAAGCTGCGTCCCAAAGCGCCAACACCCCCTAGACTTTATGGACTCCCCAAGATTCACAAGGATGGGGTTCCACTGCGACCTATTGTCAGCAATATTGGTGCAGCAACTTACCCTACTGCGAAATACCTGAAGAAGATGTTGACACCACATGTGGGTAAATGTGCACATCACATCCGGAACTCAGAGGATTTCCTACATCGACTGGGCCAGCAACACATCACAGACACAGACATCATGGTTAGTTTCGATGTGGTGTCTCTCTTTACACGTGTACCACTGAAGGAGTCACTTGAGCTTATTGGAGAGAAGTTCGATGGGGCTCTCCTTGACCTGTTCAGGCATGTACTGACATCGACGTACTTCCTATATGGGGGTCAATTTTATGAACAAACAGAAGGGGTGGCGATGGGTAGCCCTCTATCACCAGTGGTGGCCAACCTATTTATGGAAAGGTTTGAAGAGGAAGCACTCTCTTCAGCCAGATATCAACCCAAGTGCTTTTTTAGGTATGTGGATGATACCTTTGTCATCTGGCCCCATGGTAGAAGGAAGTTAGATGAGTTCCTGCTACATCTGAACTCTTGCCATCCGAACATTAAGTTCACAATGGAAATGGAGAAGGATGGAATACTTCCATTCTTGGATGTTCTGGTGAAGAGAAAGGGAGATGGCACATTTGGACACAGTGTGTACCGCAAACCTACGCACACTGACTTATACCTTCAAGCCAGCAGTTGCCACCATCCGGCACAGAAGAATGGAGTGCTCAAAACACTGGTCCACAGAGCACAAACTCTGTCAGATCCTGATAGTCTGGCCACAGAAATAGAACACTTACAATCAGTGTTCAGCAGGAATGGGTACTCCTCTAGAGATATCCAGAAGGCACTTCAACCTGCCAACCGGCCAAAGGATCCAGAAGAAGAACCAGAAGAGGCAAAGAAGATGGCATACTTGCCATATGCCGGACCTATCTCTACCAAGATCAGCAGGATTCTCCAGAAATATGACATCAGGAGCATATTTTGCCCACCCACAAAAATTGGGGCTATGCTGGGGACTGTAAAAGATGACCTGGGGCTACGCAAGCCAGGTATTTACAACATACCATGCCAGTGTGGGATGTCATACATTGGCCAGACCACCAGAACTGTGGACATCAGGTGTAAAGAACACCAGAGACATACCAGACTCAGACAGGCAACTAAATCAGCCATAGCAGAGCATTGTCTGGAACTTGGTCATTCAATGGATTACAATGACACCAAGATTGTGACACAGACCTCAAGATATTGGGACAGTGTCATTAAAGAAGCAATTGAGATTAAGGTCACAGACAATCTAATCAACCGTGACTCGGGATACCAAATCAGCACTGCCTGGAATCCTGCGCTTGAGCTTGTGAAAACTCAACGCAGGACACTCCAGGATTCAGAAGGAAATATAAGTGGAGACCGAGGGAACAGCTGTGAGACAAGGTGTTGGACATTAGAGACCAGATCTGACACACCCCAGGTCATGAACTCGACTTCAGAAGACGGCCAGGCCGGGCGCGGACGGCGGAGGGAACACCGGCCACCAGAGAGGGACAATGTAGCCGCGTCTGGCGGGCGCGGACCTCAGATGGAACACACGACGCGGCGCGGACCGATTAGGGAGCGCCCAGCACGCAACAGAAGTGGAAACCGTAGTAACAGTCATGAGATAGAGTACCTAACATCTCAGATCGGGCCTGACACACCTCAAATGACAACCACAACCGTTGAGGACGGCCAAAACCGGCGCCGACGGCAGTCGGAACATCCGCGACTGGAGGGGTCCGTTGAAGCCGAGTCTGGCGGGCGCGGACCACAGATGGAACACTCGACTGGGCGCGGACCGATTAGGGAACGCCCAGCTCCTCCCAGGCATAAATACTGGACTCGATCGACCCAAGGACCAGTCTCAGGTAGCACCTGAAGAAGACAGCGAGGTACGCTGTTGAAATATCGTGCGAGAACGACGCGAACATCCGGCTGGATTCCCGAATATCCAAGATGTCAATACTCTTATAGTTGAATCACTGCCTTCGAAATTGGCTGATGTCGTGCAAAGTCCGCATTTTAGAAGACGCTAAAGGCATCTGTAACTGACAAAGATTTAAGCACGCTGTTCTGTTATTCTATTTTTTCAAAGTAATCTGAGGTGGGGGTAAACAGAATCTAGATTGAACAGTTTACTCTGCTGCGGAGTGTGTGCTGTTTGTAAACTTGCTGAAAGAGTATAGCTATATTTAATATGGACTCGAAGCCAGGCCATTGCGTTAGTTAGGTAACCCACTTACCATCCAAGCCTATAGTTTGCATTCACTAGCAGAAGTACGGCTCTACGGGCAGGCTGTGTACTGTGCCTGTATAGCTGAGGCGGTAAGTGTGTTGTCCGTGAAAGACAACTGCCCCGTTTACTGTTCTCATCAATCTCTTAATTTGAATCTGTGTAGAATTTTCCATATAAGAAGTTTCACCGTAGATTAGCCACGGCTTGTAATTAGAAAATATGTATAACCGTTGTGCGACTGGCAGCTTCTTGAACCTGATGAGTCGGTCCTCTACCGTTATTTTTGCAGAAGGATATTTGCTTCATTTATGTATTGTTCGTATATTTTTAATGCATCGAAGGTTGTCTTATATGCTCATGTTAAGTATGAAACATACAACCAAATTCACACTTAAGCAGAGAATTGATGGCTTGCTTCAGTCATTTTCACCTTTGATGGTTTTCGTTGGTCACTATCAAATACTAACATAACATTGATTCTCCTCTTTAGGAATTTCCTTCCGCCCTGTTGACAACGCCTTTATACTAGTGTATCTGAAATGTCCTGTTCTGCTTTACATTTCCACTCTGACAGATTTGAAATTCTGCTACTGTTCATATTACACAGCTAAATAAATTATATTGTGATATCTACAAATGACCTTGACAATGACCTTCAGGTTGTCCTACATTTGGCATAATAACTCTGTTGTATCACACTCTGCTCTGGGCGCTATACCTAGATTCATCGCTGGATTAACACTTTTATTATTGTTTTGCAAGGAGTTATGCAGAAAATTTTAAGTAAGACGTAAAAAAGGTAATACTTCTTGATTAGATGGTAACAATTAATCAGTTCTCAGAAATGCATTTCATACCAGTACTGGTGACTGTCGGTAGTAGATTAACATAATAATATTTTTATACGGTAATGTGTACTATATATAAGAGAACTTTGGAATGGCATGGAATTTGGATGATGTGAGAGTGCCCTGGCGAGCAGCAGAATCATGTGAGTGGACAGAGAAACAACACTTTAGGGAGTTTTCAGAAGTATACGCTTGAAGGGGTACACGTCAGTGCCATACAGTCCACTGGAGTTCCATTTGTAATGTCGCGAATGTGTGCCGAAGACACCACAGGCTACACAGATACGACCTTCTGTTGCTTAAGTCCCCAGCAGCGACCGTTTTACAGCCCAGAAGTGGAAAGAGAAGTAACTCTGTTTTTAGTAAGGTCAAATAAAGCACTGTTGTGTATAAAATAGAAAGCTGTGGTTATTTGGAATGTGCCGGAAAATAAAGATAACATGTAAGAAACTGAGTGATAACGCACACTTTCGGGTGCCTTTAAAGGTTGAGACGCAGCCGAACGTTGACTTCCCAGAAACTAAATGTTTCTGCAACATACGAATTGCCAGGATAGGCTGATATAAATGAATTGGAGATTAGAGAAACTCGACTGTACTGTTGAGGACCCATTGCACTGGCGACACAGAGACAGACAGAAAGATGGTGGGATGCCTTTTTCAGCACCAGCTCGTAGGACGTGCGTTACTGGTTAACAACCTAAAGAAAATCCTTTGGGAGGGGAGCAGCATTTCCTATGGAATATTTTTCCGTGTCATCCGTGGCCCAGCCAGTCCAAACAAAAGTGCAGCAAACGGAATTTTCCATTTCCAAGTAGATGAGCTACTGGACTTCGAAAGATTTTGGGCTGATTTGACTGTGTCACTCGCGAGAGGCTTTGGTGTGCTGCCAGTGAATGATTTCTTCAGCCGCTTCAGCCTCCACCTACAGTTTTATACGGCGAGATCGAGTCGTTACCATGACATGATGCATATGAACAGTAAAGTCATTTTTATATAGTTTCAACTGCGTCAAGCTTCAGTCTGAAGTCTTCCAAAATGGTGCAAATGGCTCTGGGCACTATGGGACTTAATATCTGAGGTCATCAGTCCCCTAGACTTAGAACTACTTAAACCTAACTAACCTAAGGACATCACACAGGATTCGTACCTGTGACCGTAGAAGCAGCGCGGTTCCGGAATGAAGCGCCTAGAACCACTCGGCCACAACGGCCGGCTGAAGTCTTCCTTTCAAATTCTAATGAGCAATTTGCTGCCAATTCCTGCTACAGATGCAACGCATTCACTTCTCTAGTACTAACTTTCTGCCTTTTATACTAACATCACAGCCAGCCCGGGTGGCCGAGCGGCCCTAGACGCTTCAGTCTGGAACCGCGCGACCGCTACAGTCGCAGGTTCGAATGCTGACTCGGGCATGGATGAGTGTGATGTCCTCAGGATGGTTAGGTTTAAGTAGCTCTGAGTTCTAGGGGGTTGATGACCTCAGATGTTAAGTCCCATAGTGATGAGAGCCATTTGAACTAACATCACAACAATCGTGGCACAACTCCACATTTGCAGTTGTTTCCTTTCATCAGATGTGCCAGTGTTGTACTTTACTATTATTATTGCTTGCGAAATGATTTACGAGTCACTTTAATAGTAATAAACCGTATCAGTTGTGATTCCTGTTTCATTTAGTAGTCAGTCAATTACTAATTAACTGGTTGACCAAATTCGTGTCAGATCGTT
Source organism: Schistocerca gregaria (assembly GCF_023897955.1). Classification (NCBI taxonomy): domain Eukaryota; kingdom Metazoa; phylum Arthropoda; class Insecta; order Orthoptera; family Acrididae; genus Schistocerca; species Schistocerca gregaria. Next base: position 694,273,547 of record NC_064921.1, on the reverse strand, counting down.
AGCTTACAATTACTTACTAAACAGCTAATTAGACAACTGGAAAAGAATGTCCAGTGTTCTCAATGTCTCTTGAACTAGGTTGGAAGAAATGTAATGCGTTACATAGCTTGGGATGATGGAGGAATGCTCCTGAGTGGTTCCTTTATCCGACACATTGCGTCAGCTGGCAGCCACCAAACAAACATTGCACCTGCAGTGGGTCGCTGGCCGCTGGCGAGCGTCCGATGGTTGTGTGTGGAGGGTGCCTTCCCGACTCGGCTCCAACTCGTTTCCCTCTGGCTCAAACGAAGAGTGCTCCAGACTCTACGAGTTACCGTAGAACCTGCATATTTTCTTCATCCATGTAAAAAATTCATTTCCCCTTTAATTCTTCACACTGGACCAGAACTTTGGCCAGCATCGTCACGTTTGACTGAGTGCATGGTCTCTGCCTGCCGATCACCGTTACTCTAAGAACAGCGTCTCTCCCTTTCCTTTGTCTTTTGCTTTAAGGATTATACTGTTGGCTTTCATGGCGTTTCAGACTCCGCGCACTTCAAAAAATCTCTTCCTAAGATCTCCGATCGCGGTGCAACCTACCTAGTGTTCCGTCATGGTTAGCAGGACGACACTGACTTTTGCAATGCCAGTCCGCTGCCGAAGGATGATTTCCGGTGCATACATTACAGTATGAGAAACCAAACATGGAAATACGCCGATACTTTTAGCAGGAGTAGCTGACAATACTGTAATTCCTTTTGTACCTAGGGCGCTTATGAGAAACAAATAGAAATGCATAACATTTATAGACGGTTTTTCTCTAACGTAACACAACAAAAATCGTGTAGTTCATTAGAGCATTTGTTCAAAACTGCGATTAGGCGACACAAAGAGATACTTGTAAACACTTTCCCTGGTTTCAGTCTGGTTAAATTCGCTTTTTTTATTCCTCAGACTAATATTAATTTAAAACGTGAATGATGGGATAAGGGCTACAGTTTTTTTAAAGTTGTTGCGTGTTATCGACGACTAACAGATACCGCACCAGGAGCTGCATCATCCAGAGAAAGAAGTTCCTGGATGACGGGTGAGAGACGGACGGCGGCCGAGAACACCGGCAAAGAACAAGAAGGATACCGACAACGACCGAACGGTTTTTCCTGAAGAATGAAGATTACGATTGAGATGTATTATGGCAGCCTTTGTTCTACGTTCTTTGTCCGCTGAACGATGTTTTAATTCGCCAGTCCAGAATAATAGGTGTTGATAGTAATTGCTTTTCGTTTAAAGACTATAAATGGTTTTGCAGAATTTATTCGTTAAGTAGTTAATCGTTTTTCTTTTACATACTGAGAGATTTTATGTGAATATATGCAATTAATTTTCAAATGAGTAATTTCCCCTGTTGTTTGCTAAATGCTGTTTCAAACTGAGAGGGCTATTTATTCGAATACTTGTGCCCGTATGAACTGGAGTAGAAACACATTACCTTGCCAGCGCTATATTTTCTATCTGTTTGTGCCTCTTTTCTCTGGTATTGATATTCCTACAAGTTTCTAATATTAACAGCTGTTTCCAGAATATATTATTAGCTCAGTGAATTAGTATCAATATTTCTTTTTTGTTAGTGTAGTATATATGACTTTTTTAACCTTATTCTATTTTTAACTGGGGGAAATTTCATATAAACGTCCCTGATTGAGCAAAAACCAGTTCATGTCATGATTATAATTTAGTGGCGCGTTTTAACTATTTCATGGCATTTTTGAAATTTTGAATCAATTGGTTTAGTGATTTGTGACATAAAAGCATTACACATATAACAATGAAAATCTGAACTCCTAGGAAATGTAATTTAAGTAATTTATTATGAAAAATAAACTAACACTTCTTACTTTATTATCAGAAGTATCCAGCAGAATAACCTGTGTCATCTTCTGGTGTCCGCCCCGACAGCTGAGTGGTCAGCCTGACGGATTGCTGTCGTACGGGCCCGCGTTCGATTCCCGGCTGGGTCGGGGATTTTCTCCGCGTAGGGACTGGGTGTTGTGCTGTCTTCATCATCATTTCATCCCCATCCGGCGCTCAGGCCGCCCAATGTGGCGTTGAATGTAATAAGACCTGCACCAAGGTTGCCGGCCTGCTCCGTAAGAGGCCTCCCGGCCAATGACGCCAAAGGCTCATTTCCATTTTCATCTTTTGGTTCTTCTTCACATTGAAGTTTTCTTCTTCTTCTTACTGCCCCTCTTTTCTTCCTTTTAAATTCAACTGCATACTGAGCCTTGCTTACTCGCATTTTGTCCGGAAACAGAAGACCTTTGATGGTATTAACGCCAGAAACAATGCCAAGCCTTTCCATTACCTATAATCTAACCAGGTGACCATCACTGAATGAAATAACAGCATCAAAGACTTTGCTACTGCTCACAGTAGTAACGGGAGCAACACCATTTTTGACGTATGACCACTTTTCGTCCAGGTTCCGTGAAAAGCAACTGGGATACCTGGATTTCCTTCATTTATGTATTTAGTTTCACTGGCATCAGCCTTCATAGATAAATTTGCCACAGATTGAACAGTGTACTTGCCCATTCTACCATTTGAAGGTGAAAGAATCACTATGGCAGTATTACCATCACCGATTCGTCACACTGCATACAGTAGACCGATGCTACTCTCAAACTCTCAGGTCCAAAAACAGGTTTCACTTTCGCAACTGGCACAAAGAGCGGAAAGTTGCAAGAAAATCCAACAGATTTTGCTATTTTCAAATCAGCAGGACCCCCACAATGATAACATCACCATCACATACAGTTCTTGACACCCTCATCAGAAAGTAGACATGATCGCTAAAACATATTGTTAATTAGACATTTCATCTGGAACTTCACTTACTTTTCTTTAATGCGTTTGTGGTTGTATCCCCTTCACATATTCTAACTACACAAATGTTAAAACATCCACTACTTTCAACATGTGATGAAACAATCATTTACTTAAAAGGTAATTGGTATGGCACTCATCACTAAAAGCAACACGAGGACGGATAACAAACTCCTACAGAAGCGAAAACTAAACTCAAGACTCAAAACAGTAATTCACAGACCAAAAAACTTATCTGTAAACACAGCTAGTTCCTATGACAAAGGTACCAACCAAATGATTAAAGTTTTCTACAACAGAAAAGTGATACTCACAGCCTAATGTCCTCGGAAATGTGAAGACTTGGGTAACTTCTTAGAGCGTTCACACAGTTCTGAAAAATGGAATAAATACGTTTCCAATTCGAATTTCTTAACATATTTTGCACAGTTTTAAGCAGAAAGTTCCAAATTCTTTATACAGAGTTTAAACAGGAAATGCATTGTTTTACGATTTTTCGGCCTTCTAACTCCTCTTAATTGTTAAAGGGAAGTTGGACGGAGAAAACTCCATATTTAGGAGCTCAGTATCACTCTTATATTGAAGCAGCTGCAATGTCAAAAGGGTATTTAGGGTTAGTCCACTATTACCATAGTTTCACCCAAACCATTTAAACTGCTACAATACGTTCGTGAGCTGGGGGTTTGGATTCTGGCAATTCAATTCTCTCGAAATTCTGTACAAAAGCAGAACCGCCACAATATAAAGAGAGTAGAATGGGAACGGTTCGACCCACTGATCGCCATATCTTTCCGAACTCAATGCGATCTCCTCGGCGATTTTCATTTACGCGACTGACATGTAGCTGCTTTTTTTCGAGGTTTAAGGGCGTACGACTACAGTGGTCATTAGCGCCCAGACTGAATTATGAATACACTGCGAGGCACAATGTTAAAACAGAAACTAAAAAGGACAACGCTATAAAAGGCACATTAACAGGCAAGAGATTAAAAGAAAACAACATAAGCAAATGTCCTTAGACAGGTGGATAAAACGAAGAACGCGAGCAGCTGCTCCTGGGTCATCGGCTAAAATTTCAGCCAGAGTACACAGCAGGCCAAGATCAAGGCGCAGAGTATTAAAATTCGGACAGGACGTTAAATTGTGGCGTACCTCAGCAATGGCCCACATGGGCAAAACGGCGCCAGCGCAGCCGTCAGCAGATGGCGGCGGCTGAACTGGCAGTGTCCAATCCGTAACCAGGTCAAAACGACCTCCTCTCACCGAGAAGGGCGTGAAGAGGTCGTGCAAGCCGTGGGGAGAGGTTTCAAGGCCCGAAGCTTGTTTTCAGTAAGTGTACACCAATCGGCATGCCACAGCGATAAAATGCGCTGTCAAATGACCCTGCTAAAATCAAATGAAGGCACACAACAAGAAGCTGTCCGAGGCTGGAGGACCGCAGCCTTGGCCGCGGTATCTGCAGCTTCGTTCCCAGGGATACCGATTTGACCAGAAATCCACATAAAGGTAACCTGAGAACCGTCGTCCGCCAGCTGCTGAAGGGGGCGTTGGATCCGGTGCACGAAAGGGTGAACCGGATATGGATCATTGAGGCTTTGGGTGGGGCTCAGATAATCAGAACAGATGACATAAGCAGAATGTCGATGGGGGCGGATGTAAAGAACAGCCTGATAGAGGGCAAATAGCTCAGCTGTGAAGACCGAACAATGGCCATGGAGCCGGTATGTGAAACTGTGTGCCCTGAGAATAAAAGAACACTCGACACTGTCATTGGTTTGAGAGCCATCTGTATAAATGAAGATCGTATTAATGCACCGCGAGCGGTATACCGAAGCTGGGGTAACCTCCTTTGGGAGCGAGCTGAGGTCAAGGTGAACGCGAACCTGAGCCTGGAGCCAAGGTGGCGTTTGGCTCTCGCCCACTCGAAAGGTTGCAGGAAGTGGAAAATCAAGTTGCTGAAGGAGGCGACGAAAGCGAACTCCAGGGGGTAGCAGGGCAGATACATACAACCCGTGTTGACTGTCGAGAGAGTCGTCAAAAAAAGGAATGATAAGACGGGTGCTTCGGCATTGATAATAGCCGACAGGCATACCGACGAAGCACCACGAGGTGCATTCAAGTTCTAAGGGCTCCGATTTTTTTTTTTTTTAAATGAGGCAGTGTTCATTGTCAATACGTCCCAGAGATGGCAGCACCGTTCGGCAGATGGAATTTTACCGTAAGCGGCGAGAATGAGAACTGTTTTAAATACTTAAAATGGGGACGTTTTCCTTACTTGAACAGCGTGCAATCATTCGTTTTCTGAATTTGCGTGGTGTGAAACCAATTGAAATTCATCGACAGTTGAAGGAGACATGTGGTGATGAAGTTATGGAAGTGTCAATAATGCGTTCGTGGGTGTGACAGTTTAATGAAGGCAGAACATTGTGTGACAACAAACCGAAACAACCTCGGGCTCGCACAAGCCGGTTTCACGACATGATCGAGAAAGTGGAGAGAATTGTTTTGAGGGATCGCCGAATAACTGTTGAACAGATCGCCTCCAGAGTTGGTATTTCTGTGGGTTCTGTGCACACAATCCTGCATGAGGACCTGAAAATGCGAAAAGTGTCATCCAGGTGTGTGCCACGAATGCTGACGGACGATCACATGGCTGCCCGTGTGGCATGTTGCCGAGCAATGTTGACACGCAACGACAGCATGAATGGGACTTTCTTTTTGTCGGTTGTGACAATGGATGAGACGTGGATGCCATTTTTCAATCCAGAAACAAATCGCCAGTCAGCTCAATGGAAGCACACAGATTCACTGCCACCAAAAAATTTCGTGTAACCGCCAGTGCTGAAAAAATGATGGTGTCCATGTTCTGGGACAGTGAGGGCGTAATCCTTACCCATTGCATTCCAAAGGGCACTACGGTAACAGGTACATCCTACGAAAATGTTTTGAAGAACAAATTCCTTCCTGCACTGCAACAAAAACGTCCGGGAAGGGCTGCGCGTGTGCTGTTTCACCAAGCAACGCACTCGCACATCGAGCTAACGTTACGCAATAGTTTCTTCGTGATAAGAACTTTGAAGTGATTCCTCATGCTCCCTACTCACCTGATCTGGCTCCTAGTGACTTTTGGCTTTTTCCAACAATGAAAGACACTCTCCGTGGCCGCACATTCACCAGCCGTGCTGCTATTGCCTCAGCGATTTTCCAGTGGTCAAAAGACTCCTAAAGAAGCCTTCGCCGCTGCCGTGGAATCATGGCGTCATCGTTGTGAAAAATGTGTACGTCTGCAGGGCGATTACGTCGAGAAGTAACGCCACTTTCATCGATGTCGGGTGAGTAGTTAATTAGAAAAAAAATCGGAGGCCTTAGAACTTGAATGCACCTCGTATATCGCGCCGGTAGGTTAGTGGCAATTCACCGGCTACATCATGAAGACTCTCGACGGGTCTAGTATAGAACGCTCCAATCGCAAGATGTAACCCCCCATGTTCTATAGAGTTAAGGTGGCGTAAGATGGACGGCCGTGCAGAGGAGTACACAAAGCTCCCATAATCCAGCTTTGAGCGGACGATCGACCGATATAGGCGAAGTAGGAGGGTTCGATCCGCTTCCCACGACGTACCGCTGAGAACACGGAGTACATTTAGGGAACGGGTACGACGGGCAGCCAAATATGACACATGTGGATACCAGCTAGATTTCCTGTCATATGTAACATCTAAAAATTTTGTTGTCTCCACGAATGGGAGAGCAACGGGACCGAGATGTGAGGACGTTGGGAGAAACTCTTTGTACCGCCAGAAGTTAATACAGACCGTCTTCTCGGCAGAAAAACGGAAGCCATTGGTGACACTCCAGGAGTAAAGACGCTCAAGTCAACGATGAAGACAGCGCTCCAGGAAACAAGTGCTGTGCGCGCTGCAGTAGATGGTAAAATCGTCCATGAAAAGGGAGCCTGATACATCTACTGGGGGGCAATCCATTATTGGATAGATCTCTATGGCGCAGAGAGCGACGCTCAAAACTGAGCCCTGTGGCACCCCATTCTCCTGTCGACAGGCGTCGGACAGGACAGAATCCACTCGTACCCTGAACTTTCGATCCATTAAAAATGCACGAATAAAAAGAGGGAGGCGACCGTGAAGGCCCCATGCATGCATGGTGCGGAGAATGCCCGCTCTCCAACAGGTGTCGTAAGCCTTCTCCAAATCAAAGAACACATCCACTGTCTGGCGCTTCCGCAAGTAGTTATTCATAATGAAGGTCGACAAGGTAACCAGATGGTCGACATCAGAGCGGTGCCTACGAAATCCACGTTGTACATTGGTAAGTAGGCGTCGAGATTCGAGCAGCCAAACCAAACGAGACTTAACCATTCGTCCCATCACCTTATAGGCACAGCTGGTAAGGAAAATGGGTCGATGCTTGTCCTTCCGCGGCTTAGGAATCGGGACAACAAAGATTCGCGCCAGCATGTGGGAACATGACCCTCAATCCAGATGCGATTTTAATTACGAAGAAGAAAACCTTTACCAGCAGGAGACAGGTTCTTCAGCATCTGAATATTAATAGAATCAGGCCCCAGAGCGGAGGACCGTGACCGGGCAAGTGCACTTTCGAGTTCCCACATGGTGAAAGAGGCATTATAACTTTCATGATTCGAGGAGCGAAAGGTAGGTGGCCTTGCCTCCTGTGCCTGTTTTCGGGGGAGGAAGGCAGGGTGGTAATGAGCGGAGCTGTAAACCTCTGCGAAAAATCGGTCGAAGGCATTGGAGACATCCTCAGGGGACACAAGGACGTCATTCGCGACCGTCAAGCCAGAAACTGGTGAGTGGATCTTAGTGCCAGATAGCCGGCGCAGGCTACCCCAGACAACAGAAGAAGGAGTAAAACTGTTGATAGAAACTTGTGAAAGCACGCAGTCGTTTATAAGTAATACAATTCGCCATCGCAGGGTGGCGTTTAAAGGTGCGTAAAGCACGTCGACGAGAACGAAGAGCGTCTCTACATCCTGCGGTCCACCAGGGGACCGGTACGCGTCGTGCAGAAGAAGTAGTATGAGGGATGGAATATTCAGCAGCCGTGAGAATGACTTCCGTGAGGGGTGCGACCTGACTATCGCAGCTTGCGAAGTTTTGATCCTGATATGTCGCCTGGAAGAGAAGAGCCCCCAGTCTGCTTTGGAGATGTTCCAACTAGTTGAGCATGGAGATGGGGTCTGATGCAGGAGATGGATAACACAAGGGAAGTGGTCGCTCGAATACGTATCAGAAAGAGCGTACCACTCAAACCGACGTGCAAGTTGAGTGGTACATATAGAGAGGTCTGAATGGGAATAGGTGTGAGTTGTGTCCGAAAGAAAAGTAGGGGCGCCAGTATTGAGGCAGACAAGATTAACGTGGTTGAAAAAGTCTGCTAACAGGGAGCCTCTGGGGCAGGATGCTGGAGAGCCCCAAAGGGGATGGTGGGCATTGAAGTCTCCAGTCAACACAAATGGTGCAGGTAGCTGAGCAATAATTTGCATCATGTGTGCCCTAATAACGGCAGACGACGATAGATTGTAAACAGTACAAATGGAAAATGTGAAAGTGGGGAGAGTAATTCGGACTGCAACTGCCTACAGATCTGCGTGCAATGTGATGGGATCATAGTAGATATCATCTCTGACCAGCAACGTAACCCCTCCATGAGCCGTAATACCTGCCACAGGGAGTAAGTCATAACGCACAGAGGTATAGTGTGCCAAGTCAATACGATCGCATGGGCATAGCTCCGTTTCCTGAAGAGCTACTACGAGCGGACAGTGCAAGCGTAGCAGCAATTTTAACCCCTCTCGGTTGGAGAAAATGCCGCGAATATTATAATGAAGAAGTGCCATCGTGAGAAGAAAAAGGAAAAGGAGAAGCAAGAAGGGGTAACCTCGAAGGCCGCTGAGGACCTGGACTCGAGCGAGCACTGCTGCCCCTATCAATAGGAGGAGAGTCATCGTCCATTTTTTCAATAGGTTCGTTGGCCACCATGTTAAGATGGTCGGGAGGGGGAGCTTCCTCCACCAGTGAACGGTCAGATGTTCGGCTACCAGCGATGCGGCCAGGCGAAACGGATGACGGCCTGGGGCGGCAACTGCTGGGTGGCGCAGGAGAAGAAACACGCCGTGGCGGAGAAGGAGAACTTTTCTTCCGATTAGCCTTCTTGGAAGGTCGTTTGGTCGAAGTTCTGGTCGATGGCTGGGAGTTCGGGGTACGTAAGAAGTCTTCACGGGATGGTTCCTTCTTGAAGGCCCGTGCATCTGACGTCTGGGTCTTACTCTTGGCAGAAGCTGATGAAGATGCTTGTGTCTTAGGGGTGACGCGAGGAATAGGAAACGTTGACCGGGCGATCTTAGCACTGGCCGATCGGACGACCGTAGCGCCAAAGGTCGGATCGCATGTCTGCGTCGATACCTCTCTGGTAGGCCGAGGAGAGGCGAGGACGGTACTGTATTTCCCCGCTGGGAGCAGCGTGGGCTTCCTACTTACAATAAGCTTGCGAGCAGCCGAGGTGGACACTTTCTCTTTGACCCGCATATCCTGTATACAGCGTTCATCCTTGTAGATGGGAAAGTCGCCCGAGGACGCTGCATGGTCACCCTGACAGTTCACGCAACGAGGAGACGGGATAGTCACTCTCATGGGCGTCCCTGCCACAAGTGATGCATTTAGCCGCATTAGAACAAGACTGGCGGGTTTGGTTAAAACGCTGACACTGGTAGCAGCTCGTAGTTGTCGGGGCATAGGGGCAAACAGAAGTAACTTCACAGCCCGCTTTGATGCGCGACGGCAGCTGAACACTATCAAAGGTCACGAAAAGTGTCCGGGTCGGTACAAGGTCATTGTCGACCTTTTTCATGACCATATGGACAGCCGTCACGCCCTGCTCAGCGAGGAAAGACTGAATCTCCTCGTCAGTCAATCCGTCGAATGATCTAGTAGATACCACGACACGCGACAATTTCAAAGTGCAGTGAGCCTCCACCCGGACAGGGAACGTGTACAGGGGTGTGGCCCGAAGCAGTTTTTGTGCCTGAAAGGCGCTCTCAGTTTCGAACAACAAGGTACCGTCACGCATCCTGGTACAAAACTTGACAGGTCCGGCTGTGGCATCTACGCCCTTCTGAATAACAAAAGGGTTGACAGATGAAAAATCCTTTCCGTCCTCAGATCCAGATACTACGAAGAACTTTGGGGCAGGCGGTAGTACTTTTGTCACTGGTGGCTGGTCAAGTTTCCGTTTTTGGGCAGAAGTCGAGAGAGCAGAAGAAGAGAAATCCATTGCGGATGAATCCCCATGATTGCCAGCGTCTCCGATGGTACGCTCCTTCCTTGTGGGGACCCTCTCAGAGGGCGCTCCCGCCTTAAGTGAATATTTACACCTGAGGTCACACCTCCCGAGAAACGGACGGAGGGACCAATCGGCATGATCGGAAGGTGTCAGCTCGGGCAATCACTCCTCCCCGGGCCTGGCCTTTACCAGGGGATACGCACGGGCTCTACGTGTCTACCCAGGGCGGGGAATAACGAATTTTTTTACTTAACAATGATTTCTTAGCACAATATATCGTGCAACACACTTATAAGCTCTTCAGACTGTTTCTGACAACCGTATATAGCGTTCCTTTTGATGTAAAATGAACTCCAAACACCGTTTCCGCCTCCGTTTCCGAGCATATATGACCATCATAAGGAGGAGCCCGGTTACATTTCCGGTATTACTAAGGGTGGTTGGTGGTGGGGAGACTCGAACTGCGTGATTCATGGTAATGAGCTACTTGAACCAAAAGTAGAAGCCCCAAGGTGTGAAAGCTGGAACGACCGAGGGGAAGATTTGGAAGCTTCATCCCCTTCCATATAGCCTCCAAAAGACACCATATGCCAGAAGATGACACAGGATCTGGTCTGTATTCCGTGATCCTCTCGGTTTTGTCATGCATTGGCGTCAAGGTCGGAAATCAGTTCCTTAAGATTCTTGTGATGAATCGCATTATGGTGTCTTTTTTCCCTACAATTATTTTTATGTGACCTTTTGTCATTAGGCTGCTTCGGATTGTTACTCCTGGGTATCTTATGGTCATTACCATTCACGAATAACGATCCTCCGCAGATCTGCTACTGTATTCTGGCGTTTCAACCTTCCTACCGACAACTTTATCGTTTGTTCAAATAACTTACGTGTTTGTTGCCGGGTGACGTCGTCGAACACCGCCGATATTTCGATAGGAGCACACCCTGCCATTCTCAAGGCACAAATGCAAGGAAGAGAAAATGTGCAAGCAAATTTAATACCTCGGTTCATAGAGGAGAAACGAGGAAGACACCACACACAGAACAAGTGTCAACACAACCAAAGATAACCAACATCAGAAATATCGATGGTTACTATTAATCAACAGATGAGGTAGCACTAATTCTGTCCCTCTTTTTTTTGATGAGAGACAGAGCCAGATTCCAAGCAGCATTTAAACAAAACCCACCACCTCTGTTAATAAGGTTGCTTGATACGCTGATTTCAACAGCTTACTTAATAACACTATCCCAATAGCTTGACGTGCAAGCTAGAATCTCCGTTTTGTTGTATTCCATAGGATGACCGGTGTCAAGGCAATGTTCTGCAATAGCGGCTTTGCTCGGCTGTTGTAAGCGTGTGTGACGCTTATGTTCAGTACAACGGTCTTCCCCAGTCCTGATTGTCTGACGAATATATGACATGCCACAACTGCAAGGAATACGATAGACCCCAGCCGTACTCAAACCGAAATCATCTTTAACTGACGCCAACAGGGCCTTAATCTTAGAAGGTGGTCGAAAAACACATTTCACATCATATTTCCGCAAAATGTGGCCAATCTTGTTGGAAATGCTTCCTGCGTAAGGCAAAAAGGCTGGAGACTTAGGTGCCACTTAGTTGTTATCGTCACTCACCCGTTGCACAGAACGCTGATGGCGCAACGCACGTTTGATCTGCCTCTCACTATAACCATTCTGACGAAAGGTGACTTCGAGATGTGCTAGCTCAGCTGCCAAACTCTCAGGATCTGAGATAACGTGGGCCCTGTGAACCAAGGTGTGAAGTACTCCTTCGCGCTGAGCTGGATGGTGACAACTATCAGCTCGCAGATACAAGTCAGTGTGGGTGGGCTTCCTATAAACAGAATGTCCCAACGTACCATCATCTTCCTTTTGAACAACACATCAAGGAAGGGAAGGCATCGATTCTTTTCCACCTACATAGTGAACTGAACATTCGGGTGGATTGAATTCAACCAGTTTAAATTTTCACTAGCATAAGGCCACACAACAAAAGTATTGTGTACATATCTGAAAAAACACGCAGGTTTCAAGGTCGCTCACTCCAATGCACGTTCCTCAAAGTCCTCCATAAACAAATTGGCCACAATAGGTGACAACGGGCTTCCCATTGCAACTCCAGCAGTCTGTTCATAGTACTGACAATTAAATAATAAGTAAGTGGAAGTCAGCACATGTCGAAACAAATTTGTTAACTCGACACCAAACTTAACCTCAATTAGATGCAACGAATCAGAGAGAGGAACGCGAGTGAAAAGAGAAACCACATGAAAACTGTCTAAAATATCAGAGTCATTCAAACGCAATCCCTGCAATCGACGTAAGAAATCTGCAGAGTTCATAATATGGTGTTCACACCTACATACTAGTGGGCTCAAACTAGCAAGATGTTTAGCTACACGATATGTCGTAGCACCAACATTAGAAACAATATACCTCAATTGGATAGCCTCTTTATGGACCTTAGGGAGGCCATATAATCTAGGTGGTACAGCACAGTAAGAATTAAGACTCTTCATAGTCTCCTGTGACAAAGAACGTTTCTTCATGAGATTATTTGTCTTCCTCTCAACACTCCTAGTAGGGTCAGCACCGATTTTCCGATACGCCGAATCAGAAAGTAGACACTGCGTCTTTTGAATGTAATTGTCCTTCAACAAAACTGTGGCGTTACCCTTGTCCGCAGGTAAAATAACAATATCAGGATCCACTCTGAGTGAACGTAAAGCAACCGCCTCAGCTGCTGTAATGTTACACTTGGGTGGACGGGCCCCAGTCAACACACGACAAGCTTCCCTCATAACCTCTTCCGCAGCCTTATAAACAGCCTGTTCGACAGAACTAATAAAATCAACGACTGGCAAACACTTAAGTGTCGGGGCGAAGTTCAAACCTTTCCCCATCACAGACAAAGCTGCGTCGTCAAACGTTTTCTCCGTGAGATTATTCACAGAACGTCGAGAATTAGAATTAGACACTGAGCCAAGGAAACGTTCAATCTTCGCCGAATGACGAGCAGTTACAGTTTGAAATTCCGTCAGACTGCGACCAAGAGGCACCGTCCACCCAATCCCAAGAAAATACAGAAACATTAGACGCCATCATTAAATGAAGCTGAAATTATTCCTTAGAAACAAAATCTAATTGATGGGGAGGGGGGAAGTGGATCCTTTCTCGAACAAGAGCTAAACCAGCACGTTGCTTGATGCGATTGGCGGCAGGAGAATTAATATGATGCACAAGCTTAGCAAACGTTGGAACCACACTATGATTTCGACACTTCAATAAAAACGATAATGCACATTCCAACCTTAGTCTACTGCTGCGAAGTTTATCCAACCTCCGCAGGCAACGATACATTTCCTTCCCGTAGAGGTAAACAATGTGAGACCTTAACTTTTCCCGGTGAATTGAATGTTCGAATAACTTACAGGTTTGCTGCCGGGTGACGTCGTCGAACACCGCCGATATTTCGACAGGAGCACACCCTGCCATTCTCAAGGCACAAATGCAAGGAAGAGAAAATGTGCAAACAAATTTAATACCTCGGTTCATAGAGGAGAAACAAGGAAGACACCACACACAGAACAAGTGTCAACACAACCAAAGATAACCAACATCAGAAATATCGATGGCAGGATGGGCCGCATTTTGCGGAAATATGATGTGAAATGTGTTTTTCGACCACCTTATAAGATTAAGGCCGTGTTGGCGTCCGTAAAAGATGATCTCGGTTTGCGTAAGGCTGGGGTCTATCGTATTCCTTGCAGTTGTGGCATGTCATACATTGGTCAGACAATCAGGACTTTGTACGACAGTGTATAATTGTATCGAATAGCTTTCCTAAGCATTACCAGTCTGTGTGCTTTTGTCTAAGTAACTCAAGATTTCATGAGCGAATAGAGCGAGCTCAGTTTCGCATTGTCATCGTTCACGAATTTGATTTCCATTCTGCAGAAACGTCAGAATGCTTGATCATAAAAGATTTCCCTTAGTTCTACAAAGTCATCGATATAGGCCTACAGTTACGTACATCAATCGGCGCCGTTTCTATGAAACGGGAATAACTTGTGTATGTTTCGAATGCCTAGATACCATTCGTTGCTCCAGTGATCTAGTATAAACTACAGCATGAAAGAGGGCAAGTTATGTCGCATAATCTCTGTTGAATCTGACAGGTGTCTCATCGAGCTCGGATGCCATTCCATTGTTAGGCGTAAAAATTGCATTTCCGTGGCTATGCTTGAGATGTCTCTTGACAATTTACTGTTCAGACAGATAGGCTCGGATTCATAGCTTCACTCCATTAAAGTATTTAGGTAGTCCAAAAACACCACGGCGATTTTCACCGAGTGATTTGGTAGACAAGTATTACGAAAGTATTTGCTAATAATTCGAGATTCACCGAACATTTATCTTGAGTTTTTTAACCTTTTCTGGCCGATATAATACTAATTCCAGCGCCAACCACTGATGTTTAGCATTGCATGCCAGTATCAGAGTCTACTGAAGAAGAAATACGGACAGCATATTATGAAATGCTAGCACATATGAATACGAACGACAGACTACTAATCTTAGGTAACTGGAACTATTTAGAGCCCGTGAGGAAGAAAACTGAAGACAAATTAATGGAAGAAGAAGTGATACAGGGAGCGGAAACGAGTGGCGAACAGATAATAATAAATGAAGTTGAGCAAAATGAAGAGGGAAATGTGCAGAGTATGATAAAAATAGAGAAGGAGGCGGGGTGTGGTTTTAATATCGTATCAATTATGCCAAATTCTCGGAAAAAGTAGGTCACATCTCAGGATTAAAAAAATCATACGTTAAGAGATAACAATACAATTCCGAAGTGAAAATTTCTCATCACTTTTTTTCTCTACTGTTTTCTAAATTCTGTATGACAATTCACAGTTTGGAAAACTATACACATTTTGTTACTTTAGTCCTTCGAAAATGTCGTCAACAAGGGATTAATTGAACTTCCATCTTCAGTGCCACAGTAATACAAATATGTGTAACAGTGTTTCCACCATAATTCCTCAACATTTGCCTCTTCCCGCGTTATTTCTGTTTTATTTAAAGGCCAAAGTATAGAGGCAAAAAATGTAAAGCGAGACAATTGCCTCTTCTCGTTTTAGAATAGGACAGTATGCTGATATCAGCTGTGATGACAAACAACCATTTATCTACATGAATCGCAGAATGCACTCAAGTGGGCAGTGATAGTTTTTAACCTGACCTCCAAAAGAAATTATGCGAAGTTTAGTTGTCTTATTTTACGATTCTTGAAAGCTTCAAATTGCTGCTGTAGCAGTTACGAATAGATTGCACATTTACACGACATTTTCTCTTCAGAAAGGAGCCTGACGCATAATTTTTCTGTTCCGTCCTGCAACATCCTACATTAATCAGATGATGAATTATTATCTCTCCGGTTTTCTCGGCGTGATTAATAGTGAGCTTCCATGTGTCCAGTTGAGTTGTCGTTTCCATTTTCTGACCAACGACCGACCCATCTATCTCCTTCAGGAGCTGCGAATTACGCTGTTACGTGACCTCGCTGTCTGGACTCCAACCAGACTGTGAGCCATGGTTGGTCTCACCCTGCTATTTATGGCCGAGTCCGATTCCCCACCTCGACTGCGGCGTCTGACACTTCTTTGTTTGACAGTGCACGGGCTGATACTCCGTGAAATGCACATTCCCTCAACGTGTTCTAACTCTGATGGATGTGATGGTCGAAGAGATTTTAACAAACAGGATGCCATTTATTAGGTTTTCTGATGTCTTTATTTCAACAGACTCCTTAGTTATGCTGTTCCAGAAACTTGGCGTTTCCATCCTAATAATATCCTCATCGTGTTTCGCTTCATGGTTGTATTTGGGGCAGTGTTCGGCGATGACTGTTTTGCTTGATTGTTTTAGTCGGATCTGTGGCTGATGTGCTTCAGATATGTACTCGACTATTCTGATACCCTGCACAACGTAGGACGTGACATATTCGCATGGAATGCGATACACATTCGGCTTTCCAAGACCTAGATCATTTTCAATATTACAATGAGTACTTTTTATCTTAGGAGAATGGAGCAACGGACACAGGATGCCATGTTGCCGTAAGATTCTACCGATTAGGATATTAGGCCAGCTATTTTTAGGTTCTCTTCCTCGGTCTCAGTCTTGAACCTTGCTCAGGTATTCTTTATTTTGACTGCATCACCTGTTGAGTTTCATGATCAGAGTATTCATTCCCTCCGAACACCAGTCGTAGGTGTTTTAACTCTCGGTCGATATGGCCTGAAAATATTCAAGCTCTATGGGCTTGAGTCTTTGTAACGAATTTCTTGGAGTCGGATGATGATGGCTGTAGGCGTGGAGATAAAGGATAACGCGGGCTAGTTTCTATATACTCTGCGACGCAGGGATCCGTCCAGTCTCCTTTTGACTAACACATCGAGGAAAGATAGTTGGCGTTCTTCTTTCAAGTTCCGTCGTGAAATTTATATATTCCAGGAACTCTTGAAGCTTTTCCGCTCCAATGGCCACACCAAAGACGTGTCGTCCATGTACCGATTAAAACACGTTGGTTTCAACATGGCACATTCTAGCACTTTTGCTTTTAAATGTTCCATGGACAGGTTGGCCACAACAGGCGTTAACGGACTACCCACTATCACCCTGTCGGTTTCCTCATAATATTTTCTGTAGGACAGTAAATAAGTTGATGTCAGAAAGTGCCTAAATATTTTTGTGAAATATAGTCGACCTTTATAGCGATGAGTTCCAAGGAATCGAAAAGTGGAAACCTCGAAAAGAGGGGAGAATACATCGTAAGAGGCCATAATATTTATATGCTATAGTCGCAGTTGGCTGAGACGACGTACAAAGTCGGAAAAGTTGTTGGTGTGGTGTTCGCATTTCCCCACGTATTCGCTGAGAATGCGTTTCAAGTATGTTGTCAACTGGTACGTAGGTGCGTCAGTATTACTAACTATGGATTTAGAGGAATTCCTTCCTTGTGCACCTTATGAAGACCATATATTTGTGGAGGTACTGCTGTTCGTGTTGTGAGACCCTTAATGATTTTATGTGAGAATCTGGACTCATTGAGAAAGGTCTTCATCTTCCTCTCGATTTTATTCGTACGATAGACACCTGTCTGCATGTATGCAACGTCATTCAGAAGATCGAATGTCTTCTCATTGTAGTCCACGCGTGAGATTAGGACTACAGTGTTGCTCTTATCAGCTAGCAGAACTACAGCTTCCTAGGCCTCCACGGATTTTTTAATGTTAATCGTTCTTTGGGCTGTTGTAACATAACATTGGCGCCTTGGTAAGTCTTCACAGATGTCATGATGAACCTCGTCTGCTGCTTGAGATGAGAGAGAAGCTACCACTTGTTCCACGGAGCTGATATAATCTGATATTGGCAGATTTGTTTTAGACTGGGCGTGAAATTTAGTCCTTCAGCACGGACTTTTACTCTATCCTCATCCAGATGTTTCTTTTTTAGGAATGGAAGTAACCGACTGGCTGAAATTCCAAAGCTCACTATTAATCATTCATGCGAGGAAACCTGAGAGAGGGGGAAGAAACGTTCCACAACATACAGAAGTCGGCTGGGTTCCGCCAAAAGAAAGGTCGAAGGTGACCTTCCTAACGAGACGTCAACATGAACTGGCTTTACCTATGCTCACTAAAATCAAGCATCACATTAACACACCAGCGACAAATAGAATTATGCGTCCTGCTAACCTGGTTCTAGTGAGAGGAAATTCGTGACACTAGACGGTTGCTGGATATCACTTCAAAAGAGCTTCTTCATTTCCATCTTTGTATGTCAGCTTAAATGTTTGTGTTCTTGATAATGGGCTGACACGATCAGGTGGGCTGACACGAACAGATGGGCTGGCACGAATAGAAACTATGCTCCTGAAAGAAAACACCTGCAAGGCCAAACAGGGAAACCTGATCATTTGCACATAAAGCCAAGACAAGATTCAGGATGCCGTACTGCAATTAATGTTTCCGAAATGCATCTGGATGAGGATATGGTGAAGATTTTTGCTAAAGGGCGAAATTCCGCACCCACTGTACAAATGCTACCACTAGCCCCGCAAAGCGTCTACTAGCTTCTCTCCCACTGGAAGCTGCAAATGAGGTTCACTACGACACCTGTGAAGACTCACCAAGGTGCCAATCTTAAGATACAACATTTTCAAGAACGAGTAGCATTAAGAAAATCCGCGGGAGGACTAGGAATCCGTAGCTTTGCCAGCTGGTATGGGCAACGCTACAGTCCTAATGTCACGTGTGGTTTGCAATAAGAACACAGTCTGTCTTCTGAATGACGCTGCATATACGCACATAGCTGTTGATCGTATGAGTAATATCGGGTGGAAGATGATGACTCTCCTCAATGAGTCTGGATTGCCACATAAAATCATCAAGAGCCTTATAACACGGGCAGTTGTGTCACCACGAATACATGGTGCACAAGGAAGGAAACATTGACGCATCAACGTAACAGCTTGCAAAATACTTGCAACTGTCTCAGCAAGCTTGAAAACTGTGAACACCACATCCGCAACTCTGTTGACGTTCTACACTCGACAGGACGAAAATCAGGCCAACCCTGAATTCTAATATGTAGGTCGCACCAGACTGTACGCAACCACGATAGTATAGGCGTCACACGTTCTACATACCTTATGCTGTATAGTCGTTTGACTATACGCTATGGATACCACAAGCGACTGCTACATAACACTGTTCCTTATGGCACTAAGCCAAGAAGTACACCAATAACATCATACAAGACATATTAGAAGCGAGTTATTATATATGAGACAGTCCTTAACGCTTGAAAATTTAAATTAATTGCAAAAAGTGACACTTCAGAAGTCCTAGCACACTCATTAAAAATTTTCAAAAGCGTGTGAATTCCTAAGGGACCAAACTGCTTAGGTCATCGTTCCCTAGACTTACGCACTACTTAAACTAAGTTATGCTAAGAACAAGACATACACCCATGCCCGAGAAAGGACTCGAACCTCCGGTGGGAGGGGCGGCGCAGTCGGTGACAGGACGTCTCAAAATGCGCGGCCAATCCTCGCGGCTCACTCATTAAATGACACGACAAGTTTTTGTTCGTGATCATAATTTGTACCCGCTGTTAAACACACAATGTTTGCATATCTGATACAGGCTCTGTTAGGTATAAAATCACGTAAAATATCGAAGTGTTCAGCAGTATAGTTTATAAGGCCGAATGTCCGAACCTGGAAGTATAGGCACCGGGAACCCCATAAAGCTTATATTTCCACTGCAAAGTAACGTCAGAAGGTATGTAATAAAGTACAATGCACGAGTATGACATGATCTGAAGTAAAGTTGTGGTGCTGGACAGGCAGTAGAACCCAGTACCTATATGAATTGTTTAACTGAGTACAATCAGATGTCAGATATTAAATATGTTGACCAATAACTGGATATTGTTACCTGAAACGTCGCTATAAATGGTTATTTCCTGGCAGGGATTCGAACCCGGCTCCTTTCGCTATTGTCTTGTAGCTATGAACAGACATGAAATGTTTATTGTTTCTTCACCAGTAGCAGATTGTGCCCACGTTCGGCTAGAGGTAACAATGACTAGTTCTGTGCTGCCTGGGAATCCAGCCCTTCACATATTGTACTTATTGACCCCGCACGAAGAGTTGTCAACTATTAAATTCTCTTCCACTTGTAGTTAGGTTTGTGTCACTCGTAGAGACCTAGAGGAATTTGGCATCGTGAGGAAACAGTATCATGTAGAAGGGTTCGAATCCATAGAAAAATTTGAATCGGGACTCGAATCCCAGTCCAGTGCCAAGATTTTCAAAATATCAAGGTCACTTAAAATAAGATAAGAAGGTCCTAAGACCTTACGTGACGACTGGTTCGTGAGCTGAAATAACGTTACCAGAGTAAGAAAGCTTACTAGAGACAGAGTTTCTTACGCCTCTGGCAGCCAAAACTAATCGAACTCTGTTCCAGTCAGTAGCGAAATGATACTTTTAACCCCGGCACAGTCTTGTGTTTCTTACTTGGCGGTACTGGAAGTGAGAAGGGTATCTTTGCGGGTGTTAAAAACTGGTTACTCTAGGGGGAATCGAATCTACACCTTAGCCATTACATGTTAGCCTCAGACCAACCAAATACAGAATTTCACATGTAAGAGCGTCATGTTTTTGTCGTAATGGTGTACACAGCACACAGTACGGGAAATGTTGACTTCCACTGAATTATTGTGTATAACCTATTTGAGGTCTAGTAGTCAACGTCATGCATTGCGAACGCAAGGCCGTGATATCAGACGTATTCTTTTTCTTTCTATTTTAAGCCGTGTTCCATCTGCTAACTAAGAGTATACGTCTGACATAAAGGTCAGTTTCTTTCATTTTCTAAGCAGCCAGGAATAGATAAACGTCCACAAAATCTATTGTTATTGATACACGACTTGTGGCATAAAAATGTGTTTTAAATGTGTTTTATGTTATGAACTGTTTCACAGGGATGTGCTTTACAGTTAACTTCTGTTGCCAACAATTGAGGTGCCTTTACAGTCGCAGAGTAACAAATGGGACCTGGAAAACAACACCAAGGAGCTTAGTCGGCAAACACATCTACCACACGTCTTCTGATCTGTCACTTGCATGCGCTTACGTTTCTCGCCCTTAGTCGATCAACCACCAAGAAAGTTTTTTTTTTGCTTGTTTCGTTTTGGCGATTGTTCTTTAAACGTGGCTGAACTCAGAATCAGGAAGTCGCTACATATGTGAGATCTAAAAACGAACTCCACCTTATCAGACGGTTTTCAATAACGAGGTGGAATATATTGTTGGCAACTTCTCTGATGTGCGTTTCTGGCGTGTTCAGTAACCTAACGAGGAAGTGTTTTAATATGCACTGCTCTAACACAACTGGTATCTTATCATAATACCATCCAACAAACGGCTATCTTAGTTAAACGTGCATGTTTTATGTCATGCTCATGTGACTTTACAGGACTACTACATAAATACGGCAATATGTGTGTGACAGTAGTTGCCGAATGAAACACAGTTAACAGAGTATTCAGTGATACGATTTCAGTGACAGACTTGTGTATTTTCAGCAGCAGATAGGCAGCATAGTTTGTTTCTTACTTCTGAACCTACTTGTTACTGAACACAGCGAGACGTTTCATGATAAAACGTTTAAGGATGTCATTTTGAGTTAGATATAGCTTATTTGTCCTCCCCCCATGAACCATGGACCTTGCCGTTGGTGGGGAGGCTTGCGTGCCTCAGCGATACAGATGGCCGTACCGTAGGTGCAACCACAACGGAGGGGTATCTGTTGAGAGGCCAGACAAACGTGTGGTTCCTGAAGAGGGGCAGCAGCCTTTTCAGTAGTTGCAGGGGCAACAGTCTGGATGATTGACTGATCTGGCCTTGCAACATTAACCAAAACAGCCTTGCTGTGCTGGTACTGCGAACGGCTGAAAGCAAGGGGAAACTACAGCCGTAATTTTTCCCGAGGACATGCAGCTTTAGCATTTGTAGACTTAGAGAAAGCTTTTGACAATGTTGACTGGAATACTCTTTTTCAAATTCTAAAGGTGGCAGGGGTAAAATACAGGGAGCGAAAGGCTATTTACAATTTGTACAGAAACCAGATGGCAGTTATAAGAGTCGAGGGGCATGAAAGGGAAGCAGTGGTTGGTAAAGGAGTGAGACAGGGTTGTAGCCTCTCCCCGATGTTGTTCAATCTGTATATTGAGCAAGCAGTAAAGGAAACAAAAGAAAAATTTGGAGTAGGTATTAAAATTCATGGAGACGAAGTAAAAACTTTGAGGTTCGCCGATGACATTGTAATTCTGTCAGAGACGGCAAAGGACTTGGAAGAGCAGTTGAACAGAATGGACAGTGTCTTGAAAGGAGGATATAAGATGAACATTAACAAAAGCAAAACGAGGATAATGGAATGTAGTCAAATTAAATCGGGTGATGCTGAGGGAATTAGATTAGGAAATGTAACACTTAAAGTAGTAAAGGAGGTTTGCTATTTAGGAAGTAAAATAACTGATGATGGTCGAAGTAGAGAGGATATAAAATGTAGACTGGCAATGGCAAGGAAAGCGTTTCTGAAGAAGAGAAATTTGTTAACATCGAATATAGACTTATGTATCAGGAAGTCGTTTCTGAAAGTATTTGTTTGGAGTGTAGCCATGTATGGAAGTGAAACATGGACGATAACTAGTTTGGACAAGAAGAGAATAGAAGCTTTCGAAATGTGGTGCTACAGAAGAATACTGAAGATAAGGTGGATAGATCACGTAACTAATGAGGAGGTATTGAATAGGATTGGGGAGAAGAGAAGTTTGTGGCACAACTTGACTAGAAGAAGGGATCAGTTGGTAGGACATGTTTTGAGGCATCAAGGGATCACAAATTTAGCATTGGAGGGCAGTGTGGAGGGTAAAAATCGTAGAGGGAGACCGAGAGATGAGTACACTAAGCAGATTCAGAAGGATGTAGGTTGCAGTAGGTACTGGGAGATGAAGCAGCTTGCACAGGATAGAGTAGCATGGAGAGCTGCATCAAACCAGTCTCAGGACTGAAGACAACAACAACAACAACAACATAGCTATTTGTAGCTCGGTTACAGGGAACGTAAAATATTACTATCGCGCCGGTTTGGAACTAAGCGGTTCTGCCTCTTACTCTTCACAAGGCGTCGCCATTTTCGTGGAGCAAGCGACCAACTTCAGCGTTAATGGCCTCTCCATTGCCCTTGTGATTGCTGATACAGATAATTCGCATTGTAGAAAACGAGATTAGTTGTAGTTACTGTAGCCGGTCGGTGTGGCCGTGCGATTCTAGGCGTTTCAGTCTGGAACCACGTGTCCGCTACGGTCGCAGGTTCGAATCCTGCCTGGGGCATGGATGTGTGTGATGTCCTTAGGTTAGTTAGGTCTAAGTAGTTCTAAGTTCTAGGGGACTGATGACCTCAGATGTTAAGTCCCATAGTGCTCAGAGCCATTTGAACAATTTTGTAGTTACTTCGTGAAAGCTATCTCCCTGGCTGTAAACATATATTTGATAAAAAATGGTTCAAACGGTTCTGAGCATTATGGGACTTAACTTCTAAGGTCATCAGTCCCCTAGAACTTAGAACTGCTTAAACCTAACTAACCTAAGGACATCACACTCATCCATGCCTGAGGTAGGATTCGAACCTGCGACCGTAGCGGTCACGCGGTTTCTGACTGTAGCGTCTAGAACCGATCGGTCACCCCGGCGGCTATATTTGATAGATTAATGACACACTAAACAGGATTTCACTTAGAATGTTTGATTGGTATACCACGAACATATCAAGTGAATAATTTTCTGTCATTCCAGAGAGTAACTAAATCACAGCGTCACCAGAAATGTCCCACTGCGTTGCCATGACCCTATCATAGTTGTAACAGGACTATTATGTTTCAAGAGGCAATGTCTTATGGTGAGGGAGAAGAATGGAAAGTTTCACAGACCACCGTAATACATAAGAAAGAAAGTAAACGTAATTCACTGAGTTACAGATCCATTTCATTGACATCGATATGTAGCAGGACGTGGAACAAATATTGTGTTTCATTGTTATGGAATACCCCGAAATTTATTACCTAATGAAATCAAACCAGTATGGATTCGGAAAGCATCACTCTTGTGAGACACAGCTGGCACTTAATTCGCACGACGTACCACAGAGGAGCTCTCAAATTGAGTTCGTATTTAAAGAGTTCCAGAAAGTCTTCTGTATAATTCGTCATTAGCGGCTCCCAATTACATTGCTTTCCTATGGACTATCGTCTCATTTGTGCTTACGGATTCGTGATTTCCTGTCTGAAAGGTCGCAGTTCGCAGTACCTCTTGGGAGGCCGCCTAGTGAAACGGATATGATGAGTATGATTCCGAAGTAAACTGGTGTAGACCTTCTGAGCTATTTAGCAGAAACCAGATCATTTCTCTTAGATTTGTGACAGGTAGAGCTGCCATTTAGTAAACTCCTCAGAAGAGCAAAGCGAATTGGAAGATGTTGTTGAAAATATATCTTCACGGTGCAAATCGTGACAATTGAACCTAAGCAATAAAATGTGAGAGATTCTCCACATGAAACTAAAACAATTCCGTTAAAGTTCGCTTACACGAAAAATCAGACACATTTAAAGGTTATCGATTGAACTCAATATCTGGGAGCTAATATCACGAACAACTAATATTGGAACCGTCATATGAAAAATACTGTATGGAAGGAAACTCAAAGACCGCGTTTTATTGATGGGATACGTAAAAGATGAAACAAATCAAAGTGACTACCTACAACACACTTGTCCGCCCTCTTCGGGAGTATTCCTCCGTGGTGTGGCATCCCTCCAAGGTAGCACTGAGGGAAGACATCGAAAAAGTTCAAAGAAGGCGGCTGTTTTTTATTATCGTGAAATAGGCGAAATTTATCGTAGGTATAGTGAACGAGTTAGGATGGGAAACTTTGAAACGTAGGCGTGACGCATTGGGGGGAGGTGTTTAATAAATTCCAAACGCCTGCCTTCTCCGCCGAATGCCACGACATCTTTTTACCCCTACATACACAAAAGACATGATTATAGTGATTAGAGATAGCAGTGGTTGCCCGGTAATGTTTAGTTGTTAATTATTTCCACGTACATTTTGAGAGAGGAGCAGCACAGAAATACAAAAGGACAAAAAAAAAAACTTGGCAAGCACTTAACTGTGAATTGCAGATTATTTATGTAGATGTTGATGTAAATCTCAAGGGAGGACCGAGCGAGGAGGCGCAGTGGTTAGCACACTGGACTCGCATTCGGGAGGACGACGGTTCAATCCCGTCTCCGGCCATCCTGATTTAGGTTTTCCATGATTTCCCTAAATCGCTTCAGGCAAATGCCGGTATGGTTCCTTTGAAAGGGCACGGCCGATTTCCTTCCTCACCCTACCTCACCCGAGGTTGCGCTCCGTCTCTAATGACCTCGTTGTCGACGGGACGATAAACACTAATCTCCTCCTCCTCTCAAGGGAGGGATAGCAAGAAGGGGGGAGGGGTCTGGAATGGATAGGAGTGAAGAAATGCGGAATAAAAGAGTGAAAAACTAGCGAAGTATTCCTTGCTTAAATGTATGCCACAGTTAGTTTTATCTTAGAACCGAGAGAAAAAGAAGGAATCTTTTCAGAACGAAGAATGGATCATAGGTAAGGCGATGTAAAAGAATACGTTTTCATAGGTTTTGAGAGAAATGATACAGGACAGTAGAGGAAGTAGAAATTAAACGAGAACGTGCAGCTTTAATGGAAACCGCTATATTTGTTTATTATGTTTCCGGAGGATGGAGCAGAAGGGCAAATGAGGTGACTACGTAAGAGTGGCGAGAGAGAGTGAGAGAGAGAATGGAGGAGATATGACCAGTGAATAAACGTAAGACGAAATCGTTTGCACAATTTTTGGAGGACGGAAGGTGTATTAATGGGCACAGGGGAAGAGTGAGATATATTTGAAATAACACAAAATATGCACTTATCAACTTGATGATTACGAGTTAAGGCAAGTTTAAAGCGTAGTCGCCAATATAAAGCAAACAAAAGAAAACGAAAACTAATGTTTTTGGTGGTTGAACGATAAGAGACGAGAAAGATGAACACATACTGATACCAGATTAGAAGACGTGCAGTAGGCGTGTAACCATGCTACTTAGTGCTGTCTTCCAGGTCCCATTTGTTACTGATGGTGATAATCATGAACATGATCATGGGATTAAAGGGACTAAACTACTTGGTCATTAGTCCCTCTATTTCAGGAGAGGAACACTTAAAAAGGTAGGAAGTAAAAAAAAAATGGGGCCTTGGCTGCTCGAACTATATAAGCAAATCAACGAGATTAAAAAAATGGCGTGGCAGTTGCTGTAAAACTATGGGTTGAAGCAAATTGCAAAATCCCGAGCAGCATCGTGAAGAAGAGGGTGTAAAGTCACAACAAGGTGAGAGGGGGGGGGGGGGGGGGGAAGGAAGTAGCCTGCGGTCGCATGGGAACTAACCGCCGCAGGGAGAGACTCTATCCCCCTACAGCCACCCCTAACACTGAAAGTGGGGAGTTTATGTAAAATCCGCTTTTCCTCAGGAAATTCAAAACTTTGGTAGTGGTTGTGACGTCATCCGCAAGAACCTGAGGTGGTGAGGCAGCAAGGTGAGAGTGCGCCGCAGATGGGCCGGCAGGAACATGCGCCATCGTCAGTAGACTGCCGCAGCTGCTGTGAGGAGGAGCCTCCCAACGCATGGGTGTTTTGTGTGGCCGATGCGTCGTGAGCTCAACACTGTGGCATATTTCCAAGACGCCTGGAAAGATGTACGCCACCCCTTAATCGTTCTTGTTTTGGGTCGTACTAGCTGCCTTTCCAATTCCTAGAGCCTCAAAATATTTCTTAAGTCTGGGTCCGGTAATCCGTCGTCAAGTTGACCTCCTGCAGTGGCGTCTCTAACAGGACGGTCGGCAAGCCCTTTTTCTAGAATGCCTATGTGGCTCAGTGTCCAGATGAAGGTCACTGTCTTTCCAGAGCAGTAAGAGATCAACCAGTAGATCCTGGATGTTGGTGACCAAAAGGTTTTTGGCATAGCACAGGGATGTGCCTTTTAAGCAACTTATGGAATCGCTACAGATCAGAAAGTTCGTCGTTGCAAGGGATTCAACGTACCGCAAATCCTGAGATATTGCAAGCAATTCTGCAGGGTATGCAGTGCAGGCACTCGGAAGACATGGCTTCTGATGTGAACATGCCTGTGGAAAAGCGTAACCTATTCTGTCATTGACTTTCGATCCGTCTATGTATATGAATACCGAATTACAATAATCGTAGTGAATCGAACGAAGTAGATGTTGGAGATGGGTAGGATTAGCATCTTTCTTTGGGCCACAAAAGAGGTCCATCCTTATCACATGACAGAGCACAGACCACAGAGGGTGACGGGAGGGATCCCTAGGAATACAGACTAAAGGAGGCTGTCAGAGGTCTTTCAAAAGAGTATCGAGTCGGCTCCCAGCTGGCCTACCCTCTTTTGGGCGGTGCTCAAACAGCCTGAACTGTTGGTCGTGGAAGGGAGTCGAGTGACATGGGTGAGTAGGCTTGTCACTGATGGTGACTGCGTAATTAGCCAGAAACTGATGTCGTCCAACCCGCAGCAGTGGGACACCAGCTTCCGCGAGGAGACTTTCAACAGGGTTCGCATGTAAGGCACCCATTGTCAACCGCACGCGAGCGTGGTGAACAGGGTCCAGCTGGCTGACACACATACATCATCGAAGTGAGACAAAATACCGCTTTGTAAAATCTCAGAAGAACTATGCAGTCCGCTCCCCACTAGGAGTTTGTAGGAGAACGGAGAGCATTTCTTCTTCATACAAGTTTCCTTGAGCCGGCAGACATGTGACAGCCAAATTAACCTGTCGTCAAATAAAAGACCTAAGAAGTGAAACGTTTCAACGACTTCAGGTAACTAGTCACCAAGATAAAATTATGGGTGCGGGTGCACAATCCAGAGTCGAGAAAAACTCACAGTTCGTGATTTTGCATGTGAAAATTGACGGCCGTGATTCAGCCCCCAGTCATGTACTATCCAGATTGGCCCTGAGCAGTGCACAGTGATGCACAGGCATAGTAGAGACAAAGATTACCCACATATAGTGATGGAGAGAATGTGGGATCCACTGTATTTACGATGGCATTGATGGTGAAAGCGAAAA
This sequence comes from Schistocerca gregaria, assembly GCF_023897955.1. NCBI lineage: Eukaryota > Metazoa > Arthropoda > Insecta > Orthoptera > Acrididae > Schistocerca > Schistocerca gregaria. The sequence goes on along the minus strand of NC_064921.1, from coordinate 694,245,517 downwards.
GCCTTGCGCTCAGAATCGATCCCTGAGGTACTCCAGTTCTCTGTACAAATGGGTCGCTGAGAGTCGAACCTATCTCGACCCGAAAAAGTCGGTGAGATAGGAAATTACGGATGAAGATTGGTAAGCCGCTCCGCGGTGTAGACAGGACACGATGTCGCCAGGTGGTATCATATGCCTGTTGTAGATCAAATACCACAGCAATTAGTTGGCGATGCGCGAAAGCATTGCGCACTGCAGATTCCAGACGAACCAGATAATCTGTGGCGACCGGAGGGCCCGAAAGCCGCTTTGGAATTGTGATATATGCCCTCCAGTTTCAAGGCACCAACAACAGGGCAGTTGATCATTCGTTCGAATAGCTATTCGTCAGAGAGACTGGCTGGTAGTTCGTTAAAATATGTGGATCCTTTCTCGGTTTCAGCACGGGAATAATAATACTTTCCTACCATTGAGAGGGAAATACTCCTTCCCGCCAAAAACGATTAAAAAGTCCGATGATATGTTGCATGGTGTCGGCGCAAAGCTGTTTAAGCATTTGGTTGTGGATTTTGTCGTGTCGAGGGGCCATATCTCGACACTCTGCAAACGAGCTACGAAGCTCTCATTCACTAAAAAGGACGTTGTATGATAGAGAGCCGTGTGCATAGAAGGATAGCGGGCGACGTTCAGTAAGGTGCTTCCTGGTCGGGAAATGAGGATGTTAATTACTGCAAGCGGCCAATTCAGCGAAGTGAGCCACAAAACAGCCGGCAAGTACCATGGAATCAGTGCAGACGTTACCATTGGCGGGGAAGCCAGAAACCGCCGTGAGTGGTGGATGGCCACAAGTGCGGCGCAGTTCAGTCCATACTTTCGACGATGGGGTGTGGAATCACATAGATGATACATACTGCTCCCAACACTAATGCTTTCCTTTCGTTACTAAAAACCGCGCTTTCGTCCGGAATCTCTTGAATGGTATTAAATTGTCCACTGAAGATTGGTGCTTGTACCGTTGAAGAGCCCTGCGGCGTTCCGTGACAGCTGCGGCTGTGTCTTCAGACCAATGACACCGGCGGTCGTCAGGAGGAGCCGGGGATCTTCTTGGCTACAGCATGAATAATAGTATCAATAGTATCTTGCACCAAACTGTCGATATCCGACGCACGACTGGCTTAAAAAAGTGGCTGTAGAGGAGAAAGTCTACCAGAAATTATTCCGAACCGCCAAACGTTGAACATGTTCAGATGTCTGTAGGTGGAGAGGGAGAGAAAGACAGGAAAACGGCCGCTGTCACAAATATTGCCACTGAACGGGCCACTGAATCAAGACTAAGATGCACGGGCTGCAAACTGTAGGGTCAATAGTTGAGTACGTTCCGTGGATCGCACTGGAATGTGTTGTAGCTCCAGTCTTGAGTAAGCAGACGTCCAATTTCTAAAGGATCTGTTGTAGTACGTGGCCTGTGCGAGACAGTGTTTCCGTCCCGCAGAGGTTTATGGATATTGAAGTCTCCTAATAAGAGAAAGGGTGTGGTAGCTGTTCCACTTACTCTAACAGCTCGTGATAATGGAAAGGTCCGTCTGAGGGTACATATACATTACAGATTGTCATCCGAACTGACAGGTAGACACTAACGGCCACAGCATCTAGTTCAATGGTAAGGGGCATCTGCTAACTGAAAATACCAGTGCGTATAAGAGTACATACCCGACCGGACGCTCTCTCGACATTAACGCAGATGGTACAGCAGGGTTTGGAAATTTTCTGAGCAGGGAGATGTGTTGCTGTAAACCGTATTTCCTGAAGTGCTATGCCTATTATGGAATACGTAGCCAGTAAATGAGGGGATGCGATCAGATGGTGATAGCACTGAAGGAGCGTTGGAGTTGTATCTGACAAAGTGGTGAATGAGAGGTTGGTGTGGTTACTTCGCTACCAGGTCGCAGTCCACCTGATTTTGTGCATGGTGCACAGGCTCCACCTTTGCAGGGATGGGGAGCAGAACATCCGCAGCCCCAGAGAGAAGTTTATCTTTCTGCTTATCCTTCCTGTTCCTGTGAGACATCGATTTCTTTGATTTTCCCATCACATCTTCCGGAAGCGATGAGGACCGCACTTTTCTGCTGCCCTCAGCCTGTGGATGCTGGTCCTTGTCTTGAGAAGGAAGCCCCTTGACAGGTGTCCTCGTCCCTGACGATGCCAGAGGATGACTCGGCATCTCTGACCCCACCGATACTCTGAGAACCACAGGTGCTACAGGGGTAGGAGTCGTGCGAGCTGACTACCCTTTCGCAACTATGGGGCTGGCCTATGAACATGACCAGGGCAAGGAGATGTCGTGAGAGACATTGTTATCTCGTGAGGTTTTGACTGCGACACAACAGTAGCAGAATTTGAGGCCATATCAGTCGGATGAAGTCTTTCAAACTTTTTCTTTGCATCTTGTTAAGACAGGTGGTCGATTGTTTCATACTTTTGAGTGTCCTTCTTCCTCTTAAACACTGCCCATTGCAGTCCGGACAAGTGCCACGAGATCTGCGCTCATAGGATGCCCATTCACATGCCTGATAGGAAAGCCTCTTTAGAGCAGCGGGAGTACATGTGTGCAAACCTAAAATATCTTTTAGGAGGAGGAAAATAAGGCCTTGTCATTACTCTATAACAGCGACCTTAAGGTTCTAAGGCAAAATGTTGCCATCGAAGGCCAGAGTAAACGCTCCAGTGTCCACTGTATTGTCTTTTTGGTTTCATTCTGGATGTGGCGAACAAAATAGACTCCACGCTGCGCTAAATTTGTACACAGCTCTTCATAAATTTGTAGCGTTATAGCCCGATGGAAAATAAGACCGTGAATTTTATGGAGCTTGTTATGAGGAGAAATGGTGACTGGTGTATTTCCTAGCTTTAGGCAAGCCTGAAGTCCCCGTGGTGGGTTGACGTGCGATGTTTCGATCAGCAAAGATCCATTTCTCATCTTTTCTATTTCTGCAGCCTTTCCAAAACGATTAACATTTTCAACGAAAAAAAGTGTCTTCGTTGTAGCGAAAGGTGCACCGTCAGTTCGGGAACAAACCAAGAACTCGGCGAACTGTTCACTTCCATTTCTTCTTACCTGACTCTAGTCTTGATGCATGGCCAAAAACGGAAATACTTTAAGAGTGTGAACCTCTACATTAAAATAACTGTCCCTGACTACTGACACGATCCTGTATGCTCCGCCACTATTAAGTTTAATCCGTTTCATTACAGACAATCCGCTCCGATGCCACTCACTCCGATCGGTAGCTCTCCCTGAGGGCACTACCGCGCCAAGGCAAAGGCCAGCTCGCACAGTAGCCGTTGCCTGGAGTCCTGGTACCATGCATTTGATAGGCACCTACTCCTCAGCTGACACGGGAGGTTACAGCTCAGGCACCGGCAGTGCGATCCCTGCGTTATCAGTGAGCTACCACCGAGGCTGTACATGACAACCTCATCATGATGGACTGGCTTCCGTGCTGGTTTTAGGGAGCAGAGATGGATCCACTTGATTGGTACGTGCAAAAGATAGCAGCGCACTGTGGAGAGTTAATGCGTTACAGTAAGGCGTTCTTCCCCACACGACCCGCACTTCGGCAAAGTTTGGAAAGTGCAGGTCAAACCAAAGATAGGGACCATAACTTAAAAAGCGAAAAAAGGTGAGGAAAAAACTGTTAATAAAATAAAACTGTGAAAACCTTCGGAAGTCCAAAGTATAGCCAAAATACCAAGGCAAAAACATGACCAAATAAAAAGACTCGTATTAGTCGCCTCTTACAACAGGTAAGAAAGGGTCACGTCTGTATTGTGGCCCCCGACGCACCAGGCCGTTGCATTTGTTACTATGCGACTACAAGGCATCTCATGTTTTGTTGTTGTTGTGGTCTTCATTTATTGGCAATACATGTCAACTGCTTAGGACACATCCCTATGAAGCAGTTCGTAACACAAAACACCACGTTTAGGCCACCAGATTTACATCAATAACAATACATTTTGTGGACGTACACGGTCAATCGTTTGAAATAATGGCTTACCCTCTACTTTATCCCTTATGACGGTACTATACGGTACTTCAAATCGCCATCAGGTCGCACTAATCTAAGTTTCCGGTGACTTCCTTAATTCTGTTAGGAAAATTCCATGATCAGTCCTTTGAAAGGGCACAGACGACTTCCTTCCCCATTCTATGAGATTCGAGATTCTGTTTCGAGTATAATCTCGTTTTCGACGAGACGTTGTACCGTAATGCTCCCTCCTTTCTTCTAATCTCAATATGACTATTGGAGCCAAGTGTCGCACGAAAGTTATTTGATTGTCACACTTGCTAATTATAGGATACACTGTTACCGATAATAGTAGTAAATCTCAGAAACATACTTCATTAAAGCTTGTCTTCCTGAATGTCACTATTAATTTCTCTCAAAACGATCATAATTCAAACGACAGAACTTGACTTTCTCGATAGACTCACGCCATATAGGGCACAGGTGTATCGAACAGTCTCCACCGCTTTCATCCGCGTATTAAGCACAAACAAAACACAATGCCACTATTGTTAGACCTTACACCGTTTTAGACACTGTTTTCTAATGCACAAACGATGCTCCTCATAACGACAAGAAATATTCAAGTTGTCATGGCTCGAGCTATGCTACAAACGTGAAGAAAATAAGACCGTAGTTAAATACGCTTAAAGTAACATGTCATAAAAAATCGCCACAGAGTATATTGAAACATAATATAGTATCACTCGCATCGTTACATAATGTTATACTTGCTAATTTGAGTGCACAACAGTTCGCTGGAGATCATAGGTTCTATGACCGATACAACGCGATTACCTGTACGTGGTCGAATGCCGGACAGTGTCAAGCTGCAGTTGGCTGATGGGCTGAACGGGATCTTATCATGACAGACGTCCAAGAACACTTTCACAAACATCTTTCCACAAGATTTTTCTATTACTGGTTGGTTAGAAAATGAACGAAACTGTCTCTGACCTTATGTCGGACGTATGCTGTTTGCAGTCATATGCAATACGACTTAGCAAAGTAAGGAGAAGGATGGATTTGATATCACGGTTTTACGTTCGCACTGACTGTAAGAGACGTTGACTGCTAGACTGCACATACACTCCTGGAAATGGAAAAAATAACACATTGACACCGGTGTGTCAGACCCACCATACTTGCTCCGGACACTGCGAGAGGGCTGTACAAGCAATGATCACACGCACGGCACAGCGGACACACCAGGAACCGTGGTGTTGGCCGTCGAATGGCGCTAGCTGCGCAGCATTTGTGCACCGCCGCCGTCAGTGTCAGCCAGTTTGCCGTGGCATACGGAGCTCCATCGCAGTCTATAACACTGGTAGCATGCAGCGACAGCGTGGACGTGAACCGTATGTGCAGTTGACGGACCTCGAGCGAGGGCGTATAGTGGGCATGCGGGAGGCCGGGTGGACGTACCGCCGAATTGCTCAACACGTGGGGCGTGAGGTCTCCACAGTACATCGATGTTGTCGCCAGTGGTCGGCGGAAGGTGCACGTGCCCGTCGACCTGGGACCGGACCGCAGCGACGCACGGATGCACGCCAAGACCGTAGGATCCTACGCAGTGCCGTAGCGGACCGCACCGCCACTTCCCAGCAAATTAGGGACACTATTGTTCCTGGGGTATCGGCGAGGACCATTCGCAACCGTCTCCATGAAGCTGGTCTACGGTCCCGCACACCGTTAGGACGTCTTCCGCTCACGCCCCAACATCGTGCAGCCCGCCTCCAGTAGTGTCGCGACAGGCGTGAATGGAGGGACGAATGGAGACGTGTCGTCTTCAGCGATGAGAGTCGCTTCTGCCTTGGTGCCAATGATGGTCGTATGCGTGTTTGGCGCCGTGCAGGTGAGCGCCACAATCAGGACTGCATACGACCGAGGCACACAGGGCCAACACCCGGCATCATGGTGTGGGGAGCGATCTCCTACACTGGCCGTACACCTCTGGTGATAGTCGAGGGGACACTGAATAGTGCACGGTACATCCAAACCGTCATCGAACCCATCGTTCTACCATTCCTAGACCGGCAAGGGAACTTGCTGTTCCAACAGGACAATGCACGTCCGCATGTATCCCGTGCCACCCAATGTGCTCTAGAAGGTGTAAGTCAACTACCCTGGCCAGCAAGATCTCCGGATCTGTCCCCCCTTGAGCATGTTTGGGACTGGATGAAGCGTCGTCTCACGCCGTCTGCACGTCCAGCACGAACACTGGTCCAACTGAGGCGCCAGATGGAAATGGCATGGCAAGCCGTTCCACAGGACTACATCCAGCAGTGCCTGTGGTTCTGTCAGTGTGATCATGTGATGTATCTGACCCCAGGAATGTGTCAATAAAGTTTCCCCTTCCTGGGACAATGAATTCACGGTGTTTTTATTTCAATTTCCAGGAGTGTAGATTATTCACAACAACATCTCAAGTGGAAGTCAACACTTCTCGTACGGTGTGGTGCGTATTCCATTATGAAAAATACATGATGCTAACATTTATGAAATATGATTGTTGGTTGGACTGTGGCTAGCTTGTAATGGCTAACGTGTAGGTTCGATTCCCCCTGGGGGTACCATTTTTAACAGCCACAGACATACCCTCTTCCCCTCCAGTAATGCCAAGTAATGAACACAGGACTCTGTTGTGGTTCGAAATAAACATTAAACATGTCTGTTGGCTACTGGCTCGAACAGAGTTGGATTAGTTTCGCTGTCAGAGGCGGAGGACGCTACTTGCAGAAACTCTGTCTCTAGTAAGCTTTCTTACACTAGTAACGTTATTTTAGCTCACGAACCACTCGTCACGTAAGGTCATAGGACTTTGATTTCTTATTTTATGTGACATTGAAACTTTGAAAAAGGTTGGCACTGGATTGGAATTCGAGCTCTGATTCAAATGTTTCTCTGGATTTGAACCCTTGTAGGTGATACTGTCCTATCAAAAATGGTTCAAATGGCTCTGAGCAATATGGGACTTAAAGTCTGAGGTCATCAGACCCCTAGAACTTAGAACTACTTAAACCTAAATAACCTAAGGACATCACACACATCCATGCCCGAGGCAGGATTCGAACCTGCAACCGTAGCAGCAGCGCGGCTCCGGAGTGTAGCGACTAGAACCGCTTGGCCAGCCCGGCCGACACTTCTTTGTTTCCTCACAGTGCCACAAATTCCTTCAAGTCTCTACGAACAGCGCGAATATAAACACTAGTGAAAGGGAATTTAATAGTTGACCGCTCTTCGTCTGGGGTCAGCAACAACGATATGTGAGGGGTTGGAGTCCCAGGCTGCACAGAACTTGTCGTTGTCTTACCTCCAGTCGAACACAGGCACACCTCGCTGCTGGTGAAGAAGCAATATACAGGGTGTTACAGAAAGGTACGGCCAAACGTTCAGGAAACATTCCTCACACACAAAGAAAGAAGATATGTTATGTGGACACGTGTCCGGAAACGCTTACTTTCCATGTTAGAGCTCATTTTATTACTTCTCTTCAAATCACATTAATCATGGAATGGAAACACATAGCAACAGAACGTACCAGCGTGACTTCAAACACTTCGTTACAGGAAATGTTCAATATGTCCTCCGTTAGGGAGGATACATGCACCCACCCTCCGTCGCATGGAATACCTGATGCGCTGATGCAGCCCTGGAGAATGGCGTATTGTATCATAGCCGTCCACAATACGAGCATGAAGAGTCTCTACATTTGGTAAGGGGTTGCGTAGACAAGAGCTTTCAAATGCCCCCATAAATGAAAGTCAAGAGGGTTGAGGACAGGAGAGCGTGGAGGCCATGGAATTGGTCCGCCTCTACCAATCTATCGGTCAGCGAATCTGTTGTTGAGAAGCGTACGAACACTTCGACTTAAATGTGCAGGAACTTCATCGTGCATGAACCACATGTTATGTCTTACTTGTAAAGGCACATGTTCTAGCAGCACAGATAGTGTATCCCGTATGAAATCATGCTAACGTGCTCCACTGAGCGTAGGTGGAAGAACATGGGGCCCAATCAAGACATCACCAACAATGCCTGCCCAAACGTTCACAGAAAATCTGTGTTGATGACGTGATTGCACAATTGCGTGCGGATTCTCGTCAGCCCACACATGTTGATTGTGAAAATTTACAATTTGATCACGTTGGAATGAAGCCTCATCCGTAAAGAGAACATTTGCACTGAAATGAGGATTGACACATTGTTGGATGAACCATTCGCAGACGTGTACCCGTGGAGCCCAATCAGCTGCTGATAGTGCCTGCACACACTGTACATAGTACGGAAACAACTGGTTCTCCCGTAGCACTCTCCATACAGTGACGTGGTCAACGTTACCTTGTACAACAGCAACTTCTCTGGCGCCGACATTAGGGTTATCGTCAACTACACGAAGAATTGCCTTGTCCATTCCAGGTGTCCTCGTCTTTCTAGGTCTTCCCCACTCGCGATTCACAGGCTGGAATGTTCCGTGTTCCCTAAGACGCCTATCAATTGCTTCGAACGTCTTACTGTCGAGACACCTTCGTTCTGGAAATCTGTCTCGATACAAACGTACCGCGCCACGGGTATTTCCCCGTGCTAGTCCATACATCAAATGGGCATCTCTCAACTCCGCATTTGTAAACATTGCACTGACTTCAAAACCACGTTCATGATGAACACTAACCTGTTGATGCTACGTACTGATGTGCTTGATGCTAGTACTGTAGAGCAATGAGTCGCATGTCAACACAAGCACCGAAGTCAACATTACCTTCCTTCAATTGGGCCAACTAGCGGTGAATCGAGGAAGTACAGTACATACTGACGTAACTAAAATGAGCTCTAACATGGAAATTAAGCGTTTCCGGACACATGTCCACGTAACATCTTTTCTTTATTTGTGTGTGAGGAATGTTTCCTGAAAGTTTGGCCGTACCTTTTTGTAACTCCCTGTACATTTCATATCTATTCGTAGCTACAAGACAACAGTGAAACGTGACGAGTTCGAATCTCTGCCAGAAATAATTATTTGTATCGTAGTTTCAGTTGACAATACTAAGTGATTGGTGAACGTATTTAACATCTTTCATCTGATTGTACTTGGTTAACAATTGATACAGGTGCTTCATGGCATTTCACGCTTGTGCGTTGCACTTTATTACATACCTTCGTGGTTACGTCTCGGGAGCAATATAAACTTCAAGGGGTTCCCTGTGCACTGCTAAACTTACTGTCTTCTACTTCCAAGCTTGGACATTCGGAGCTGTAACCTGACACTGGCGATGCTGCTGACATGGTTGCTAAGAATTTCAAACCCCTTGAAGAATGGAAAGGTCGGTGGGAAGCAGTGACAGATGTGCACCTGCGTAACATCTTCTCAGGTGCTAAACTTCCAAGTGGATTCGACTTACCAAGCAAGACCTGGTCTGCTCTCAATAGAATCCGTACCAGCCATGGGCGATGCAGGGATGCTCTCTTTAAGTGGAAGAAGCTGCCTGATCCAGCTTGTGACTGCGGGGCTCCATACCAGACTGTTCACCACATTGTCAGTGAATGCAGGATTCGAGCCTATCACCGCGCCAAAGAGGACTTCCTGCTAGCGGCTCCAGATGCAGTGCGCTGGATTGAAGGACCTGATATTCAGTTACAAAGACAAACTTAGGTTTCTTGTGTATCAATATGTACATATGTATATGTAATTTCATGATATGTCTGTATTAGCCGTACGCTAAATAAATAAACTGGCGAAAACTTTGATATTGTACGTTTCTTTATGCCTAGTCGCGTCTCGATCAGATACGCAAGCTTTGTTTGGTGAACAGTGGTTTCAAATACAAATCAGGAAGAAAAAACCTATATCATTTAATGGGTATGTTAAGATTTCTGAAGTGTCACTTGTTGTAATGGAGATTATTTTCCAAACGTTAGAGACTGTCTTATCTATAATAACGTGTTTTTTAATGTTCGTTGTCTCGCGGCATTGGGTTATATTTGGAGTGACTGCCATAATCAGCAGTGTTCGTTATTGCTCTCTTGCGGTAACCTTAGTGTTAAGACAAACGAATGTAGCTCACAGGGTCATGTTTAGAGGGCCTGCGAGAAAGCTACGTTATGTTGGTTGCATTCAGCACTAGATCACTTTCTTTGCTGTCCAGTGTACGTACTTACAACTCTAAGACATCATTGTATTTGGATGCTAATGTGTTTTGTATGAGAACTATGCATTTTGGATCCATGTTATTTATTCCTTTGAAGTTACTGACAAGGATTTTAAAGTATGAGGGTGTGCTGAAAATTATTATCTCCGAATTTTTTATCTGAATGCTTTTAAAGGTTGTTAAATAAAACAAACATTATTAACATTTTACATCATTATTCTTCATGGCTACATACAAACATTAAAAAAAGTTTTGCTTCACCCGGTTCCCAGAAATCCTGAAGATAGACGATGACTGTGGATATTGTACCAAAGACACAGTCCTTTTGACTGTTCAGAGATGTCACTAAACCAGCCCAAAGATGTAAACAATCCTGCATGAGCAGCGCCTTTGACGCGGAGCGGTCCGACAGCCGACCAGTTCCAGTCATTCCACCAGGAAGAAGGTACACGGCCCGTGTTGTCTGTAGTTCAACCATGCCTAGACGGTCAATACCGCGGTTCGATCGCGTCCGCATTGTTACTTTGTGCCAGGAAGTACTCTCAACAAGCGAAGTGTCCAGGCGTCTCGGAGTGAACCAAAGCTATGTTGTTCGGACATGGATGAGATACAGAGAGACAGGAAACTGTCGATGACATACCACGCTCAGGCCGCCCAAGGGCTATTACTGCAGTGGATGACCGCTACCTATGGATTATGGCTTGGAGGAACCCTGTCAGCAACGCCACCGTGTTGAATAATGCTTTTCATGCAGCCACAGGACGTCGTGTTACGACTCAAACTGTGCGCAATAGGCTGCATGATGTGGAACTTTACTACCAACATCCATGGCGAGGTCCATCTTTGCAACCAACAACACGCCAAATGGGCCGCTCTGGATTGGCATCACGTTCTCTTCACCGATGAGTGTCGCATATACCTTTAACCAGGTAATCGTCGAAGACGTGTCTGGAGGCTACCCGGTCAGGCTGAACGCCTTAGACACACTGTCCAGCGAGTGCAGCAGGGTTTTGCGGTGGCATTATGTGAGGCCGACGTCATGGAACTCGCCGTAACGGTTCTAAGATACGTGAATGCCATCCTCCGACCGACAGTGCAACCATATCGGCAAGCATGTTGGTGAGGCATTCGCCCTCATTGACGGCAATTCGCGCCCCCATCGTGCACATCTTGTGAATGACTTTCTTCATGATAACGACATTGCTCGACTAGAGTGGCTATCATGTTCTCGAGAGATGAACCCTATAGAACATGCCTGGGATAGATTGAAAAATGCTGTTTATGGACGATGTGACGCACCAACCACTCTGAGGGATCTACCCCGAATCGTCGTGGGACAACCTGGACCAACAGTGCCTTGATGAAGTTGTGAATTATATGTCTCGACGAATACAGGCATACGTCAATGTATGGTGGTACAACATGCAATGTGTGGTTTTAATGAGCGATAAAAAGGACGGAAATGATGTTTATGTTGATCTCTATTCCCATTTTCTGTACAGGCTCCGGAACTGTCGGAACCGAGGCGATGCAAAACTTTTTTTGGTATGTGTACTTCCAACACTTTACTGCGAGAGGCCTCTGAATTATAGCGTGTAACATGGTAGTGTATCGCGGCAATAATAGAGTTTCTAATTCGAAGAGTTGTTCTACAAATGGAGCATCCTCTCCTTCAGTTTGACAATGCCAGGCTACACAAGAGAGCTGCTACATCTGCAACAATTCAACGCCCTGCATTTGTTGTCATCGGTTATCCTCCGACCGCTACTGTTTTTGAAGCATCGGAAAAAAAGTCTTGGCAACAGCTTTGTGAGACATTCACCAGAGAAACTCATTTCGCACAGATCGTCGCGCCAGAATCGGTCATCCCTAAATCGCTGCCAATCTCTGATGGTGCTTATCCATCGTCGCTGGTATCGATGCAGTCCTTACTAACTCCATCCCAATTCTCAGAGCCGGCTGGGGTGGCCGAGTGGTTCTAGGCGCTACAGTCTGGAACCGCGCGACCGCTGCGGGTGCAGGTTCGAATCCTGCCTCGGGCATGGATGTGTGTGATGTCCTTAGGTTAGTTAGGTTTAACTAGTTCTAAGTTCTAGGGAACTGATGACCTCAGATGTTAAGTCCCCTAGTGCTCAGAGCCATTTGAACCATTTGATTATCCTCCAAACAGTCTCGACTTGGCTCAATACGATTTTTATATGTTTTCAAAACTTTAAGAACAACTTCGAGGACTTCACTTTGACAGTGATGAAGCGGTACCAGGAGAGGTGGCATTGTGCCTCGTACACAAAGCCAAATAGTCTATAGTGACGTTACCAACTTGGTCTCTCGTTGGGAGAAATGTGTTCATCATCAGGTTGGGTATGTTATGAAATATATACGCAGTCATGGAAGGTAAGGATGTGAAGAGTTAATAATGTTTATTTTATTTATAAAGATTTAGGAGTGTTTATATAAAAATTATGAGAGATTATTCAGCACGCCATCGTTCGTAAATATAGTTTTGATATTTTTCTATCTTTTTGTTTGTGTGAAATACCTAATAAAGTTGTCTTCAGTTTTTGTTGTTTAGACCAGTGAGGATAGTTGTAAAAACTGAAACTGGTAAAGAATAAAGCTGAATGTGTATAGCTAATAGCTACAAAAATGCTTTTTTTTCAGACTGAATAGCCGGGCGCTGTGGCGGAGCAGTTGTAGGCGCTTCAGTCCGGAACCGCGCTGCTGTTACGGTCGCAGGTTCGAATCCTGCCTCGGGCATGGATGTGTGTGTGTGATGTCCTTAGGTTAGTTAGGTTTATGTAGTTCTATGTCTAGGGCACTGATGACCTCAGATGTTTAGTCCCATAGTATTTAGAGCCACTTTAACTATCAGACTGAATGTCAGAATTGTAATCCAGAGCTCCAGAATTCGAATCTCAATCAGGGACCCACCCCGCTCGGCGCACCTCTCTCGCGCAGTACTATGTAGATGGTATCATGCCTCACTATCCAATGCACCGATAAAGTAAGAAAAACTACGACAATCATCGTTCATAGTTTACAGAGAGCAACCGAATCTTTCACGATGTTGAACACAAAGCGGTCACTTGGCGATTCATCGGATGAGATATGGACAACAATCATATTTGCGGTTCCTTTTCTGTTACGTAAACCGGGCAGCCTCACGTCGTAAGGCCACAGCTAGTCCGGTGCTGAACTCGCCCAGCTTAACATCTGACGAAAGTTGCTAAGCCGTTCCGGAGCTCCGAATATTTTGTTTCGCTCACACTTGAGAGGACACGTTATTAACACATTAAAGCGCCAGGCCTCCTGTGCCTTTGCAGTGCTGCTTTGTTAGGCATTCTGAAAGTGCCAGTTATGACGAAGATGCGCGAGGACAAAGCGCCTTTGTACTCTGCGAGCTTACAAAGGATGCGTCGAGCACTCCCCCACATCAGGTCTTCCAGAAGCTCTTGTTATGCGGACAGGCTTTCTGCAAGCGTCAGCTGTTTCATTCTCATTGCAACAAGTCTACAGATTTCAGTTAATAATAACATAGTTGCTAACATTAGTATCTTTAAGTCAAAATTTCTAAAATATGGTCGGGAAGAAGAACGAATACCGGACTGGGTTTTACAATGTGTTGATATGATCATTAGGTACTGAGATGGGCACTGAAGGAAGGCCGTCATTGTAAGTTAAGAAACATTAATCGCAGCTGGGAAACAGGACTCATATTTAAATTTTTTTTAATTTTTATTTGAGACGAAGGTACCATGGCCGTTTCTTTAATTACAACATTTCGTCCTAATATGGCTTGCACACATTCAGAAATAAAAACAGAGATGAAATGGACATAAATGAGGCAATGAAATCCCTGTTGCTATACCAATAGAGTTACATTTTCATCAGTTTAACGTCTGATAATTGTTTCAAAATTATTGTTAGTTTATTAAGCTTGCCTTGCGTCACTCATCGTTTTATATGGATTACGAATGTCCACCTTTTAAAAAAAAGTCATTTAAAGAAAAACGTAAAATAAATTGAAGCAAGTTATTGAAATATTAACAATCCTGTAATTACGCTGCAACTAACCTGTTTCTACGGGTTATTACGTTAAGATTAGGGTCGCCACCGACTCTAACCATACAACTAATCAAAGGTTTGGCCGAGTCGGAAAATAAATTAATTTGATCACAGTCCAAAAACTCATAAAAATGTATACGTCGTGATATCGCTCATGGGGGATGCGATGTAATTAATAGTACTGCTTGTGCGTTGTTGACGAGAATCAAACATCTAAAATAAAACAGAAAACGCTTCAACTCTATGCAGAAGATCAGCTCCCAGCAACACACCTGAAAATTAGACTTGATCTAAAGCATTTGTTTTACAATAAAAGGGAAAACTAATCACTGAACCAGTGCAGAAGGAAACGCGTTGGATGTGCTAACGGGAAAGCTAAGAGGTTAGTGGCTTTGCTGCAAAAACGTAGCCTCGGATCACTAGAGAAAATTGTAGATAAAATCATTTATTCCTAAGACATGGATGTGAGGCATGTACACAATTCCTGATAAAATTAATTCCTAAAACATTAAAGAAAAGCATCGATACATTCATCGTTATAATCTATACCTAAAATCATTTGTGTGAATCATTCATACAACTGCTATTGCCTGATAACTGATCGCAATAGCTCGTGAAACGGAACACGTTTTTCAGTACACCCGCGTGACCACGCGGTTTGTGGGGTTAGGTTAGGTTAGGTTATGTTAGGTTAGGTTAGGTTAGGTTAGGGTGACGCAATTTCTAGGTATCGTGGCCAAGTTGCAACAATATCACATCACACAATCATGAACGGTTAACATTCTTTAAAACAAACATGAGATCTGACAGTTAGTGTTGACGGTAGCCCAACAAACTGTAATGTTCAACCACGTGGTTGGCTCCCAAAGGACGAAAGATACATAAAGCAAGGCTAAATTTACGAGAAGGCAAAGCTATTGATATTTAGAAAAATAAAAGCTTATACAGGCACAGCTGAAGGCAAACAAACATTCATACAGGAGCGAGTGCTCACTTCTTATCGACACCTTTGTGTGGCGCTCTTCCGGCGGATCCAAGTCTGCTGTAGAAATTTTCTAAACGAAAAATTTGCCAGAATTTTGCATTCCTTGCTGTGACAAGGCAAAGCAATCTTTCAGAGCTGAAAAGCGAAACCAAAAGCTAACAGCTTTCCTCTCGCAAAGTAACGACGCGCCACGCGGTCAGTCTAACTCACCCTTCTTCGACTCGAGCACAGCTGTGGACGCTTCCCGTACCGGCGGCAGACTGCTTCCCTTTTTGATCTCCAGCCTCATCCACGCACCGCGTGGCCCAGAAAACCCAAAGATGACGTTTCCGCCACCAACCTAACGCAGGTGGACTTCTCACAGGAAGCGCAAACCTCTTTGCCTACTTGACCACTACGAGACTTGGCTATTCTGTACAACTGCTGCTGAACTTGTATGACTATCGCAGACTTTCTGCAGCAGACTACGCCACCGTCTGGCAACGTGACACACAACCACATTCATTCAATCATACCACTGTGAGAGTTATGAGAAAACAGAAACAAAAAAAGAAAGAGAAGTGCTAGTGCAAATGGGCTAGCGGAGTAATGAAAGGTGGCTACAGGACCCTTTCAACGAGTCTACTGTCGATGTGTGTAAGATAAATAAAATTCACTCCGCGTAGTCTTCGAAGCAGAAATCACTACAAAAGACACTTTACAAAATACGCGAAGGTATTCACACATATGGCATAAGTTGCAGAATCTGACGCCTAGAACATGACTGTCAACTCTCAAATTAAGTGTCGCCATGCTGTTTCGACGTGTAAACCGCCTGTATTAATGTTGTACAACAATTGATGATGCATGTGGCTAAAATATGTTAAGCAGATAAGGCAGTAATAATTTACAGTTGTTCTTGGCCTTACGTGAAACTATGTTATTGGTGGTGCAATAACTCCCTGAAGAAGGCTGCAACATTCACCGATTGGCACCACGATGACAAGGGTTTTTGTGTTAAGATCTTATGGGACCAAACTGCCGAGGTCGTCTGTCGCTTGGCTTACACACTACATAATATAACTCAACTAACTTATGCTAAGGACAACACGCACACCCATGCCCGAGGGCGGATTCGAATATCAGACGGGGGAGCTGCTCAAACTGTAGTAAGGCGCCTGAGACCCTACAGCTAAACAGCGCGGCTGTCATGGGTCTCTCAGAATGTTTACAAACTATATATCCTTCATCTTCCGTAATCGACTATCAAATAATATCAAGACCTATAGTATGTTTAGCCACCGGCTCTTTAGCACAGCAAATTATACTAAAAATGATTCGTTTTTGCGAGTTCGTTAATTTCGTATATTACTTAAAATGCCTATCTTTGTAATACACGAGTGCCAAATAGAAAGGCATCAAATACGATATGATAGACTCCCGAACACTTAGATAAAAGTGAAGGCTTCTGTCGAAGGCTTCGTCTGTATCGTTTATCAAAACACTTAAATGGTTTTCCATTAACAGTACAAAACGCATGTGCCTCACTGATTTTCACTACTGATCTTACAGGTTAAGGTACACTTAGAGATGACTGGTTTATTCTGGCACCCATTAAACCACAATGTGGTTGTGAAGAAGGATACGACAGTTAGAACAGAAAGTTCAGAATGGAAGATGTTCATTTGTAGAATAAATTACTCTTGTAATACCACAGTTCTTCCAATACTACTATTGCGGTACTGAAATTAATTTTATTTCCATAGAAGGTTATAGCAACTTCTTGCATTCGTTCGCAGTCAGGATACAGGAATGGTTTCTTAAAGTATATGTCAAATCAGAATCCAGGAATGAACAATAAAATCGGTAACCATGTGATGGACATTATTGTGAGTCCCTGATGTGCATCTACGAAAAACATTTATGTCCTCCTTAGCTGAAGAGCATTGTATTATCAGACTGGAAGCTATTGTTTATAATAATATAACCGGTGGTATCTTTGACCCTGCCGCGTACTATATCAGCTGATGATGTTAAATGCTTTGTACTGCAACGTAAAGTTTGTATTTTAGCCTCGAGTCACTGCAATGTTAGGCTGACTTTGAAAAGTAGATGAAAGTCGGTAGCTGAAAGCATAGTAAACTTTGTTTCTTATGTATACGAAAGTGCCGTACATTCAAACTTTAAAGCTATTGTTCAGTATGTTATTCCATCAGATATGTTATTTCCACTATGCGAGAGCATAAATCGGTCATCGCTAAGTGTGCGTTACCTGTAGTAAGATCAGTAGTGGTCATAAGTGAGCACCATGCGTTTTGCACTGTTATGGAAAAATAATACAGACAAATTTGCTTTCTTAAGTGTTGTTTAATTTGGTACAAAGAATAACTAGATTGATTACCAAATGTACAGTAAATTTTAAGTTAGATAAGTAGTGCTAATGAATGAACCATGTGTGTTTTGTATCGCTACAAGGGAAACCTCTACATATTTTACCAAACAATACAGACAATTATCGCCTTCTTTAAAATAGTGTTTTATTCTTGTGCAAAAATCGGTGTTTGGTATGTGACTAGACATCGAACTTTCTTGTGTGTGGAACAACTTTCAGTGGAATACTGTAACTAAGAGAATGTGAAATGTTTTTGGAACAAGCAAAACGAGCAGCTTCCACGTTGATCTAAGCGTTTAAGAAGCTGACATACAGTATTTTGTGTTTTCTGTGTTTACATAGATGGCGATCAAGAAGGCAGTATAAATTTCAAAACTTAATAAGCCAAGGAATAATGTAGATAAAGAGGTAACAATTGACACCCATGCTTGGATTGACATGGGGTTTTATTAGAACAAAAAAAGAAGGTCCACAAAATGTCAGACAGATGGCGCTGGACAGCAAAACGTCAGTAACTGCTACTGTGACGGGTGAGAGGCATGCCGGTATGTTACAGAATCGCATCATCCCCAGCCTGGCTGATAAACACCTGCTGGAACGTACGATTACGATGATGATGCAGGATTGCGCTTCACCCCTTATTGATAGACGCGTGAAAGATCTCTTGCGCGCGTCGTTTGCTGATGATCATCTGCTCAGCTGCCACATTCGTCATGCTTGGCCTCCCAGGTCCTCAGGCCTCAGTCCGTGCGAGTGTTGGCTTTGGGGTTACCTGAAGTCGCAAGTGTATTGTGATCGACCGACATCTCTAGGGATGCTGAAAGACAACATCCTACACCAATGCCTCACCATAACTCCGGACATGCTTTACAGTGCTGTTCAAAATATTATTCCTCGGCTACAGCTATTGTTGAGGAATGATGGTGGACATATTGAGCATTTCCTGTAAAGAACATCATCTTTTCTTTGTCTTACTTTCTACATCTACATGACTACTCTGCAGTTCACATTTAAGTGCTTGGCAGAGGGTTCATCGAACCACAATCATACTATCTCCCTACCATTCCACTCTCTAACAGCACGCGGGAAATACGAACACCTAAACCGTTCTGTTCGAGCTCTGATTTCTCGTATTTTATTTTGATGATCATTCCTACCTATCTAGGTTGGCCTCAACAAAATATTTTCGCATTCGGAAGAGAAGGTTTGTGACTGAAATTTCGTAAAAAGATCTCTCCGCGACGAAAAACGTCTTTGCTGTAATAACTTCCATCCCAATTCGCGTATCATATCTGACACACTCTCTCCCATATTACGTGATAATACAAAACGAGCTGCCATTGTTTGCACCCTTTCGATGTCCTCCGTCAATCCCACGTGGTAAGGATCCCACACCGCGCAGCAATATTCCAACAGGGGACGAATGAGTGTAGTGTAAGCTGTCTCTGTAGTGGACTTGTTGTATCTTCTAAGTGTCCTGCCAATGAAACGCAACCTTTGGCTCGCCTTCCCCAGAATATTATCTATGTGGTCTTTCCAAATGAAGTTGTTCGTAATTTTAACACCCAGGTACTTAGTTGAATTGACAGCCTTGAGAATTGTACTATTTATCGAGTAATCAAATTCCAACAGATTTCTTTTGGAACTCATGTGGATCACCTCACACGTCTCGTTATTTAGCGTCAACTTCCACCTGCACACCATACAGCAATCTTTTCTAAATCGCTTTGCAATTGATACTGGTCTTCGGATGACCTTACTAGACGGTAAATTATAGCATCATCTGCGAACAACCTAAGAGAACTGCTCAGATTGTCACCCAGGTTATTTATATAGATCAGGAACAGTAGAGGTCCCAGGACGCTTCCCTGGGGAACACCTGATATCACTTCAGTTTTACTCGATGATTTGCCGTCTATTACTACGAACTGCGACCTTCTAGACAGGAAATCACGAATCCAGTCGCACAACTGAGACGATACCCCATAGGCCCGCAGCTTGATAAGAAGTCGCTGGTGAGAAACGGTGTCAAAAGCTTTCCGGAAATCTAGAAATACGGAATCAGCTTGAGATCCCCTGCCGATAGCGGCCATTACTTCGTGCGAATAAAGAGCTAGCTGCGTTGCACAAGAGCGATGTTTTCTGAAACCATGCTGATTACGTATCAACAGATCGTTTCCTTTGAGGAAATTCATAATGTTTGAATACAGTATATGCTCCAAAACCCTACCGCAAACCGACGTCAATGATATAGGTCTGTAGTTCGATGGATTACTCCTACTATCCTTCTTAAACACTGGTGCGACCTGCGCAATTTTCCAATCTGTAGGTACAGATCTATCTGTGAGCGAGCGGTTGCATATGATATCTAAGTAGGGAGCCATTGTATCAGCGTAATCTGAAAGGAACCTAATCGGTATACAATCTGGACCTGAATACTTGCCCGCATCAAGCGATTTGACTTGATTCGCAACCCCTAAGGTATCTACTTCTAAGAAACTCATGCTAGCAGATGTTCGTGTTTCAATTTCTGGAATATTCCCATTCGTCTTCCTTGGTGAAGGAATTTCGGAAAACTGCGTTCAATAACTCCGCTATAGCGGCACAGTCGTCGGTAACAGTACCATCGGCACTGCGCAGCGAAGGTATTGACTGTGTCTTGCCGCTTGTGTACTTTACATACGACCAGAATTTCTTCGGATTTTCTACCAAATTTCGAGACAATGTTTCGTTGTGGAACCTGTTATCATCTCGCATTGAAGTCCGTGCCAAATTTCGCGCGTCTGTAAATTTTCGCCCATCTTCGGGATTTCGCGTTCTTCTGAACTTCGCATGCTTTTTCCGTTGCCTGTGCAACAGCGTTCGGATCTGTTTTGTGTACCTCGGGGGATCCGTTCCATCTCTTCCCAATTTATGAGGTATGGATCTCTCAATTGCTGTTCATACTATATCTTTGAATTTGAACCACATCTCGTCATCATTTGCATAGTCAGTTCGGAAGGAATGGAGATTGTCTCTTAGGAAGGCTTGTTTGTGGCTAAGAGGTCAAGTATGTTTTCGCAACCATTTACAATTCGCGTGGGTTCGTGGACTAACTTCTCGAAATAATTTTCGGAGAAAGCATTTAGGACAATCTCGGAAGATGTTTTCTACCTACCACCGGTTATGAACAAGTATTTTTGCCAACATATCGAGGGAAGGTTGAAGTCCCCACCAACTATAACCGTATGAGTGGGGTATTTATTTGTTACGAGACTCAAATTTTCTCTGAACTGTTCCGCAACTATATCATCGGAGTCTGGGGGGCGGTAGAAGGAGCCAATTATTAACTTATTTCGGCTGTTAAGTATAACCTCTACCCCATAAGTATAACCTCTACCCATTCGCACGGTGTATCTACTTCTACTTCGCTACAAGATAAACCACTACTGACAGACACAAACACTCCACCATTAATTCTGCCTAATCTATCTTTCCTGAACACCGTCTGAGACTTCGTAAAAATTTCTGCAGAACTTATTTCAGGCTTTAGCCAGCTTTCTGTACCTATAACGATTTCAGCTTATGTGCTTTCTATTAGCGATTGAAGCTCAGGGACTTTCCCAGCACAACTACAATAATTTACAACTACAATTCCGACTGTTCCTTGGTCCAAGCACGTACTGTATTTGCCATGCACCCTTTGAGATTGCAGCCAACCCCGTACTTTCCCGAGGCCTTCTAACCTAAAACACCGCCCAGTCCACGCCACACAGCCTCCGCTACCCGTGTAGAGGCCAGCTGAGTGTAGTGAACTCCTGACCTATTCAGCGGAACCCAAAACCCACCACCATATTGCACAAGTCAAGGAATCTGCAGCCAACACGGTCGCAAAACCGTCTGAGCCTCTGATTCAGACTCTCCTCCCGGCTCTGCACCAAAGTTCCGCAGTCGGTTCTGTCAACGATGCTGCAGATGGTGAGCTCTGCCTTCATCTCGTAAGCAAGACCGGCAGCCTTCACCAAATCAGATAGCCGCTGGAATCCAGAGAGAATTTCCTCAGATCCAAAGCGACACACGTCATTAGCGCCGACATGTGCCACCACCTGCAGCTGGCTGCACCCTGTGCTCTTCATGGCATCCGGAAGGACCCTTTCCACATCAGCAATGACACCTCCCGGAATGCACACAGAGTGCGCACTGGATTTCGTCCCCTCCTTAGCCGCCATATCCCTAAGGGGCCCCATTACGCACCTAACATTGTAGCTCCCAACTAGCAATAAGCCCACCCTCTGCGATTGCCCGGACCTTGAAGGCTGAGAATGATCCTCTGAAACAGGGCAGGCAGCTGCATCTGGCTCAGCCAGAGACAGTGCCTGAAACCTGTTTGTCAGACGCACCGGGGAGGCTTTCTGATCAGCCTCCGGGGACGTCTTTCTCTGCCTGCCATTCCTTGGAACGACCTCACAATCAACCACAGGCGAGGGCTCAGCCCCACTGCGGGCAGCGACCGGGACAATCACAGCGGCAGACGGGTCTGGGGACAGACGGGACGAGGTTGACATCCCCGTGATACCCAAGTCCGGCTCCCCACAGTGCTGCCCATTGGCAACAGCCTCCAGCTGCGCGACCGAAGTCAGCGTCGCTTGCAGCTGTGAGCGAAGGGATGCCAACTCAGCCCTCATCCGAACACAGCAATCGCAGTTCCTGTTATTCTAATCGATGTTGAATAACAGTTACTGAAACACGAGTCTGTGCCTAGATAACGCAAGCGAAACACGCAAAGAATGCATTAACTAACCTGTACAAGTGCCTAACGACTGCGTTACAATCTCCCTGAATTTACGATTACAGTAACTAAAACTCGAAATTACACGTCCTCACGAAACTCACACGCAATTTAAGTAAGTTATGCTAATTATTGCAATTCTGATCAGATGAAGCGCCATCTGTTGAACTTTTGTATTTTTTCGGTTCTAATAAAACCCCATGTCATTCCAAGCATGTGTTTCAATTTGTACCTCTCAATCTACATTATTCCGTGATTTATCCAGTTATCAAATTTATACTGACTTTTTAATCACCTAGTGTATAATAATTTATTAAAACTGATTACCAGTTCTGACATCGCAGTCATCATCAGATCTAAAAAAAATCAGCAGCAACCTGTAAGTGTGTAACCACATGTACGCACTATATACCTGTGTTTCCCTGTTGAAATTTTAAATGATGGTGATTACAAAACTGAAACCGGTAATCAAATGTAATAAAATATTATGCGTTTAACATATTATTGTAATCTACTCCAATTCAAGGGTCACTCGTCTGCTCTGGAGGTGCAAACAAGTTGATTTCGCTTTTCATGTTTGTACGTGCGTATTATGAAATAAAAGCAGTTAAAATGATACACTGCTTTAAAGGTCTCATGAAAACGTGTCATTTTTAGTATAGCTTATTGTACTAAAGTGTCGGAAAAGATGACGTCGGTAGCTACTAGTGCAACAGGTCTTGATATTATTCAGTTGCTGATTATGGAATTGAAAGAAAAAGAGTTAGCAAATTTTGTGAGAGAGCCTTGGCACCATAGGTTCGATCGGTAGAGGTTCCAATCTTCCTAGAAAGTTCGTTTTTGTGCCACCAGTCAAAACATCAAATAAGCTTAAGACAAAAAAGGAGTTGAAATAGCTATATTAACCAGTCAATCACGTCAATTATATATTTCTTGCATACAGTATAATCAGCATCTTCGCCAAACACACAAACACATCTATCGTGCTTAGCACATTTTTGCCACTGTTGTTTTTTTGCTATTACAGAACAATGACACAGCCAATTTAGATGTGGAAATAGCGTTGTGGTACTGAATTTGGGAGTTTTCAGTGACGTTTTATGCGTCATGTGCTTCGCAACCTGTAAGTTTTACCAATAGTTCCAATATATTTACATACTTTCATAAACTTAACAGGCTGTTTAGACACTGTAATAAGACCGTGCATTTAATGTGAGGATTCTAAACCGTGTTTTAATCCTCAAGTGTATTTTAACATGTAAATTAGATAAGAATAGTTAATATCTTTGCGTATTTTGATAACTAAAACAGACAATTTGACCACGGAAGTAACATTGTGATATTTAATTTGAGGGTCTACTGTGCCAGGCACCAACTGAAGTACAAATATCGAAATTAAGTTATAGTCAAGCAAGGTACAGGCAATACGGTGATCACCTCCGCCGTAAATACTGATTGAAATGTTTCATTTCAATGGTTGATAAAATATTGAGCGTTAATGGAGAGCAAAAATGCGTATCTTGTCACAGAAGTTCTCTGACTGGCGTATTTTCAAGAAAGGAGTGTGGCTTAGGAGAGCAGAGTGTCATGACGACGTAATCCCACCATCGCGGCCCCTGCCACCATCTCCACCTCTTACAGTCAGTGGAAGTCATTGTGCATACTCTAATTTGGCCCAGAAGCTCTGTATCCATCCTCCTGATGCGTCGGTTCTGTTCAATATATTATTAACGTGTCAAGCATCGTTTGCAAGCCATAAGAAAATATTTCTTCTTAATATGATCTACTGGACACTTGAAAATTCATGCTGGCTGAGAGGCCTGAATAAACAACGACACTGCTCTGTGAACGTGTGGTGCGATCTTTTCAAGAATTACATCATTGGTTCCTGTTTTACTGATGGAGCTGTAATTAGCAACAAGTATTTACACTTCCTAACAGAAATGTTGCCGTAGTCATTCGAATACATTCCATTAGACGTAAGGCAGTCCGTGTGGCACCAACATTACAGATGTTCTCTGTATATCTTGCAGACAGCCACATATCTTGTTAACAGAGCTTTAGGGATTCTATGGGTCAGTCTTCAGAAACGTATAACGGCCTAAATTTGGATGTTTTTTCTGTTGAGGTATATTACAACAGGAATTCTACAAGGAAACACCGACGACTCCCGAAGTGACATGACAAAATTATTCCATCTTGTATGCAATATATATGAATAGATGAAATACCATCAGACTTTAAGAAGAATGTAGTAATCTATATTCTACTGGAGGTAGGTGCTGACTGACAAATCAGTTTAAAAATTCATTGTTGAAAAATGCTGATACAAATTATTTACAGACTAACTGAAAATCTTGTGGAGTCCGATCGCTGGTAGATGTGTACGGGTTTCGGGGAAATGTAACACGCAAAAGGGGGCGGCGCATGTCTTAGAGGAAGGCAAACTTCATTTATACCGTTTGCAAATTCAGTGAAAGAGTTTTAGAATGTTAAGTGGACTACAGTTTCTGAAATTTTGAAGGTAGCAGGAATAAAATGCAAGGAGCGAAAGGTTTTTTAAAACTTGCATGGAAGAACTTTATAAAAATTAAAGGACTTGACAAAGAACCAGTAGCTGAGAAGGAAAGAGTAATAAGTTTTTAGCCTATCCCCGATGTTATTCAGTCTTTACACTGAACTACCTGTGAAGGAAACCAAGAAATTATGTAGGATGGGAATCATAGTTCAGGGAGGAGAAACAAAAACTTCAAGGTTTGCCTATAACATAATTTTTGTAAGAGACGTCGGTACAACAAGAAAAGCAATTTAGCGGAATGTATAATGTTCGCGAATAGATTACGAAATAAACATCAACAAAAATCAAACGAAGGTAATGGAATGTCGTCGAATTAAATCAGTCGATATTATGGAAATTGGATCAGGAAATGAGACAATAGGAGGGTTCGGTAAATCCTCTTTGCATTTTCTCTTTGTTTAATTATCTTTGCTCCCAAAGTTCCTTCATCCTTCGAAACTGTCTTTCTTTCTCTTCCTTGATACACTTCCTTCAATTCACTGGCCTGTTTCTTTCCTGAAATTCAGCACTTGGGTTACTTTCCTAAAAAATGTTCCTTTATCTGTTAGGTCATTTATAACTTCGGTTTTTTCATATTTTTCTCAATTTCAGCGAACCATGTGGGCTTGGATTTGTGTTTGTTTAGTAAGTTCATGATCCTCTTGGATATCCTATTACTAACTGTTTCGTATATTTGACAGTAAAATAATGGTCTCTTCGTGGTTATACAGTTTTTTCTCATTTGGAAACAGAGTCCTATATCTGAGCTTATTTTGTATTCTGCATTACTGTTACTACTACTTTTAGGATCCGGTATTATTATTAGAACCTCCTTTCAACATTTCTAAGTTTTCCAATGTTCCCAAATATTATCACTTACGTTTTTGTGCTGTATACAGCTTTTCAGACCTCACCACTGTTTGGTTATGCCTTAGTTTTTGGTCTTTTGCTACTTTGATGCTAAGATGGCCAGAGTAGTAATGGTATAAAGTTCATTAAAGATATAAAATTCATACTCACAATAGCCGTCCGCGGTGGTCTCGCGGTTCTAGGCGCTCAGTCCGGAACCGTGCGACTGCTACGGTCGCAGGTTCGAATCCTGCCTCGGGCATGGATGTGTGTGATGTCCTTAGGTTAGTTAGGTTTAAGTAGTTCTAAGTTCTAGGGGACTGATGACCACAGCAGTTGAGTCCCATAGTGCTTAGAGCCATTTGAACCATTTCATACTCACAATAGGTGGAAAACCATTCCTGAAAAAATGGTAGGAACACTATCCTGAAGAATTTCTCCAAAGTGTAGGCTTGTATAGATGTGAAACATGAACGACAGAGATTCCAGACAATATTACTCTGTGTGCTCAAAAGTATCCGGACATCTACAAAAACATACTTTTTTCATATTAGATGCATTGTGCTGCCACCTACTGCCAGATACCAGATCAGCGACCTCAGCAGTCATTAGACATCGTGAGAGAGCACAATGGGGCGCTCCACTGAAGTCACGGACTTGGAACATGGTCAGGTGATTGGGTGTCAATTGTGCCATAGTCTGTACGCGAGGTTTCTACACTCCTAAACGTCCCTAGGTCCACTGTTTTCGATGTGATAGCTAAGTGTAAACGTGGAGGGACACGTACAGCACAGAATCGTAAGGGCCGATCTCGTCTGTTGACTGACAGGGGTCGCCGACAGTTGAAGAGGGTCATAATGTGTAATAGGCAGTTACGTCCCATAGTGCTCACAGCTATTTGAACCATTTTTAGCAGTTTGGAATTCCTGTCAGATTATCTGGAACTCCCCGTGTCCTGTGAGACTCTCCCTTGGGTCACACTGTCCAGAACTCTCCCTGTCCTCTCTCGAATTGATGCTCCTCCCCCACTTCCATACAGTAACTCCACGTGTCCTCCTTGGAACGATCGCTGTGATTGGCTAGAGCGCTCCTGTCTCCAAACCAACGCACACTCACCAACATAATGAAACACACTCGAAATACTGGATTCACATTTAAATAACTTCAAATTAAATAAATATTCCTACGGCTGGACCATAAACACATTCCAACACACATTTTTAGTACATAAACAAATTAAATAAACATGTATCAAAGGAACAGAACAGGAATAAGGCAGTAGCCTAATGTCTCTGTGCTTTCTAAAACACAGTAAATGTTTAACCAATTTCCTCATGAATAGTATATATCGGATTCAATCAAGGACACAGAGGAATAAATATATTTTATAAGCATGCTGTTATGGTTTTTTCGTGTAACTGTGGAGTACTTATGGGCTGATGCGATCGGTAGTAATCGGCCACTTTGACCTCCAATAACTCATGTACTATTTTGTACTCTTCAAGTTACATGCCTGTAATTTATAGGAATTTAGATTTACACTAATAGCTTTCTAAAGACACATTGATCGACGAAAGTGAATGAACCGTTTAGATTTTGTAAAATCGTTGCTAGGTGTTACTTGTATAATTTACACTCAGATACCAAACTTTAAACTAATAAACCTATTGAAAATCTGATTACGCATGTTTCTTTTTGAGACATCATGATTCATCTGGCTACTATTAATTTGTATGCGAACTGTGAAATGTCTGCCATTAAGGTTTCACAGAGTCCGTCATCTTTGGCACTTTCGGCATACACGTCTCTTTCATCGACACAGCGTCACCAAGGAATTCCCAGCCACGTGGTCGGCCTGGCCCGCTGCAGTCATGAGCTGTGCGGCTGGTCCCGCAGGAGGTTCTAGTCCTCCTTTGGGCATTGGTGTGTGTGTTCGTCCTTAGGATAATTTAGGTTAAGTAGTGTGTAAGCTTAGGGACTGATGACCTTAGCAGTTAAGTCCCATAGGATTTCACACACATTTGAACATTTTCGGCCTGGCCCTCTGCTAACGATCAACACCACGTGGCCGCCGACAAGCTGTGGCTCGCTGAGACGCCCCAACGAGGCCACGCCAACTCCGAACTTTTCTATTTTCAGGTCGCCACAACTCGCCCATTACCTTACAGTATGACTGCATTTAATTCAATTTGGAAGTTCTCTTCACCCATGAGGATGGAAGTTAAGTGATCCACCATTAAAAATAACGCAAAATGTTTATGGGTCACTGGTTGTTGAGAATTGTCAGCTATTACAATATCTGTGATTGTAGGTTTCCTATAAACCTTGAAAGAACGAATATGATCACTAATGTTTATTAGCCCGCCCGGTTGGCCGTGCGGTCTAACGGGAAGGAGCGCCTAGTCCCCGGCACGAATCCGCCAGGCAGATTTGTGTCAACGTCCGGTGAACTGGCCAGCCTGTGAATGGTTTTTAGGCGGTTTTCCATCTGTATTTGCGAATGCAGGTCGGTTCCCCTTATTCCGCAGATTGCTGCGCAAACAAGTTCTCCAGGTACGCATACACCGCCATTACTCTACCACGCAAACATAGGGGTTACACTCGTCTGGTGTGAGACGATTCCAGAGGGGGGCCGAACTGTACAATAACCCTGGGTTCGGTGTGGGGCAGCGGAGGGGTGAAGTGGACTGCGGTAGTCGTCGTGGATTTGTGGACCACTGTGGCTGCAACGAGGACGGAGCCTCTCTGTCGTGTCTAGGTCCCCGGTTAACATACAACACAATAAATACAATATCTATGGTTAGATCTATGTAATTTACATAGTTAACACAAAGTTCACTGAGAGATTTGTACTGTCGTTTATAGTTTTTAGCTAGTTGAGGAATGGTTGAAATTGTCTGGAAGTACCAGTCCATTAGCAAAACACATCATCGCAATACCTACCCCAGTATCCAACCTAGAAAAAGTGAGTTCTTTTCCATAAACTTTTTTTTAAAACTGTCCATGAAGATTTCAGCAAGGGCTGAACTGACGGAGCTCCCTCAGCGAGTTCACTCAACGGTTTGTTTATCTTGCAATTGAAACGGAAATAACTTTGTGTTAGGCATGTTTTGTCACTTATTAGTGACAAATGCGTTAACTCCGAGTACATTTAGTAAGCCTGTGAGAATTTTTAAGTTCTCCTATACGGGTATATTAGAGAATATGTATCGAAAACCGTTTTGTGGAATAAATAAATATTGTAGAATATTACACCAGTGTCATGTGTGTTTTCATCCCTAATGTATAAAAAATTAAAACCGACGGATAAGACAGTCAATGCAAATAAAAAATAGTTAATTTCGCATATGTTGAAGCATCACATATTTATTTATATTTTTACTCAAAAATAAGGATATACCAAATATGTCGTTTTCATTGGTGTGTAATTAAGCTTTTCTCTTATATACACAACAATTTTATGTATACTTAAGCAGTAAGTGTAGTTACGAAAGGCAACTATTGTATTTTATGCTCTACGTATCGTTCTAAAGGCTTTGCGAGCAGCGACATGGAATACTCTGGAAGAACAAAACGCTTATCTGCCGAGTTACATTAGCGCAATGAGCTCCCCAACACCACGTTGACTCTGCTTAACAATAGAAACGTGGGTTACATATGAACTGAGGCGATCCGCTGTGATACCAGCACTCGCACGACATTCGTGTATCTGGACGACGCCAGCGCTGAGCGCTTAATGTTGCAGCCAGTGGCGTTCAAATATTTAAGGACACCGAGGGATCGGGTGTGTCAACTCAGTTGCTGACACAGGTGGCGTGAAATACAGCACGGCGGAACTCATACATGCAATGAGATACAGGCACAGCATGAAAACAATGTCCAGTGCAAAAGTGAAAACACAAGGAGGTTTCAATGGATATGGCCACCATTCCCCCACTGAAAACGGGCGTAAAGGTAAGAAGAAAAACTTTTCCAATTTTGCAAAAAGTAAATGTCATATACTATAAATACGTCATGAGATAAAAATCGTGTGTGTTTAGGCCTACACTGAAGCGTTAAAGAAACTGGTATAGACATGCGTATTGAAATAGGGAGACATTAAACAGGCCGAATACGGCGCTGTGGTCGGTAAGGCCTATATAAGACAGCTAGTTCAAAAATGGTTCAAATGGTTCGGAGCACTATGGGACTTAACATCTGAGGTCATCAGTCCCCTAGAACTTAGACCTAGTTAAACCTAACTAACTTAAGAACATCACACACAACCATACCCGAGGCAGGATTAAAATCTGCGACCGTAGCTGTCACGCAATTCCAGACTGAAGCGCCTAGAACCGCTCTGCTAAAATGGCCGGCCTAAGACAGCAGTTGTTAGATAGGTTACTGCTGCTGCAATGGCAGGTTATCAAGATTTAAGTGAGTTTAAGTGAGCGTTATGGTCGCCGCGCGATCGGATGGCACACAGCATCTCCAATGTGCGACGAAGTGACGATTTTACTTTACGACATTCTCACAAGTGTACCGTGAATAACAGGAATCTGGTAAAACATCAAATTTCCGACATCTCTGCAGGATGGAAAGGACCCTGCAAGAACGGGACCAACGATGACTGAAGAAAATCGTTCAACGTGAAAACTGCAACCTTTCTGCAAATTGCTACAGATTTCAGTGCTGAGCCACCAACAAGTGTCAGTGTGCGAACCATTCATCGAATCATCGTCGATATGAGCTTTCGGAACCGAAAGCCCTTGATGACTGCACGATGTAAAGCTTCACGCCTCTCCTGGGCCCGTCAACACCGACATGGAACTGTTGATCACTGGAAACACGTTGCCTGGTAGGACGAGTCTCGTTTCAAATACTATCGAGCGGATGGACGTGTACACGCATGGAGACAACCTCATAATTCCATGGGCCTTGCATGTCAGAAGGGGACTGTTCAAGCTGGTGGAGGCTCTGTGATGGTGTGGGGCGGGTGCAGTTGGAGTGATATGGAAACCATGCTACGTCTAGATACGACTCTGACACATACCACATACGTAAGTATCCTGTGTGATCACCTGCGTCCATTCATGACCATTGTGCATTCCGACGAACTTGGTCAATTCTAGCAGCACAATTCCACAGCCCACATGTCCAGAACTGCTACCGAGTGCCCCAGGAACACTCTTCTAAGTTTAAACATTACCACTGGCTACCAGCCTCCCTAGTCATGAAAATTATTGAGCATCTCTGTGATGTCTTGGTGTGCTGTTGAGGAGACATCCCTACCCCTTCGTAATCTTAAGGCTTTATGGACAGCCCTGCAGGATTCATGGTGTCAGTTCCCTTTAGCACTACTTCAGACATTATTCGAGCCCATGCCACGTCGTGTTGCGGCACTTCTGCGTGCTGCCGGGGGTGCTACACGACATTAGGCAGGTGTACCAGTTTCTTTGGCTCTTCAGTGTATTTGTTTTGGCGGATGGCCTATAGGAAGGAAGCGACAACGAAAATTTATTTTGGACCTGTACCCAATCCCGCCTTTCGCGCTTATAGTGAGCGGTCGCCTTGGCTATCCGTACAAGATTCACGACCAGAACCAAACTAATTATGTCTTCAGCCACGTGTCAACAACCTGCACTCCTACATTCATTATCTATATTCACGTACAGGTTAGACGTTTTACTTGATAGTCGCTTGCCCGGTGTCGGAGGATAAGTATTATAGTGCAGTGCCTGCGTTACTGGCTTACGATGCAACGTTCATTTAATCATTTTTTATTTACTCATCAAGTTCCGTAGGACCAAATCTAGAAGCAAATCTCCAGGGTCATGGAACATGTCGGTACATAAAATTACAACAAACGTAATAACAGATAAAAATAAATGTTCGTGAACCTTAAAACGTCAGTTCACATGTTTAAGTAAACGCTACAGCAATACAATAAAAATCAGCTTAATTTTTCAAGCAACTCCTCGAGAGAATAGATGGAGTGACCCATGAGGAAACTCTTCTGTTTCGATTTGAAAGCGTTTGGATTACTGCTAAGATATTTGAATTCGAGTGGCAGCTTATTGAAAATGGATGCAGCAGTATACTCCACACCTTTTTGCACAAGAGTTAAGGAAGTCCGATCCAAATGCAGGTTTGATTTCTGCCGAGTATTAACCGAGTGAAAGCTGCTCATTCTCTGGAATAAACTAATATTGCTAACAAGAAACGACAATAAGGAATGTACGTATTGAGAGGCTAATGTCAAACGGCCCAGACTTGTGAACGGAGGTCGACAGGAAGTTCGTGAACTAACACCACTTTTTGCCCGAACCACCCGTTTCTGAGCCAAAAATATCCTTTTAGAACGAGAAGAGTTACCCCAAAATATAATACCATAAAACTATAGCGAATGAAAATAAGCAAAGTAGACTAATTTTTCTGTCTAACGATCACTCATTTCTGATACCGTTGGAATAGTAAAAATGGCAGTATTAAATCTTTGAACAAGATCCTGAACTTGGGCTTTCCACGACAGCTTACTATCTTTCTGAACACCTAGAAATTTGAACTGTTCAGTTTGACTAATAATATGACCTTTCCGTGAAATCAAAACGTTAGGTGATGTTGAATTGTGTCGTAGAAACTGTAAAAACTTTGTTTTATTGTTATTTAGCGTTATTTTATTTTCTACAAGCCATGGACTGAGATCGTGTACTGCACTATTTGAAACCGAGTCAATGTTGCACACAACATCCTTTACTACGAAGCTAGTGACATCAGCAAACAGAAACATTTTAGAATTACCCGTAGTACTAGAGGGCATATCATTTATATAAATAAGGAACAGGAGTGGCCCCAACATCGAACCCTGGGGCACACCCCACTTGACAGTACCCCACTCAAACCCCACATCACAGAAGTTATCAACATTGCGAATAATAATCTTTTGCTGCCTGTTGCTAAAGTAAGAGGTGAACCAACTGTGAGCTACTCCCCATATTCCATAATAGTCCAAATTCTGAAACAATATTTTGTGATCAACACAATCAAATGCCTTAGTTAAATCAGAAAATATGCCTAGCGTTGAAACCTTTTCTTTAACCCATCCAGTAACTCACAGAGAAAAGAGTATATAGCATTTTCAGTTGTTAAAAGACTTCTAAAGCCGGATTGAACATTTGATAGGAAATCGTGTGATATAAAACGATCAATTAGCCTTACATACACAGCTTTTTCAATAACTTCAGCAAACACTAATGACGTAGAAATTGGTCTAAAATTGTCTACATTATTCCTTTCTCCATTTTCATAAATCGGCTTTACTACTGAGTGCCTTAATCGTTCAGCACACTGACCATTCATTAACGAAATATTACAAATAGGCTAAGTACAGGGCTAACATGTGCAGTACAGTATTTTAATATGCTGCTAGGCACTCCATCATATCCATTAGAGTCCTTAGTCTTCAGTGAATTAATTACTGATTCAATCTCCCCCTTGTCTGTATCACAGAGGAGTATTTCAGACATCAGTCTCGGAAAGGCATTTGCCAAGAAAGTTATACGATTTCCAGTAGAAACTAAATTTTTATTTAATTTACCAGCAACGCTCAGAAAGTGATTGATAAATACTGTACATATATCTGATTTATCAGTAACAGAAATATTTTTACAGCAAACCAACTTTACATCGTCGACCTTTTGTTGCTGACCAAACACTTCCTTCACAGCTGACCATATAGTTTTAATTTTATCGTGTGAACTAGCTATTCTATTTGCATACCACATACTCTTTGCCTACCTGATAACATTTTAAGCACCTTACAATTCTATTTGTAATGGGCTACTGTAGCTTTTTTGTGACTACTTCTAAGATTTGGGTATAATTCCCTCTTTGTTCTACATTATATTCTTATCCCACTAGTCAGCCATCTGGGCTGTCCGTTACTGCTTGTACCTCGTTTAGAATGTTCTAATAGAAAGCAACTCTCAAAGAGCATGAGAAATGTGTTAAGGAAAGCATTGTATTTATCATCTATGTTACCGGCACTATAAACATCCTGTCACTCTTGTTCCTTCACAAGGTTTAAAAAAACTCTCTATTGCTGTTGGATTAACTTTCCTAAATAGTTTGTAATTAAATATGACATTGGTTTTACGAAAGCCTTATAGTGTTAAAATTTGTGCATCATGGTCTGAAAGGCCATTCACGCTTTTACTAACAGAATACCCATCTAGTAATGAAGAATGAATAAAAATGTTGTCTATGGCTGTTCTACTGTTCCCCTGCACCATAGTTGGAAAAAAACCATTTTGCATCAGATCATATGAATTTAGGAGATCTACCAACATCCTTTTCCTTACACCATCTTATACAAAATTTATATTGAAGCCAATACATATAACTAGTTCCCGGTTCTTCCTACAAAGTGAATCAAGAACCCTATCTAGCTTGGGCAGAAATGCTCTTAAGTCAGAGTTAGGGGACCTATAAACAACAACAACAATGAGAAGTTTAGCTTCACTAAATTCAACTACCGCTGCACAACATTCAACTACCTTCTCAGTGCAGTGTCGTGATATGTCTATGGACTCAAATGGAATACTGTTCTTTTACATACAAATTCACTCCCCCACCCCACAAGGAACTCCTTGAGAAACAGCCAGCTAATCTGTAGCCTGGTAGAGGAAGCCTCTGAATTGTCAGGTTATTTAAGTGGTTCTCTGATATACCAATTATTTCATAGTCAACATCTATAAGCAGTTCGCTACCATTATCTCTAATACCTCTTACATTTTGATGAAATATGCTAATTCTTTCTCTGCTTGGAAACATTACACCCTCGGAAGATGAGCCCTTAGTTAGAGGGACTTCCTTTAAGTAGGTATACTTATCAGCTGACTTCAGTCTAAAAATGGTGTACCTCTAACACCAACTACAACAGGAATTATTCCATGAGTGACACCACCACCGCCACCACCACCACCACCACCACCACCACCGCCCACTACACTGTCACCTATAAGCTTAGCCAGCATTCTCTCCCCATACCTATTGAGGTGCACGGCATGCCTAGTGAAACCCAATCTACTGATAGACCCAACTGGCACCACTGAGATGTGACCTATGCCCTCTGCCATCAGCGTCCTCCCCAGCCCCACATTAACGCGCGTAACAGCCGCATTATGGTGAGGTCGATCATAATGCTGAAACAGTTGCACGAAGTGCACATTAGTGCCACCAGCTTGAGTAGCTATCTTTACCGGGTCACCCTCTACATCGTATTCCCCACCCCTATCGAGACTGTTCCCTGCTCCACCCACTATCACTACCTGATCCTCCATCGTAAAATTCCTACATAACTCCCCTATGCTGTCAGTCACCTGAGCCAACCCTGCACTGGGCTCCACAATGCTGGTGACCTGGTACTCACTCCCAACACTTCCTGCAGCTGCTGGCCCACACCTCTACCGTCAAAACTACCTAGTAGCAGAACCTTCTTTCTGCGAGACTTTGCGACTAACCTAGGCCTCCTAATTTCTGAGGACTGCTGCATGTTCCCTACATCTACAGCTACACGAGGCTACCCTCTACTCAACTCTGACACTGGGTCATATATGTTGCATGTACGCAAAGTAAAACTGTCTGAATACGTCCTCTTCCTAGCTGCCTTCTTGCCAATTGCCAGTTCCTATTCCCCACCACCCTTCACCCTCCTCAACCTAGTTCCTCCTTTGCGCATTGTAACTTCACCTGAAGGGCACAGATCGTACCCTCCTGCTCCTCTAACAACTTATTTCTACTACAGATTCCGCATTCCCAGGAGAAGATCTCACTAAAATGACCACTGGCTTCCCCATTGCATTCCCCCCAGTGAAAATACTTCGAACAAATGCCACACCGTAACCCACTACTCACAACATTACGACAGAGCCCACACTTCTTACTCAAGGTAAAATTTTACGGTTTCGGAAAAAAACTATACTTCTACGTTACCAAAGTTCAGTTACATCAATAGAACTATTTATAGAACTAACAATTATAGTCTCGAAATTCTCTGCCTGTTAACAAAGCAACTACTCGTATTAATACTACTACACAACAGCTAATACTAATACCAACAAAATTTCACAAAATTATTAGCTAAAATAAAAAATTCAAGCGGCCACTGGAACACTAAGTGAAGTTAAAACACTGAATGAAAATTTTACTGAAATATTTCACTAGAAACAATAATAAACGTCAGTTAAAAACTAAAGCACAAAATTTACTAAACGACTTCGACGCACAGAAAACTCTAAAAAAACACAGCGAGCAAACGATTACAAAGGTATATTAAGTCGTTATTTCGCCACATACGGATGCAACTCGGCTGAAAATTATTAAGTTTAATAAGTGAATAACAGTGCAAAAATACGTTTGTCAGTACTTAGCTTTATAACCTCTACAACTGCTGTGCAAGCCGCAAAATGTAAACACACTACTGAGGCGCAACGCTTAGACGAACCATTGATGCATGCCTTACATTTAAGCGATCCTCGAACATGTGTTGTAATTTTAAGTTCGGTATTTAAATGACATATGCCATTACGTATCTATAGCATTAAAGATACTGAAATAGATTGAAGACAACAGCAAACAATAATTTTTATTAATTGTACTAATGAACAGCCTCAGTTGCACCGTTTGCTTAAAAATTTACCTAGGTTTCAGTCGGGATAACTCCACCTTCTTCAGAATAACAATATCTATCGTTTCTCCATAGTGGACTTCGTCAAGCTAGACTACAAGTCTATAAATTATCTTCAGAATATAAAACTTACCTGGCACTGCCTCGGACGCGCTTCGCGACCGCGATGCGGCAGCCACGAGAGCTGTACTGGAACTGACCATAGCGTCATGAGGCCAGCCTAGGCGAACACAATACCTTGCGCCTGCGCGTAAACTGTATGATAGTTACTTGTTGGGACAAGACATGAACTTAACTCCTGACCTTGAATTTACTAGTAAAGTGAAATAAAAGGTATAGCTGAGGAAAAGGACATATATGTTAATCTGTACAGAACGTACTTAGATCGACTGTCTTAACATTTATGAAGCATTCATGGGTCATGATATAAGGAAGACATTATGTGCTTACAAGGTATAGCCTATCTAGAAAAATTTTTGTGTATAAACATGAAGTTTAATCACCTAAATAGAACTTGGGTGTGGGAAGGTTAATATAAAGCCAACATCGTCATTATTACTACTAGGTCTAGAAATTTTTTAAAGATGTAATTGTCAAGCACTTGCTTAGCTATGGTTACAACGCATGACCATCCTATTGACATAGCACACAAATGGTCATGATTGAACTTATGAACAAGTCTATATAAAAACTGTTACATCCGGCAACATGGGCGTTATAAAGTTGATGGTCATTATTCAAGATTAGTATATTTGACATGAAATGGTCTAGAATCAAGTCAAAAACTAATGCACCTGCCTGATTGAGCTTCTTGGTGAACTTATGGTTATGAGTTGCAGAAAACACTATAGTAGGGGATAATGTGGTGGCGACGGGGTACTCAATTTGCCTTCAAGGAGGTGATCCAAACACATACTGTAAACACTGTGTGTGGACCACTGCCACTTAGGGAATGACAGTGGAACTATGCTTAAAGCAAAAGTGTCACTTGGCGAATATAGATCCAGCCAACACACTTAAAACTATTGACCGACATAGGTCAATTGTGCTCTAGGCTAAAGTGTGACTTGGCGAACATCGCTCTGGTCAACACACTTCATATAATTGACCGACATAGGTTAATATGTACTTAGAGAACTAGTCTTAATTGTAGGAGGATGACGAAAAAT
Organism: Schistocerca gregaria; assembly: GCF_023897955.1. Classification (NCBI taxonomy): domain Eukaryota; kingdom Metazoa; phylum Arthropoda; class Insecta; order Orthoptera; family Acrididae; genus Schistocerca; species Schistocerca gregaria. The sequence goes on along the minus strand of NC_064921.1, from coordinate 694,207,895 downwards.
AGTTAAATTATGATGAGATTTGGCGAAAACGCTCCAAGGACACCTTTAAGCGTCATTAAGATCAAATGAAACTGATCCGGCTAGTCTGAACCAAAACTTCGTATCCAGTAGATTGTGGCAAGGTGACGTTACCCTCTCGTGATACTTATATGGATATTACTGCTATTAATTAAGTTAATACAATGTTGTGTATGATTAGGTCATAGCACCACTGCGGCCGAGGAAGTTATTATCCACTAATTGAATCAAGTGTTGAAACCGTTCTTAACTCTAGAACATGCCAACCGAATATCGGTTGACCATCTATGTGCATGTTCAAGGTGTTCAATACGCTAAGTATTAACCATTTGTGCTGTTACCCTTTATAATACTGAAATATTAATTAGGAAACAGAATATTCATATATAAATAATAGACAACTTCATAGATGTGTCCAGAAATGTATGGCAATTCTATTTATTAACAAGTGCAAACAAAACAGCGTCACTCCCTAATTCGTAAATGGATAATTAGGAAAATTGTGCTGTAAGTCGACGGTATTTAAAAAGAAGTTCATTGCGCAGATTCTCAATAGCAGAATTGTGGAATTGTATACAAGAAACATACGATAAATAAAAAGGCCTGTATTCTATTTCTCGAAGTAGCGCAATATTTTTCAGTACGCTATAACCATCAAATAGATGAATTTTGGGCACGAGCCAATGAATACATAGGTAAACAGAAAGAAGAAATCGCAGCACGACATATGAATATCTGTCACATTTGTGGAACTGGATTATTAGCGGTAGTCAACAACGAAGGAGCAGTAATACAGGTTTGACACCCACATTCTGCGAACGTATTATTAATAAAACTGACATCATGTCTACACCAGCTGATACCCAGTTACTTTCTAAAGGGCTCAAATTCAATGTTGTACCTGCGATCACAAAACCCTAAGTGGTAGAAGATCTTAAATTAGGTTTAGAACGTGCAAAAGCACCGAAGAATGTTCGAACACGATTAGCCTATGAATCCTGTAGATTCTTGGAAAACGAACTATCAGTTGCTTAATCAAAACCTTACATGTATAGAACAGTAGAAAGTATTAATCGTAAACTGCAGAAAAATAGCGCTTTAATTACAAAAGCCGATAAGGGGAATTCATTAGTCATAGCGTCCAAAGCTGAATATATGGAGAAAAGACAGGCATTTTTAGATCAAAATGATATTACGCCCATGGATTCTGATCCTACTCAAGCATTACAGAAGGAGATAAGAACAGGTTTACAGAATACTATTAAATTGATAGGAACGTTTCAAAAGAAATGGCTTCTGAATATGAACCCGAAGCCGCCCATACTAAGGAGCCAGTTTAAGGTTCATAAAAACTTCCACCCCATCCGTCCGCTTGTGGACAGTATGAATAGTGCGTCCCATTACTGGCCCGGTGTCTACACTATAAAATCAAAGACAATTTTGTCCTCGCGGAAAATTTACTCGATCAAAAATTCTGCCGAGTAGGTTAATAAATTAAATAATGTAATATGTCATGCCACATCAAAGCTGGCTTCCTTAGACATCACCAGCCCCTACACAAATATACCTGTAGATCAGTATTTAAAGTTTTTCAGTGCAACTGTAAGTAGGCTGTTTAAGTTTTTTATTGGTAACGCCGCCGCCACGTAGCGCTCTGTATGAAAATCACTGGCTGTGCCGTGTGCAGTCTGTGGCTGGTTTGCATTGTTGTCTGCCATTGTAGTGTTGGGCAGCGGCAGCTGGATGCTAACAGCGCGTAGCGTTGCGCAGTTGGAGGTGAGCCGCCAGCAGTGGTGGACGTGGGGAGAGAGATGGCGGAGTTTTGAAATTTGTAAGAATTGGTGTCATGAACTGATATATATATATATATTATGACTATAAAGGTAAATACATTGTTTGTTCTCTATCAAAATCTTTCATTCGCTAACTATGCCTATCAGTAGTTTGTGCCTTCAGTAGTTTGAATCTTTTATTTAGCTAGCAGTAGTGGTGCTCGCTGTATTGCAGTAGTTCGAGTAACGAAGATTTTTTGTGAGGTAAGTGATTTGTGAAAGGTATAGGTTAATGTTAGTCAGGGCCATTCTTTTGTAGGGATTATTGAAAGTCAGATTGCGTTGCGCTAAAAACTATTGTGTGTCAGTTTAAGCACAGTCTTGTACAATTTTTCTAAGGGGATGTTTCATATGTCGACCCTTAGCCAAGGATACCTCACTGGAATCTTCAGATTTTTTCTTGTAGTTTGTGTAATTAATGTAGATTTGGTTTATTGCTAGCACGTAATTGTAGAGAGAATCTCCTTTGTAGTTGTAGTCTGTCATTGTTGTACAGTACAACAGTTGTAGCATGCATGTAGAGTTGCACCAAGTATTTCGCAGCTGCGCTTGCAATTAACTAGATATTATTTTCTATGTTAATGTATTCTCTTATTTTTGCTCTTCAAATCGTTTTTTTTTTCTGTGTTGTCGTGTGAAATATTGTGAGGATAATGGAGTGTGAAAAACGTAATAGTAGGCTCCAAAGTAAACTGAGAAATGACAGTGAAGACGAAAGCAATGTGTTAGCGCCACCGAGTAATGAATTAACTAATGTTCAAAGTAGTAATTTGGTAATTGTACATAGGGAAATGGAGCGGGCTGCAAACAATGGTGTAGACAGTGAAATAAGTAGTGAACAGGGAACAATTATCGATCGATCAGTCGGCAACAGCTCGCCTCAGGATTCCGAAATGACAGGACACATTCTTGCAAATACTGTAGATTCAGGTTTTGAGTCCTCACCGCTTTCTCAAATAAGTCAAGACACATTTTCGGTTTTTCAAACTGCGAATATTGCCGGTTCAAATGCATTGCCGAATAGCACTAAAGAACATGTTTCAGACACCAGTGCATTGTTATTACAATTAATGCAACAAATGGGACAAAAGCTTCAAAACTTAGACACAATGGAACAAAATCTTCAAAAGTTAGACACAATGGAACAAAATCAGAGACAAACACAGCAAAAGCCTCAAAAGTTAGACACAATGGAACAAAATCTTCAAAAGTTAGACACAATGGAACAAAATCAGAGACAAACACAGCAAAAGTTAGACGCAATGGAGCAAAAGCTTCAAAAGTTAGACTCAGTGGAACATACGCTTGAACAAACACGTGAAGATTTAACTACTGAATTACATAAAATCAAATCTAAATGTCAAAAAGTCTGTAATGACGTAAAAACACAAATTTGTGAGCATTTCCAACCTATTTTTTCGCGGCATGAAAATGCATTACAGAATCACGAAGCAGCCATAAAAGAACTGCAAACAATTGTTCATGAAAATCATGAGACCTTGCAAGCTAAAATTGACTCAGTTGCATCTACCGATTCGGTTACGCAACTTGCAAAAACTCAAGAAAACTTAAAGGACACAGTAGATACTCTGAAAATTGGTTCAGAAAGACACATGGAGGACATTAGTTCATTATCAGAGAAAGTAGTTGAACTTTCGAATCAGCTAAATAATTTATCTACGAAGGTAGATGATAATCTGAATGACACAAAACCGGTAGTCTTTAATGACACAGAAGAGTTCGAACAAATTAGGAAATTCAAACAAAATCAGAATCAAATTAATACGCAACACCAAAGAGAAATCCGGGAAGTACAAGATCAGCTGACACAGGAAATACAAGAATTACGTATTTCAGAGGACACTCGCACTCCAATACGGGAAGAGGGACATAAAAATACGGAACTGCCACAAAATAACAACACAGGGCACATTGGAGATTATGGAACAAATTGGCAAAGTACACCGTATTTTGAGATGGAACCGCCGAAACGACGTAACAATGATCGATATGCGACCCGCCGACACGATGATTTTGACTATAAGCTGTTCATTACTAAACGTAAATTCAAAACATTTAAGAATTCTGTCAACGACATTCATCCACAAGCGTGGCTCCATCAAATCTCTCATTGTTTTCCTCCCAACTGGTCACTAGAGCACAGATTAGAATTTATGTGTGGCTATTTAGAGAATGAACCAGCTGTAAGAATGCGATCGGTCATTCACGATTGCCATAGTTAAGGAGAATTTTACCACGCCTTCCTCTCAGCATATTGGTCTCAAGCCACACAAGACCGAGTAAAACAAGGCATCATAATGATGAAAAATTTCGAACAATCTGAATTTTCAAGTCTTGTGAAATATTTTGAAGACATGTTACATAATAATCAGTATCTTTCAAACCCATGCAGCCCGTCAGAACTCATCCGCATTTGCTTAATCAAATTGCCTGAACATTTACGGCATATTATTTTGGCAGGCCGTTGCAAAGACGACATTGAAGCTTTTCAGGGACTCTTACAAGAATTAGAAATTGACACTGACAATCGCGGAACGCGAAAACAGGAACACAACAATTACAGGTCACATCCGTCGCAATTCCGCGATGAAAGAAATAATAACTGGACACGACAAGGCTATTCTCACAACACAAATCGTGACCAAAACAGACACCACCCATATGACAACCACTGGCAGAGTAATAGTTACAGAGAAAGATCGTATTTCCGTAGTAATGAACATGACAGAGACAATCATAGAAACAGACAATATGGCAACCAGAACTATTATTATCACGGGAGACAGAATAACTTCAGACGCAAAGGTCCACCGCGCAGTGATAATTCAGGGAGAAATTCTCCACCACATGACCGACAAACAAGAAATTACAGGAACTACCGACATGACGACAGACGATATAATCATAATGACAGACCGGAAATCCATCAGAACTGGCGTGCTTCGAACAGGGTAGGGCCCTCTCGGCAAAGTGAATTTGTAGAATTTAGGTCTCCTAATCCCCATAACGACGCGCGCCAACAAAGAGGTAACAGACAATGACTCGCACCGCAGGCAGCCACGTGCGCCGGCTGGCTCAGAGAAAAATAACATAAGACGCTAACCTTGAGAAAAATTTTAGCGTTCCTTACCGACGTACACAACATGATAATTGCTTTGAAGTTAAAACTCTGCGAACTAGAAAGGATAAATGATGGCACCACATTTCACATGTAAAACCGTTTATTGAAATATAATCTGCTTTTTAACTTTGTCTTTGCCATAAAACATTTCACTTCACATTTCTAGTATGCTTTGTCACACTGAGAAACTGTTAACATGCAACAATGTTTTGAAGTTAACTATACAGTCTAGAACCTAGGGAACATTTTTAAACAGAAATTACGAATGAATTTTATAGTGAACAGACGACACAGTGTTGTTATTTGTATATTCTTGCTTGTTAGTTGCACGATTACTTAACGACTATAAGGCTTACATACTTAGAACATATACTGTTAATGAGATTTTAATGCAACATTTTGGTTTACTTGAAAATAAATTCTGGATTTAAAGTACTTTCTGTGAGATACAAGATGACTCAGTGGTTACTTTATGTGACAGCTACACGATTTTATCACGACGCTACTAATGAGTGACAATTTACAATGTTGCTTTTGCGCTTTATCTGTTTTATATCTGCACAATTTTTCTGTATTATTCTGGAAAGTAAAACATGTTTTAGTAGTAACTTTGTGGTATAGCTACAATGAGACAGCCTTTTCTGTAGCACAACAATACGTTACAGTACAGTACTTACTTCATCACGGCAATAAGCGTAGTAACTACGATATCTATACGCAAAGCATTTCACTTTTGTTTATCATGAGGTAAGTACATTGACTTCTGTAGAACTTAGCTTTCGGAGGACGATAACTACGACACTTCCACAGAGATTATCTTACAACACGACGCACAGTTTAGCGCTACAGTACGCGTATTTGAGTGACTAATTTTGTACTTAAAACATTTAATTTTAAAGATATTTGAAGTACAATGATACAAAGGTTTTCTGTGATACATTTCATTCCATTGCTGTAATCTGTAACAGCTGAGGATATAATTATATTAATCCTCAGGGGGGTACACGCTTACTTTGTGTAGCATGTGTATGGCAAGCGCAAGGAGCCCTAGCTAATATGGTATTTGCTTATACAAATTTACACATTGGTACCATATTTCTCTAACACATAAATTACACAGCTATCTGATCATTTAACTGAGAGAAACAAACATTTATTATACTACATCAGTGACAGATGTTTACGTATTTACACAGTTGGATAACTTCACACTTACGAAATTGCATTTTGTCTGTCTATGTGAAATGTTCATATTTTTTCGGAACCATTGTGACACTATGAGAGCTTTGAATGATGTATTTGGTATGGGATCATGATTTTTAAATTACGTTTGAGGCAGATGACACTTATGACATGAGCAGAGAATTTTTTTTAGGTTTTGAAATTATTGCTGAAAGCTATGACGTTTTTGAGATTTGACTGAGGTGTTATGATGTTATTATTACGACGACGATGTGAATTATGCTGCTGAGGTATGTTTAAGCTGATGCTATGTGAGGAATTTGATTATACTATGTATTTCTTATGATTAAATATTGAAGAAGTGTCAACAAATATGTATATGTGTAATAAAGCAAGGAATAATGAGTACTGGTTAGGGACTCTGGTTTGTGCAAAAGGTTGTTGGAAACCAAGAATCGTACTTTAAGAGTTATGAAATGTATGTAAATGCGTGAATGTATTACAATGCCGCTGAAAATTTTTTGGACACTATTATATTGAAAGGATTTTGTTTCTACAGATTTGTAACGCAAGTTCTTGACCTGTGAAATTTTTTATATGTGACTGTCACTGTAGCGGAAATTGACGTCGTAAATTTTTCAGTAAGAAAGGTAAGTGACCACCTGCACGTAATGCGTCGTGGGCACCCAGCTGCGCGACAGGCGCCTGGAAAAAAAAGAGGCCATTATCCTCGCTATTGACATTCCTTTGTAGAAAGCATCGTAAATACGACACCCTCAAACTTGAAAACATTATTACACTGTAGAGTTCTTAATTTATGATATTTATTTAAATGAAATGATGAGAAACGTTTCATGTCTATTGTCTTGCTAGCTGGAAGATTGTTTACTGCATTATGAAGTGCCTTATGGCTAGCGAATGACGTTTCACGCCTTGCTTTGCCTATTTTGTTTAATATCTAGTTTCGTGTTGCAACGCAGCATTGTTTAAATTATAATTTAATACATGTATTAATATAACTACTTTCTGTCTACAGACCCAGTAAAGAATCATTTTATGATGTACTTCCTTAGAAAAGAGGGCACAAATATACATTTCCCTTCACAGGACTTGCAAAAATAATTTTTTTTACGATTTGGTAACTTATCTGCTAGCGTATGTTCTAGTGATGCATCACTCTAGTGTTAAGGTGTGACATAGGTATTACACATTTTTACTGTAATATTTTTTCTGCTTCAGCTTTGTCATGTTTAGGTATAAGTTATTACATTTATTGCTGCTTGCTTTGCTTACTTGCATTTTTTTATCATTGCTGTTTGTGTTAATTGTTTTGTGCTGCTGCATTGCCTCGTCCCTTAGTTTAGCATATGAGCTCAGTAGCTTTAAGTTAGCTTAAGAGGGGGTAGACTGTATAAGAAATTGTTTTGTGCTGCTGCATTGTCTCGTCCCTTAGTTTAGCATATGAGCTCAGTAGCTTTAAGTTAGCTTAAGAGGGGGTAGACTGTATAAGAAACTAACTATGATGAATTAGAAGAAAAGCATTGAGAAGCTATAAGGAAATGGTTTGGCCAAAAAAGTAGTGTACAGTGGAGAAAAACTAGTTTTGAAAGAGGATGTGAACAGAATACAGAAAGCAGGTTTAGATAGGACTTTTTGGGAATAATGATGAACTAAGGGAGATCTCTATGCAAAATACTGCAGTAAAACAAACCCTGTCCTTTCCTTTCGTACTATCCCTCTCTGTGTTTATGTACCCTTGTGTATTTTTCTTTTTCCGGTCTTTATGTGTTTAGCTAATAAGATTTATGTTATAGAATTTTTCAAATACTATGTTATTTTCTTTGTAAATATGTTCAGACATTATTTATTGTGTTTTGTTTTAATGCTCATGTGTGAAGTTGATGTTTCAAAAGTTATTCTGATCTTTTATGTATGTACTTATGTCGTAATTTTTGTAACACTGATGTATTTGCTATTCCGATTCTTTTGTAAAGCCTATACTACTGCAAATGTTATCTGTATTGTTATGTTCTTTAAAGATGTATTTTGTACCTTTGTTATTGCATTCTTATGTTATAAAATTGTAATTGACACCAGTTCATCAAATTAAGTAACTTGTAAATTACATTTCACTGCACACGTTTCTGTTGGTCATAGTATATGGACAATATGTGAGAAGTAGGGACTGATAGTGTTTGCACGTGTGTTAATAATTCAGTAAGGGACTGGATAACAGCATTGCTGGTTCTAAGGACATTTCAAAAACAATTTTTGTGAGTGCACAAGTGCTGGTTATGGACTTGCTATATTATCCGCAAGACTCTTCAATGGTGATTGTGCGCCTGCACAGTCAAACAGATGGCTGCTGGCCATCTCTACAAGGACTACAGTGGGTCTACACCTTTGATGACCCACCAATACCATTATTTCTACAAGGTCTATAGTGAGTTTGCATCTCTGGTGGCCCACCAATACCGTAATCTCTATCAGGACTACAAGGGGTCTACTCTGTGATGACCTACCTACCCATATTCTTCAAAACTTCGACTGACTCTGCTGTGGGTTTGCTCTGTTGTGGCCCATTACCTGTCTTCATGTCAAGAATCAGCACTGTTTTTCCATTGGAAGGACAACACTACTTCTTTAAGACTGCATGGAAATCAACTACTTCCGTGTGCATTTTCTTTTACTACACAGACTTTGAGAAAAACACTGCAATTTTACTTTGATGAATGATCAGTACTGTCTTTATGGACTGTGAGAAAATTTTAGCTTTTGACCAACATTGTATCGATAAGTGTGTGCATTTCACTTCCTTGTTATTCTAATTATGAAAAAAATTTTCAAATCTGTATTGGCCACTGCCCAAAACAATTTGTAAATTATTTTGTGGGGAGCATGGGGGCTATGTAAGTAGGCTGTTTAAGTTTTTTATTGGTAACGCCGCCGCCACGTAGCGCTCTGTATGAAAATCACTGGCTGTGCCGTGCGCAGTCTGCGGCTGGTTTGCATTGTTGTCTGCCATTGTAGTGTTGGGCAGCGGCAGCTGGCTGCTAACAGCGCGTAGCGTTGCGCAGTTGGAGGTGAGCCGCCAGCAGTGGTGGACGTGGGGAGAGAGATGACGGAGTTTTGAAATTTGTAAGAATTGGTGTCATGAACTGATATATATATTATGACTATAAAGGTAAATATATTGTTTGTTCTCTATTAAAATCTTTCATTCGCTAACTATGCCTATCAGTAGTTAGTGCCTTCAGCAGTTTGAATCTTTTATTTAGCTAGCAGTAGTTGTGCTCGCTGTATTGCAGTAGTTCGAGTAACGAAGATTTTTGTGAGGTAAGTGATTTGTGAAAGGTATAGGTTAATGTTAGTCAGGGCCATTCTTTTGTAGGGATTATTGAAAGTCAGATTGCGTTGCGCTAAAAACTATTGTGTGTCAGTTTAAGCACAGTCTTGACCAATTTTTCAAAGGGGACGTTTCACAACTTGCGTTTTTATAAGAAATTAAAAGATGTTGAATTTGAGGAGCTCATGAATCTCCTGCACATTGTTCTGAAATATAATTATTTTTCATTCAATGATAATTTATAATGCCAGCCATACAGGTTAGCAGGCATTCTTTCCGAGGTTTTTATGAACGCGATGGAATCTCAATTTTTTGCAGGTAATGTAGAAGTAGCCAAGAAAATACAGTTCTATGCAAGATACGTAGATGATATTCTATTGGTAACTGATGGGTTCCAAGAAGACATAAATCAGATATTTTTAGCCTTTAACGATCTCCATGAGAAAATTAATTTTACTTTTGAGAAGAAGTCACCCAATAGGACATCGAACTACTTAGATCTGATGGTATCTATAGCAGATAATCACATAGAATATGACTTGTTTAGGCAATGTACATTTTCGGATAATATTATATCTGCTGATTCAGTGCACCCGCTAGCGCATAAAATGGCATTTCTTTATTCTAGCGATGTTGCTTCCTTTCTCCGCAGAAGCCTTGGAACACGAATTGATAACTCTTGAAACAATAGCACGAAATAAAGGATATGAGGCCAAAATTGTGAGACGGCTCTATAACGAGACGTAAACAGTAACAGAACGATGACAGCTTCCACGTTAGGCACCGACCCAGATGTTATTCCGTCTGCCATAATACTTATTCCTTTTATAGGCAAAGTTTCGTATGAAATCGTGCGTCTTTTGAAAACCAGGCATTTAAGACAGTTTTTCCACTAATAATAGTCTCCAGAAGAATTTGATTCATAGTTTAAAAAAGCTTAAAGATAAATTGTCATTATCTGGAGTATACAAGATCATGTGTCGCGAATGCCCTAAATTTTATTTTGGCCAAAGCCTTATTAACAAGGTACAAGGAGAATATTCCAACTAAAACTCGAGATTGCACACGTGGTTCGACATTTGTAGGACATTCAGTGCAATGGGCTTATGCACCCAAACACCTCCCACCGACCCCCCCCCCCCCTCCCCCTCCCTGACCCCCACGATACTCAGCTCTTGCATAGTGAAGTAAAAGGTGAAAGGTTAGATATTTGAGAGGAAATGCTAATTTTTAAACATTCACTACATGACATAAACAACCTTCTTAACGAACAGCTGCAGCTGCGAAGCAGAAGCTTCTTTGAAGGTTTACAACCATTATTTCATCCACTGTGACGTTGATGCGGGGTATGCTTTACCATCGCCAATGTCTGTACTCCCGTAGGTTTAATAGATAGGTATATTAGATTGACACCGTAAAAATTTTTGGACCCATCTATGAAGTTGTCTATTAGTTATATTGGAATATTCTGTTACCTAATTAATGTTTGATTTTTATATAGAGTAACAGTGTAAATGGTTAATATTTAGCGTATTGAACACCTTGAACATGCACACAGATGGTCAACCAATATTCGGTTGGCACGTTCTAGAGTTAAGAACGGTTTCAACACTTGATTCAATTAGAGGATAATAACTTCCTTGGCCAATAGCATGTAGGTGTAGTAACCGGAATGACGATTACCAAGTCACTACCCCTTTACATAATATAGGTGCTACCACATAATCCTTCAATATGACCGATTGTAGTCAATACTATGTATATGCGACAGCAGTGGTGCTATCACCTAGTCATACACAACATTGTATTAACTTAATTAATAGTAGTCATATCCATATACGTACCACGAAAGGGTAACGTCACCTTGCCACAATCTACTGGATACGAAGTTTTGGTTCAGACTAGCCGAATCAGTTTCATTTGATGTTAATGACGTTTAAAGGTGTCCTTGGAGCGTTGCTCGCCAAATCACATCATAATTTAACTATTTCTCTTCATCCTCCTACAATTTAGACTAGATCTGTAAATACATATTGACCTATGCCGGCCAATTATATGAAGTGTTGACCAGAGCGATGTTTGCCAAGTCACACTTCAGCTTTAAGCATAGTTTCGCTGTCATTTCCTAAGTTTAATGGCAGTGGTCTCCAGGCTCGAATTATGATGGCAGTGGTCCACACACAGTTTTTACAGAATGTGTTGGATCATCTCCATGAAGGCAAATTGAGTACCCCGTCGCCACCACATTATCCCCTACTATAGTGTTTTCTGCAACCCATAACCATAACTTCGCCAAGAAGCTCAATCAGGCACTTGCGTTAGTTATTTACATGATTCTAGACCATTTCAGATCAAATATACTAATCTTGAATAATGACCATCTTCTTTATAACGTCCATATTGCCGGATGTTACAGATTATATATAGACTTGTTCATAAGTTCAATCATGACCATTTGTGTGCTATGTCAATAGGATGGTCATGCGTTGTAACCATAGCTAAGCAAGTGCTTAACAATTACGTCTTAAAATATTTTCTAGACCTAGTAGTAATAACGACAATGTTGGCTTTATATTAACCTTCCCACTCCCAAGTTCTATTTAGGTGATTAAATTTCATGCTTATGCGCAAAAATTTTCCTAGATAGGCTATACCTTGTAAGCACATGATGTCTTCCTTATATCACGACCAAAGAATGCTTCATAAATGTTAAGACAGTCGATCTAAGTACGTTCTGAACAGGTTAACATATATGTCCTTTTCCTCAGCTATACCTTTTATTTCACTTTACTAGTAAATTCAAGATCAGGAGTTAAGTTCACGTCTTGTCACAACAAGTAACTATCATACAGTTTACGGGAAGGTGCAAGGTATTGTGTCCGAATAGGCTGGCCTCATGACACTATGGTCAGTTTCAGTACAGCTCTCGTGGCTGCCGCATCGCGGTCGCGAAGCGCGTCCGAGGCAGTGCCAGGTAAGTTTTATATTCTGAAGGTAATGTATGGATCTGTACTTTTCGCTTGACGATGTCCACTATGAACAAACTCTAGACTGTTATTCCGAAGATTTTTTTTTATCCCGGCTGATACCTAGGTACATGTCTGGGTAAACGGTGCTACTGACGCTGTTCATTATTAAAATTAGAATTAATATTTATACAGTTGCTGACAGGGTCGCGAAATGTTGAAGATATTTAAATAATTTTTATATTTGTTCCGTTTTCACTTATGCTTTTCGTAACCGTGGGCACCGAGAGCAACGATTGAGCCCTAAAACAACAACAACAACTATAACAACAACTAACAGTTCGTCTCACAGAAATGAGGACAGTTGTATAGAAAAATAGAAAGTATTTATCCAGTTAGAAATGCCAGACGGCAAACGAATTTTCCACCATGTAAAGTCACACTTTCAGTTGTTTTTCAACTTCCTGCATTTTCATATTGTGAGCGCACTAGAACTACCTGATCTTTCATTTAGTGTTAGTTCAAAGTCAGATCAAAGACATGTGTGACGTTTCCAACCGCATAAGTATTACAAATTTGATTTATTTTATCGGACGGTTACTTTCCAATAGCAGGTTGCACTGCTTCAATAGAACGACTGAACGCCTTTATGTTAGCCTTAACTCCAGACATTCTCATGTCGGGGTAACAAGGTTACGGCTGGTTATTGTTATTGAGTACCAAACCATTTAACAGACTACCTGTAAACAGCTCTGTGTTGCAGCATGTTTTTAGAAAATGTTTTACTGAAATGACTTTTTTCTTCTTGTACGTAAATGTAAATATCGTGTGACTGGGGCCTACCACCGAGTAGACTATTCGCCGGGTTCAAGTCTTTCGATTTGACGCCACTTCGGCGACTTGCGCGTCGATGGGGACGAAATGATGATGATTAGGGCAACACAACACCCAGTCCCTTACCGGAGGAACTCTCCGACCCAGCCGGGAATCGAACCAGAGCCCTTAGGATTGACATTCTGTCGGCTGACCACTCAGCTACCGGGGACGGACTTTTCTTCTTATTATCCCTAGCGTTTATCCCGTCTATTGCGAGGTACGTTTACCCAGGATTTAACAAATTATTTTTCTATTTCTTAGGGGGAGACGGTGGCAGAAATAATGACAAATTTTCAAATTATTTTTATTTGCTTGTATGACAGTAAATTTAATTGAGATTATTATCCCAAATTTTTTCCTTGAAATTCGGACTATAAGTGGCATAAAAAATTAAAAATCTAAGCAGTGTAATGCGCCAGCGTACCAAATGGAGGAAATATTTTATTGCAGAATTTGGCTTGTGAACCTAGAAAATATCGCTTTAGAAGGCTGTGTTTTTTTGTATACATAACAGCAGTGTTGTAAGGAAGGCTGTGCGGCCATTTCTGTTCAAACAATGTGGTATAGAAGGCTGTGAAGTGTTGTAAACAAGTTTTGTGCTGTTCAGTGGAATTCGAGTGACACTTTATTTATTGTGCCATTCTTTGTGCAAGGTTGAATCTGATGTTCCCTTTTTACAATGCCTAGGCCTGGTAAAGTATTTAAAAAATATAATAGGTCCCATATTTTCAATATAAAGCGAAAAATCTAGATTGAGGTTTGGGTCTGACTTACAGATGCAAGCATTAGCTTGTCTCCAAGTGCATCTAAAATAAAACTTCAGACAGGGATTGGATCAGAATAAAAAAATGATGACCGTAATACAGTTTTCAAAATTGTGGATCTGGAAATGGTGGCAGAAGCACTTAGAAAAACCTGCAAGTGCTCTGTTTGTGGAGGACATGTGGATTTGGTTGATGATGGAAAGAGAGAAGGTTTGGTTTGGACATTGCACATTTTGTGTTAAAACTGTGATGCTGACAGACCATTCAAGATATCAAAGGTCAGTAATAGTAACTATGAAGCCAATGTGAGATTTGCTTATGGACTAAGATGTATTTGGGATTAGAAGAGATGGTGGAAACCTTTTTTGTGGTTTTATGAACATGCCTGGTCCTCCCCTAAAATATTCTGCAATGAATACTGCTCTCCTCAATGCAGTTGCAGAAATATGTGTTGAGAGCAGGAAAATGGCAGTCCAAGAACATTGTGAAGAAACTAATAGCAGCGATATAGCAGTTTCCTGTGACAGTTCCTGGATGAAGAGGGGGTATACTTCACTGCTTGGAGTTTCAACAGCCATTAGTGTCAGCACTGGAAAAGTATTAGACTTAGAGGTGATGTCTAAATATAGTTCTGCATGTTCCTTACACAATAAATATATTGATGCAGGTAAAGAAACAGAATGGCAAGAAGCCCATAAATCTGTTTGTAGCAGAAATTATGCAGGCTCCAGTGGTGGAATGGAAACTGCAGGTATGAAATTCATTTTCCATAGATCTTTGCAAAAGTGTGGAGTAAGATACATACAGTATTTAGGAAATGGAGAATCTAGTGCTTTCAAGAATGTAGTTGAAAGTCAGCCCTATGGAAAAGATTGTACTATTGAGAAACTGTAGTGCTTAGGCCATATTCAGAAGAGGATAGGTGGACGACTCCGAAGACTTCTTGCAGACAATAAAGGCAAACTACTAGAGGATGGGAAGCCACTGGGAGGTAAAAACAGACTAATGAAGAGTAGAATTGACAGTCTACTAGTCTATTATTGTGCTGCAATTAGGAGTAACTTAACAAGCTTGGACAGTATGAGGAAAGCAGTATGGGCCATTTGGTTTTGTTACTTGCCGACAGACACTACACCTCAACATGGCCTCTGTTCTAATGAACAGTGCAAATTTTTGAAAAGCAAGAAAAGTGGGGAAACTTCTACCCATAAAAATAACCTTCCTCATGAGGTTGCAATGGCCATTAAACGAACTTTTAGAGCGCTAGCTTCACCAAAACTGCTAGAAAAATGTCTACATGGGAAAACACAGAACCCAAATGAAAGTTTCAATGCTCTTATTTGGAAAAGATGTCCGAAGACTGCGTTTGTTTCCAATTTGGTGGTGAAGATTTCTGCTTTGGAAGCTGCAGTAGTGCTTAATGATAGGAATGTGGCAAGACTTCACATCCTCAGCAAGTTGGGCTTTCCACCTGGAGTCTTCACTGAGCAGATACTGCAGATCATTAATAAGCAAAGAATCACGAAGGCGGAGACTTCAATCCAGATCATACAAAACATTGCTAGGCAATGGATTAGAGAAGCTAAAAGAGCTGTAGAGGATGATGAGGAAGAAATGGAATATGGATATGGGCAGTTTTAGCTAAGGTATGATAGATTTTTTTTCACATTTCATCCAAACTTTAAAATGATTTCTCTGCAACTTAAGGTACACTGCTTTCAGGAAAACATATATCAGAAAGTACAGGAAAGTTTGCACTGATATTTGGCACACCTATTCTTTTACTTTGAAGCAATATTTAAGTGGAACTTAATTTTAATCGAGAAATTGTACACAGTTTTGTGGTTGATAATATATTGAAAAGTTTGCTTGCAATAAATGTTCGAATCCAAAATATCACAGAAAATAATAGCATTAATTTACTAAAAAGTTACTGTACTTAATTGTACACCTATTAGTGTAGATCGTTTTACCACTAAAAAAATTTGCCAAATTTGCCTCTAAATTATGAAAAAGTGTACCTTAAAATAATAATGCAATAAAAAATTCAAAATTATCTCACTGCATTCGATTGTTATTAAAAATTCTGATTTTTTTAAGAATCATATTAGATCTCTATCCATAAGTGTGCAAAATTTCAATGAGATTGAACAAAAAATGGCAAAGTTGTAGATTTACAAAAATATCAGTGGAAGACTGCCACGGTCTGCCTTAACTTTGTGGCTGCATGCCTTTCCTAATGGTACAGTCGTCACGTTAACCTAGGAAGGAGAGTCGTATGTGTCAGCGATCTATGACTCCTGTGAACTCTGCTCTGTGTCTTATTGTACTGACTAGCGGCGCGTACCTCCGCAGAAACTGCACGTGCCCTCAACAGACTGTAAGACAAAGTACACTCAGTTCTTCACTGCAGATGAGTAAAAGTTCTTCAGGTCACGGTCAGGCACTCTTCGGATGGTATTAAAGTGATAAGCTACTGGCGTATGATCTCCACAAACTCAGTGCACCTTTACTTTAGTATCTACAGGCTGACAATTATTGATCTATATGCAATAAAATCGCCATGACTTCTGAACGATTTGCGTTACGACATCCAACCTGCACGGTTGGCCGCGGGGCACGATGGGAATTAGTATGCTGGTTTAGCGACGAAGATGAGTTTCTTCTGAAATGGTTCCTCAATAAGTATAATTGGCGCATTTGGGGGACAGAGAATCCGCATTTCGCGTTCGAGCAGTCTCTTCACTCTCACCGGGTGACTGCGTGGTGAGCAGTGTCCAGTGACGGAATAATGGGTGCGATATTCCTTGATGGCACGGTGACTACTGAGCGGTACGCAAAGGTTTTGGAAGATGGTTTGATCCCCATTCTCCAAAGCGACCCTGATTTCGAGATGATGTGGTTCTTGTAAGATGGACCGCAACTCATCAGAGCAGGAGAATGATGTCCTGTAGGAGTATTTTGGGGACCGCATTCTGGCTCTGTGGTGCCCAGAGGTCACTGGCATGGTCGCCATATTCTGCGGATCTGAACACATGCAACCCCTTTGTGGGGCTGTATTAAAGACAAGATGTACAGTAATAACTCCAACAGCCATTGAGGAAGTCATCGACAGCATCGATGTTCCAGCGCTTCAGCGGGTCATGCAGAAGTTCGCTATTCGTCTGTGCCACGTCATCGCCAATGATGGCAGGCATATCTAACATGTCTGAAAATTCGAATATCTGTATTGACGTTTGCATGTTAAATAAAACGTGCGCACATCATAGGTTGTGACTAATTTGCATTTTTTTGTAGTTCAATAATTGTTACCCTGTAAATACTGAGGCCACATTATTCTTTCTTCGCCGCAGTGAAAACAAATTGGTTTTCAAATATTCTCTGATCCGCGCAATTTTTCGGAAGAAATACATTCTAAGACAAAAAAAGAAGAAAAGAACGCACCACTAAGGAATAATCCGAATGGGACGAAAATACACTGATACTCTTAGGTGACAGAAGTCATGGGATAGCGATATGCACATATACAGATGGCGGTAGTATTGCGGACATACGGTATAAAAGGGCAAAGCCCTAGCAGAGCTGTTATTCGTACTCCGGTAACTCATGTGAAATGGTTTCCGGCGTGATTATGACCACACAACGGGAATTAACAGACTTTGTAACCAGAACTGTAGTTGCTTTTAGAGGCATGCGACATTTGATTTCCGAAATCGATAGGAAATTCAATATTTCACGATCCATAGTGTCAGGAGTGTACCAAGAATACCAAATTCTGGCATTACCTCTCACCCCAGACAACGCAGTGGCCGATGGTCTTCACTTAACGACTGAGAGCAGCGGCGTTTGCATACAGTTGTCACTGCTAACAGACAAGTAACACTGCGTAAAATTACTGCAGAAATCTGTGAGAGACTTACGGTGAAAGTATCCATTAGGATAGTGCGGCGAAATTTGGCGTTAATGGGCTATGTAAGCACACGACCGACGTGAGTGCCTTAGATGCGCAGTCGGCTGGGAAAGCGTGGGGAGAGTGGCAGTGGCGAGGGATCGCTCAGAGCGCTGCAGGGGAAAGTGCCATCCTAAAGCTAAGCCCAAGCACCCAGTTTTCGTAAATATTAAGTGTGGCACCTCCACACCCAAACTTCCATGGTAACCGTAAATAAAGATCTACTGTCACCTTTGCTTTCGTTAGTATCTAAATAGGGTTCCGCAGAAAATGCACTGATTCTTTTCGCCCGGCTCATTAAACATTGGTAAATTTCAAAGAAGCGTCATGAGTGGCGAACTTTTAGTGAAACCTACACATTTCTCTTATTGCCATGTCAAAATTTACTTCTTTTGCCAAAACACAATGAACTTTACACTGTCCCACCTCACTAACATGTTATGCGTACACAATCGTGAGAGAACTGTGAAACAATGGTTTATTAAGTTTATTAAGTGAATATGCCAAACGTCAAGACTGGTAAACCAAAAACCAATAAGTGTACCCTCAACAAACGAGTAGTCCGACGCTTTTGAAGTCACACTGTTGGTGCAGTAAGAAACTCACCACAGGCTCCCCGTTCTAAACTACTCGCAAGTGAAGTGAGTCTCAGGAAAGGTCCCGAGTACCAACCACACACACCAGAGCTTCGGCCAGAAGTCTTCTTAAGAGACCATAGTCCAGCACCCGAGTCCCTTGTACCACTCCAGAAAAAAAATCCGTTTTCCCGCAAAGTGCATGATCGACACCGCCTTCACGCCGTCTTGAGCCAATCACAGCGCTCTAGAGGCGCTAAATATTGCCTCCCACACGATAACACAAACTCCTGTCGAACCAGGGCAAGAGTTAACAAACCTGCAACACTGGAAAAAAAAAATAAACCGCCAATTACTGGCTTTTTTAAGTTTTCGCAGAGGGGGAAGATGTTTATCTCCAAAGTAGTGTTGCGCAACAAGCAAACAAACACAACCTTAACGGTCTTGATCTGAATCAGCTGCGCCTTGGAGCTTGTTAGTCCTACCTATGAGATGTAATAAAGATTCTATCTCTAAACGTTTCTCAGACGCCAGACTTTTCTATACAATCGAGGCGGCCTATGGAAGTGGGTCACAGGCCTATTTGCTGTATTGGCCAACACGAAAACTAGTGAATTTTTATTACACGTGGCTCTGCACACAATGACTGGTTTACGACTCCACTGTGTAAATGCATTCCTTCAATCATTTGCTCCAAGCCCAGGCTTCGGCTGGCGCCAATGGTGATATCGTGGCATTGTTCTCCAGGAGACCTGTCTCAGTGAGGGGCTGCACTGTCTGTCCCGTATGGCTGTAGTTCTGTATGGCAAGATTTACTGAGAGATGGGCTCGCCGCCAATTGCTTCCAACTCCCAACATGTCGTTATTACACGCTAAGAACCATAAAAATACCTCATGATTTTAGTGCCCTAGTAGGCTCCATCAACGTCTGCTCAGGCTGTTAACTTTCTAGAGTCTCCCTCAACGTGCATCAGGTTGTAATGAAATCTGTAATAATTTTCCATATGCGAAAAAAGGTTGAAAGAGTAACTTGTCTTCCCTCAACCTCTATTTTTCATTACACGTTTCTCCATGCAGTGTCTTACTTTCACACAAATGTCACAGCAGTTATGAGCATTAACAAAATGAGGGGCACATCATCATGAACTTGACACATAAAGCTATAAGTAAAGCAAAAATTAAATTCTTTTTCGAATAGTTTCTGTATAATGGTTTGAGAAAAATTACAGGGGGTGCGCCACAATCCTGTCATCAGTGACCAGCCGAAAGGTGGGGAACACTTACTGGCTTCCCCTTCTGAACAAACTAATGAACTTACCCAGCACTTTGGACGAAAGCTGGTCACTGCACATTGGCCACCATATCTCGCATGTGCTATAACAGCACAACATCGCCTGCAACACCTCTCTTGGGCCCGTGCCCATATTGGTTGAATTCTAGACGACTGGATAACCATGGCCCAGTCAGATGAGTCCCTCCTTCAGTTGGTAGAGTCTGAGTGTAGAGCAGAGCCCATGAAGCCATGGACCCAAGTTGACAAGGAAGCACTGTGCATGCTGGTTTTGGACCCATCATGGAGTGGACTGTGTTTACATGGAAGGGAGTGAGTCCTTTGGTTCATCTGAACCTATCATTGACTGGAAATGGTTGCCTTCGGCTACTTGGAGACCGTTTGCAACCATTCATGGCCTTCATGTTCCAAAAGAACAATGTCATGTCACAGGGGCCACTTGAATCCCATGGAAAATTTATGGGACATAATCGAGAGGTCAACTTGTGCACAACATGGACAGCTATAGAGGCAGCATGACTTAGTTTTCTGCAGAGGCTCAATGGCTCTGAGCACCACGCAACTTAACTTCTGAGGTCATCAGTCGCCTAGAACTTAGAACCAATTAAACCTAACTAACATAAGAACATCACACACATTCATGCCCGTAGCGGTCCCCCGGATCCAGACTGTAGCGTCTAGAACCGCACGGCCACTCCGGCCGGCTTTCTGCAGAGGAATTTCAACAACTTGAGTCCATGCCACGTCGAGTTGTTGCACCACTGCAGGCCAAAGGAGGTCCAGCACAAAAGTGGAAGGTCTCCCATCAAACCTGGCGGCGCCGGCCGCGGTGGTCTAGCGGTTCTATGCGCTCAGTCCGGAATCGCGAGACTGCTGCGGTCGCAGGTTCGAATCCTTCCTCGGGCATGGATGTGTGTGATGTCCTTAGGTTAGTTAGGTTTAAGTAGTTCTAAGTTCTAGGGGACTGATGACCACAGATGTTAAGTCCCATAGTGCTCAGAGCCATTTGAACCAAACCTGGCGGCTTCCAGTCGGTGGGCGTGGGCCAGCTGCAGGATCACTTCAGCCACAGCGAACAATCTGTCTGCGTGGGGCTGCTAATGGCTAGTGTTGTGCAGCTGCTCAGCCACTTACAAGCTGGGGCGTCTTCGAGTGCAAGAACCACTGCGGATTCCCGCGCGCTCTGGCGCACCCTGTCTTGGTCTACACAGTCGTGCTCAGATGGTACACAAGCTGCTGCGGCCTCCGCCCGTCGGCACTCCTGCTCAACTGCCGGGGTCATGACAGGCCGCTGGCCGCCTGTTGCGTCAGCGCTGTCGCGCCCACTGTCGTCAGCATACGTCCAGGGGGGCATTGCCACTAGCGAGCGTTGCTACGAGTGTTGCACTCTGTTTGTCAATAAATGTGTGACTAATAATGAAGTTCTTATAAGCGGCCATCGGTCATCATACTGACAACAATCCACTCAACCTCAACATAACACTGCCACTGTAGAGGTCACCTGCCCAAGGCCTCTTCATACACGAACCGTGTTCTATTTGTTGAGTGGGAGCCTTTACAGGAGTGGATTGTTTTCTAACAGGAACTCACACTGCATTTGGCTAGCCCCATGTAAGCAACTGAAAGTCGTCATTTGTTAAGTATAGCTTTCTGTTTCTACAATTGGCTCAAATGGTTCAGATGGCTCTGAGAACTATGGGGCTTAACTTCTGAGGTCATCAGTCCCCTATAACTTAGAACTACTTAAACCTAACTATTCTTAAGGACATCACACACATCCATGCCCGAGGCAAGATTCGAACCTGCGACCGTAGCGGTCGCGCGGTTCTAAACTGTAGTGCTTAGAGCCGCTCGGCCACCACGGCCGGCTGTTTCTACAATTCCTTTCCGTTTTCGAGACACTTAGGTTTTATGCCAAGTTTGTTCTTCCAAATTTAGCTGAGAAAAATTGAACCGGCCGCGGTGGCCGTGCAGTTCTCGGCGCTTCAGTGCCGAACCGCGGGACTGCTATGGTCGCAGGTTCGAATCTTGCCTCGGGCATGGATATGTGTGATGTCCATAGGTTAGTTAGGTGTAAGTAATTCTAAGTTCTAGGGGATGATGACCTCATATGTTAAGTCCCATAGTGCTCAGAGCCTTTTGAACCATTTGAATTTTGAGAAGAATTGGAATTGATGTATGCTAAGGTGTTGTTTGGGGCGAGAAACAGTGACAATGACACCACTTTTGATCCATACGTGATTGTTTGTACTTATTGTAACACATCTCCCAAGTACACTTCTTCGTCAAATGCTCTTGACAAAGACGACAGTGAGGGAACGGGAAGTCACGTTTTTAAATATTATCTGTCACGTCAATTATAACTACATTTAACAGTAGATTAGCTCAATTTTTCCAGATAATTTCCTCTGTTCGTGATGTGTTGCATATACAGAGTGGTCGATTGATAGTGACCGAGCCAAATATCTCACGAAATAAGCATCAAACGAAAAAACTACAAAAAAGGAACTCGTCTAGCCTGAAGGAGGAAACCAGATGGCGCTACGGTTGGCCCGCTAAATGGCGCTGCCATAGGTCAAACGGATATGGTTCAAATGGCTCTGACCACTACGGGACTTAACATCTGTGGTCATAAGTCCCCTAGAACTGAGAACTACTTAAACCTAACTAACCTAAGGACATCACACACATCCATGCCAGAGGCAGGATTCGAACCTGCGACCGCAGCAGTCGCGCGGTTCCACACTGAGCGCCTAGAACCGCTAGACCACCGCGGCCGGCGTCAAACGGATATTAACTGCGTTTTTTCCAAGTAGGAACCCCCATTTTTATTACAGATTTGTGTAGTACGTAAAGAAATATGAATGTTTTAGTTGGACCACTTTTTTTCGCTTTGTGATAGATGGCGCTGTAATAGTCACAAACGTGTAAGTACATGGTATCACGTAACATTCCGCCAATGCGGACAGTATTTGCTTCGTGATACATTACCCGTGTTAAAACAGACAGTTTACCAATTGCGGAAAAGGTCGATATCATGTTGATGTATGATCAAAATGCCCAACGGGCGTCTGCTATGTATGCTGCTCGGTGTCCTGGACGACATCATCCAAGTGTCCGGACCGTTGGCCTGATAGTTACGTTATTTAAAGAAACAGGAAGTGTTCAGCCACATGTGAAACGTCAACGAAGACCTCCAACAAATGATGATGCCCAAGTAGGTGTTTTAGCTGCTGTCACGGCTAATCCGCACATCAGCAGCAGACAAACTGCGCGAGAATCGAGAATCTCAAAAATGTCGGTGTTGAGAATGCTACATCAACATCCATTGCACCCGTACCATGTTTCTATGCACCAGGAATTGCATGGCGACAACTTTGAACGTAGTATACAATTCTGCTACTGGGCGCAAGATAAATTACGGGACGACGACAATTTTTTTTTGCACGCGTTCTATTTAGTGACAAAGCGTCATTCACGAACAGCGGTAACGTAAACCGGCATACTATGCACTATCGGGTAACGGAAAATCCACGATGGCTGCGACATGTGGAACATCAGCGACCTTGGCGGGTTAATGTATGGTACGGCATTATGGGAGGAATGATAACTGGTCCCCATTTTATCGATGGCCATCTAAATGGTGCAATGTTTGCTACGTAATGTTCTACCTATGTTACTACAAGATGTTGCACTGTATGACAGAATGGCGATGTACTTCCAACATGATGGATGTCCGGCACATAGCTCGCGTGCGGTTGAAGCAGTATTGAATAGCATATTCCTTACAGGTGGAATGGCCGTCGAAGCGCCATACTATGGCCTGCACGGTCACCGGACCTGATGTCCCGGAATTCCTTTCTGTAGGGAAAGTTGAAGGATATTTGCTATCGTGATAAGTTCACAAAGGTACATGTATCACATTGAAACATCCGAAAGAAAATGTTCAAACGTACCTACGATTTGTACTTTAATTTAAAACACCTACCTGTTACCAACTGCTCGTCTGAAATTTTGAGATATATGTTTGTGACTATTACAGCACCATCTACACTCCTGGAAATGGAAAAAAGAACACTATGACACCGGTGTGTCAGACCCACCATACTTGCTCCGGACACTGCGAGAGGGCTGTACAAGCAACGATTACACGAACGGCACAGCGGACACACCAGGAACCGCGGTGTTGGCCGTCGAATGGCGCTAGCTGCGCAGCATTTGTGCACCGCCGCCGTCAGTGTCAGCCAGTTTGCCGTGGCATACGGAGCTCCATCGCACTCTTTAACACTGGTAGCATGCCGCGACAGCGTGGACATGAACCGTATGTGCAGTTGACGGACTCTGAGCGAGGGCGTATAGTGGGCATGCGGGAGGCCGGGTGGACGTACCGCCGAATTGCTCAACACGTGGGGCGTGAGGTCTCCACAGTACATCGATGTTGTCGCCAGTGGTCGGCGGAAGGTGCACGTGCCCGTCGACCTGGGACCGGACCGCACCGACGCACGGATGCACGCCAAGACCGTAGGATCCTACGCAGTGCCGTAGGGGACCGCACCGCCACTTCCCAGCAAATTAGGGACACTGTTGCTCCTGGGGTATCGGCGAGGACCATTCGCAACCGTCTCCATGAAGCTGGTCTACGGTCCCGCACACCATTAGGCCGTCTTCCGCTCACGCCCCAACATCGTGCAGCACGCCTCCAGTGGAATCGCGATAGGAGTGAATGGGGGACGAATGGAGACGTGTCGTCTTCAGCGATGAGAGTCGCTTCTGCCTTGGTGCCAATGATGGTCGTATGCGTGTTTGGCGCCGTGCAGGTGAGCGCAACAATAGGAACTGCATACGACCGAGGCACACAGGACCAACACCCGGCATCATGGTGTGGGGAGCGATCTCCTACACTGGCCGTACACCTCTGGTGATCGTCGACGGGACACTGAATAGTGCACGGTATATCCAAACCGTCATCGAACCCGTCGTTCTACCATTCCTAGACCGGCAAGGGAACTTGCTGTTCCAACAGGACAATGCACGTCCGCATGTATCCCGTGCCACCCAACGTGCTCTAGAAGGTGTAAGTCAACTACCCTGGCCAGCAAGATCTCCGGATCTGTCCCCCATTGAGCATGTTTGGGACTGGATGAAACGTCGTCTCACGCGGTCTGCACGTCCAGCACGAACGCTGGTCCAACTGAGGCGCAGGGTGGAAATGGCATGGCAAGTCGTTCCACAGGACTACATCCAGCATCTCTACGATCGTCTCCATGGGAGAATAGCAGCCTGCATTGCTGCGAAAGGTGGATATACACTGTACTAGTGCCGACATTGTGCATGCTCTGTTGCCTGTGTCTATGTGCCTGTGGTTCTGTCAGTGTGATCATGTGATGTATCTGACCCCAGGAATGTGTCAATAAAGTTTCCCCTTCCTGGGACAATGAATTCACGGTGTTCTTATTTCAATTTCCAGGAGTGTATCACAAAGCGAAAAAAGTGGCCTAACTAAAACATTCATATTTCTTTACGTACTACAAGAACATGTAATAAGCAATGAGGGTGCCTATTTAAAAAAGACAGTTGATTTCCGTTTGACCTATGGCAGCGCCATCTAGCGGGCCAACTATAGCGCCATCTGGTTTCCCCCTTCAAGCTAGACGAGTTGCATTCTTTGTAGTTTATCGTTTGACGCTTATTTCGTGAGATATTTGGCCCGGTCACGATCAATGGACCACACTGTATAATGGTGCATAGGATTTAACAGTGTACTACATGGTTATAATTAAAGTGCAGCTGCTCACAAAAGTGCATTGTGGACTATTATTATCGTTTGGCAGCATAACTTGCTAGATACGTTAAAGCGCCAATGCGGAACCGGTTTTTGCTCGAAAATTAGTCCCAATTTTGGCCATCAGATGCAAATAGAGCACTGTACACTGTATGAGGTCCACGCTCTCATTTGAAAAGCAGTAAAAGTTAATAATAAAAGCAAAATTAGGTCTTTCTCAATTTTTGACCTTTTCTGCGCTCGTGCCGTTCCTAATCCATTACGTATGGAAACATTTCTATACGGTTTTCTTTTTTTCTTGCATTCACAGCGCCAGATTTGCACCCGATGGCCGACGTTCAACTTTCTCCCCCCCCCCCTTCCCCTCTCTTTTCCTTTTTTTCTTTTTTCAGTGGGAATCAGTTCCGCGTTAAATCATGAGCGATAATTACAGCCACCCTTGCCTCTGTGACCCGGTAGAACCACTATTTACTGTTTGAATTTCCTGTAACACCATGCGAGACTTCATATTTCAGAAAAAATTGTTGCTACTAGGTATTGTTAGTTATTATTTTTGAAATAACATTTTGATACTTTACCATGCTTCCTAAGTTTCAAAAAAGAGCTTTAGTTCCGCTGCTTCATATACGATCTTCTAATTTAAATTTGGCACAACGATCGCGTTTTCGGCTTATTATACTATTCTCTCGTAAGGAATGCGTCAGTGAATCGTACCGTTTAAGAGAACACTGTCATCGAGTCACACATGTTTAAATATTCGTTGTGTATAATAAGGCAGGAAATTTCAGTACGCACACTATCTGACACAAAATGTGAAGTACTCGGAGAGGGAGGAAGAAACGAAATGAAACTTCACGGGTTCAGAGGGTACCTGACGTCATTTCCGTAATTACAGAAGCGTGTCATATTTACAAAGAAATTGACAGTATGGGTTTATATCAATATTAAGTTGCACCGCCTCTGGTATTCTCAGGAAAGCTGGCCAGTAGCTACTGAAACTGGTTCTTGATATAAAGGATATTGTTAGCGGAACACCTTTGATGACCGAGCTGGTCCTCAAAGTGTTCTGCCGGTGATAGATCTGCGGGATCTTACTGACCACGTTTAGAGACACGTGTCATGTGTGGAGGTGCATTGTCCTGTTGAAAAACGGCACCCCGATTCTGTCGCATGAAAGGTAATACGTGATGACGCTGCTTCTCCGTGACGTACTGTTGTGCTTTCAGAATTCAGTCAATGACTACCATCCGTGACCTGGAGTCGTACATGATGGCTCCCCGTACCATGACCCACGATTAGCCCCGCTGCGCCCCTCTGAAACACTAGACCAAAGAGACCCCTCCACAGCTCTCCACTATACTCGTCGACGATGGTTTTCCGGAGTAGTGCAGAACCGTGATCCATCACTGAGCACAATGGTACACCATTAATCAGCAGAGTATAATCCCCATCACAGCATCAGCCCTGAGTCTTTTGTGTTGCAGTGCCAACTGCAGCCCGCACACCGGACTGTAATTCCTTAGTCCGGCTGCTGGTTTTCATCCAGCATTGTGGAATGACACAGGATATTGCAGGAAATGCGTCACTTGTTCTCAGGTAGCAGGCGCAGATGCGAAGGTGCATTTATGTGTTTTGTGCACAAAACAGAGACCGCCCTTTGTGATTGTCAGTCGTGGTCGACCAGAACATAAGAGTAAGCCGGTCCTCACATTGGCACTGAGTCCAACATAGGGCCATTGTTACATATAAATGTGGATATTGCACGATTCGACCAACCACTCGAATGCATACCCACAACGAAGCCGCACTCAAATTCTGTCTGAGACGAGTTCACCCGTTTCCTTCACACTGGTTACTCAACCTCTGATACTGTTCACGCCCCTTTAAACCCTGTCAAGCATGATAACAATTCTGACTTTGTGAGATTTGAGTTTCTCCTGGCGTATACAATTTTCAAACAACTTACGGAAATTCAGCCAGGTAATATTTACAGCGACCGCCGATACTTCCGCCCGGGTACACCCCGTCATTTTCAAGGCACAAACTGCAACGGACGGGTTACGTACAGGAAAATTTAAAACCTCGGTTCTTGGGGTATTTCAGGAAAGGTAACGCACAAACACACACTGAACGCTAGTGCCACCAAAGATAACCAAAGTCAGAGGTACCGATAGGGAAAGTCTACGAACTAGCAAGTGAGCTAACACTGACTCTGTCCCTATGTTTTTTTGAGACGGGAGAGAGCAGGATTTCTAGCAGAGTTTAAATAGAAACCTCCACCCCTGTTTCAAGGTTACTCGCTAATTTAATCTCAACAGCCTCCTTAATAACACTGTCCCAATAGCTGGACGTGCATGCCAGTATCTCGGTATTGTTATATA
Source organism: Schistocerca gregaria (assembly GCF_023897955.1). Taxonomy (NCBI): domain Eukaryota; kingdom Metazoa; phylum Arthropoda; class Insecta; order Orthoptera; family Acrididae; genus Schistocerca; species Schistocerca gregaria. Next base: position 694,179,791 of record NC_064921.1, on the reverse strand, counting down.
ACATAGGGTGACCAGTATCCAAACAATGCTCGGCAATAGTAGGTCCACTTAGCAGCTGCATCGTGTGTGCCGTTTATGCTCAGTACATCGATCCTCCACGGTCCTGATAGTGTGACCAATATATGGCATGCCACAGCTACAAGGAATGCGATACGCACCCAACTTACTCAAACCAAGATGATCCGTAACAGAACCCAAAAGCACTCTCATTTCAGAGGGAGGTCGGACAACACATTTCACATCGTAATTCCGTAAAATACTGTTGCAGGTGCTTCCTATGTAAGGCAAAAAGGCAGTAGAATTATTTGGCGACTCAGCATTATCATCAATCACCGATGCATAGTTCGTCGACAGGGTGACGTACGTTCAGTCTGTCTTTCCCTACAACCATTTTGACTAAATGTAGCTTCAAAATGGGCCAGATCAGCTAGCAAAGTCTCAGTGTCGGAAACGACATGTGCCCTGTGTACCAAGGTACGAAGTAACCGTTCACGCTGAGCTGGATGGTGACAACTACCTACCTTTAAATGTAAGTCTTTACTCACACTGAATTTTATTTACATTATATAACAATACCGACATATTGGTATGCATGTCTACCCATTCTTGTGAACAGGGATGGAGGTGTTTGTTTAACCCCTGCTTGGAATCCTGCTCTCTCCCTTGTCAAAAAACAGACGGACAGTATCACTGTTACTTCACTTGCTAGTTCGTAGATTTTCACAATCGATACTTCTGAGTCGGTCATCTTTGGTGGCATTAGTGTTCAGTGTGTGTTTGTGTGTTGTTTCCTGAGTTACTCCAAGAACCGAGGTTCTAAATTTGCCTGTACGTAGCCTGTCCAGTGCAGTTTGTGTCTAGAAAATGGTAAGGTGTTCACCCGCCAAAATATCGACCGTCGTTGTAAATATTACCTTTCTGAATTCCCGTAAGTTGCTTGAAAAGTCTAACGTTCTGTGGTGGCCGTTCTACATGCAACAGAGGAAGCAACTATCATTATACACATACCCGAGTGAGGTGTGTAAGAGAAGAAGTTGTACTGGCATCCGAACATGTCTCCTGATTGCTTGATTTTCTTTGTCAGTCTGTATATGTGATGTATATTAATATCAGCTTACGACATGTTTTCGATAGAACTTAGTACTTAAAGTTCTGCGTTATTATACAAAAATGACAAAGTACTCTGTCTTATTATACAGAAAGACTATTCAATTATGTATAAAATAAGGACAGTATTCTCTTGAACGATGCATAGCCGCGCTTCATAGTGAGCTATCATATAAACATGTCATAGAAAGTCGAAATAGCGATCGTGGTAAATAAATAAATTTTATAATACGGTGTCCTTTCTGGAGCAGTCCGTGTAGTTTTCACGCCGTTGTCCGATGCGCAGTTGCCTATTAATGGATGGAGATCGGTAACTGCTATTAATCTCTCTTCATTATTAACGAGACAGGTACTGTTTCGACTCCATATTTTGTGGAAATCAGCTAATATTAATTCATTCATCCACTATTTCAATTGTAAAAGTGTTACAGTTTTACAGTTTAGCTCAGGTAATGCACAACGCTTTCTCAACAATTTTCAAGTAGTTTGAACAATTCAAAACATTCTGACTTTCATAAAAAGCTATAATTAGAAAAGTGTCGCACAAAATTTTCAAAAATGCTTGTTCAAATTCAGGTTGTATTTCACCCAATAATACGGGTAAAGCACACCAAATTTTTAGCGAATGTGCATGACATGTTGGCTGAGATACCAGAACTATTTTATTTCGCTTATTATGTATACTAACCACAATATGCCTTAAAAGACCAGTTTTAACAATATGCTTCCTAATAAAAAAATTTATTTTTCTGTAATTTAGTTGAAAATTCAATAAAATTTCGGTCTGTTACATATGAAAAGACAATTATAAGTAATGTAAAAAAATTGTTCTTACCCAAATTCTGAAACGCACAACTTTCTGGTAAATTGTTAATCAAGATGTGCCTCCGAATATTACTGAAGGATGGTCGTAATAGTGCTGCGTTTCTTCATCCTCAAGCTTCCTCTTGGCATACTTTTTGGTACTTTCGTTTCATTGTTGAATGCATATTAATTATATTTACGTCCGTTTACTTCGGCGAAAGAAAAAATTAAAATATTTTTGTTGCATGAGATTACTAGGCAGATAAATACATTTTACACTGAGTCGCCAAAGAAACAGGTATAGGTATGTGTACTCAAATTCAGCGATATGTAAGCAGGTAGGATACAGCGCTGCGGTCGGCAATGCCTATGTAAGACAGCAAGCGTCTAGCGCAGTTGTTAGATCGGTTACTGCTGCTACAGTGACAGGTTATCAAGATTTAAGTGACTTTGAAGTGATGTAATAGCCGTCGCACAAACCATGGGACACAGCATCTCCGATGTAGCGATGAAGAGGGAATTTTTCGGTGCGCCATTTCACAAGTGTGCCGTGAATGTCAGGAATCCGGTAAAACATCAAACCTCCGAAATCGCTGCGACCGGAAAAAGATCCTGCAAGAACGTGACCAACGACGACTGAAGAGAATCGTTCAAAATGACAGAAGTGCAACCCTCTTGGAGTGTGCTACAGATTTCAGTCCTGTGCCACCAACAAGTGTGAGGGTGTGAACGATTCAACGAAACATTATCGATATGGAGCCGAAGGCCCATTCCTGTACTCTTGATACTACACAACACAAAGCTTTACACCTCTCCTGGGTCCATCAACACCGACATTGAACTGTTGACGACGGGAAACTTGTTTCCTGGTCGGACGTGTCTGGTTTCAAATTCTATCTAGCAGGTGGACGTGAAGGGGTAAGGAGACAACCCAATGAATCCATGGACCCTGCAATTCAGCAGGGAGGCTCTGTAATGGTGTGCGACGTGTGCAGTTGGAGTGATATGGTACACCTGACACGTCCAGGTCGACTCTGACAGATTATACGTACGTAAGAATCCGGTCTGATCATCTGCGTCCATTCATGTCGATTGTGCATTCCAACGGACTTGGACAGTTCGAGTAGGACAGTGCAACACCCCACATGTCCCGAATTCCTACAGAATGGCTCCAGGAACACTCTTCTGAATTTAAACACTTCCGCTGCCCACCAAACTCCCCAGAGATGAAGGTTATTGAGCATATCTGCGACGCTTTGCAACGTGATGTTCACAAGAGATCTCCACCTCCTCGTACTCTTACGGATTTATGGACAGCCCTGCAGGACCCATGGTGTCAATTCCCTCCAGCACTACTTGAGACCTTAGTCGAGTCCATTGGAACGTCTCTGTGAAATCGTTTCATAAGACGCTTGTCGAATTCGGTACAACTTATTCACTTTACTACCTGATTTTAGCTCAATTCATGAACTCTTCCAGAAAGACGGAGCACTCAAATTAGGCCTATTGACTATTAAATGTGTGTTTTAATGTGAGGTTTCGGTTTTGCTTTGTGGGAAACGCTGAGTTGGTCATCGTCTGGTGGGAGGAGACGATGTTGCTTCTCGTTCGAAGGAAAGCACAGGGTGAGCAATTTAGGTTTCCAATACCTGAACAGAGAAGTTTACCCATCTTAGTCGAAGGCTGTGTCGAAGACTGTTTTGGTGTGTGAGGTTGGTGACGGAGGGCTACCCCTGTGGTAGCTTCCGCTGTACGGGGAGCTAGGTAATTTCGAGAGAGAAAGGGGCACTTTTCGGTGAACGCTTGGTGAGTACGGATCGTAGCTCTTAAGGGGGGTTTCAGGTGATAGGAAGCAGGTTGAGTCAGGACTTCGTTATGTTTAACTGTTGAAATACTTAAAAACTTCAGCTTAACTAAAGCGTATGAAGTGAGTTATTTTTTCGAATGTGCCATAATTATATTACTTTAAATAGGCGATTTTTGGTTGTTTGAGTTAAAAGTGTGGCAGTTACTTTGTTCATTATGATCAACGATGAAGTAGAATTTCAAATGGTAAATCTGATTGGGAAAAGATGGTCAGGATCACTTCAACCGTACGTGCGTGTAATACTGTGTCGAAGCGAGTATGATTTTTAATAATTTTTAGCCTTACGTTTTGTGGAAGTTGCTTTTGTCTTTGTGTGTCGATTTTTTGCCACGTGTTTGGTAATCAGTGACCCTTCTGATCCACCGCGGCATCGCAATATGATTTATTTTAACGGTTTGCTTGTTTCATGAGCTATAATTTCTGCAAGAATATCTGTTCTTTCGTGTGCTTTCTACAAAGCAGCCCAACAGTTTGATTCGGAATGCACCAAGTGCTTTAGTCGGCCGCATGCAAGCAGCAGACGCAGTTAGTATGTTGAATAATTATCGCACAACCTGGTGCATTGGTTAAACCTCAGTCCAGAATAGTGCAAGCGTAAAATCGTAATGCGAATCTCACTGAGGCATTTTAAGGTATTAACGCAAAGAGGATGATAGTATCATTGTCTCTCATCCCCGTTTTCTGTGTTTCTTCTTGCTGTAGTAAAGTGTGCTCTGTTGCATTCTCACGTAATTCTTACTTAAATATTTCGAGTCAGGCACCAGTTATGTGTAGTCAGGATGTGCAACCAAGTACCTATATACAATAAATAATCTAAGTGAAAGATAAATTCTGTGGTGTTGATTTTACCCAATTACCCCGATTTCCAATCCTGAATTAATCAATGTGCTTCATGCACGATATAGAAATTTGCATACTTCTAATTAAATTGTTAAAGTAAATTATTAATTAAACTATTCATTTTCCAACTCCGTTATTTCTAAATGATTAGGAAGGGCTTGGGCTAGTGGCGACCCAGAATTTCTGAATTTTAATCATTATTTGTGTGAGAGAAGCAACTAGAAATGCGAGATAACGATATGGCTCGATGAGAAACGTCGTAAATATAGTAATACGTTACACCATGCCAGGTAGTGTTGCGTCAATGTTGCGTGCTCGCTGGGGCTCTACACGATATTAGGCAGGTGTACCAGTTTCTTTAGGTCTTGAGCGTACTTAACCGAGTATATAATTACTTATAACAAATTCTGTCTCCATAGCAATGCAATTCTATATTTAACTCATGATTTTGTGTGTAATTCGAGGGGGGGAGGTTAGGTTAGTAGGTGATTGTGATACGATTTCATAGTCAGTTATTGACTATCAGAACATCTTTTTTGATAAAGGGAGTCGGAAATGTAAACAGTGTGATGGTGCAGATTACCTGAAAGTAACTGCACAGCAAACTAGTATGAATAGTTTAGGATCCATTTGAAACAGCATAACTGCTGACGCAAAAATTTGAATCGTGTCTGAAGAACTGATAGATAAGTTCCTCTCACTAGTATGGATTGCTTTGTTTCTAAATTAGTTACTCTTCTATTTTCTTTTATCGAATTTCATGAATGTGTGTCACTTACAGTAATTTTTGCTGGTTAATCGGCATCTAGACTCACAAAAATCTGTAGGATTTAGGCGACAAACTTCCGGTAGGACATAAACAAAACACTTCACCAAAATAAAAAAAGAAAATAAAAAAGAAAAAGAAGGGGCAAAGTTGATCATTTACAGAAACTGCAAACTAGTATTGTTGATTTTCTGTGATTTTTTGTAGCCTGTATTAAATAACTGGATATTTGCTTTATACACGACATGGCCCTTAAGTTTAGTATATGGCAGTAATTTTTCTTTCTAATCTTAATAAAGTACACATAAGGAGAGAATGGTACAAGGACAATTCAAAGACGATAAGAATTGGAAGTGCAAAAGATGATATTAGCTTAAACTGCTTGGGATTCGCTAATGATATTGCTCTCCCGGCCAACACCGTTCAAGAAGCCAGGCAACAAGTGAAATCACTACAAGAAACAGCAGAGAAAGTAGGTCTTAGAATATCATTTGAAAAAACAGAGATTATGCTAACTGATCCACCACTTGCAAACAAAATTACAATAGGAGAACAGGAAATCAAAATTGTTGATAAATTTAAATATTTAGCGAAATAATAACATACAATCTAAATGAGAAACCATCATGGCAGAATAGAATAAAAAACTGAACTACGCAAATTACATTACCAAAACTACACACAACAATAAAAGCCTATCTATAGATGCAAAATTAAAACAGTACAAAACAGTTAACAGCCAGGAATAACGTATGCAGCTGAAACTATCTTCAAAACAACTAATACAGCAGAAATTGACAGAATACTGAAAATCGAAAGAAGAATAATTAGGACATGTATAAATAAACAGTATGAAATAAATGGACATCGGAGAATAGCATCAAATGAAACAGTAGATAAGAAAATAGAACAAGTCTTGAGCACGTTCAGGAAGAAACGCATCACATTCTTTGGACATCTGATCAGAACTCCAGAAAATAGAATTAGTAAAAAAAAAAAAAAATACAAAAATTGTGGAATAGCAAGAGCGATATTAAATGGATGACAGAAATTAAGGAATATATAAAAGATCTCCAAATTACAGTAGATGACCTAAAAAACAAGACAGAGAAAACCAGAATGCTGCAAGACCCGCAAACCAGACTACAAATGAAAATCAATAAAAGGAGTAGAGGAAGAGTGGTCCCAGATGACGAAAGAAAGAAAATATCTGAAAGAATGATGAAATATTGGGGAGACAGAAGAGCAAAACACCTTTCAAATAAGAATAGACTCTAATAATTATATTACCTAAATATCATATTAAATTATTATTGAGCCAAATTGTATCCCTATTTAACAACTTGTTTACAACTTTGTATTTTTGACCAGAGTGGTCCAATTAGGGCCATAAAATAAATAATAGTAAAAGTACACATTAGTGTAATCAGGAAAGACTACAGAGTAAGGTAATAAAAATGATTTTTCCTCTGTCCTTAAGTACTGTCAGGCATCCCGCCCCTGACAAATGAGTCGGCGACCAGCAGACGTGGCCAGAGTGTGGGCGGCCGACTCGAGGCCGCCTCTGCAGGTGGTCGCTCTGCACCACGGGCCGCCTCCCGCCACCCGTGGCCGTAGCCCTCCTTCTGTTCTCGGCGTTTCCCTTTGGGAATTTTATATTCAAATTAGCAGGCCCGCCCCTCCTCGCAGTTTAATTATACGCAGAATTTTTCACGGTCGGTTTGCACGGCCGGAACTCGGCCTAGGAGGGCCGTATCTCAGCGAAAGGGTCCGGACACACGCTGCGCTACTGCGTTCCGGTGCTAACCGTGCCCCACGGCCACGCAAGCGCTGAGCTTTTCTCGGCAAATAACAACACAAAAGAATACTCTATGCGATTCTACTTCGAAAACAGAACCAGTATCTAGTACGAAAATATGACAGGGAAAAAACAGTCAAACTGTAACGTCCCCTTAGAAAAATTAATGAATTACTGTGCTGATAAACTCCTTACGTTATTTGATTTTCAAACAGCTGAGCAAAACTGAACGTACTCAGACATTTCTCATTTCGCTCTTTACCAATTCTGATCAACACTAACATGACACACAATATTTTTTAGCGCAACGCAATCTGACTTTCAATAATCCCTACAAAAGAATGGCCCTGACTAACAATAACCTATACCTTTCATGAATTCTTACCTTACAAAAATCTTCGTTACTCGAAGTACTGCAATACAGCGAGCGCCAATATTGCCAGCTAAATAAAAGATTCAAACTACGGAAAGCACTAACTACTGATAGGCATAGTTAGCAAATGAAAGATTTTTATACAGAACAAACAATGTATTTACCTTAATAGTGTTCAAAAGTCATAATATATATATATAAGTTCAAATTTACTGTACAGATCATCCGTTCTCAAAACTCCGTCATCTCTCTCCCCACATCCACCACTGCTTGCGGCTCACGCGCGGCTACGCGCTGCTAACAGCCAACTGCCCAACACTACAATAGCAAATTCCAACAATGCCACCCAGCCACAGACTGCATACAGCACAGCCAGTGATTTTCATACAGAGCGCTACGTGGCGGTGGCGTTACCAATATAAGAACCTAAACAGCCTACTTACAAAACGTAATTATAACGAAAGATTTCCACATTGTCTTTGTTTTAGTTACAATTAAATATTAATAACAGAATTTCTATACCATTGCCAATTAGTACTTGCTCACGGCAAACATTTCAACCACATAAAATTTTTCTAAATATATGTACAGCTGTAATATCTCTAGCTTAAAACTGTCTATAATTTCTTTTTCGCTCATCATTTCAACTCAGCGTTGTTTAAATGAAATTATTTTCCGTCTCTAATTCAAGAAGTGCCTCTTGCTATGTGGATTATTATGAAGTGCGAGTACCCCATTTCCATTTAACGAATTATGCCCAACGCAGATTTTTACTATAGCAGAAATGTGGCCATTTGTCGGTCTACACCGGAACAGTGCAATTGTGAAACAGGCAAACTACTAGGATGTTCTAACATATGTTATGATAGCCAGTGTGACAGATGGCTGTCATTCGAAAAAATTATTTCGACAGTGACTATGGTGCGAATAAAATATTACAATTCTTTCCGTTCCTTTACAGCTCCTTCCTATTCTTTTTTACAAATTTTTCCTTTCACCGATTTTATGTACTGCTGAAAACTTCGTTTTGTGGACACGATTTGAAAATTCTCGTACGTGGACGTCCTCAGGCCACATATACTTTTTTATAAATGCTCCCATCTTAACTCAGGAATCATGTAACTGAGAAAAATAAACGTTTCTGTAATTAATTAAGCCTATGTTAGTGAAGAAAAATAGGATATTTATGAATCATGAATTAATCAATTTAGTATATATGCTGCTTGCTTTCATACTAAACATATTTAGTGTCCATCACATTATGATGGCAAGTAACTCAATTTATCACGTGACCAGGATAGATCATGCCCTGAAAAAATGTTAATGTGATGAACATTAACAAACGTAAAACAAGGGTAATCCAGTGCAATTGAATTTTGCCAACTGATTCTGACGCTGTTAGATTACAAAGTAACACACTAAAAGGGGTCGATTTTGCCAATAAAATAAATGTTGATGGCCGAAGTACAGAGGATATGAAATGTAGGCGAGAAAAAAAAAGAAAAAAGCATTTTAAATGAAACAAATTTTATTGACGTTCTTCATGTCTACATATTAATTTCTCAACATAGTCACCACCGCGACGACCACATTTCTCCTAATTAAAGACCAGTTTGTTGATACCGTCATTGTAGAATGTTTGACTTGTTGACGTACCAACAACTTCACATCTGCGGTCACCGCTTCATTACTATCAAAGTGATGTTCTCAAAGGTGTTCTTTAAGATTTGGAAACAGCTGAAAATCGGGTGGGGCCCAGTCGGGTCTGTATGGAGGATCAACGACGGCAGTGAACGCAAGGCCACTTATTGTTACAGATGCCGTAGCACCTGCATGTGGTCTGCCATTGTGATGCTGAAGGATAGGGTGCTCCGTGTAAGAACGAACTCTTCGAATTAGGAACTCGGTTCCAGCATGCTGTTTCTCACGCTCTAGCATAGTTACGTTACACTCCGCAATGTTACACGCTACAATTTGGAGCCCTCTAGCGGCAGAGTTCTGCAAATATGTAGACATGAAGAGTAAGTACGTAGAGTGATAATAAAGTTTGTTTTATGTAAAACACTGTAATGGTTTTCACATAAAAAATCAGAGGCATTACTTTTCAGCACGCTCTCTTAAGTCTTAGGACAATTTTCTCAACAAATTTGACTGAAGTGTAATCTTGTATGGAAGCGAAATGTGTAAGGTAAACGATGTCGACAGGAAGAGAAAAGAATCTATTGAAATGCAGTGCCACAGAACAATGCAGAAGACTTGATTGGTAGATCAATAACTAATGCGGAATTACTGAATCGTATTGATATGAAAACTAATCCATGGTCCAGTTTCAATACATTACAATAGAATGAGGTTTTGGGGTAGATCAAGGTTTCACTGCAGTAGTATGTTCAGTTAATGGATTTAGGCTGTAGTAGTTATATAGAGGTGAAGAGGTTTTGTTTGTGCAGGATAAACTAGCGTGTAGAGCTCCGTCAGTCCAGTCTTCCGACTCAAGAGAATACTGAGAGCAATACATACATACACACACACACACACAGACACACACACACATTGATGCACATGTTTTCACAGCACTAGAGACCCACTGATTCTGTTCTGTCGTTTAACATGCCACATCTGTGACAAATTCCAGGTTTTTCCTACATCCTCGGTCTGTTCCCCATTTCACCTTCAGGCATGGGTAATCTGATGATACGTTTCGAGTACCACTCAGTGTTTCAATTGTTCATTCATACGACCAGAAGCCAAAAAGTTTTAGAACTTTGTTCACTGAACCCTAGATCACTAAGCCCTCGTAAAATTTACGATTGAAGCTGGTACCGATTCGTAGTTTCCGCCAGTCTGGTATTGTGAACATGGGGAGTAAAGCAGGACACTTTGTACTTACTTTGTGTTTGTTGTACCATTGGAGAACTAATCATTCTAACGAACTAGCGCGTAAACTATAAATTATGACTTCTTTTGAATAAAATATGGAGTAGTAAACTTTATGAGGGTTTAGTAACAGTGTCACATTTCACCCCCTTTAGTGTTATAGGTTTAATGTGCTTGCAAGAAAGGATGTAACGGAGAAATGACAAGGCAAGAAAAAAAATGTTTCACTCTGCAGCCGAGTGTGTGCGGTTTCTGACAACCTACAATTTTCTCGTTAGCTCGAACATATAAACAAATCCAGAAATGTGGATGAAGCGAAACTATATTAGAATAATGAATTGAACCAGATTAGATTAAACATGTATGTCTGGTAACTGGGCTCACCCAATTTACGATCTCATGTCTGTAGTGTGTGTGTGTGTGTGTGTGTGTGTGTGTGTGTGTGTGTGTGTGTGTGTGTGTGAGTGTGAGTGTGTGTGTGTTTGTGTGTGTCTGTTCATTTTTGGGTATGTATGTCCACATATTCTGCTGTATTCACAGGAACTGTTATTTATTACACGCATTTATGTGACTGAGGTCAGTAAACTGCGTGAATTCAGAAGACACAAAGCCCACGCCTACTACAGTAGTACAAGTTTATATGCCAACTAGCTCAGCAGATGATGAAGAAATTGAGGAAATGTATGATGAAATAAAAGAAATTATTCAGGTAGTGAAGGGAGACGAAAATTTAATAGTCATAGGTGACTGGAATTCGTCAGTAGGAAAAGGGAGAGAAGGAAACATAGTAGGTGAATATGGATTGGGGGGAAGAAATGAAAGAGGAAGCCGTCTGGTAGAATTTTGCACAGAGCATAACTTAATCATAGCTAATACTTGGTTCAAGAATCATAAAAGAAGGTTGTATACATGGAAGAATCCTAGAGATACTAAAAGGTATCAGATAGATTATATAATGGTAAGATAAGAATTTAGGAATCAGGTTTTAAATTGTAAGACATTTCCAGGGACAGATGTGGACTCTGACCACAATCTATTGGTTATAAACTGTAGATTAAAACTGAAGAAACTGCAAAAGGGTGGGAACTTGAGGAGATGGGAGCTCGATGAACTGAAAGAACCATAGGTTGTAGAGTGCTTCAGGGAGAGCATTAGGGAACAATTGACAGGAATTGGGGAAAGAAAAACAGTAGAAGAATAATGGGTAGCTTTGAGAGATGAAACAGTGAGGGTATCAGAGGATCAAGTAGGTAAAAAGAAGAGGGCTAATAGAAATCCGTGGGTAAAAGAAGAAATATTGAATTTAAGTGATGAAAGGAGAAAATATAAAAACGCAGTAAATGAAGCAGGCAAAAAGGAATACAAACGTCTCAAAAATGAGATCGACAGGAAGTGCAAAATGGCTAAGCATGGATGGCTAGAGGACAAATGTAAGGGCGTAAGGGCTTATATCACTAGGGGTAAGATAGATACTGCCTACAGGAAAATTAAAGAGACCTTTGGAGTAAAGAGAGCCACTTGTATGAATATCAAGAGCTCAGATGGAAACCCAGTTCTAAGCAAAGAAGGGAAGGCGGAAAGGTGGAAGGAGTATATAGAAGGTTTATACAAGGGCGATTTACTGGAAATGGAAGACCATGCAGATGAAGATGAAATGGGACATACGATACTGCGGGAATAGTTTGACAGAGCACTGAAAGACCTGAGTCGAAACAAGGCCCCGGGAGTAGACAACATTCCATTAGAACTACTGACGGCCTTGGGAGAGCCTGTCATGACAAAACTCTACCATCTGGTGAGCAAGATGTATGAGACCGGCGAAATACCCTCAAACTTCAAGAAGAATATAATAATTCCAACCCCAAAGAAAACAGGTGTTGACACCAATCCCAAAGAAAACAGGTGTTGACAGATGTGAAAATTACCGAACTATCAGTTTAATAAGTCACAGCTGCAACATACTAACGCGAATTCTTTACAGACGAATGGAAAAACTGGTAGAAGCGGACCTTGGGGAGGATCAGTTTGGATTCCGCAGAAATGTTGGAACACGTGAGGCAATACTAACCTTACGTCTTGTCTTAGAAGAAAGATTAAGAAAAGGCAACCCTACGTTTCTAGCATTTGTAGACTTAGAGAAAGCTTTTGACAATGTTGACTGGAATACTCTCTTTCAAATTCTAAAGGTGGCAGGGGTAAAATACAGGGAGCGTAAGGCTATCTACAATTTGTACAGAAACCAGATGGCAATTATAAGATTCGAGGGGCATGAAAGGGAAGCAGTGGTTGGGAAGCGAGTGAGACAGGGTTGTAGCCTCTCCCCGATGTTATTCGATCTGTATATTGAGCATTCAATAAAGGAAACAAAAGACAAATTTGGAGTAGGTATTAAAATTCATGGAGAAGAAATAAATACTTTGAGGTTCGCCGATGCCATTATAATTCTGTCAGAGACAGCAAAGGACTTGGAAGAGCAGTTGAACGGAATGGACAGTGTCTTGAAAGGAGGATATAAGATGAACATCAACAAAAGCAAAACGAGGATAATGGAATGTAGTCAAATTAAATCGGGTGATGCTGATGGAATTAGATTAGGAAATGAGACACTTGAAGTAGCAAAGGAGTTTTGCTATTTGGGGAGAAAAATAACTGATGATGGTCGAAGTAGAGAGGATATAAAATGTAGACTGGCAATGGCAAGGAAAGCGTTTGTGGAGGGTAAAAATTGTAGAGGGAGACCAAGAGATGAATACACTAAGCAGATTCAGAAGGATGTAGGTTGCAGTAAGTACTGGGAGATGAAGAAGCTTGCACAGGATAGAGTAGCATGGAGAGCAGTGACAAACCAGTCTGAGGACTGAAGACCACAACAACAACAACAACAAACTCAAATTTATCTTCTTACATCTTGGTGAAAAATTTCATTATTATAAAGGGTGTAGCAAAAAGAATTATCCGATTTGTCACCTATGTCTTTCGGAAACTAATAAATATATACAATGAATTTTTATTATGAACGGGTAACTCAAAAATTCTTTTTCATACCTTTTCATAGGTGTTCAATATGCCCCCCTTGATATGCACGGCGTATGTCCGTGTGGTATTCAGATTATTCCCACACTGTAGTGAGCATGCGTTGAGTTACACCTTCCACAGCTGCTGTAATGCGATGCCTTTTATAAATCCTTACCAGAAATTATCACGTACAGTCAGGTCCGGTTACCATGGAGATCAATAATGTAAGGCTGAATCATTTGGTCCATTGCGACCGATCCACTGTTCAGTAATTCTTTGATTTAAAAATTCCCGCACTTCCAGATGGCGATGCCCCGTACGGTTGGTAAATGAAGTCTTTCGAATCAGTCTCTAACTGCGTGAAAAGAAACTTCTCAAGCATATGACGGATGCGTTCGACGTCTGTGTCAGACACTCCAGGACGGTCCGGCCATTTGCCTTTATACAAACAAGCTGTTTCTCGGAATTGTTCATGCCATCGTCTGATTTTCTATGCTATAGAAGGATCGACACCATACCTAGTAAGGAAGTCACACTGAACAGTTATTCCGCAAAACGTAGAACGCAAAACGCTTTCTGTTGTCCCGACACCATTTTTACTAGAAGTGAAGTGGGCGTACACTGCTGCTACCTAGCGCGAACCATGTAAAACTCGAGAGTTTGCTGTTTCCAACAGTGCGTTGTTGACGAACATAATAGATTGATTTTTTTTTAAGTCGGATGATTCTTCTTGATACATCCTATATAAGAATGATTCACTCCAAGAAGAAGGCAGGTTGCAAAGTGTAGCGCCTGATCAACACTCGATATACCTGCCATATCACGCTATGATTTGATTACTTTTACTTATTGATAATCAAATGTGTTGAAGTTCACATTGATATGCCGTTAATCAGTAACAGTGTAACATTTCATCCATCACGAAAGCAATGATTTTCCGCACGATGTACCATAAGAGGTACATACAGCTATTCGAGGAATGAAGAGAGGGTACAACGGAGAAATGACATGACTAGGAAGAAATCTTTCACTTTGCAGCGGAGTTTATGTTGTTTCTGACAACCCACGAGTTTCTCGTTGGCTCTCACATATAAACAACACGCTGACAATTATGTGAATGACAAAGACACTTTACGATCACTTTGTATTCGATTTCATTCACTTTCCTTACAAGTTATTCATTAATAACTACTTAACAATGCATCAATGCATCATAAACTAGAAAATGAAGGCCATTCAGACACAAAAGGAAGAAGAGAATATGTAACAAAAGGATTTACGTAAACAGCAAAATACGTTTTAGGTAGAAAATATTCAAAAAGAAATATAGCTCATATGTAACCCAGCAGCTTTTACAGAGGAGACCAGAATTTTAAGCAAACAATAAAAGTGGATTTATGGAAAATTTTGGGTTAAAACTGTCTGTAAATGTCTTCGAGAATATGAGAGAAGATATAATGAAAATTTATTTCTAGAAACATTAAAACGATGAAAATGTAACGAATACAACATTGAAACTCGTGTTGATAAGAACCGCGTTTTATGTGTTAATAAGTGTGATGTTCGCGGAAAAGTATCAGTAACGTAATATTTATACGTACAAAAATATTGGCTAAACTTGCTCTCAAAGAGTTAATTAATTTGGTTAATCTCTGCTGTGATCAAGTCCAGTAATGATATACGTATAATGAAATAGCAGTCAGTATCCTAAGCGAAGTATGCAGACAACGAATGTATTCGAGAGGACAAAAATCTTATCAAATTTGCCGTTAGTGACCTCTCTCACAGCAATATCATACGTAGAGAGCCACAAATATTTTGATTAAGAGTAACATGACTTCGACTCCAAGCGGAGCACTACAGTGGAGAGTTTGCTGTCGCTGTCGCTGTCGCTGCATTCACTGTGGGAACAAAGGAAAGGTGAAAATGCCCTACACGAAAGTGTAGCGCGCACTATCTCTTACCTTTGATCTCAAAAAAGCAAATAACAACTTGTCGTGTTTCTTAAACAGTTAGGCGAAATGATTTGGAAAGCCAAAACGTAGGGCTCTGTTAGTTATGGATTGTCGGAAGTCAGGCCCTGTCTGCGGACAGACCAGCCCGCGCTTCCAGCGCAAAGGCTCAAAAAGTAGGGGCAGATCTACACTCACACTAGGGCACAAAACTCAAATACGTGACCGACCTGTCGACTAACGCCAACACTTGCTACGAAACGGACTCGCATATCGTAATTACGACCGATTCAACACCGGGAATAATGACGCACATGCCCCCAGTACCAAACGCGACGACGCTTCCGACACTGTTACCTAAACCGACCAACGAACTGATGCCTCCGCCAATGCCAGCAACCACCGACGGCAATGTCCCTGACAAAATACAAGGCGGTACCACGGATGACGAAGGCAATCAGGACCCGAAACGCGAGCGCACACGCAAAGCAACAAACACGACCAGGCCTAAAACAAAAAGGAGCGAACCGAAAGCAAAAGCCCCAAAACCAACACACATAGCAAAGACGAAACCGGAACAAACCGAGGACACTCAAACGGAAAACACCGCACAAACACAGGACGACCATCCCACACAAACGAAAGGTGTTGTCGACATAGACGACAAAAACAAAGAAGAGGAGGACAATGGCGAATGGCAGACTGTGACAAACAGAAAACAAAGACGCAGTTCAGTAGCCAACACACAGGAAAACACGCAGACCACCACACAAAACTAAAAAGAACTGAAAATACGGTTAGAAAGCCTAAACAAGCAGGAAGCTCAAAAAACTCTATACAACGAATTAAAGAGACTAAACATTTTGCGATACGTAAATAACTTAGAAGTCTACAGAAACCAGACAGCCATAATTACGAGTAACTATCCAGACATCTTAACCGTAATTCAGAACACCATATGCACACACTACAGACCTGAGGCAAGAGTATCGCAATTGAACAAACCCAACAAGTAATCTGCACAAAAAACAAACAACGAGCCCTCACTGAGCGTAGTCATAACAAAAGTAGGCCACGAAATAACATAAGAGGACACTGAAAAAGAACTCAAAAACATGCAACTCGAATTCACAAAGGTGAAACGAATAACATCCCGAGAATATGGGAAACCTATTCAAAAGTTTCACGTCATATCTCGCAACAAAGAAACGATTGACTACCTACTAAGCAAATTGTTCTGCAAATTTCACCCAGTAGAACAATCACATGTTCCACCACCACAGCCAGCACAATGCGCCAAATGCCACACCTTCGAACATAGCACAGAAAATTGTAAAAGCAAACCACTGTGCAACAGATGCGGAGGAACACATCTGATCGCAGCTTGCGAACAAAAACCCGACAAACCAACCTGCACAAACTGTTCCGGAGAACATCTTGCCACAGACCTGAAGTGTCCAAAAAGACCCAAAGCACCCTTATCAATCGAAGCAACAGCGAAACTCACATGCACCGATGAACCGACAGGAGCAAACCTCACAGAAAAAGACAAACCACAACCTGTAGTCTGCGAAGATTTCTTGAGAGCAACAACACTAGCCCTAATAAACATATTACCAGACCGCAAAAACCTAGTCATAAGCGCAATGCGAGAGATATCCAAAACCTTCTTCAAGCGCAAGATTTGTGTGTCACAAGCATGGAATAAGATACATTTTAGTATATCACCAGTAAAGAGCACAAACGGTGGAAACACCGATATAATCAATCACGTTCGCAGGTCTAAACAAAATGGGGACGAAAATTGCGTTCGTTAACGCGAACGGAATCAACACAAAGAAACCACTCATAGAGCGGCAGATACTGAAAGAAGGTATTCAGATTTACGGTATCTTAGAAACAAGGGCAGGGCACGCCCCCATCAACATACTGGACTACGTGTGCTATTGAAAAGACGCGGTAAACGAGGCGAGAAACAAGGGGTGGGCACACGGAGGAGTAGCCTTACTACACCACAGGAAACTCGCAGCAATACAAATACCACTACCAGATGAACACGAAAACCAGCAAGCAATCATCATACAAATAGCATGCAAAAACAAGAAAAAACTATTCTTGGCAGTGCTATACGTCCCTCCCACAGAAGAGATACCGAAAAACCTGATACAGTACATCAGCAGCCTAGGACCATGTATAATTTTAGGGGACCTAAATGCCAGATCCACAAATCTCGGCGACCATAGGACAAATAGAAATGGGACACTGCTAGAGGAATTATTAGAAGAAAACCGCCAAATACTGAGACTATCTAATGAAGAACCAACCTTCATAAACCACGCCGGCTACTCCACACCAGACCATGTAATCATATCCGCCAACATATCAAAATGCGTAAGTGACATATAGATAGGGGAAGGGATCGGAAGTGACCACATACCAATCCACATAAATACAACACTAATAGCACCAGAAAAGACGAAACCATAAATAAAAAAGTACAAAGACAGAAGAAATATAGACAGGAGAAAATACCTAGACCTCATCAACCAGAACCTAAACATAACTAACGAAGAGATAGATAACTACAAAAAACTATAAAATCTAAACGCGCACATAACTAAGGTGATAGAAGACGCAGTGGAGACAAGTGCACCAATACGAAAAATAATCGAGGGAAAAGAAGCAATACCAACACATATCCTAACACTACTCAAACAAAAACGACAGGTATACACGCAATTCAGACGCACTAAAGACCCTACTATTAAAAATCAATGGAATAAGCTAAACGACCAAGTAAAACACCAACTTAAACAGTTTAGGGCAAGAAAACTGGACACAAAAATACGGAACCTAGACCCGCAAAACACAGTTGACTTCTGGAAGAAATTCAGACGACTGACGAACCAGAAAGAGGCACACGAAGCACCACTGATAATAAACGACGAAATCACGACGTGCAATAAGAAGAAAGCAGACGTCTTCCTAGGAGCGCTAAAAGACGTATATGCACATCCGCAAGATGACAAATTCGACAAAGAACACGAAATAAAAACGGAAATAGAAACAAAAACAGAACTGGAAAAAACAAATTATACGACCTACGATGAAGATCAGACAGCACTACTAGTAGACATAACCACACAGGAGGTATAGCAGGCCATAGCAGGTGGTAAAGTCACTGCCCCCGGCGCTGACGGCATCACCAGACAACACCTAAGAATGATACCACCACAAACAATAATACCACCAGTACAGAAACTCTTTAATGCCATAATAAGGCTCAAAAAGACACCACAACAGTGGAAAAAAGGGCAAATACGAATGCTACCGAAACCACAGAAACCGAAACACGATCCAAAATCATATAGGCCGATAACGTTACTGCCGGTGATAGGAAAAACATTCGAGGCGATCCTAACACAGAGAATTCAGAAATTCGTGGAGAAGAAAGGCATATTACCAGAAGAACAAGCGGGCTTTCGTAAAAATAGAAGCACAATTGACCCAATAATAAGATTAGTTAGTAACAGTGTCGAAGGAATAAACACGGGTATGGTCTCAACAGTACTGATGCTCGACATAGTACGAGCTTTTGATAAACTATGGCATGCAGGGCTACTAAAGAAACTATTACAACACAACATACCGAAAGAAATAGTGCAACTAATAAACAACATGATTACGGAACGACAGATCACAATAAAAGTCGGAAGCACTTACTCTGACACACTAATACCCAAAGCAGGGGTACCACAAGGGGCTATTAACTCACCCCTACTTTACAATCTCTATACAGCCGACATCCCAAAACCGACCGGAATCAACGAACAAATAGCCCTGTATGCCAACGATACGGCGTTCTGGTGTCAAGCGTCAACCACCGGGATGATAACGACAAAAACAAACAGATACGTCGAAATATTAGAAAAATGGCTAGCAACATGGAGGATCCGCCCAAATCCTACAAAAACGCAAGTACTGGTAATAAGACACAGATACCTGACCAGACACAGACCCCAAAACCCAGAAGATGTGAAAATATCGCTATGGGGACAAACGATAAAGCCAAGTCCAACCGCCAAATACCTAGGTTTGGACTGCGACAGCCTACTAAACTGAGAGAAAAATACAACGAAGAAAATAAACATAGCGAACTCCAAAGCAAACAGAATATAACTACTCAAACACAGGAACGGAGGAGCAAGCACAAGAACAGTCCTGCACTTGTACAAAATGTACGTAAGGCCAATACTGGAGTACGGAGCGCTAGTGTGGGGTGGCACAACCACACAGTGCAACAGGATAAAGGCCACAGACAGAAGAATGTTAAGGAAACTAGCGCAAATACAATACGAACCAACGACAACACTTCACAATACACTCCAAATAGACTCGATAAAAGACAGAATCAAAAAACAAATGGCAACATACGGAAATGACAGATTAACAACTAATCAAGACACTAATCACGACAATACCATACCATCTAAACGCACCGGCATATAAATACCCTTATCCACCTCACATTATAGCTATAGCAATTGAACAAGAATACCCAGACAAACATGAAGACACAAAAGCAATAACGGAAAACAGAGATCTGCCTCGACATCTAATAACAGAATAAAATAAGACATAGAAGGAAACTTTAAGGATTTTCATCCGACTCCAGCTGAGGTTTCCAAGGGTTTCCCTCAGCCGTAAGGCAAATGCCGGAGTTGTGTATTCTCCCCAAAACAAACAAAGAAGACAAATAAGAACACATATAACCAATAAAGGTAAACAACAAAAGATAAACAATAATTTAGATCCCTACCCCAAATTACAACAAATAAATTGTGCCACCACAGAAAAATGTAAGATAAACTAAGGCTCCAAACGGGCAGTAAGCCCTATATGAGCTCACCCCACCCTTCCGGTGGTGGAATGAAAATTTAAAAAAAAAAAACCTTGGAAAACCACAATTACACATTAGTATATTCGATATTGGATCAAACTATTCTATAATGTAACAAGAAATGTTAGTTTTACCTGGTTATTTAAAATTTCTTCCCGTAGGTCCTGTATACAGTAATTTTATACGTTGGTGCCTGTTCTCTTGACCTTGCAGGAAACTAAAGAGGGGTGTAAATGCAATACAATGAGAGCCACACGGAGTAAACGATGAATACGTGTCGTTTGTTCGGATGCCTTCGCCAGAAAGAGTGAAGACCGACACCAAAATATCTGCACATACAGTTAAAACTAACAATCGCATAGGTTGTTATACTACAGAAGGCAGACGGCTCTCTAACAATTAACAAACGGAAAACTGTCCAAGTATTAGAAGATTTCTTTAAATGTTCGTGTATGTCACGAGACGGATCACAAATCAAGAATGCAATGATTTCCCGCATGTAGTACCATAAGAGGTACATACGAGGAATGAAGAAAGAGAAGGCACCGGCAGACGATGGTATTTCGGTACAAATTATTATAGCTGAGGAAAAAGTTATACAAAAGACAATGTTCCAAAACCACAGTAATTATTCCTCTTACAAGAAAGAAGGACATGTCACCATGGACTGTAGTCCTATAACTACAAATTTCAATTGAAACGTTACAAAATTAACAAGCACACGTTGAACATAATAAGTAGCTATGGCACAGTGGACCACTTTCAAATTTGAAAGAAATGCTGTTTTTCAGTACGTGCTTGAGGAGACCAAACAGTTCAGTTCATCAGTCTCTTTCTCAGCCCCCTCCTCCCCCCCCCCCCTCTCAGGATAGAAGCAGTGTGCCCATCGTGCCAGTGTATAGAGCAAATTCTGAAAGCAAATGTGCGAAAGCGTTCTAAAGGTCTCCTAGTGTTTTTATAAGGTGGGACTTGTGAAGCATCACGGTATTCACCTAGCTGAATGTGGGAAAACGCGTTGTCTGTAATTTCTAATCAAGACACTCTTTCCAGCTCCAGTATCTACCTATTTTTTCCATTCAGTGTTTGTTTTGTGCTGATTGTGGCCAATGTAACGCGCAAACCGTCCGTAAGCCTAGGTCTGCAGTTGCAGCCCAGGAAATCGAAGAACTCCTTGGCGGAACGACTCAACTGATGCAGCTCCAAACCTGTCTATCGGCATCATCTGCAGCATTGCAAGCAACGCCACAGTAAGCAGCCGCGTGGGGTAGCCGCGCCATCTCAGGTGCCTCACGAGGCTCCCCCCCCCCCCCCCCCCCTTCCCCCACCCGTCGGAGGTTCGAGTCCTCCAGCGAGCATCGGTGTGTGTGCGTGTGTCTGTGTGTGTTATCTTTAACGTAACTTAGATTAAGCAGTGCGTAAACCTAGGGACTGATGACCTCAGCAGTTTGGTCCCATAGGAACTTGACACAAATTTTCAATTTTCCACAGTAAGCACCGTTGTTCGTGCACCATAGTTCTCGGCATTCGACGCACAGCAGGAAGACTGGTTTGAGTACTGTGCCTAGCTCGACGCCAGCTTCACAGCACATCATATTGTAAGTTCGGACAGAAAAAGCGCATTTCTAGCGACGGGAGGAGTCGCAGTATACAGACTGGTCTGCTACGTTTTTGCTGTCACCCGCCCAGAAGGTGTCCATTCATTCATTCATTAATCCTCGTTTCATAGATCATGAATACGACACTTCGCAGAGAAGTGGAACGTGTCACTTTAACATAAGTTTTCTTTACACAAAATAATCAACCTGTTTTTGTTTTTTCGTTTTTTTTTGTTTTTACAGTTACTACTTCATATCTAAGAATTCATCTATTGAGTGGAAGGAGTTGTCATTCAGAAATTGTGTAGTCACTTTGCAGCTTGCTTATCGCAACGCGAGAATGAAGATATATACAGGAGTTTCTGTGACAACAGAACCAAGTATGAACTGCAGGGAAAGCCTAAATTGCACAAGTCACAACAAATCTATCAGCTTATAAAGGTCATGATATCCTAGTTCTTGGTGTTTACAGCACTTTCTGCAACGGTATGTATACACTTTCATTCACAGTGTGGTATTCAAAGGACAGCCAAAACATCTTTGGCACTCAGGTATTCAATCTTTCTGGATTGCAAATGACAGCAATGTACTTTCTGTGAAAATTTCTTTACCAAAGGACAGTGTTTCAAGACTTTGTGCGGAATTCGGTGAAGTTTCTCGGGACGCTTTACCCAAAGAAACCAATTTTGACGCCATATTACAATTAAGGGAAAGGCATAACCTCCCTTTTATTGGGCGTGGACCACCCCTCAGGGAATTAGAGATCAACTGACACAAAACTTACTGAACTGACAGAAAAAGGCGTAATTCCTCCAGAAGCAGCTAGTCGATGGGCATCTCCTTTAGCAGCCATCGTGAAGCCTTGTGGTGAGTTAAGAATGTATCCTCATTTCAAGTTAAAGGTGAATCCCCAAACAGTGACTGGCCTATTTCCGTTATCACGGCCTGATGAACTGACAGAGAAGGTAGGACAAGGTCAATTCTTCTCTAAAATAGACTTGTGGAATGCCTATTTGCAGATTCCATTGGCCGAGCTGTGTCATATTGCTTTTTCAGTACATAAATGGAGTTACCTTCTTGGACTCGGGTAGGGGCGCTGGCACCGTATCGGATCAGCCCAGCGGATTACCGACGTCAGCCAGTGTGCTGCCCAGCCTGTATGTGATTTCTTAGGCGGTTTTCCACATCCCACTAGGTGAATACCGGGCTGGTCCCCACGTTCCGCCTCAGTAACACGACTCGCAGACATGTGATCACGTTCGCACTATTACATGGTTTACACGAGACACAGACAACTGGGGTACATTCATTCAATCCTGGAGGGTATAGGGTGACAGCAGAAAGGGCATCCAGCCACCCATTAAAATTAACCTTCCCAAATCCGACTCTAGCCGTGTCGACCCTGCGCAACCGTGAGATAAGGGACCAGGGAAATAAAGAATAAAGAAGATGAAGTTATTTAAGTTTTTACGTTTGCCTTCCCACGATTCCTCAGTGGCTGCTAGTTTTCAGCAGCAACGGTAGGTAACAGTTACAGCTGAATAGTTGCTCTTCCAAACAGCACTCAATACGAGCAAACCAGTAGCGCCTTTACCTGCGGTTACTCGTATTGTAGGTACTGCGGCTATGCAAGGCTGTGTTTAAAAAGTAACTCGATGTAGTCAACGGGTAGAGCAGCGCAGTCTGCTTTCGTGCGTCGCAGCTAATTCGCTTCAAATAATAACCTGTAGCTGTGATCCTGCAGTCAAATAGTCTATGCATTTCAGTCTGTCGAGCGCTGTTGGTGACGGGGTGCAAACTGCAGACTGAGGAGCTACTTGACTGAGAAGTAACGGCTCTGGCCTCGCAAACTGCCATGCGGCCGGAAGAGCGGTGTGCTGACCCTATGTCCATCCATATACGCATCCAGTGATATCTGTGGCCTGAGGATGACACGGCGGCCGGAGGGTAGCGTTGGGCTCGTATGGCCCGTTCGTTTAATTTAATAAAAGAGGTCCTAAGGTCTGTAATTGATGAAGACGACACCGAGTTGTGATGAATAATGTTTATTCAAGAAAAGACATCACAGACAAATGGGAAGTGGCCCTACAATATTAATTTAAAACACAGAGACAAAAGACCCTTATAGAATGCAGTAAAGTAACATTAAGAGCGTTTTGGGAATGACAGGAAAATTCCCAAACTAAATAATGACGAATGTTTGTTGTTGTGGTCTTCAATCCTGAGACTGGTTTGATGCAGCTCTCCATGCTATTCTATCCTGTGCAAGCTTCTTCATCTCCCAGTACCTACTGCAACCTACATCCTTCTGAATCTGTTTAGCGTATTCATCTCTTGGTCTCCCTCTACGATTTTTACCCTCCACGCTGCCCTCCAATACTAAATTGGTGATCCCTTGATGCCTCAGAACATGTTCTACCAACCGATCCCTTCTTCTAGTTAAGTTGTGCCACAAGCTCTTCTTCACCCCAATCCTATTCAGTACCTCCTCATTAGTTATATGATCTACCCATCTAATCTTCAGCATTCTTCTGAAGCACCACATTGCGAAAGCTTCTATTCTCTTCTTGTCCAAACTAGTTATCGTCCATGTTTCACTTCCATACATGGCTACGCTCCATACAAATCCTTTCAGAAACGACTTCCTGACACTTAAATCAATACTCGATGTTAACAAATTTCTCTTCTTCAGAAACGCTTTCCTTGCCATTGCCAATCTACATTTTATATCCTCTCTACTTCGACCATAATCAGTTAATTTGCTCCCCAAAATTAAAACTAATTTACTACTTTAAGTGTCTCATTTCCTAATATAATTCCCTCAGCATCACCCGACTTAATTCGACTACATTTCATTATCCTCGTTTTGCTTTTGTTGACGTTCATCTTATACCCTAGTTTCAAGACACTGTCCTTTGCGTTCAACTGCTCTTCCAAGTCCTTTGCTGTCTCTGACAGAATTACAATCTCATCGGCGAACCTCTAAGTTTTTATTTCTTCTCCCTGGATTTTAACACCTACTCCAAATTTTTCTTTTGTTTCCTTCACTGCTTGCTCAATATGCAGATTGAATAACATCGGGGATAGGCTACAACCGTGTCTCACTCCCTTAACAACCACTACTTCTCTTTCATGCCCCTCAACTCTTATAACTGTCGTCTGGTTTCTGTACAAATTGTAAATAGCCTTTCTCTCCCTGTATTTTACCCCTGCCACCTTCAGAATTTGAAAGAGAGTATTCCAGTCAACATTGTCAAGAGCTTTCTCTATATCTACAAATGCTAGAAACGTAGGTTTACCTTTCCTTAATCTAGCTTCTAAGATAAGTCGTAGGGTCAGTATTGCCTCACGTGTTCCAATATTTCTACGGAATCCAAACTGATATTGCCCAAGGTCGGCTTCTACCAGTTTCTCAATTCGTCTGTAGAGAATACGCGTTAGTATTTTGCATCCGTGACTTATTAAACTGATAATGACGGAGGACTAGCGTAAACCAAGTCTATTTCGTGATCACAATACACGAAAATTCACCATTTCAATGTAGTTCAGAGTTCAACATGATGATTCAGAAATTAACATACGCGGTACGAAGAATAGTAACTCATACTCTGCCTATTCTCAGTTCCCTACAAGAAAGCAGCAAAATTTGTCTTACTTTGAAGCACATTCAGACCTCTCGAAATAAAAATCCCTTCGAAAGATGGAGTGCTGTATCGGCCATTCACTGCCCAGGAACAATCACTTACACGACCGAATCATGCACTTGACACTAGAGAGATTTGAATTCTTGCAGAACCTGCCACGAAGTATCCAGAATCACTCCCTTGATCTCTTCACAAGAAAATTCACCGTCTCCATTTGACTCCCGTGATGTTTCACTACTAACTGCTCTTCTATTGGCTGAAGGACATCCCCATAAAAAAGACATCTTCATTAAGCTCTACACTCATGATTTGATTCAAGGTCATAACTTCCCGGATCAGACAAATATATTATAAAAATATTTGAATAATGTTGTTGTGGTCTTCAGTCCACAGACTGGTTTGATGCAGCTCTCCATGCTACTCTGTCCTGTGCAAGCTTCTTCATCTCCCAGTACTTACTGCAAACTACATCCTTTGAATCTGTTTAGTGTATTCATCTCTTGGTCTCCCTCTACGATTTTTATCCTCCACGCTGCCCTCCAATACTAAATTGGTGATCCTTAATGCCTCAGAACTTCCTCTACCAACCGATCCCTTCATCTAGTCAAGTTGCGCCACAAATTTCTCTTCTCTCCAATTCTATTCACTACCACCTCATTAGTTATGTGATCTACCCATCTAATCTACAGCATTCTTCTGTAGCACCACATTTCAAAAGCTTCTGTTCTCTTCTTGTCTAAACTATTTATCGTCCGCGTTTCACTTCCATACATGGCTACAATCCATACAAATCCTTTCAGAAACGACTTCCTGACACTTAAATCTATACTCGATGTTAACAAATTTCTCTTCTACACAAACGCTTTCCTTTCAATTGCCAGTCTATATTTTATATTCTCTCTACTTCGACCCTCATCGGTTATTTTGCTCCCCAAATGACAAAACTAATTTACTACTTTAAGCATCTCATTCCCTAATCTAAATCCCTCAGCATCACCCCCATTATCCTCGTTTTGCTTTTGTTGATGTTCATCTTATATCCTCCTTTCAAAACCATGTCAATTCCGTTCAGCTGCTCTTCCAAGTCCTTTGCTGTGTCTGACAGAATGACAAAGTCATCGGCGAACCTCAAAGTTTTTATTTCTTCTCTATGGATTTTAATTTCTACTCCGAATTTTTTTTGTTTCCTTCGCTGCTTGCTCAATATACAGATTAAATAACATCGGGGATAGGCTACAACCCTGTCTCACTCCTTTCCCAACCACTGCTTCCCTTTCATACCCCTCGACTCACTGCCATCCGTTTTCTGTACAAATTGTAAATAGTCCTTCGCTCCCCGTATTTTACTCCTGCCACCTTCCGAATTTGAAAGAGTGTATTCCAGTCAACATTGTCAAAAGCTTTCTCTAAATCTACAAAGACTAGAAACGTAGGTTTGCCTTTCCTTAACCTATTTTCTAAGATAAGTCGTAGGGTCAGTATTGTCTCTCGTGTTCCAAAATCTCTACGGAATCCAAACTGATCTTCCCCGAGGTCGGCTTCTACCAGTTTTTCCATTCGTCTGTAAAGAATTCATGTCAGTATTTTGTAGCCGTGGCTTATTAAACTGATAGTTCGGTATTATTTACATCTATCAACACCAGATTTCTTTGGGATTCGAATTATTATATTCTTCTTGAAATCAGAGGGTGTTCACCTGTATCGTACATCTTGCTCACTAGATGGTAGAGTTTTGTTAGGTCTGGCTCTCCCGAGGATGTCAGTAGTTCTAATGGAATGTGGTTTATTTTCGGAGCCTTGTTTCGACTCAGGTCTTTCAGTGCTCTGTCAAACTCTTCACGCAGTGTCATATCTCCTATTCCATATTCATCTAAATCCTCTTCCATTTCTATCATATTGTCCTCAAGAACATCGCCCTTGTATAGACCCTCTATATACTACTTCCACCTTTCTGCTTTCCCTTCTTGGCTTAGTACTGTGTTTCCATCTGAGCTCTTGATATTCGTGCAAGTGGTTCTCCTTTCTCCAAAGGTCTCTTTAATTTTCCTGTAGGCAGTATCTATCTTACCCCTAGTGAGATAAGCTTCTACATCCTTACATTTGTCCTCTAGCCATCCCTGCTTAGCCATTTTGCACTTCCTGTCGATCTCATTTTTGAGACGTTTGTATTGCATTTTGCCTGCTTCATTTACTGCATTTTTATATTTTCTCCTTTCATCAATTAAATTCAGTATCTCTTCTGTTACCCAAAGATTTCTATTAGCCCTCATCGTTTTACCTACTTGATCCTCTGATACCCTCACTATTTCATCTCTCAAAGCTACCCATTCTTCTTCTACTGTCTTTCTTTCCCCCATTCTTGTCAATCGTTCCCTAATGCTCTCCCTGAAGCACTGTACAACCTCTGGTTCTTTCAGTTTATCGAGGTCCCATCTCCTCAAGTTCCCACCCTTTTGCAGTTTCTTCAATTTTAATATACAGTTCATAGCCAATAGATTGTGGTCAGAGCCCACATCTGCCCCTGGAAATGTCTTACAATTTATCTGCATTTCCATTATATAATCTATCTGAGACCTTCCGGTATCTCCAGGCTTCTTCCGTGTATACAACCTTCTTTTATGATTCTTGAACCAACTGCTATGATTAAGTTACGCTCTGTGCAAAATTCTACCAGGCGGCTTTCTCTTTCATTCCATACTCCCATTCCATAATCACCTACTACGTTTCCTTCTCTTCCTTTTCCTACTATTGAGTTCCACTCACCCATGACTATTAAAGTTTCGTCTCCCTTCACTATCTGAATAATTTCTTTTACCTCATCAGACATTCCATCTCTTCATCATCGACAGAGCTAGTTGGCATATAAATTTGTACTACTGTAGTAGGCGTGGGCTTCGTATCTATCTTGGCCACAATAATGCTTTCACTATGCTGTTTGTAGTAGCTTACCCACACATCTGTTTTCCCATTCATTATTAAACCTACTTCTGCATTAGCCCTATTTGATTTTTTATTTATAACCCTGTATTCACCTGACCATAGGTCTTCTTCCTCCTGCCACCGAACTTCATTAATTCCCACTATATCTAACATTAACCAATCTATTTCCCTTTTTAAATTTTCTAATCTACCTGCCCGATTAAGGGATTTGGCCATCCACGCTCCGATACGTATAACACCAGTTTTCTTTCTCCTGATAACTCCTCGTGAATAGTCCTCGCCCGGAGATCCGAATGGATTATCTTCGGAACATTTTGCCCAAGAGGACGCCATCATCATTTTACCATACAGTAAAGCTGCATGCCCTCTGGAAAAATTACGGCTGTAGTCTCTCCTTGCTTTCAGCCGTTCGGAGTACCAGCACAACAAGGCCGTTTTGTTTAGTGTTACAGAGCCAGATCAGTCAATCATCCAGACTGTTGACCCTGCAACTACTGAAAAGGCTACTGCCCCTCTTCAGGAACCACACGTTTGTCTGGGCTCTAAACAGATACCCCTCCGTTGTGGTTGCACCTACGGTACGGCTGTCTGTATCGCTGACGCACGCAAGCCTCTCCACCAACGGCTAGGTCCATGGTCCATGCGGAGGGGAGAGGGATTTAAATAAATAAATATCATAATCACTCGGTTACACACAGATTTTTCACAATACTTACAAATAAAGGTGTGATCATGAATAAGTAAACCAGCATTCTTCCGCAAGAGGGCTCACGTTAAATTACAGCAGATTGTCGCCAAAAACTACTTCAGCCTTTATTTATGTCTGCTTGACAGAAGCGTCCTCTGACTCTCTTTTCAATTATGGTGTCCGCTAACACATGCGGCTGACCACTTTTAAATTATCACAATTTTTAAAAAGCACTTTCAGTCAGCATTTAAATAAGCCTACTGGCAAAATAGTAAACTGTTCATTAAATAAAAACACAAGTATAACAAAATGTGAGGTACTGATTCTGTGTTCATTTTCTGTATAAATGCAGAGAATACTATGTTGTGATGAACATTTGCATAATGAAAAATGTATAAAATACGTCGTAAATCAATAAATAAAATACATACAAATACGTAGCTTTCAGGGATGATAGCTATACTTCAGTAATATCAACTGAGATAACGTTTGTTGAAATCGCATAAGGCCATTAAAAGTGGTTAATTCAGAAGATCATTGTGAAAATGTTGATTCGCTGTAGGATATTAACTTGTATAGTTCTAAAGATTTTGTGATATTGTTGTGTCACTGGATGTGCCTCATTTTTCTGAGATCACAAATGTATTGATATTTACATTAATTTTGATGCAATTATCGTCGAATCTTGAAGAGCTGTAACTTGGCCATCTCTAAGTGTGTCTGACATTCCTCCATTTCGTGGAACATATTTTGCACAAAAGCAGTGCGAGTATCAACAGTCCAAATTCCCAGCTCTGTGGTTTACCCGTTTCTGGCTACGCGCGCATTCTCTCTTCGCCTGGAAACGTTTAGCTACCCAGGCTGGCCCTGCGTTCAACCATGCATCAAATTCACCTTACCTCGTAGCAGTTCTAGGCGGACGATTAGATCGCCTAGATTCGCTTGACGTTACAAAGCATTATCTTAAACAGCTGACTAGCTGCAATACCTTCATGCTTGAATTGCTGTATGATATTGTAGTTTTGGAATTATCTCGTCTGAGAAGTTTGTTTCAAGTTACCTCTACTGCTGGTGTCATGTACAACAAAGAACAGTGTTATTCTCAAACCGAAATTGAGGACTTTCGACACGTAAACAACGCTCAGTGCATCTTCGCAGCCTCATTTAACTACAATTCGTAATCTCCCAGCACACCTCATCGTAAGTGAACAAACTGCAGTAGGGAAACTCAGCTGCTACATTTGTCTCATTCCAAATGCAGCGCAAACTGCAGCTCCGTTCCTCAGATTATGTAGGAAACGTTTCTTTTGAACGTTCGCAGCAGTGTCAAAGTGACCTTCACTGTTTGAAGGAAGCTATGTTGAGCGGTACCTGCTTAAAACATTTTCATCCCACTAAGTCAGTCATGATCCCACTATTCCAGTCGTGCTGGTAGTCGATGCTTTTCATACGGAACTGGCGCAGTGGTTTCGCACAGAGCTGGATCTTGTAAGGTGCCTCTTACGTGAGGAAGACATTTTTACCAGTTTTAGTAAATTATTGTCTGTTATTGATGTATTCAGGAAGTAGTCCGTAGTCGGCCATGAGTCTGAGAGCATTTCCCACGCTGGCTGGCTAGGTGACGAAGCGACCATATGTCGCGCGTAGTGGGGTGGGGCTCGGCGCTGGACCGTAGCAACAAGCGTTAGCCTGGGAAATATACATGACGTTAAGTACCGCCATCTTGGCGCCAAAGTCACCGATTTTGTTTATTTATATTTAATAATTAAAGTCATTTATGACAACATGAATACAAGGAGAATCCTCTGGATGTTTAAAACTATGTCTATCTATCTATCTATATCCGAATCCCGCTCCAGCTACTGCCAGGTCTGGGTGCTGATGAGTCCTCTCCATTTGGTTGGGTCCTCCCACCACTTTTCTTCCTCCACTTGCTGCCAGGTCACACCTCTCCTTTCTACAGATATTCTCACTCCTATTTTCCACCGTGTTCTTGGGCGCCCTCTATGTCTTTTCCCACCCATCTCTAGTTCTTCCATAATTTTGGGGAGTCTCTACCCATGCATCCTCTTGTTATGCCCATACCATCTTAATCTCTTTCTCTCAATTTCTTCTGTCATACTTTCTTGTTTAAGGTCCTTTCCAATCTCTACACTCCTTACCCTGTCCATTCTTGTTTTTCCCTTAACTGCTCTGAGAAATTTCATTTCCCCTGCTTGCAGTCTGCTCCAGTACCTTTCTGTCAATGTCCATGTTTCTCCACCATAGATGACAATAGGGATGTAATAATTCTTATACATAAGGAGCTTTGCTCTTTCTAAAACTTCATTATCCCAAATCAGGTGTTTTATTGTTTAGTAGAAATTGCCTCCCTTCTGTAACCTCCTATGAATTTCGTTATTTATTGTTCCATCCCTAGATATTTCACTCCCTAAATAAGTGAAACTTTCTACCACTTTGAGGGGTTCTCCATTCAAGGTAATATTTCCGTTGATCCCTTTCTCTCTTCCTAATACCATTACTTCACATTTATCTCTTATTTATTTTTAATCCATACCTTTTCATTATTTCCTTCCACGTATCAAGCTGTAACTGTACATCTACCTCTTTATCAACCCATGTTACCATATCATCTGCAAAAATCATCTTTTTGTCTTTTTCTTTTACTATATCTGTAACTGCCCTAATCATTCCCTCCATCACAACATTACAGGAGATAGAATACTCCCCAATGGTGTTTCTAATTCTACAATTGTGTCCTCTGTACATTGTCTTTATAACATTAATGTTTCCATCTTCTATATCTATCTTCTACATTTCTTCCCAGAGTCTTTCCCTGTCAACTGAGTCATACGACTTTTCTATGTCTATAAAAACCATTATCACCCTTATCTATTAAATGGAAGAAATCCGACGGCACGACCCACCAAGGCGGATCAAGGAAGGTCCGACTTAACACTCACAAATTCCGGGTAGAAATGCTGACCAGTCATACTGTAAGTCACATATACCACACTCTACGGACTCGCGGCTAAGCTGAGTAATAACAGTATCAGTTTAGAAGCGAGGGGATCTTGCAATCTCCAGACAGAGTGATTGTCGTGATCAAGGCGTGTGTATTCCTGGTTATGACAGCGGCTGCAACTGGCACGCTGCATCTGTGCGGCGGGCTAAATATTGCACTGGCCTACGTCCAACGGAAGCAAGTAGTGCTGTGTTCGCCACGCACCCTAGTGGTGGCAGGGGCGCCGCCCGTAGGCGAAGCGCGCGCCGCTTGCCGTGGCAACAGCTGTCGGTGTTGCCCATGAAAACAGACTGGTGTTGTTGTTCTCTAGAGAAGTTGGTGAGTGGCTTCCGAAATCGAGTTGCCAGCAGACTGGCTCTTCGTCAATCCGCGGAACTTGAATTGTGCGTTGGTGGGCTAAGTATCCCAATACAGAAAATATTATTTTAACGTTCCTGTTCAATCGTTGTAGAATGAGCTGACAAAAGTCATGGGAAGCATTCTAATTACGCTTCGGGCCTCCTTTTTTCCCGGTGTAGAGCAGCAACTCGTCGTGGCAAGGACTTAACAAATCGTTGGAAGTCCTCTGCAGAAATATTGAGTCATGCTGCCTCGATAGACATCAGTGATTGAAAGTTTAACCAGTGCAGGATTTTGTGCACAAACTGATCTCTCGATTGTTGTTGTTGTTGTGGTCTTCAGTCCTGACACTGGTTTGATTCAGCTCTCCATTTTTACCCTCCACGCTGCCCTCCAATGGTAAATTTCTGATGCTTTGATGCCTCAGAAAATGGATGGCTCTGAGCACTATGGGACTTTACAGCTATGGTCATCAATCCCCTAGAACTTAGAACTACTTAAACCTAACTAACCTAAGGACATCACACAACACACTGTCATCAAGAGGCACATGCCTCAGAACATGTCCTACTAACCGGTCCCTTCTTCTTGTCAGGTTGTGCCACAAACTCCTTTTCTCCCCTATTCTATTCAATACCTCCTCATTAGTTATGTGATCTACCTACCTAATCTTCAGCATTCTTCTGTAGCACCACATTTCGAAACCTTGTATTCTCTTCTTATCTAAACTATTTATCGTCTACGTTTCACTTCCATACATGGCTACATTCCATACAAATACTTTCAGAAACGACTTCCTGGCATTTAAATCTAAACTCGATGTTAACAAATTTCTCTTCTTCAGAAACGCTTTCCTTGCCATTGCCAGTCTACGTTTTATATCCTCCCTACTTCGACCACCGTCAGTTATTTTGCTCTCCAAATAACAAAACTCATTTACTACTTTGAGTGTCTCATTTCGTAATCTAATTCCCTCAGCATCACTATATTCCATTATCCTTGGTGACAATTGTAATTTGTGACATGACACAATGTCGTCCATAAAAATTCCGTCGTTGTTTGGGAACAAGTTGTCCATGAATAGTTGCGAATTATCTCCAAGTAGCCGGACCTAACCGTTCCCAGTCAATGATCGGTTCATTTCGGCCAGAGAACTCAGTACATCCCATGTAAACACAGACGACGTCATTATGGAGCTACCACCAGCTTGCACTGTGTCTTGTTGACAGCAACATCCCATGGCTTCGTAGGATATGTGCGACACTTGAACTCTACCACCAGCTCTTGCCAACTGAAGTCGGTATTCATCTGACCAGGACACGTTTTCCAATCGTCTAGGGTCCAACCGATATGGTGACGAGAGCAGGAGAGGCGCTACAAGCAATGCCGTGCTGTTAACAAAGGCACTAACGTCGGTCGTCTGTTGCCATAACCCATTAACGTCAGACTGCGCAGCACTTCCCTAACGGATACGTTCGTCGAACGTCCCGTTTGATTTCTACCGTTATTTGACACAGTGTTGCTTGTCTGCCAGCACTGAGAACCCTACGCAAATGTCTCTCCTACCGCTCATTAAGTGAACGCCGTCGGTTACAGCGTTGTCTGTGATGAGGGGTAATGCCTGAAATGTGCTATTCTCAGACCACTCTTGCCACGGTGGGTCTCGGGATACTGAGTTCGCTAACGATTTCCCACATTAAATTTCCCATGCATCTAGGTCCAACTATCATTCATGGCCATTCCTGTCGTGCGGTCTTAATGAAGTGGGAAAACTTCCCACAAGAATCTCGAGATTACAAATGACAACTCCCCCAATAGCTTCTCTGTCCCACGGCTTTTATCACCTCATTACAAAGTCGTATCAGAGAGCGCTTTAGTGCCCCTGTTTCTTAAAAGCAGGAACGTAAGAGACAACGAGAGACCACTCTGTTTTTATCGTCACTGTAGAATGTTTGACTCTGTTGTCGGAGCCACAGCATCACCTCTGCTGGCACCACTTCATCACTATCCAAATGAAGCCCTCGAAGGTGTCTGTAAGTTTTGGAAATAAGTTAAGATAGGTTAATGACATCGTTCTTGAGAAAAACAAGTAGCTCTTTACCCACTGGAAGTGTTGAGTGCTATTGGCAAGGGATTTCAAATTTATTCCGTATTTCTAGATTTCTAAGAGGCTTTTGAAACTGTACCACACAAGTGGCTTGTAGTGAAATTGCTACCTTACGGAGTATCGTCTCAGTCATGTGACTGGATTTGTGATTTCCTGTCAGCAAGGTAGCAGTTTGTAGTAATTGACGAAAGTCATCGAGTAATACAGAAGTGCTTTCTTGAGTTCCCAAAAGTAGTGTCTGCCCTTTGCTGTTCCTTATCTATATAAACGATTTAGGAGACAATCTGAGCAGTGGTCATAGGTTGTTTGCAGATGACGCTGTGGTTTATCGTCTGGTAAAGTCATCGTAAGATCAAAATAAATTGAAAAACGATTTAGAAAAAGTATCTGTATGGTGTGAAAATTGCCAGTTGCCCTAAATATCGAAAAGTGTGTGGTCATCCTCATGAGTGTTAAAAGGAAGCCGTTAAACATCGGTTACACGACTAATTAGTCAAATCCAAAGGCCGTAAATTCAAATAAATATCTAGGAATTACAATTATGAACTGCTTAAATTGGAATTAAATGTTGTTGGGAAGGCTAACCAAAGACTGCGCTTTATAGGCAGCACACTTAGAAAATGTAACAGATTTACTAAAGAGACTGCCTACACTACTTTTCTCCGTCATCTTTTGAGATACAACTGCGCGGTGTGGGATCCTTGCCATATAAGATTGACGGAGTACATCGAGAAAGTTCGAAGAAGAGCAGCACGTTTTGCATTCTTACAAAATAAGGAAGAGAGTGCCACTGAAATGAATGAGGATTTGGAGTGGATATTATTGAAACAAAGACGTTTTTCGTTGCAGCAGAATCTTCTCACGAAATTTCAATCACCAGTTTTCTCCTCAGAATGCGAAAATGTTTTTTTGACGCCGACTTACACACGAAGGAACCGACCATCATAATGAAATAAGGGAAATCAGAGCTCGTACGGAAATACATAGGTGTTCGTTTTTCCCGTGCGCTGTACGAGATTGGAACTACAGAGAATTATTGTGAAGGTGGTCCGACGAACCCTCTGCCAGGCACTTAAATGTGATTTGCAGAATACCCATGTAGATGTAGATGTAGGAATAGTATGTAGAGAAATATTCAAAAAAGTTGGTATTCAGTGAAAGTAATAAAAAGAAGAGTGCCATTATAGTTTTAGTGGCTGATCAGACGCTAGACATTGTCCCAAATTTTCTCCTTGCTGTCATATCATACGATGAAAATATTCACAGAAATTCTAATAAATTAACTTAACTTCTGATGGCTCTGCATTAACGCAGTTTATTATCTGTTGCGTAGATGCGTCTGAGGTAGTAGCACTTTTTGCGAATACACCAAAAATGAGCACACATACGCTGTGCACGTGTGCTGTGGATCAGGTGAGCTCATTTGTCAGACATACATGTATCTGCCACTCTGAAGAGTACCCCTCGCTCTCCCTCCCGCCATTCTGGCTGGGCTTCTTTGCGGCGGCGGTCAGCTGCCGGCGGCTGCGTGCTGCAACCGCAGGGGAGGAGCCGCCGCTTTGTGGCTGCCCTGTCCGCTGTGCGCTGTCCGGGACACGGCTGTTTGACTTGGACGCCACGCTGTGTTTATAGAGCAGCGCAGTGCGGTGCGTCTGTGACTGCAGCGGAGTCCTGCAACACTCTACCTCTGCTGTCACACTACTGCCACAGGATCCGCAGATACTGCCTGCCTCTCCTCAACATGTTTACAAAAAGCACAAAATACCACCTCTTTCACTGTTTTAATTATGCGTGTATTACCTGTGAAGCCCACTGAAGCCATAGCCAAAATGGCCACAGAAAAGATGCGAAGAGATCAAAAAAGGAATGATCGTGGTAGGACTGTCTCAACACCTAGAAAAGTCGAAACAAACTTCGGTACAATTCAAATCAAGGGAATTTATGAAACCATTTAGGGAAATAGGCAATAAAACAGCTATTCAAGCTAGTTTGTAGA
This sequence comes from Schistocerca gregaria, assembly GCF_023897955.1. Taxonomy (NCBI): domain Eukaryota; kingdom Metazoa; phylum Arthropoda; class Insecta; order Orthoptera; family Acrididae; genus Schistocerca; species Schistocerca gregaria. The sequence continues at coordinate 694,143,158 of NC_064921.1, read as the reverse complement.
ATCTATGTGACCGCCTACGTATCATCAACATGCTTTCGGAAAAACATCCACACTGTTTCGAAGATAGCAAAGGCAGATAAGTGTGAGAACTATCGCAGAATCAGCTTTACAGTTCATACATCCAAGTACTGACAAGAATTATACACAGAAGAATGGAAGAAAAAACTGAGGACCTGTTAGATGACGATCAGCTTGAATTTAGGAAAGGTAAAGGTATGAGGGACGCAGTTCTGATATGGCGCATGCTAATAGAAACAAGACAGCAAGAAAATAAACATACCTTCATAGGACTTACGTATTTAGGAAAAGCGTTCAACAATACGCAACGGTGCTAGGTGTTCAAAATTCTCAGAAAAAACGGAAGTAAGCTACAGTGAAAATCGGTTGATTTTAAATACGTACAAGAACCCAGAGGGATCAGTGAGATTTGAAGACCAAATGGAATGTGCTCGGATTGAAAAGGGAGCAACGCAGAAATGCAGCAATCATTCCTGCTGTTTAATACTGTACATCAAAGAAGCAATGATGATGATGAAATCCCATACTCCTTGACAGAGCATAGGAGAACGATACGGGAGACCCGCACCGCCATACCAGGCTAGGTCATGGAGGAGATGGTTTTCCATTGCCTCCCTCCGACCCTAATGGGGATGAATGATGATGATGATGAAGACGACACAACAACATCCAGTCATCTCGAGTCAGGTGAAAGGACAGCAATAAAAGAAACGTTTAATAGTGGGATTAAAATTCGGGGCGAAAGGATATTAGTGATAATATTTGCTGAGGACATTGTTAACCTCACTGAAACAGAATAAGATTAATAGGATCTATTGACTGGAATCAACAGTCTACTGAGCAAAAAATACTGACCCAGAGTATGTCGGGAAAAGACAAAAGCAATCAGTAGTAGCTCAAATAAGAAAAGCGAGAAACTTAATAACCAAATGTGCGAGCACGAAATAAGCAAAGCTAAGGAAATCTGCAACCATGGAAACAAAATAACCCCTGACAATGCAAGAATGGCAAAGGCGGCATTCCTGGCCTAGAGAAGTCTAATGATATCAAATATGTCATAAATTGAGGAAGAAATCTCTGAGAATGTAATTTTTAGTCCAGTACTGAAAGGTAGTGAATTACGGACAGTAGAAAAATCGGAACAGGCGACAATGGGAGCGTTTGAGATGTGCTGCTACAGACGAATGTTTAAAATTAGATGGACTGGTAAGGTAAGCAATGAAGAGGTTATTCGCAGACCCGGCGAAGAAAAGAATGTATAGGAAACATTGAGAAGATGGACATGTGTTAGGTATCAGGAAACAACTTCCATGGTACTAGAGGATGTTTTGATAACGTGCCACTGTAACAGCAGTAACCAATGTAACAAATGCGTCAGACACTTGTTGTCTTATATACGCGTTGCCGTATTCTGCCTGTTTACGTAACTCTGTATCTGAATACGCAAGCCTGTACGTGTTTCTTTGGCGCTTCAGTGTATATAGGGCGGAGAAAAGTTGTGTCACGAAATTTTAACCCTGGACAGCTGATGCCTGTAGGAATCAAAATTACTAATGTTGTGTAGGTCGACAACGCACAACTTTCGAACTGCGGATTGGCCGCGGGATTGCCCTATTGGCGGATGCTCTGGACAACACATGATCGCGAATGCTTTGCCGGAGATCGCGACGTATCCAAGACGGTGTGAAACGACAACCATAGCGTTGCCCATCAACCGACGAACGGCAAAAGAGAAATCCCACGGCCAATCGAAGCACGTGGCGCCAGGTTTGCTTTGTTTAAAAATTGTGCCTTGTCGACTTACACAACATTAGTAATTTTGGTTCCTACTGGCATCAGCTGTCCAGGGTTAAAATTTCTTGACACAATTTTTTTCCACCCTGTATATATACAGTTGTGAATGTTGCTTAGCTTTATTTCGTATCTCGATCATAAACCAAATCTCCGTATCGATCAGAAGTTCACAAGCAAGAAACGCTACTGAAAACATTTTCGTGGCAAAAGAGAGAAGTGGTTGGTATCTTCGGTCCGAAGACTGGTTTGATGCAATTCTGCATACTAATGTATTCCGTTGAAGTCTCTCCAACTTACTACAACCCACATGCATTTGAACCAGCTTTCTGTACTCATGCCCTGGGCTTCCCTATAGTTTTTACCCGTGACACTTCTCCATTACGAAATTGACGATTTCTTCATGTCTCATAATTAATTTCCACATCATATCTTGATTTAATTCGACTACATTACCCATGTTTCACTAACGTTGAAGTTCATCTTGTTATCTCTTTTCCAGGCAACACCATTTCAATTCCATCCTTTTCCATCTTTGACAGAATTACGAAGTCATCGACAAACCAGTAATTTTTAATTTCTTCTCGTTGAACCTTAATTAACTTTCCAAATTTTCCATGGACTTATTTGCAGCTTACTGCAGAGATAGATTGAAAAATGTTGGAGACAGGATACAACGCTATCTCATTCCATTCTGAACAACTGCTTCCAGTTGACTTTTGCGAAATATGTGAGAAAAGTAATGAGAGTGACAGCACTGAGAGCGACCTGCAACTCCGTGTTGTTCTACTTATGTAGACTGGTGTGTTCATCATCTCCAGATGCTCAGGTCGAGTTTCAGCTCCCTGCAGCCATCTCGTAACGTTTGTGAGCCTCGTCAGTGAAGTTGTGTGTTACGGAAATGGAACAGCGGATTTTAGAGCAATGTTATGCGGTTACGTTTTGTGTTAAACTTAGGGAATCCGCTAGTGTGATCTTAGAAAACCTGAAACAGGCCAATGGAGAATGTTGCTTATCAAGAGCAAAAGTTTTCTACTGGCAAAAATCAATTTTGGAAGGAACTTTAAAAACCGACAAAAAAGTTGAACAAGTTGAACGCGTGCGTGTTTTACAAAGAAATCCTCGGAATGTTCAAAGAATGGGTGAACCGAGTAAGTTCGAACATTGCAGACGAGTTGATAATAATAATAATAATAATAATAATAATAATGGCGTGTGACGAGGGCCTCCCGTCGGGTAGACCGCTCGCCTACTGCAAGTCTTTCGATTTGACGCAATTTCGGCGACTTGCGCGTCGATGGGGATGAAATGATGATGATTAGGACAACACAACACCCAGTCCCTGAGCGGAGAAAATCTCCGACTCAGCTGGGAATCGAACCCGGGCCCTTAGGATTGACAGTCTGTCGCGCTAAGCACTTAAAAAAAAATCTCATTTTGTTCGTGGCATCTGCTCGGGGCGGACGTCGTAAGACTACCGTTTAAGTTCGTTATTGATCGATTAACTCATTTTTCTTATTACAGAGAGTATCTAACCCTCTGACCAAACACGCTGAGCTACCGTGCCGGCTACCACTCAGCTACCATGGGCGGACAGACAAGTGGATGGTGCCTCATGACAATGTCCCATGTCACACTGCCTTTACCGTCACGGAATTTTTGACGTCTCATCTGATCTGAGTCGTTGTGGCTTTTTTCTTTTCGCGAAACTGAAAGATGTCTTAAAAGTACGCCATATTGGGACTCTGGAGAACAGTCAGCTGAATGTAACCGGCATGTCTGAGGCTGTAACAGTTGAAGCCATTCAGAGCTGCTACCGAGACTGGGAACGACTTCAACAGTGCATAGCTGCCGAAGGGAATTTCTTTGAAGCGGACAATATTGTTGTTTCAAAGGACATAGAAACCTCGGTAGGTAAAAAATCAGCCACTTTAATTTTCGCACACATCTTGTAGAACTTCTAAAATAAGTCGTATTGTCAGTACTGCCTCGTATGTTTCAGTATTAATCCGAAATCAGAACTTCTCTTCTCCGAGGTCTGCTTAAAATTCGTGCCTTTATTCTGTAGATAATTCGTTTCAATCTTTAGAAACCACGGCTTATTAAACTAATGGGTCGGTAGTATTTACAACTGTTATGAGTTCTTCGGAAATGGAATTACTACATTCTTGTTCAAGTATGAGGGTATTTTACCCTCTTCATAAATCTTGAATGACAGGTGGAATAGTTTTGCCATGGCAGGCTCTAACAAGGGTCTTAATACACACATCAAAAAAGGTTTTGCATCACCCCTGTTCCCAGAACTCCTGAAGATAGACGCTGACTGTGGATATTGTATGACAGGCACAGTCCCTTTTACCGTTCTGAAATCTCACTGAAGCCGCCTAGAGATGTAAACAACCATTCATGAACAGCGACCATTAGACGGAGGGGTTCTGACACCCGATCTGTTCCAGTCATTCCACCAGGAAGGAGGTACACGGCTCGTGTTGTCTGTAGTTCAACCATGGCTAGACGGTCAATACCGCGGTTCGATCGCGTCCGCATTGTTACTTTATGCCACGAAGGGCTCTCAGCAAGGGAAGTGTCCAAGTGTCTCGGAGTGAACCAAAGCGATGTTGTTCGTACATGGAGAAGATACAGAGAGACAGGAACTGTCGATGACATGCCTCGCTCAGGCCACTCAAGGGCTACTACTGCACTGAATGACCGCTACCAGCGGATTATGGCTTGGAGGAACCCTGACAGCAACGTCACCATGTTAAATAATGCTTTTCGTGCAGCCACAGGACGTCGTGTTATGACCCAAACTGTGCGCAGTAGGCTGCATGATGCGCAACTTTATTCCCGACGTCCATGGCGAGGTCGATCTTTCCAACCACGACATCATGGGCTCAAAAACATGCCGAATGGACCGCTTAGGATTGGCATCACGTTCTCTTCACCGATGAGTGACGCATATTGCTTCAAGCAGACAATCGTCTGAGACGTGTTTGAAGGCAACCCGGTCAGGCTGAACGCCTTAGACACACTGTCAAGCGAGTGCACCAAGGTGGAGGTTGCCTGCTATTTTTGGTTGGTATTATGTAGGGCCGATGTACGCCGCTAGTGGTCATGGAAGGCGCTGTAAGGGCAATACGATACGTAAATGCAGTCATATCAGCAGCATATTGGCGAGGTATTCCTCATCATGGCATGTTCTTCAGACATAAAACCTATCGTACATGCCTGGGATAGAATGAAAAGGACTGTTTATGGACGACGTGACCCACTAATCACTCTAAGGGATCTACACGGCCGTTGAGGAGTGGGACAATCTGGACCAACAATTCCTTGATGAATTATGCCACGACGAATACAGGCATGCATCAATGCAAGAGGACGGGCTACTGGGTATTATTGGTAACCGTGTGTAGAGCAGTCTGGACCACCATCTCTGAAGGTCTCGCTGTATGGTGGTACAACATGCAGTGTGTGGTTCTCACGAGCAATAAAAAGAGCGGAAACGATTTTATGTTGCTCTCTATTCCAATTTTTTGTACAGATTCCGGCACTCTCTGAATCGACGTGATGCAGAACTTTTTTTGATATGTGTAATTCTGAGGGAATGTTGCATACTACAGGAGGCTTGTTTCTACTCAGGTCTCATAGTGCTCTGTTAACCACACAAGGTGAATTATTCATCATTTTTATTCATGCGTGTGACTGAAACATCGCTCTGCACTGTACAAAAAGCACTCAAGAACATGGTATTTTTTCATAAATAGTTGGTTTGCTGAAGTGACGATATTGATTGTTGATGCTTGCGGACATACACGCCCACTACAAAGCTTCATTACTGTCAGAAAATACCTTTGAAACAAGAAACACTTTTTAACAGCTGTTACCCTCTCAGCCGTCGGTCTGAATGATGTGTCCCTCCTTCCCATTAGTCTCAAATTTACCCACATTTCATAACTAAGAGTTACCCTTTTCCCCCTGTTTTTAAATATATCAATCGGTAGTACTGGAATTTCGCCTCCTGAATGTAGCTTAAAATTTTCTAAAGAGCTTCTCCATACGGTGCCCTCTTTACTTCTGACTACGTCAACTACTTCGCTGGGCCACTAGTTTTGAAGTCTTATTTTGTAATAGCACCCCCTCAGCATGATCCATTTCAGTTCAACTCCATCCCATTACACCTATTTTAGTTTTGTTGATGTTCTTTTCATACATTTTTTTAGCACACATCCTGTTACGTCCAGTTAAATTTCCAGCCGTTTGTCGTCTCTCACATAATTATACTGTCATCTCCAAGAAATTTAATTTCTCTTCTAAATGTCTGCTCCATTTTTTCACTTTTCTCCAGCACCCACATTGAGCTTCCTCCAAGCTGACTTGTGCCATCGGTTTAATTCCTATATAGTACAGTGATCTTAGTGCTTCTGCAACAATACTTATGAAACTGATGGTAAGGTAATAGTCACAACTGTTAGCCGTTCTTTGGTATTGGATTTATTAGATTCTTCTTAACATCGGTGGTTTATTCGCCTGTCTGTTGTATTCTGCATGCCAAGTGAAACAGCTATACCATGGTTGGTTCACCCAAGTGTCTCGATAATTCCAAGGGGAAGTCATCTACTCGTCCTGTTTCGTCTTGCGTCATTCTGTGCCCTGACAGTTCTTCTTCCAATAACGTATTCCTTTTCCCATCTTCATTAACTTATTCTTCCCTTCTCATAATTTTGTTCTCAGTGTCTTTTTCCCTCAGATAGCGTTCCACCTCTAAGCCTTCAATTCTTTGTTTAGTCCTGGCTTGTTACCTGACATCTTGATGTCCAGGTGGCTGCTTCTCTTTTCTCTAAAAATGTCTTTAATTTTTCTATATGCGGTGTATGTCTTTCTTACAGTCATGCATACTTCTACAACTTTGTATTTATGCTCTACCCGTTCCCCTTTTGCTATTTGGATGACTAGACAAAATCATTCTTTAGAGGCTCATATACTTTTTCCTTGCTTCACTCTGTGCATTCTCTGCTTCCTTCAATTAAATTCGGTAACTCGTGTATAGTGCAAAGCTTTCTACTGTATCTTGTCTTTTCGCGTATTTTATCCTCGGATGCCTTCACTATTTCATCCCTCAAAGCTATCCATTCTTATACTGTATTCTTTTCCCGTCTCTCAGTCCAAAAAATGGTTCAAATGGCTCTGAGCACTATGGGACTTAACATTTATGGTCATCAGTCCGCTAGAACTTAGAAAAACTTAAACCTAACTAACCTAAGGACATCACACAACACCCAGCCATCACGAGGCAGAGAAAATCCCTCACCCCGCCGGGAATCGAACCCGGGAACCTGGGCGTGGAAAGCGAGAACGCTACCGCACGACTCTCTCAGTCCATTGTTGACTGATATTCGTTCCCGAATTCTCAACAGCCTCTTGTTATTTAAGCTTATCCTAGTCTCATCTCCTTAATTTCCCACCTTTCTGCAGTTTCTTCAGTGTAATGCCTTTTTATAACTAATGAAGTTTGATCTGAGTCCACATCTTCTTCCGAAAATGTTTTTCAGTTTATTATCGTCATATGATTTCTAAATCTCTGTCTTAGCATTATATAATCTACCTCAAACCTTCTGGTGTCTTCAAGTATCTTCTATTTGTGCCATTTCCTTTCATGATCATTACGCAAGTGTTAGAAATTTTCCGCTATTGAGCTCCAGACAATCATCACAGGGAAACTTAGGTTTCCTTTAACATAATGAGTAATTTTTTATGTCAGAATAGAGGATTCCAGTCTCTTCATCATCTCTGAAACAGTACCACTGTTGTGGTGTGTCGTTGTTTTATGTCTTTCTTGGCTATGGTAATACATTCATTGAACAGTTCATAGTATTATAATCGCGATGCTATTTCCTTGCTCGCTATCAGACTTACATTTTCCCTATTTATTTGTGAATCTTTTGATATACTTGCCTCCACTTGACCAGAAATCATGCCCTTCCTATCCCAGCACCTCACTAATTGCCACTAATCCTTAACTTTCCACTAACTTTCACCTACTTATACGTTTAAGGGATTTAACATTTCACACTATGCGCTCAAACCGTGAAATAGATTTTTTGTGATGACGATAATTTTATTCCTGAATAGCCCCCGTCTGAAAACTGTTTTACCTCTGAAATATTTCAGCCAGGATAATACGGTCATCATTAAACCACACACAAGTCCTGTGTCATATTTGTAATGCTTGTAGTTTCCTCTGCGTTTCAAACCAAATTACATACATATTATGGCCGTGATGGCTAATTTGCCGGACCACATCAGTTATCCAGATTTTACCGCGCTTACTACTACTGAGAAGGCTTCTGGTCATTTTTGCAATCATATTTTGTCTGATCTCTACACACATACTTAGAAGTGGTTTCACCTATAGTACGCCCATCTCTATCATTGAGGTGCACGCAATACCAAATCGTGACAGGGTCCATAGTTCGTAGGAGAACTTGTAGCAAATGTGGTGCAAAACACTTACATAATTACTTTTGTTGTTTAACTAAATAATTTTCGCTGTTAAGTGAACCCATCTGCAAATGATCCGCTCGCAGTCATATTTAAATACGAATTATGCTAAAAAGCCTGAAAATTGTGTAATTCTACGTTTCTTACGATTTATTACATGAAAAAGTTTATGTACTAGTGTTATGGATGTCAGAGATGTACGGGAATCATACGAAAGGTAGGCCTTTCATGAAAAGGAAACAAGATCAGCTAGCTGTTACAAAGTTGAAAAAAACCATAGGGTCCTTCTCACTGTACAATTTATCGAAACCATCGGAAGCCTAATTTACAGTGATTAAGTCCTGTACGTAGATTTGACTCCAGTATGGTTATAATTCTCCCACTTGGGTCATATGTGCATCATATTTAAAAATCGAGCTTCGAATTTGTTAAAGGGTTGCATTTATACGCTATTTAAATTAAATAAATTGGAGTTGAATTATTAAATACTGCTTTCTATCTCATAGCAAATCGATTTTGCACACATCACTTCTATCATATAATTTATGTAACACAGCTTTCTGTCGCTCTGCCGTCCATCCCCTCTGTCTTTCTCTTTCTTTCCCCCCCCCCCCCCTCTCTCTCACTCTCTCTCTCTCTCTCTCTCTCTCTCTCTCTCTCCCTGTCTTCAAATACAAACAAATGCCTTCCCCCTCCCCCTAGCTCCCACCTGCCTCACACACAAAGACAGAGAGAGGTGTATAATATTTTTTATCATCTAAATGAAGTGTATCATGTGTCTATGATTCTTTGCCTACAGCTGTCTTTTGCACGTGCCAAGTTGTCAGCATTTCATTACTTATACAGGAATATACCTTGATTGTAACTGCTCTGGCACAAATGTAAATTTCGTCATAGTTGTATACGGACGTAAATACTGCATTGAGGAAAGTGACTGACTACCTCTGACAAGCATTCTACATATCTCAAGTGGCTATTTTAACACAACTTCAATTGAGCGAGACATTTGTACTACAGTTTCTCTGTCAGTTTTGGAAACGGAAAAATTAATTTCTCTGCCAGGTCCTCCTCTAGCATTCTGCCCACCTCCTCCCTGTCCAGCTCCTCCCTCCTCTCTCTGTAGACTTCCTCTGCAACTTTTATCCACCTTCTCTCATCCCCTCTCTATTTCCAACACCATTGTCTCAGTCCATCTCTGTTATCCTCTCCCTCTCGTCCATCTGCTCCTCTCCGTCTTTTGTCCATCTCTTCCTCTCCATCTAACACTCCCATCCCTCTTCTTGTAAGGAGGCAGATTGAATGAATGTCATTTTTGCACCTTACACGAGAGATTTTGTAAGTCATAACAAGTAGGTGAATATGTCACCTGACATACTTCAGTGATAATGAGTAGATATGCCTACCAAAATGTACAGTATATAATGTAAAAGGATGACACTCAATTCTACAGTATTAATACACCAAAGTACAACACAACGCTTCTAAAATGGGCTGGTGACTCGCGGTGAGAGAGACAACGAACGCGCCGGGCGATACATCGAGGAGTGCAGGTAGAAGGCCATTGGTGCTTGCGATGTCGAAATTCCTTACAAAACTACATTGAGGGATTTTCAGACGAATACAAACAGACCAGCGACACAGTTGGTCATGTGAAATGCTCGTGGTATGCTAGTAATGTACGCGTGTAACACTTAGGCGTCAGGAGTGGGCACAAAATGTCCGATTGGCTGAAATAAACTCGGAAGGAGTAGAAATGGGCGATACTTCGACGCAATTCAAAAGTAGTCCATTTGCAATTGGCAGATGTAATTTAAACAAGATGAAAGGAACGCTCCCATTGGTCTGAAAAAGCCATGACGTGAAGCACGAATGGAAGCATGTGGGGGACAGTTTGCTATGAAAGACACAAGACTGGAAACTTCGTGGACTCTCCTCTGAACCAGCGTCAAGTGTTGAACAGGGCGCATCACGCTCTGTACGACACCGAAAGAGGAATTTTGTGTGAACACCGCGTTCACTTTGGCTGACATTCGGCTAGAAATTAGTTGAAAACTCCTTGAGCTCCGATAGCGGAGAAAAGAAACAGCCATGTAGTTAATTGTACTTGCGAGAACTGGGAGGGAATTTAAGTAGACACGCTGCACCAATTAGGCACACGTATATCGCCGTATTTTTCAGACTAGGGATGAGTCCATGTTTTCTCGTCCAGCGAGAAATATAGGACAGTTTCAGCTGATGAACTCCGTAGAGATTTTGATTAGCTTTTAACAGGATTTTCAGAGGTTGAGAGCAGCTATGCAGCCGACAGCTGCTGGCAAACGCATAAACTTGTTAATTCATCAGGTGGCGCCCAGTGTGAACTCGAGCAACCTTGAGCAATCTTTTGCTCATCCTGTCACAAAAACTAACCATCCTCCGTAGATTTGCTTGTCATCCTAAATAGTACCAAACTTAGAACTAGAATCGGATGATTTGTTGTAATCTTGGCCAATATCATGGTGTAGTATTAAGAATAATCTTGCAGAGAACGTTCTATTTAAATCTGATATTGTTGTGTTCAGGGTTATTTCTACGGAAAAGGAGGTAATGGGTTAGACTGGCAACTGTCCTGTTAGCGTCATGTCACAATGTAAAGTCGTGTACTTCTTTTAACATAATTGTGAAATTGAACAAATTGTTTACATCTAAATACCGACTAGCTCTGTCATAGAATAAGAGTTTACTGCTTGACCCAATAACTTCTTCTATAGACGCTAACGCACTCACAGGGTGTTTTTTCTGATGTCTGACGAATGTCAAAAGGAGTGGAGTGTCAGACTCTACACGTCAATATCCACCTCCCCTCTCTCCGTGCCATCCCCTCACCACTCCTCTCTCTGCCAACATCCTCCTCCCCACTTCTCTGCGCATTATCCTGTTGTTGGAGATTGGTGGTTTAACCCCAACAGTATTTCTTTGATGATAGTAGATGACGTATTAACCAAACGTGAAGGAAATCGATCCAGGGACTTAGGAGATGTTGAGCAAACTCATATGAAACATATATTGCACTTACGTGTCGGATTGTCTGCTGTTTTACTCCATACGACTCCTGAGGAAATGTTAATTTTTCTGTGGTATTCGGCTGTGTGGTGGCTTGATCATAGATTTCGAAACACGGTGACAACGTTACTGACTGGCTACGGTGCTCATTCTCGTGATATGATTCACACACTGTAAAACATAAATAAGAGACGAACATCAACAAAAGCAAAACGAGGATGATTAAATGTAGTCGAATTAAATCGGGTGACGCTGAGGGAATTAGGTTAGGAAATGAGACGCTTAAAGTAGTAAATAAGTTTTGCTATTTTGGGAGCAAAATAACTGATGACAGTCGAAGTAGATAGGATATAAAATGTAGACTAGCAATGGCAAGGAAAGCGTTTCTGAAGAAGAGAAATTTGTTAATAGTGTGATGTATGATTGTAAAGATTTAAGTGTCAGGAAGTCGCTTCGGAAAGTATTTGTAGGGAGTGTAGCCATGTATGGAAGTGAAACGTGGTCGAAATAGTTTAGACAATAAGAGAATAGAAGCTTTCGAAATGTGATGCTATAGACGAATGCTGAAGATTAGATGGTTGGTCACATAACTAATGAGGAGCTATTGTACAGAATTGAGGAGAAGAGAAATTTGTGGCACAACTTGACTAGAAGAAGGGATCGGTTGGTAGGACATATTCTGAGGCATCAAGGGATCGCCAATTTAGTATTGGAGGGCAGCATAGAGGGAAAAATAGTCGAGGGAGACCAAGAGATGAATATACTAAACAGATTCAGAAGGATGTAGGTTGCAGTAGGTAATGGGATATGAAAAAGCTTTCACAGGATAAAGTAGCATGGAGAGCTGCATCAAACCAGTCTCTGGACTGAAGACCACATCAACAACAACAACTTTTAAAAGTATTCCAACTTAACTAAATACAGCAAATAAATAACAACAGTTCGTCTTCGGGATGTTTTACTTCACCCCTTCTCCCCTACATCCTCACCTGTAGTCGTATTAGTGGATAATATTCTCACAGTTTTTGATACAAATTGTAACACTAGTACCTAGAACGTTTGGTTGAAATTGCTCCAGCTGTTCTTTTGGTATGCTTAAGCTCACAGTCCTTTTCAGATAGTATGTAACCAGTAAACACAGATTCTTCAAGGAACTGAACTGCCCAGTATAAAACAGCATTAAACTTCTGCTTACTTTACAAGTGAGTTAAGGCATTAAATATTTTACGTTAAGTATGTTAGCGAAAAAAATTGCAAAATATTGGAAATTATGATAGGGTAAGCAGAAAATAAATAATAAATGGAAATTTAATGCCTGATGCAGCCGTTTCACTGCATCAAGAACGAAATGTAAGCGATAAACTTGTTTCTTTCTTCATTTTGTGGGAGGTGTCACCGAAAAAATGTTTATTAAAGGTTTGAAATTAGGTGCCTGGCTTGTTGTAAATCGCTAAGTGCTCTATTCTAAAATGCTCGACGAATAAAATCTCGGTACTTGCGCACGGTATGCTACGCACATATTTGACCCCGAACCCAGCCCATTTCAAAGGTAGATGGTTCTTAACCCAGCAGTGCCTCTTTCCATATAACAAGTGATTTGTGTGCGAAGTTTGGTTGAACTTCATCCAGGAGTTTAGGATACATACATATGTTCATCGGAACATGTTATACTTTTATGATACACTTGCCTTTTAGCTGCCTCTTTGCCTGTACATGTGTGTGTCACATTTATTGCACGCATCTCCTTTTCCCTCCTTTCTCTAGCCATCTCCTCCCCATCTTTCTGTCTACTCTTCCTGCCCCTCTCTCTGTCCATCATCTCATCCTCACTCCCTCTGTATAACTGTATAACTCCTCCTCCATATCGCTGTTCATGTGCTCCTACCCCCTCTATATTCCTCCTTACCCATTCACTGCCCATCTCCCCCTCCCCCCTCTCTCTCTCACTCTCTCTCTCTCTGTCAGCCTGCTACTCAGTCTCTCTCTTCGCTACTCTTTCCATGAGTCCTTTTCCACTCCCTCTCTGCCTACCTCCTACCCCTCCCTCTATCTGTCCATCTTCATCTCCCCTCTTTCTCTGTACAGCTTCTTTTCCCTTCAAATGTCTATCTCTTTCCCTTCCCTCTCTCTGCCCATCTCATCTCACCTCTATCTGCGCATCTCCTCTGCGCCCCTCAGTCAGTCGACCTTCTCCACTCCCTATCTCTATGTTCATCTCCTACAGACCCCTATGACTATCTCCCCCTCTCCATCTACTGCTTCCTTCCCTTCGCACTGTCTATTTTCTCCTTCCCTGCAGTCAGCTCACCTGTGTCAATCTGCACAATACCCCTGTAACGCATTATAATCCACACACTTGACATGTCAATCATGCATTACAACCTAAATGTCAGACGTTACCAACCATTTTTCATCCCCCCCCCTTTGGAAGTGATACAGTACACCTCCCAGACAATAAATAGTACGGTAACCAAATTCGTTGAAATCGATCCTCTGATGCAGTAGGAGATGTGGAAAACACATACATACACACACAAGTTTATCAATCACTCACCTTTCCACGGTATATAGTCAGCAACCATTCACCATCCACGCTGCAACAGATCGTTCATAAAAGTATTACTGCATAGATAGCAAGGCGAGTTCTGACCAACGTACCACAAACTCATGGTGAATTTTCCTATATTCCGAAAATACTTCAATGAAGGTAATCAGTTGCACATTACATTTAGCAATAGTTAATCGTACGTGTGTGGCAAGAAGTAATGCTTGATTGTTCAGTATTCTAGGAGTATGTTCAGTATATTTGTTTCGATTTGTTACCATTGTAAAATTCGCAAGTATGAGCATCATGGTTGCCGGTAAACAAGTTTATATACAACAAGCAATGCTCAGTTTGGTAATTTTAGTGAAGTGTCTCAGCAATATATTCGCAAATATATCGATAGTAATTCATGTTCACAAGTATGTAAACACTATGGCACAGCAGTTTCCACTTGTTTGTAAATACGGTGCACTTCTGAAAAAATACTTTAGTCTCATTCTTCACAACATTCCAACAACATAGTAATACAGCATTACTAGAAACATTAACATTTTTCGCCTAACTCGATTTACATTACAATACAGCACTGTCCAACTCCTTACGTGGTTCATGATAAACGCTGGGATGCTGGTGACAATGACCCGCTCCGGTAAAAATGCCTCGAATCAAAGTACAAGCGCCAATGCGCTTCAAATATTGTGTAATGTAACATGACATTAAACTTACATCGTTTATTCTTCACCTTCCTCATGAGTATAATTCCAAGGTGAAAACAACCGTCTTCACAGGATTCCAGACTTACGCTTCTGGTTGTATTAACACTCCGGCACCTTATGGCATCTCCACTACTCACTAAATGTACTGATATTAATCCGATAATATATTTCCGGTACCATTGGGAGCAGAAAGTGACAAGTATGACTCAACATCCTTTCAGTTTGGTAGCTATGTGGGCTCTAATCATTAACAAGTGACTCAGCTCAGAATGACACACCTGAAGAATCTTTTGCACACACTCTGTCGCTGGACTGACGCTTATACCAAGGTTAAATGTGATTTTATACGGTACTCATGTGTCTCGTTGCTGGTACCTACGGATTTCTATTCTGCATAAATGCAAGCCAACTTGGTTGATTGTGTCATCGTCATCTCTTTCTCCTTGGCAGGAGACATCCGATCAGACTCTGCTGATGCTAGGGCTTCAGAACTAAAGAATTGTTCCTAAGTCATGATCTGTCGTGTATTTAACAAATAAATAGAACACTTTTACAATCCCGTTGCTTATTTTCAGGTGATCAGTGCTTTTTCACACAGTTAGTATCTCCACACAGTTAGTATCTCTTGTAGTGAACAAGACATGTGTCTGTCGACTTCAACAACCGAAATTCCAGTGAGTGATACATTAGTCTATGCATAACGTCGTCTGTTCGCAAAACAGTATAAGAGGAAATTCTTAAACGTCATTGCAGAATATCACGCTAATATCACAGCTGGAAGTTGCTGCACCCATGTCTCCGCTTTACAAATCGAGAAGGATTCGCCGCCTGGAGACGTCAGAGGTCATTCAGTGGTGTCTCCTGGAGTGACTAAGTTTTTTGTCCAGTGTTTTTGTGCCTTGATGCATTGCACGAAAATATTCTGAATCTGACTTACCTGACACATGACTTGTACAAGGGCAACCAGGAGCACGAAGGTGGGTCTTCCTAAGGACCAATAAAGAAATTGTAAGTCTGTGCTTATTTGTTTTCTTATGGTATTATTCTTGTCTGACAGGGATCCGCAAATGTTGAGCACATTTGAGCTATTTTAGCCTTACTTTATTTCTGTTTCATAAAATTAGCGTAAACTGAGCTAAAAGGAAAACACTAGACAGCCTACATTCTGTGAGATGGAAATTGTGTTCCACATGGCTGAAGTGGCTGTATGTTGGCTTTCCGAGGTGGCGTTAGAGAAGCATTATGCCATCAGCCACAACTAGTGTGACAAACGACCTGAAAACTGTTGCACATTAACTGCTGTGTGTACGGTTCTTCAGTTCGAACCAGATGAGTCTTGAAAGATAACACTCCACATACTACACTTTCCTAGCAACTTTTACGTCTTAGGTAACCTTCTGGAGCTTGTTGAAGTACAGAGTGTAAAGGCTAACAATAGAAAAGACACTTTAAAGCTTGTCATTCTGGAGCAAAGTAACTCCTTAGGGACACAGACCTAGAATCCAGGAACGCCTTTTCTCAAGGAGACAGACGTAGAGAACATAGCGCAACAAGAAACGGCCATACAGTCCGCAGAATCTGCACAAACAACACTCCTCGACTACTTTGGTAGTTTCCGGAGACGCAAAGATGAGCCTCTAGGAAAGCCGAACACGTTCGCAAGAAAAACGCGGGCCATTACGAGGCCAGCGGACGTAATAATGGCGACTTCGCGGACGGCTGATGAAGGGCTGGGCCGGCTCATTGCGTGCGTTCGGCACGCAGCCCGCAAGAGTCGGCGCCCCTCTGTGTCCTGCTCTGCTACCTGCCTCGCCTTGCCGTCGGACGTTCCCTCCTGTCGGATGTCGAACACTTGATTGGTGCGTGATATACCGGGTGATCAAAAAGTTATTATAAATTTTAAAACTGAATAAATCACGGAATAATGTAGATAGAGTGGCCAAAAAAATACAAAAGTTCAAAAACTGTCCGACAGATGGCGCTTCATCTGATCAGAATAGCAATAATTAGCATAACAGAGTAAGACAAAGCAAAGATGATGTTCTTTACAGGAAACCCTCAAAATGTCCACCATCATTCCTCAACAATAGCTGTAGTCAAGGAATAATGTTGTGAACAGCACTGTAAAGCATGCCCGGAGTTACGGTGAGGCATTGGCGTCAGATGTTGTCTTTCAGCATCCCTAGAAATGTCGGCCGATCACGACACACTTGCGACTTCAGGTAACCCCAAAGCCAATAATCGCACGGACTGAGGTCTGGGGACCTGGGAGGCCAAGCATGACGAAAGTGGCGGCTGAGCACACGATCATCACCAAACGACGCCCGCAAAAGATCTTTCACGCGTCTAGCAATATGCGGTGGAGCGCCCTCCTGTACAAACATCGTACGTTCCAGCAGGTGTTTAAGAGCCAGGCTGGGGATGATGCGATGCTGTAACGTATCGGCGTACCTCTCACCCGTCATGGTAGCAGTTAGAAGACCAGAATCACGTATTTCCTCGAAGAAAAAAGTTCCGATAACGGTAGATGTGGTAAATCCAACCCTACTGTGACTTTCTCGTCGTGCAATGGAGTTTCCACGACAGTTCTAGGATTTTCGGTAGTCCAAATTCTGCAGTTGTGGGCGTTGACAGACCCTCTTAGCGCGAAATGAGGTTCGTCCGTCCACAACACGTTACTCAACCAATTGTCATCTTCCGCCATCTTTTGAAACGTCCACTCCGCTCCACTAAATCGCCAGGTAATAGTTCATGATGCCGATGGATTTTTGTACGGATAGCATCGGAGGGTACTCCTAAGTGACAACCAAACAGTAGTGTTTGGAATGCCGGTGCGACTGCACGAGCGCTGACTTCCCCGTGCATAGACGAACCCGCTACAGTCTCCACTTCTTCCTGAACTGTCTTAGCAGCATTAAGCCCTGTGCTCGGTCGGCCACTACTGGGTCCATCATCTAAACAACCTGTGGCTTCGAACTTCGAAATCATTCTCGCCACAGCCGCATTTGTCAACGGACCTTTACTCGTTCGAATTCCTATGGCGATATTATCCTAAGGTTGAACTAGCACATTACCCATTCTGATAATACAGCTTCACTAAAAGCGCCTATTAAGGTAACATCAACAATCTGCGACTGCTGGCACATCTGATTCTCTCATTACAGCTTCTTTTATACACGATTGTCATGCGCAGTCACTGACGTTCTGCTGTCCAGCGCCATCTGCCGGACATTTTGTGAACTTAGTTTTTTTTTTTTGTTCCAATAAAACCCCATGTCTTTCTAAGCATGTGTGTCAATTTTTATCTCTCTATCTACATTATTCCGTGGATTATTAAGATTTCAAATTTATACTGACTTTTTGATCACCCGGTATGTTGACTCTGGTACAAATCGGTCTCAGAGAGAGCCAATAACGTGATTATGCCATTGTTTCTCCTTCACAATACAAGATAAGAAAATTGAGTCTGAGATAAAGAGAAGTAAAAACACAAGAGTTTGTCTTACAGTCATTGTGTTACCTACGGTATTTTTCGTTGATTTCTTATTGAAAATGCTTCACAGTTAATAATTTATGAAAGTCACATAACGTGATCTGTCTTACGTAGACCCGTTCCTACGCCACGGGTGGTAGCCGCATGGTTTTAGGCGTCACGTCATGGACTGCGCGGCCACTCCCGCCGGAGGTTCGAGTCCTCCCTCGGGCATGGGTGTTGGTGTTGTTCTCAACATAAGTTAATTTAAGTCAGTTTAAGCAGTGTAAGTCTAGGGAACGATCACCTAAGCAACTTGGTCCCTTACAAATTCACAAGGTAATGGCAAGGAAAGCGTTTCTGAAGAAGAGAAATTTGTTAACATCGAGTATAGATTTAAGTGTCAGGACGTCGTTTCTGAAAGTATTTGTATGGAGTGTAGCCATGTATGGAAGTGAAACAAGGACGATAATTAGTTTGGACAAGAAGAGAATAGAAGCTTTCGAAATGTGGTTTTACAAAAGAATGCTGAAGATTAGATGGGTAGATCATATAACTAATGACGAGATACTGAATAGAATTGGAGAGAAGAGAAGTTTGTGGCAATAAATTGACTAGAAGAAGGGATCGGTTGGTAGGACATGTTTTGAGGCATCAAGGGATCACCAATTCAGTATTGGAGGGCAGCGTGGAGGGTAAAAATCGTAGAGGGAGACTAAGAGATGAATACACTAAACAGATACAGAAGGATGCAGGTTGCAGTACGTACTGGGAGATGAAGAGGCTTGCACTGGATAAAGTAGCATGGAGAGCTGCATCAAACCAGCCTCAGGACTGAAGACCACAACAAGAAAAAATTCACACACACACCCGTTCGTAAATTTCCCTTTTAAAAAGATTCCAAAAATGGCCATGAACACTATGGAACTTCACTATGGGACTTAACGTCATCAGTCGCCTAGAACGTAGAACCACCTAAACCTAACTAACCTAAGGACATCACACACATTCGTGCCCGAGGCAGGACTCGAATCTTCGAACGTAGCGGTCGCGCGGTTCCAGATTGTAGCTCCTAGAACCGCTCGGCCAACCTGGCCGGCTAAAAAGATTCGTATATATAGTTATCTGCTTACTACTAACTGGCAATCAGTTTTATTGAAAATAAGCACTACTTCTGCCAGTGGGTGGGGCCATAACTAATGTGCAGTAGCAATCAATCTTACTGGTCATAGCCGCTCGGACTGGCCGTGCAGTTTGAAGCGCCATGTCACGGATTGCGTGGCCCCTCCCACCGGAGGTTCGAGTCCTGTCTCCGACATGGGTGTGGGTGTTGCACTTGGAATAAGTTAGTTTAAGTAGTGTGTAAGTCTAGGGACGGATGACTATAGCAGTTTGGTGCCTTAGGAACTCGCACACATTTGAACATTTTACTGGTCTTACCCCTGAAATGAATAGCCAAAAGCACGCAGTTGAATCTTTCTGACCGCCTGTCCCACATGTCGTAGACTCAAACGGCGTCAAACTTGAATCATAGACTGAAAGAAAACACATTTACGTAGTTGAATATGCAAAGGCATATAGCTCAGTCTGTTACCAAAATGCAAGGTTTCGACCATGGCACAGATACGACGAGGATTACAGAAGATTATGCAGAAGGCGACTAAAATCAGTAACAAAAATTTCAAATTAATCTCTATTGACATGAAAATATCATAAACATTGGGGTTGCCGATCACGGACAATGTAAGAATACACATGGCCGAAAAGTAAAGACAGGAATAGACTCAGAGGGCTATAGACACGGGTTCCCAGGTAGATGCCGTGTTTCTTGACTTCCGCAAGGCGTTTGATACAGTTCCCCACAGTCAATTAATGAACAAAGTAAGAACATATGGACTATCAGACCAATTGTGTGATTGGATTGAAGAGTTCCTAGATAACAGAGCGCATCATGTCATTCTCAATGGAGAAAAGTCTTCAGAAGTAAGAGGTATTTTCAGGTGTGCCGCAGGGGAGTGTCATAGGACCGTTGCCATTCACATTATACATAAATGACCTTGTGGATGACATCGGAAGTTCACTGAGGCTTTTTGCAGATGATGCTGTGGTACATCGAGAGGCTGTAACAATGGAAAATTGTACTGAAATGCAGCAGGATCTGCAGCGTCTTGACGCATGGTGCATGGAATGGCAATTGAATCTCAATGTAGATAAGTGTAATGTGCTGCGAATACATAGAAAGAAGGACCCCTTATCATTTAGCTACAATATAGCCGGTCAGCACCTGGAAGCAGTTAATTCCATAAATTATATGTGAGTAGGCATTAGGAGTGATTTAAAATGGATTGACCATATAAAATTAATCGTCGGTAAAGTAGATGCCATACGGACATACATTGGAAGTATCCTTAGGAAATGCAGTCCGAAAACAAAGGAAGTAGGCTACAGTACACTTGTTCGGCCACTGCCTGAATACTGGTCACCGGTGTGGGATCCGTACCTGATAGGGTTGATAGAAGAGATAAAGAAGATCCAACGGAGAGCAGCGCGCTTCGTTACAGGATAATTTAGTAATCGCGAAAGCGTTACGGAGATGATAGGTAAGCTCCAGTGGAAGACTTTGCAAAAGAGATGCGCAGTAGCTCGGTACGGGCCTCTGTTGAAGTTTCGAGAACCTACCTTCACCGAGGAGTCAAGTAGTATATTGTTCCCTCCTACGTATATCTCACGAAGAGGCCACGAAGATAAAATCAGAGAGATTAGAGCCCACACAGAGGCATACCGACAATCTTTCTTTCCATAAACAATACGAGAATGGAAAACCGCTATAGAGGTACTCAAGGTACCCTCCGCCACACACCGTCAGGTGGCTTGCGGAGTACGGATGTAGATGTAGATGTAGAATTATAATTACAAAATTGACTGGCCTGATTCGACCTGCCACGAATCACGAATTCCTGTCCTGTTCCAATATCTTTATCCCGGAGTATGACTTGCATCTACGTCCTTAAATGTGTGCTAGACGAATTGCAAACTCTGTCTTCCCCTACAGCTTTTTCTCTCTACAGTTCCCTTAGAGCCATGGAAGTTATTACCTCATATCGTAATACATGCCCTACAGTCCTGACCCTGCTTTTTGTCAATGTTTTCCATGTTATTTCTTTTCACCTTATCTACGGAGAATCTTATCATTCCTTATCTTCTCAGACCATCTAATTTCCATCGTTCTTCCGTGACATCACGTCGCAAACGCTATGCTTCTCTCCTGTTCCGGTTTTCCCACAGTCCGTGATTCCCTGCCATACAGTGCTGTGCTCCAGTGGTATATTGTCAGAAGTTTCTTCCCCAAATTAAGGCCAAGTTTGATTCTACTAGGCGGACGTTTAAATTTCAATTCTTCGACGCCGCCTCCCCTTCCTCCTGCTAGCCTCCTTCAGCTATGTTTGGAATTTTTTGGGGTTAACTAAAATCCTCGTCTGAAAATGAACTAAGTATTGTATTTCCTCTTAAGTGTAGGATATGATCTCAGCTCTGTGATGTCTTCTAAGTTCGTCTTCGCGGATATATATCGTCTGGTACATCTAAAATCTGGGATTGGTGTCTCGTAGTTGACAGTCTGATTCTTCTTCTCACAACTTCGAAAGCGCCACAAGCTGTAAGCTCTACACCGCCTTTAATTTCATTTTAGTTACCTGAAGAGCTTTTTCTGTTGGGTGTATTAGATATGGCAAGAAGTGCTAAATAGAATGAGACACAAAATATTCTTCTTGAGCGTAACTGAATTATTAATAATAAATAAATTTATTTTCTTCAGAAGTCTCATCCTGAATTCGTGCAGAGAGCGGATGTTGGTATTACAGACCTAAAATTTCTGAATATATCTTTTATCACGTTCCTGTTAATCCAGATCATTGTAACTTATTCAGTTCTCATCCCACAGCTTGAATAAGGAAGTTCTGGAAACACTGTTTTTATTTGTGGAATTTCTTCATTGTAATGTGTTCTCCTTCCACATAAACTATAAATTCTTCGAACGTTGCAACTTTATTCTAATTAATTTGTTTCCGAAATTTTACAAGCAGCCAAGAATAACCGTTATATTTCATGCTGGGTTAAAACTCCTGTAAGTCCATACATATTTTGGATTTCAAAGTTCTGCTGATAACAGATAGTCTTTCTCGAGTCGAGTTCATCTTAATGCGATTTCGGCAAACAATGATAAATGCTAGAACGTCAACCACTTTGTAGTCGCCACAATACGGGTCGGTCTTCAGTTTAAGCTTGTATAGATTTCTCTCGTTAAAACTTTCTCATTTACAATATCATAACATATAGTTTTTACGTCTGATGTGAGGATAGTGTTTATGTTCTGCCAGATATTTTCCCGTTTTTTATTGGATGTTTGAGCTATTTAGGATTTTTTAGATGACTCCTAGTCAGTGAGATCCATTGGATGATTATAATTAAAGTTTACCTATTTAACACGTCATAACACGGAAAATAATCACTGTATGAGTACCGGACTTCCTAGCATTAATGTTAAGAACACAGGGAACAGACGTAATGCAGAATCAAGTCGACAGAAACACTTTTAATGTGTTGCTACGGCACACAATACCATTACATACGGTAGTTTTGCTGCTACAAAAGGCGCTTAGTATGTTGCCGATCAGTGTCCAGAAGAGTCTGAAAGCTCAGGATTGCATTCTGCACAGCAGAAAGAAGCATGTCCAGAAGTATGCTGACTACATTCCTTGATATGCTACGCTTCAAATCAGCACATTTGTAAGTGTTCCCCTGGTAAATCCTGTCCTTCAGGTAGCCTCACAACCAGAAATCACACGGAGTGAGATCAGGTGATCGTGCTGGCCAAGCATTTCGGAACGATCCGCTGATAATTCGATCTTTTTCAACTGTTTCAGAGAAGCAGGTGAACTTCGCGAGCGATGTGCGGTGGGGCCCCATCTTGTATGAAAACTGTTGAGCTCAACACGTCTCTCTCCTGTAGGACAGGTATGACATGATGGCCAAGCATTTCGCAGCAATGTTGACCAGTCAAGCTGCACGTCTTTGGTCTTCGAGCGCAAAACTGTTCAAAAAAAAAAAAAAAAAGAATGGGCCGCTGATGAGCGTAGCCGTGAAGTAACACCATATGGTGACACGTTCATCACACAGGAAATTCATGCACAGTGATTGAAGGTGAAGATCACCACACCAGGCAATTCTGCGTATTCACCTCACCCGTCAGAGAAAAATGAGTTTCGACTGTCTATACGATGATCCAGGGTCAGCCCTCATCAAATTCAATCCTTGCGGGAAAGTGGGGAGCGAAGTCAACACGTCGTTGTGCATCCTCTGATGCAAGCTACTGTACGGTATGGATCTTGTACGGATACCATTTGAGAATGGTTCGAAGCACCTTCCGTACAGTGGAGCATGGGATGTTCAACTGTAATGACACAGAACGCGCACTGCCTGACGATCGGGAATTGCGTGCAGCGTTGTCTGCCATACCAACAGCGATTTCATCAGCCATCTATGGTGAAACCGGTCTTCAGCCTCTTCTCGGAGCGACACCCAGTTCTCCAGTTGATTCGAACTTTTTCATCATGCTCTGCACAGAAGATGCAGAAAAAGAACCCTTCCGTAATCCTTTGAGCTGGGGATATTCTCTAAGTGCAGGTGCAGCATTACTGTTGTTTTGATACCAGGGCTTCACCAATAATGCCCTGCTCTTTTTGTTCAAGCTCATGTTGACACATCAACAAGTGCACTGCGACTGGTCCGAAGTGTGAGACTACGAATTACGCTGACTGACCACGGCGCATGGTGGCCATAGTTGGAACCGGACGATGGCGTTGTGACGCATGGAAATCATGCACCGTATGCTCTGCACATTAATGCCACGAAATTTGGTACTCTTAGAGTTATTAGTTACCGTGTTATAAAGTGTTAAATATGGAAGTTTGGTTATAAGTACCTGGTATAACGCGGAATTGACATGTTGATGAGGGGTTTCTAGGAGATAACTCATTTCCGTACATTATTTATTAACATACTCTAGATGGGCATTAACGTGTCCCACGCTTAGTAGCACCGTATGGGTTTTCATGGTTAGGTCACTGAACAGGTGTCTGCTCATGCCTAAGTGCAACATTTTAGAAATATGTTTTATAAACATTGTAGTACACTGCGAACGGACATCCGTGCCGCCTAATTTACCGTTAGTACGAGCCAGAGTTATCGTATGATGTGAGATTTTGAATACTTGCCCCTCTATACTTAGCAATATACAACCGCCATATCTGATACGCAATGTGGGAAGGAATTGCTATCACAGCTGCAACGTTGTACGTCTTGCTGGCCATGTAAGTACTGATAAATATCTCTCTATGCAAACGATGTAGTGACCTGTTTGCATGGTGTTTCAGTACGGCTCTTAACGCATTGAACTTATACGCTCAGTTTAACTTAGTCATTGTAAAGTGTCGTTTGGGTTTGATTGGGTGGTTCAAAAGAGTCTAAGCACTATGGGACTTAACATCTGAGGTCATCAGTCCCCTAGACTTAGAACAATTTAAACCTAACTAACCTAAGGACATCACACACATCCATGCCCGAACCAGGATTCGAACCTGCGACCGTAGCAACAGCGTGGTTCCGGACTGAAGAGTCTAGACCGTCTCGGCCACAGCGACAGGCGTTTCATTGGAGGTGATGGCTTAAAAATATGAAATTTTAACAGGATACATATATACATTGACGTAAGTAAAGTCGTGGGATGATAATATGCACAACACAGAAGGCGATAGTGTCGTGTACAGAAGGTATCAAAGGACAGTGCATTAGCGGAGCTGTCATTTATACTCACGTGATTCATAATAAAAAGTTCGTGTCGTGATTATGTCTGCACATGGGAATTAGCAGACTTTCAGCACGGGACGTTAGTGGGAGCTAGATGTATGGGACACTGCATTTCCGAAATCGTTAGGGAACTCAATATTCCGACGCGCACAGTATGAAGAGTGTGCCAAGCACACTACATTTCAGTCATTACCTGTCAGCACGCACAACGCCGTGGGCGAAGGACTTCACTTAACGATAGAAAGTACTACAAAAGTGTATGGCCGGAGCCGAAAGCATGTTGAACCTTTAACTGAAAAAAACCTTCAAGTAAAGATGGAAATTTCTGAATATCGTGAAAAGTGATTCACCTTTCTGGCAGTTCGCATAGCTGTTGCGGCCAGATCTAAGCATTCTTATAATCTGAAAATGGTGGCTGAAGTGGGAGCAGATTCAGTAATTGGCGCTGTACCCGCGACTTGCATCTAATTTCAGGCGGATTTTAGCGTAATGAGAGCCCTTCGCTGCCGCAGTGAATTCCAGGCAGCTAAGTACTACTCGAGGTGGCGGCTGGCTGAAGGGTAACATTCTGCCGTCTGCTTCCAGTAGGGAAGACTCGGTTCCCTGCGTTTTTCTGGCGTCATGTAATTCTGTAAGATGGGCATGCTATTTTGATTTTTGTAAGTTATCGATGTGTACATCTCAGAGTGAGCAAGTTATGCTACTGTTAAACAGTCTCTGGTCTTGTTATGGCACAGTCTTTGCCTCTGCGCAGTCTGATACATTCTTAGTTGGTGTGGTAGACGATGGACGCATTGAGTGGTGCTATGTTGATTTGTGATCGTATATGTTATATGAAAACACATTTATTGTAAAGGACCAGGAGGATGAATAAGATCTATATGTTGAAGGCGGAAAGAATACAAATTTGGGATAATGTTGTTAATTTTTGAAGAAAAGAAGTCTGAGGTAAAACTGCAGCACTATGGAGCTAGTTTGTCGAATCGATTATTGTCAGCTAGTTTACTTTGATCACTTGCTCAGAGATGTGAGAAAGACCACCCCACTTCCCTGAGCAGTGCACTAACATGTTAACTGATTAAGCTGTTTGGCTTTTATAGAAACTCTCTGTTATTATTGTATACTTTTTAAATCACTGTTCACATTGTTAAGCATAGTATTGTTTAAACCAATGCTATGTGTAACAGCAAGTGAAATTTTACTCTGTATTTTTGAATACATACATCATTCTAAAATCGTTCTCTTGGAATATCATTTCATAGGAATAATTGCTCCGCCCATTTAGTTGTTTAAAGATGGTTTATAATTACCACATTGCTCCATATGGTATGCAACAGCTGAATACTGTTTGAAAATTTTACGTAAAAATAGTAATCTAGCTTAGCCGCTGCCTGCTTGCTGTCTGCTGTTGTGCTTTCGAGAAATCTGCAACAGCGTTGTCAAGACGAGAGGTAAATGGAAAATGTGATTAGGGCCAGATAATTGTTTTACTTCAATTGCGCACTTAGTATAAAGATAAGTTTTATTGAGACCAGTTACAGTTCAGCTCATTGTAGGTTCTGTTTAGTCAATGGTTAGCACATGATTTTGAGTTGGATGACAGTTTGTGGGTACACAGTTTTGGTAGTACATAGAATTTTTATAGAATGGGAGGTAAGTTTTGGCTACATTTTATACAGACACATACACAGTGCGGGAGTTTACAATTTTGATTGACAGAATGGTAAACATTGAGAGGTCCACCAGGCAAGAGGCTATCTTAAGAGACGCTGGTCCCCTTCCGTTATTCTAATTTTAGGTAGTTTATCAGTTGCGAAATTCATAATACTTGGCAATCCAAAACTGCGTCAAATTCTCTCCCTTTCAAAAAAAAAAAAAAAAAAAATGTGTGTGAAATCTTATGGGACTTAACTGCGAAAGTTATCAGTCCATAAGCTTACACACTACTTAACCTAAACTATCCTAAGGACAAACACAGACACCCATGCCCGAGGGAGCACTCGAACCTCCGCCGGGACCAGCCACACAGTTTATGACTGCAGCGCCTGAGATCGCTCAGTTAATCCCGCGCGGCTCTCTCCCATTCTCTGTGAATGTTTGCGTACTGGCCAATTAGGATGGATGTTTGTAAGCTCAGTCGCGTTACTTACTTCCACTTCTAAATTGTCCAGGTTAATCAAGGGCAGCTATTATTTTCATTTCGTTAAACGCTCGGTTTTCGCTGGGGCCTGAATGCAGTGGCCATGTCTTCATGATTTTCGGAGACGCTCTAAATTTTTCTGTCCCTACCTTCCACTGTTTCAGATGTTATCTTAGCTTCTTGTGTATTTCGACGAATTCTGCATGCGGTTATGTTCACAATAGCCTGTATTCCAGAAGTCCATCAGAACACCATGCATCCCCAGACCACGCAGATCGCTAGAAAACTCTCCGTTGTCTCCGCACAGCCTAGAGATACAATAGGCATTGTCACTTTTGTTTAATTTTGCGCAATATCGGATTACTTCAAAGCACTTTCCAGTTTGATGGCATACTATGGTTCCTTGCACATGTTCGTGCGCCTTTCCGGGGATTTTACTGGGGCTCTTTCCCCTGCTGGGTATATGACCAGCAGCGCATCCTCTCGCTTGCAACCAAGTGCAAGATGCTTTCATAGTGGCTTCTTACCTAAGCGTACTTGTAATTGAACATAGGAATATATATTGTGAGAGTTGATTTATATGTCCTGCTGCGTAGGTTGGCTACATTGGTTGCTGTGCTATGACTTCCTGTTTTTATTTTAGTGCAGTGCATGGTATCATCTAGGTTTTGTGAGGTGCATTAGAGCTTGCGTTGTGTATATTTGGACTTCTTACTAATTGAATTGTGTTTCTCTCAAATAACTCCACCAAAGGGAATATTTAAGAACAGAAGAAATAAGGGAAATAGATTCTACACAACATGTTCTGCTGGAAGTTTACATCCATAGAAAGAGGTTAGGGCAAGCAACATCGAACAAATTTCTTCGCCACCAAGTGCTTCCAAGAAAAGCTTGTGAACAGTGATGAAGTGTACATTGAAACCAGAGTAAGTGATATCAGTTTAATATTAGGTACGAGTGCACTAAAAACAATATTTGATGAAACTACATTCTGTATGTTGTGGAGAAATAATTTCTGAAAATGTGTTCAAAAGAAACATTTTCATTCTTAGTTTGTAATTGTCTTCTTCGAGTTGTGAGAGTAAGAAATAATTCTGGACATCTGAAAAAGTAAAAACAATAACCTTTTTGAGCTGAACGTCAGATATTACTAAGGGGCTTAGATGCATCGGTCAAGGCCCTAGGGCGGAAAAACTTTGTGTGCTCTTACGATCTGTCAGGCCACCCTGGCTGATGTTTCAAGAGACACAGATGCTTTTGGGGGAACAGTAAAAGTGACCGCAGAAGAATCAACGAAATATGCAACAGTGAAAGCAGTTGAAGAAAACGGTGGTAACAACGGTCTCTGTAGCATTTGACCGTTGATTGACATGGAGGCACAAAAGTGGTATCAGTTATGAAAATAAACAACTGTGTGAACGCAGCTGTCAGAAAACATATGAGGAATCCAGTGGAGATCGTAAGTGCCTCATCTGTGATGATCTTTCAGCGTCTCAAGAACAACGTGAAGTTCACTATGCTAAATTCATTGGTAATGGTGACTCCAGTTCACTCAAAACAGTAACTGACGGTAGGCCCTATGATGACCAAAACCGAAAAACTTAGAAACTGTTTGTAATGTGCAGAAACGAATTAGTACCCAACAGCGTAATATCAGGCAGAACGTTTCCAGGACAAATCTTGGAGATGTGAGACTATTAGAGGACGTTTGACTGACAAAACATTCAAGTAGATAAGTGAATACTATGACCAAGCGATTTAAAAGAATACCAAAAGCCTGGAAGAAATATAGTAAGCAGTATGCGCAACGTTTTTCCACAAGACATCAAGAGATGAGAAAGCACAACACAATTTGTGTTCACTTGACTGACGTAAATACCGCAAAGCTGGTGGCACAGGAACCGAATATACGCATAGAGACTTAATACTTGAAGTAGTTGGAGCTAGCACATTCAGATCTTCTGAAGGAATTCCTCACAGGAAAAACTCCAAATTAATCTTGCAGCAATGTATTTTTGGGCTTGGAAACGCTGAAGATTAGAGTCAATGATGCTGTGATCACACTCAGTGATGGAATTTCAGGCAGACGCCGAAAGCGACTGCATATGTTTGGTCCTCAAGAAGATAAATATTGGACAGATGGAGACATTTAGGCTCTCTCTTATTCAATAGAGAGTTTTCCTTTGCTTCAACTTTCAAGTGCGATTTCTGAAATACTATTTTTTTTAAATGTTTCCTATTATTTCAGAAACTACGTAAGCTCAGGTTATGAAATGCTTACCTCTTATTGACAGAGGTATTATGTTTATGTGGATCTACAATGGTAGAATTCGCAGTCATAGTTTGATCATTAAAACACTTTTTAAAAAAAATACATAAATTTTTATGACCTTAATTAAAAATTCAAATCTTGATTCCTGACAAAATTAGAAACTTGATGGTACATTAGTAAATATGTAAGACATGATTCTGTATCCTGTCAGAGTTTTGTTTTATTGTATTGAATGGTTCCTGTGATAGCGGGATACAAAGGTGTAAAAGTTAACATTATCTAGATAGATTACTGATATTTTCCTTAATTATAAAATGTTTTTATATTCACATCAAACATTCGTCACTGGTCGTTCTGTGCAAGCTCCCATTTGGTATGGCTCAAGTATCTTCCCGAAGAGTTGTTTTATACCGGTATTTATCACGTGGGTTAAGATTTTGAAGCCAGAGTTCAGCAGATTAATCGAGCTAAAGTCTCCCATTATGGTGCGTTTTGCCTTTTTGGTAATGAACACAATCATGCCTGCAGTGAATTCTCCTGGAAAGGCATAATCTGCCAACAGTTCGATACACATTGTTGTTAGTTCGTGGCCGTTAACGTTCGAAATTTCGTATGAAATTCGACTGGTAAGCCACTTACTCTGGCTGCTTTGCTTCATAGAGACTCCGTAATTATTGTTTTCATTTCTTTCAGAGGTGTTTTCTAGAAGCCCTTCGTTATCCTTGAGACAGACTTTGTCTTATATATCGGAGGGAAATGCATCATCCATAGTCACTGATTCAGAATAGAGATTGCCTAGTGCCACCTAAAATTGCTTACTTTCATTTTGGTCATCATAGCTCCTTGGTCATCGTGAAGGTGTTCATGGATTTTCTGTTTGCCACATTTGGCCTCCATTGTCATATGGTATACTGAAATATTTTCTTTATTTAATCAGTTGTGAAAGACGCTCCCAGTTTTTTGCCTTTCGATGAATGTTGTACCACAGCAGTAATTTATGCTTTGGTGCGTTTTATTCGAAGAATATTTGCGGCCAAATTTTTTAGTTCATTATATAAGTCGCGTGGGCATAAAAAATAGTACTCGCCCGTCTGTTTACTCAAGTAAGCTTTTATTCTACCAAATTGAACAATACATTTAACGCCTGAGGATTAGCAATTTGAATTTACCATATAATACGCCTTAAATACATTTACTGGCAACGGAGGCATTGTGTCAGTGTCGCTATGAATGCTTGACGCAATTCTTTGGCCTCCAAGAGCGACACGTTTAGTTCCCAGATACCTCGCCTCAGGGACCATTACTGTTTGATATAGTTAGCCATGATTTGATAGACACAAAGGTCCAAAAAATTAATATCTCGCAGTCAACCACACTATGTAGAAAGTTTGTAGTGTTGCAAATTTGTTTGGAGGTGCTGCTGACGTTCGTATAGCCTAAAAGACCATGGTAGGAGTCTGTTAAATCTAATACTGTCGTTAATACACCCAGGCCTTCAAAGAAATCAAAAGTAGGCCACTCACCTCTACGGCGCATGACTCGATTAAATTACATCGATTAACTTACATTAATTCGAATTTCCGTTACTGAATTCACTATTTCGATACGAAACAAAACGCTTGTGCCACGTATTCCTGCGGGGCTAGTCTGGGCACGTACATGTACTAAGAGCAGGTCGTGTAGTTTTACCGCAATCCCTCTGCCATTTTTGAGTATACTCAGTGGTGGCATGGTACTCCCACCGTATATGTATATTACTGCTGCCCGCAATCCAGATATGACCAATTTTATTTTTAACCGCTTCTTGAAGCACAGCTATGTCCACATCGGCTGCATGTAAATAATGTCGTAGGCATCTCACCTCGACATCTGATTAAAAATGTGTCAACATTAATAGTACCTGACTTATGTGCTTGCATGAATTTGGGTTGTCTGTTCCCGGTATCGTCGGACCAGTCGTTTTGTCAGGAAGGTTGGTGTCTCCCGAATCAATAATATTCACTGTCTTGTCTTCCACGCTCATATTAACATCTTCATCAACGGTGTGATGTTGTCTTATCCCGACAATCCATGTCGAAATTACTTGTGCTGTATTTCTTAAGCACCTTCTTTGTGTATCCCAGTTTCATCGCTGATTCCTGTGTTTCATCGAGCATTTGATTAGGCATCCCTTTTGATTTCGCGGGCTGCTGCCATTGATAATCTATGTCAGCAGTCGACTGTCCTGCTAAGTGTTGGATCTCCACTGGATCTTTTTTCTGGATTGGCGACTATACTTGATGGGATCACTGCCTCCGTTGTCGCATGAATACTCAAGGAATGTCCGTCTAATAGGTCTGCGTACGGTGTATCGTAGGCTCTTTCTCCCGGGTCTTCATTCCGAAATTGTTTTTTGTCGGATTCCTACGCCTGTCGACGTTGTATCGTCACTGAAATCAGCCAGTTAGGGATTTCCTGCTATGTTGTTTACCACTGCTTTGAGTGCAGCTGGACCATTGTATTCGGCCGAGGTAGTCCTTCGCTTGGCGCCGGCCGATCTATTAGTATTTGCGAGTATGTTATTCTCTCTGCTTCACTGACAAGTAACACTACCCATGTGTCAGTCGCCGTTTCCGATACACTTCGAACATGTTGCAGACTAGATCAAAATATGAAAGACGCATTTTTTTATACGTGCCCGTACGGCCGTTGAAGTGGTGAAAACCCTCCCAAAGAAAGCGCGGTTGTTATCTTTCTGAGTATCGTCGAAACAGTAGGAGATATACTAAAAATATTGAAACATAGTTTCCGTGGTCGCTACTGTACTTTGCAACAGTGCTATCACATCTTTAAATATTTTGATCAATTTCGAAATCCTCCCCTCGCCTCACAATTTTTGAAACGGTAAAAAGTTTATTTGTGGTAAATCTCTTAGTATATTTAACAAGAAATTCAACCATATATGATACAGTCACATCCAGAAGTCGCAGTAGTGAGATATAAGTTGGAAGTATCCCTACATACCTCTGTACGGGCGCTCTGCCCACCGTACGAACCTTGTCATACATGGCAATGCTGTTGTTTGGAATTTCACAGTGCAACCATGAAAGACGGGCTCCTGAAGAATTTAACTGAAACAGAAAGAATCGCTCTCTGTCCGAGTCCCGGAATAACCAATGTGGAGGGGGCGAGAGGCTATTCCTGTTTTTTTTTTTCATGGCCTTTGTTTCATTTTATTGCTATTTGATTTGTTTAGTTTCTTTGATTGTCTGGTTTTGGTATTACGTTTGACATCTACTTTGTCATTCTACAGTAAAGGTTGTGTTGCATTATCTTTGACAGTCAGTACAAAAATGAAGGGACGCCGTATTATCCATTGCAAAGAAGTGCTTCGTACAGATATACATTGTGCACACGCAGATCTGACTACTGCAACATTATTGCAAAATTTACAGAATGTATCATAATGTTTAAAGCAATAATTAACTGGAGGTTCACATTTATCAGATTTTTCTGCGGTGCATCCGCTCTTGAACCACGCATACCTAAACATGTTCACAAAGCGGGGGATGAAAACTGATTATTAATTTAAGATTGAATTTTCGGGATATTATTACTCAGGTGCAAATTTACATCTCAACCTTATAGTAGGATTACATCAAAGAACTGTTTTAGAACATTCTTCCGCGGTCTGAATGTGTAAACACCAAGTGGCTGGATTACATCTGTTGTTTCAGTAAGAATCGCTTCAATTTTTACTTACTAATTACCTTTGTCTCTGTTTGCTAATTTCTTTTCCGTTTGTCCTGTCCAGGAATCCAAACACAGAAAAGATTGTTCACCAACAGTAGGTAAGTAGACATCCGCAAACTATTTAATGGCGAGATCTGATGTTAATTTGCCAGATGTTGATGCAATGCAACAATATTATCGTCTTGGCACGTTGTTGAACAATGAGTCCAAAGTGACCACCTGTTTGCTGCAGGAATATGACTATCTGTCTCGCGTGTGTATAACACCACTTGTAGATAGGATTGGCTGTAACGTGCCGTTGTGGGCTAACAAGTTCAACGTTTGAGCGAGACACTCAATTTTTTGTGTTCCTTTAAAGGATAGGGTACAACCTGCGTGTGTCTGCAAATTAAATCTGGAATTGTCCGAATCGTCAACGCCGTCCTCTCCTAATGAAGCAATGTTCAACTTTACTTTCGCAACAAGTGCATTGGCTTGTTCTACTAATCGTTCTTTATTGGTTAATTGTTTTGAGTGAGAAATTTATTAATCTTTCTGCAAATAATTATATGCATTACTTTAAAATGGTGAATCCATTTCAACATTTTTGTTATATCTCCTATCTTTTCGACATTTGCTGAGAAAGATGACAGGAGAGTTATCACCTCTTCAACGACCGTGTGGACACGTATACAATAGTACGTGTCTCACATCTTGATGTATACTACAAGAAGTTCGAAACTATCGAAATTGGAGAGTGGCTTTTAGGTGAAGTTGCTTGTGAGTCGGCCTTGCAGTTGCAACGTGATACGGGGGCATCCGAGTTTTAGGCGTCCAGTAGAGCCGCAAATTGTGCACGTCCGCGATTACCGTCGCATATCACTAAGGCCTTGAAGTCTGTACTCATGAGAAAAGAGTGCAAATGATTGCCTAAATCGTTTTTAACATTCCTTCCTCCATTTCCAACGCCTAAGTTTTTGTAACCTAACAATTTTTCGGCTGTTATTTGTTTAACGTTGTCGAATGGTGATAAGGCCTGTCAAATATATTCGAACTCCCTTTAAAATGGTAGCTTAAACACTCGAACTGATTGGAGACTCAGTCCAGCTTATCAGATTGCACCACTGACAACTTCACCTTTAGAGTTTCGTGGAACCGCCTGCCTGAGTTTTTATTCGAATGCAAGTTTCATCGTTTATTTGCTTTGCATACACAGTATTGCAGAGAAAATCGTGATTTCAACCAACAACTTCCAAATTGTTTCATGGTTTTTAATATTATCCTGTGCACTATCAAAATGTGTTTGTTTATTACTTATGTCATTATCTACAATATTGGCACAAGAGCATATGTTAATTACTGTCTCTTAACTCTTCCTCTTTTTAACAATCTTACTTTTGTCGTGTTCTATTTCATTGCTGTTTATTATCGTAATGCATTTTGTACGTTATAATCTCATTACGAACTTCAACTATTGTATCCCCCTTTATTTTCGCTGTTCATTTATTTCAAAATTGGTTCAAATGGCTTTGAGCACTATGGGACTTAACATCTATGGTCATCAGTCCCCTAGAACTTAGAACTACTTAAACCTAACTAACCTAAGGACATCACACAACACCCAGTCATCACGAGGCAGAGAAAATCCTTGACCCCGCCGGGAATCGAACCCGAGAACCCGGGCGCGGGAAGCGAAAAACTACCGCACGACGACGAGCTGCGGACTTCAGTTATTTAAAACTTGTGTATGCCGACATTAGCGACATCTGGTCATCTTACAACACAAACATCTTGTACCTACTGTACAGCAGCTTGAACCGTTGTTATTCATATATATTTGACGATGCTGGTGCTGATGCTGCATTTAACATTTGGCGATACCACTATGGCTACAGTACATTAGGACTTTTATTTTATAAAACAGGTATGCCTCATCATACTTAAAGCGCACAAATGCATATATTTGTCAGTAGTACTTTTCATAATGCTCTATTTATTCTTTTTAAACTGTAGACAATCTGCGAGTGTATTTATGTTTTCCCATTGTTTGCTGCAGATCTGATGAAGGTCTTTATAGACCGAAAATGGTAATCTGTTAACAAAAAAGTTTGTGACCATAGAGGTAAATTAAAGGAAACTTCCTCATCTTTCAAAGCAAAGTTATTGTGGAACAAATCGACAATTTTCGATGTTCATTTCCATACGAAAAGAAAACTTTAAACAAAACTCCCTGTATTTCCTAACCATAATGTGAGTGTAAAGAGGATAATGACAGATTCCGTCTGTCAGCGTTCGCCAGCTCCAACGCGCGTTGCGAGCACGGCGAAGCGTCCGCCCACCACCCCTGCAAACGGCGGATACTTCTCGACCACTACCAGACTACTGAGAAAGAATGCGGTTAGCACGGACGTGCACGTGGGCCAGAGCACGTGTCGAATTCTCGATTACCCTTAACATTCGAGTGCAGGGCACGCGGTTATTAACTAACCGAACTCAGGAGACCATAACACTCCCAGAAAGTGTGCTTCATTCTGACATAAGTGCACTACTGGCAATTAAAATTGCTACACCATGAAGATGAGGTGCTACAGACGAGAAATGTAACCGACAGGAAAAGATGCTGTGGTATGCAAATGATTAGCTTTTCAGAGCATTCACACAACGATGGCGCCGGTGGCGACACCTACAACGTGCTGCCATAAGGAAAGTTTCCAACCGATTTCCCATACACAAACTGCAGTTTACCGGCGTTGCCTGGTGAAACGTTGTGATGCCTCGTGTAAGGAGGAGAAATGCGTACCATCACGTTTCTGACTCTGATAAAGGTCGGATTGTAGTCTATCGCGATTGCGGTTTATCGTATCGCGACATTGCTGCTCGCGTTGGTCGAGATCCAATGACTATTAGCAGAATATGGAGTCGGCGGGTTCAGGAGGGTAATACGGAAGGCTGTGCTGGATCCCAACGGCCTCGTATCACTAGCAGGCGAGATGACGGCCATCTTATCCGCATGGCTGTAACCGATCGTGCAGTCACGTCTCGATCCCTCAGTCAACAGATGGGGACGTTTGCAAGACAACAACCATCTGCACTAACAGTTCGACGACGTTTGCAGTAGCATGGATTATCAGCTCGGAGACCCTGACTGTGGTTACCCTTGACGCTGCATCACAGACAGGAGCGCCTGCGATGGTGTACTCAACGACGAACCTGGGTGCACGAATGGCAAAACGTCAATTTTTCGGATGAATCCAGGTTCTGTTTACAGCATCATGATGGTCGCATCTGCGTTTGGCGACAGCGCGGTGAACGCACATTGAAAGCGTGTATTCGTCATCGCCATACTGGCGTATCACCTGGCGTGATGGTATGGGGTGCCCTTGGTTACACGTCTCGGTCACCTCTTGTTCGCATTCTACATCTACATCCATACTCCGCAAGCCACCTGACGGTGTGTGTCGGAGGGTACCCTGAGTACCTCTATCGGTTCTCCCTTCTATTCCAGTCTCGTATTGTACGTGGAAAGAAGGATTGTCGGTATGCTTCTGTGTGGGCTCTAATCTCTCTGATTTTATCCTCATGGTCTCTTCGCGAGATATACGTAGGAGGGAGCAATATACTGCTTGACTCTTCGGTGAAGGTATGTTCTCGAAACTTTAACAAAAGCCCGTACCGAGCTACTGAGCGTCTCTCCTGCAGAGTCTTCCACTGGAGTTTATCTATCATCTCCGTAACGCTTTCGCAATTACTAAATGATCCTGTAACGAAGCGCGCTGCTCTCCGTTGGATCTTCTCTATCTCTTCTATCAACCCTACCTGGTGCGGATCCCACACTGCTGAGCAGTATTCAAGCATTGGGCGAACAAGCGTACTGTAACCTACTTCCTTTGTTGTCGGATTGCATTTCCTTAAGATTCTTCCAATGAATCTCAGTCTGGCATCTGCTTTACCGACGATCAACTTTATATGATCATTCCATTTTAAATCACTCCTAATTGACGGCATTTTGAACAGTGGACGCTACATTTCAGATGTGTTACGACGCGTGGCTCTACCCTTCATTCGATCCCTGCGAAACCCTACATTTCAGCAGGATAATGCACGACCGCATGTTTGAAGGTCCTGTACGGGGGTATCTGGATACAGAAAATGTACGACTGCTGCCCTGGCCACCACATTCTCCAGATCTCTCACCAATTGAAAACGTCTGGTCAATGGTGGCCGAGCAACTGTCTCGTCACAACACGCCAGTCACTACTCTTGATGAACTGTGGTATCTTGTTGAAGCTGCATGGGCAGCTGTACCTGTGCACGCAATCCAAGTTCTTTTTGACTCAATGCCCTATCGTATCAAGGCCCATATTACGGCCAGAGGTGGTTTTTCTGGGTACTGATTTCTCACGATCTATGCACCCAAATTGCGTTAAAATGTAATCACATGTCAGTTCTAGTATAATATATTTGTTCAATGAATAAAGGTTTATCTTCTGCATTTCTTCTTGGTGTAGCAATTTTAATGGTCAGTAGTGTAACACAAATAATATTGATAATCATAGGTCTTTCCAAAGACGTACAAGAAAATCAGAAAAAGGCTTGAAGTTGGCTCTTTGCAGTTGGTAGTAGATGCACTTGTGAATCAGAACTATAGTGTGGAAGTGGCCACACAAATTTGAGTCAGCACCCGGAGCTGCTGTGGGAGCGGGACATGTTGTTCATACTTGCCTTTGTTGTGAGAATGGCATCAGTCATCTGAGTGTGTTCATGCTCCCTGAAGAAGCAGACAGTTCCGTGCCGTCAGAGAGATCGGTGGAGGCAACAACTATGACAGGTTATGGTCGTCTGCCAAGTGCTCAGTTTACAGAGGTGAACAAAAATTTGTAAATAACATAAACACAACACATTGCTATAAGTAATAAGGCCTAGAAAACTTTCCGGCATTCAAGACAGCATCCAGTCGTCTCGGAATGGAGAAGTACAGGTCCTGTACGGTGTGCGAGGGATCTTGTACCATTCCTCTTTAAAACAATAATGGTAATTTCTGATAACGATGATAGAGGTAGATAGCGATCACAAAACCTGCTTCCCAAAATAGACCGCAGAAGCTCAAAATTGACACATGACAACCACTAGATGGCTGTGATGGCCAGACGAGATTCTGTAATCCATCCTCGTGCTCACAAAAGCACTCCTTGGCGATGCGAGCTCTGTCACGTCCTGCCTTCGTGAAATACAGCATTACCATTGGTGAACAAACATTTTACGACGGGATGGGCTTCACCGTGCAAAAGGATCACATAATCCGGAGCAGTAATGCGACATTGTAGAGTAACCATGAGGTTGCCCGCCCGACTAGCAGTGCGGTCCAAGGCGCTGCTTCCCGAACGGGATGCGCGTGTCGGTCCCCGGCACGAAACCGCCCGGTGGAGGTCTGGTGTGCCGGCCAGCCTGTGGGTGGTTTTTAAGGTGGTTTTCCATCTGCCTCGGCGAATGCGGGCTGGTTCCCCTTATTCTGCCTCAGTTATACTATGTCGGTGATTGCTGCGCAAACACTGTCTCCACGTACGCGTACACCATAATTAGTCTACCACGCAAACATCTGAAGTTACACTCGTCTGCTATGAGACGTTCCCAAAAGGGGGGCGGGGGGGGGGGGGGTGGCGCCGCCGAACCGCACAATAACCCTAGGTTCGGTGTGGGGAAGCGGTAGGGTGGGTCGCCTGTTGTGGGGTTATGAACCACTGAGGGCTCCAGCGGGACGAAGCCTCTAGGTCCCCGGCTTAATACACAATACACCCATGGGGTCAATGGAACACCGCAATATAGTTGCCTAAGTCGTCACCGCCCACCCGAAATGTTTCACTCTTGGAACGATGAATCGGCCATAAATTGTGGACGGCGTCCAATAAAATTCATCCGACCAAATGACTTTGTTCCACTGTTCCACCGTCCAGATTTTGTGTCTACTTTCCACGTTTTCCTGCCACAGTCTCTTGTATCACTGATGAGTACTTTTAGAATTCCAGCTTGTACTGAAATTCCGGGCTTATGAAGACCACTTCGGGCTATTTTGGTGCTGACAGGGTTCGCTAGTGTGACATTCAGTTCTTTTGCCTCCTTTTGCAGCTGTCCCCTCTTATTAATCGTCGCAATTCTCCTCAATAACCGTCCTCGGCGATGACTCGGCACACATTTTCCTCCGCGCTGACTTAGCGGATGATGTTTTTCTCACTTTTCCCTGTATGTGGTGTAAATCTTAGATTCTGTGCCTCTTGAAACACCAAACATTCGACTTCATTATTTTGTTATCGAAGCGACCACCGTACGAGCACGAAAAATTTATCGACGTTCGAATTTACTTACCTCCGACGTACTGTACTCACAACTATAGAATGCCGCTATGGCCGAGCTGTTCTAGGCGCTTCAGTCCGGAACCGAGCTGCTGCTAGGGTCGCAGGTTCGAGTCCTGCCTCGGGAATTGGTGTGTGTGTGATGACCTTAGGCTAGTTAGGTGATGACCTCAGATGTTAAGTCCCATAGTGCTTAGAGTCATTTGAAACATTTTTGAATCACAACTACACTCTGCACTAAGCAAGACTGACGCAACGCATTCAGCACAATGCACAAGTGTTGTTCGAAGTCAGACACCACAGCACAGCCTGCAGGCTCGGCTAGCATATGCACTTGTGTTCATGTATGTGTTTTTCACTGTGTTTCCATATGTTTGTCCAATGTGTGGTTGGATGTTAGCTTTTTGTTGCAGTGGAGGTTGTGTTGCTAGCATGTGTAGTCTGTCTGGTGTAGGGTTAAGATGGTGATTGAAGTTGGGTATTGTTGTATTTCATGGCAAGCTAGAGACTCTGTACGTCATTATTTTCTGTGCCCCTTGTAATGTTAGTTCTAGCTGATAAATTACTGTGTGTTCTTAGTATATCTTCTGAAGCTTTTACAATTTTATTACTGTTGGGTGAGTATATTTTTTAGAATTATAGTTTCATTTAAAGTTAACTGATTTAAAGATCGAGCTCGAGTGTTTGGATTTTTTTATTTACGCATGCGCTCTGGTATCGTAAATTGTTGGTAATAAAAAAAACATACAATCAGAAGCCTGCACTTACAGAATCCCCAACCAAATACCACTCCCACACCATGGTCCGCCACACTTTTACGACTTGATATTGTGTCTGAATGCTCCATCATGCCCCTCCCCTTCCACCCCTCAGTATTGTCTTTGGTCTCCACAGCAAGTTTAGGTAAGACGTAATTCCACCTATTTCGCCCATTACTCTATTGTTGGTGCTGTCCATTACGTATGTACTTTCCTGTTAACCCTCATTCAGAATTCGCGATTTTTCTCATGTTAATGTTGGATCACTTCTCATTTCACGCCCTTTTACGACACCTTTTTACTGTCATTTTACATTTCATTTTGATATGGAAAAGACGTTTTATGCATTTCCTGCGTCCTTAATGAAAACTATTTTATGTCTTTTCTGTCTTTAATAACAAAGCTCATTCTAGAATTGTCTACTCCTTATTTGGATTCACGTCTATAAAATTTTATGAGAGAAGCGTTCAAGTCTATAAAGAATCCATGCGCATGTGCTGTACAGTCGTTACTAAAGTATGCAAATGAAAATGTAAAACTATATATATTTATTGCAAATTCTACTAGGTCTAAAGCTTTGCTTCCGCCGTTTCTTCTTCAAGTTCGGGCCTTTATTATGAAAAACTTACAAACAAAATTACGATTCGTGGTATTGCCTATCGCTGGCCACTGCATTCTCGCATCTTTCGTATAGCATACGAATCTCGTGGCGGAAGAACTGGGAGTCTTTTGTGGTGGTCCATGAATCGATAAAGTCTTGCAAAAAAAAAAAAAAAAAAAGTTGAAATGGGTGTGAAATCTTACGGGACATAACTGTTAAGGTCACCAGTCCCTAAGCTTACACACTACTTAACTTAAATTATCCTAAGGACAAACACACACACCCATGCCAGAGGGAGGACTCGAACCTCCGCCCGGTCGAGCAGCACAGTCCATGACTGCAGCGCCCAAGACCGCTCGGCTAATCCCGCGCGGCTTCAGTTTTGCACTTGTTCATATGATTGGAAGTGCTGGTCAGTCAGACAGTACGCCACTGATCGAAAAAGGTGTTAGTCAGAGAGAGCAACGTGTGGAGAATATGGTGGGAGGGATAGGACTTATCATTCAAATTTTCCCTGTTGATTTTGACGGGTTTTGCTACATGGGGTCGAGCACTGACCTGTGAAAAAATACCTTTACGTGTCTATCGCTGTATCGTGGCCGTTTGTGTTTGAGTTCTGGGCTCGAACGCATCAATTGGTTTCGATAATGATATCCTGTGACTGACTTCGTCTGTTTCAGTAGCTATGAAAACGTCCTGTCTTCCACCGCCATGCCGGTTTTCGACATCAAAATAACCCTTCTTAAGGCGTTGAAAACATTATCTCCACGTTCATCCACTAATAGTTCCCTCAACATTGGTCTTACCAAGCATATTAACAGCCACAACCTTACGTTTCTTCATGTTAAAACAGAACATTAAAACTTCCCTCAAATGGCAAGAAATGGGTTCGTAAGTTGTACGTAATCTAGATTAACCTGATGATGTAATCACAAAACGACTAACATATTTATGCCACTATGTTTACAGATGCCAAAGCTTATTGTATTGCACCTATGATCAACCACCCGAACCGCACTTGTTGCTACTGCCGCCTATTGCTAAACGGTGGAAGCAAAGTTGTACACCTTATATGTTACCAAAGTCTGGGCCTGTCATATTACGAAGAGCGCGTTTATCTCATGGTAGGAACACCTTTTCACTGGCGTGATTGTAATCGCCAATATGCACGTATATGTGGTACGATTACGTGTTGTTTGATGTTATACAATGTAATGGTTTTCATATGGTTCAAATGGCTCTGAGCATTATGGGACTTAACAACTGAGGTCATCAGTCCCCTAGAACTTAGAACTACTTAAACCTAACTAACCTAAGGACATCACACACTTCCATGCACGAGGCAGGATTCGAACCTGCGACCGGAGCGTTCACGTGGTTCCAGACTGAGGCGCCCAGAACCGGTCGGCCACACTGACCGGCGTAGTGGTTTTCCCCTTGTGATCTGGTGTCTATATTTTCTATCTCTATTCATAGTGTTTTTTAGTATGTGTGTTGATTGTCGGATACTATATGAAAAACATTTATCCTATGTTTACTTTTTGTTCGTCTCGCGACAGATTCGATTATGGCACTCTGTGGAAACGCGGAATTTTTGTGAGTAAATAAAGTGCGATCGAGACATTTAGTTTTGCGTAAGTGCTTCAGTATAACGCAGACACCTATAATGACTTTATGTCTTCAATTATCATCGTGTATTAGTTCTCATATCAGCCTTTAAGTCAATTCGTGACCGATTTCCTAAATCAAGGTATGAATGGTATAGCCGTGAGTGAAAATATTCTGTACCGTCAACATTTAGTGACCAGATCTTACGATATAGCAACAATGTCATTTCCAGTGTAAACGTTGCGTCATGAAAATTATAGACTACAAACTCTGTTTCTCATATAACTTGCTGTACATTCTGTTTCCGCCGAAAAGCTGACTAATTAATATAATATCTTATTAAAATAATAGCGACGGTGGTTTCTTAGTATAACGAAATTTAAAGCCGGTGAGTAAGCGAAAGGTTCCTGGTATAAGCACATATAGCAGTTCCGTTGAGCACTTGAAGCTTCTGGAAAAGATACGAATTATTTACGTTCATCTAAAGAACTGACAAGGCAGTTAGTATTTTAACTTTTTGCTAAATTTAAATCAGGATACAATGAGCAAACGGCCCTAGCTTCTGCTCCGTTACGTCCCAGTTGTTGGCTACGATATGTGGACGACACATTCGTTATCTGGCCTCACGGTGAAGCGGAATTGGGCAACTTCCTCCAGCACTTAAATAGCCAGCACAAAAATATAAAGTTCACACATGAGACTGAAAACAATGGTACCTTGCCATTTCTGGATGTGGAAGTATATAGAGCTGCGGAAGGTAAACTGGGACACAGAGTGTACCGGAAACCAACTCAAACTAATCGGTACCTGCACGCTGAGAGCCACCACCACCCAGCTCAAAAGTATTCTGTTCTGCATACGTTAACTGCCCGAGCCTACCGGATAAGCGATGAAAATAATATCAAAGAAGAATTAAAGGAGCTACAAAACACGTTTCGTGCCAACGGCTATGATGACAACATCATAAGAAAGGTAGCTAAAACTAAAGGGAGCAGAACACGAGAAGAAGGCAAAGAAGAGAAGCTTCCACTGGTACACTTACCATATGTAAAAGGCGTCAGTGAACGGCTAGGCAACATCTTCCGCCGACGAGGTTTCAGACCGATTTTTCGAAGCAGTCACAGGATCCACGAAATGATAGGTTCCACCAAGGATGCAGTCAACCATCTTAACACTGCAGGTGTTTACGAACTACGGTGTGAATGCGGAGCTGCCTACATAGGAGAAACAGGAAGACCTATCAACTTACGAGTAGCAGAAC
Organism: Schistocerca gregaria; assembly: GCF_023897955.1. Taxonomy (NCBI): domain Eukaryota; kingdom Metazoa; phylum Arthropoda; class Insecta; order Orthoptera; family Acrididae; genus Schistocerca; species Schistocerca gregaria. The sequence continues at coordinate 694,099,511 of NC_064921.1, read as the reverse complement.
ACGAACGCTACGTACGACTACAACAACACAATAAATCGGCGATAGCGGAACACCACCGTGACTGTGGACAACCTATCAGGTTCCAGGAAGCACGAGGACTGGCGAAAGAATCGTGGATGCAAGAACGCAAAATTCGGGAGGCGATCGAAATTATTAAGCAGCCTGACAACATCAACAGAGAAGATGGCTACAAACTCCCAGCGTCCTGGCTGCCGGCCATCCCAGTCCAACGGGCCGCGAGCGGCCGCGGGGCAGAAGCTACACGGGACACGGACGTATCTACACAAACAGCTGTAGAGCAACTGTCAGTCCACTTCCGCGCACAACAGGAGGAAAACTTGCCGACCAGAAGCGGAACGCTGATTGGCGGTCAGCTACCAATCGTTGACGACATGGATATCCACGAATAGCCCCTTTCCTTCCATCTTCCCTTACGTCATGACGAGCCAATCATTTTAGAGGGCCAATTAAAATTCTACAACTGTGACGTCAGACATCGATAGTCTGTAATAAATAGTAGCACCTACCCCATGCAAAACCAGTCGTGCCCTGAGGAAGGCCGTTGCAATTCGGCCGAAACGTCGGTTTTAATTTATTATTGTTGTTAGTTTTTTAGAAATGACGCGGCATATTACCCAGAAGAATTTTAATCACAATTATTGTATTATTTATCCATCATACACATATTGATGTCCTGTATACTACGTATTTGTTCCGAAGTACCCGGACAGCTGTCCGTGGGATATGTTCATCCTTCTCCTTTGAGATCACCGGAACTCAGCTGGGGACACTTTCAGTGTCTGTGGAGGAATGGGAGCCCATTCAAGAGACGAAACCAGGGCAGATAGCGGTGCTGGGGGCTGGCTTCTGGAGCGAAGCCGACTTGATGACTCATGCAAAGGTGTTCCACTGGATTCAGGTCGGGACTCTGGGCCGGTCAATCTATTCCAGAAATGTTACTGTCCACAAACCACTGCCTCAAAGATGCTGCTTTATAACAGGATGCACTTCGTGCTGATACAAACCGTTATCGTCTCCGACCTGATACTGCACTGTACGCAAGGCACGTTCCTCTAACATGTGTTCATATCGTTCCTCATTTAGCGTTTTTTCTAGAGTAATTAGGGGAACACGCTCTAAACACGAAGAACACCACTGCACAAGGTTTTTCTGCGATGGGCTTACAAACTTTCACTAGTGGTGGAGAAGGGTGAATATATGAATCTGAGGTAAGAAACCGGGTTGAAAGTTATAAGCGGAATCGTTGTAATATCTCCGACTGTGTGTTATACACGTACCGGTTCTGTTGTTACTAACACTGGGCTGGCATCTCCGACGAGTACTTTGGTGTAAACGCTGGGATAATAACTCAACTAATCCAATACAGATGGTTTATAGTATACTTTTATGAGCGATCCTGGTATACCATATCTGTGTTGACGTGCTCTGCAATCTTTGTTTATAAGTTGAAGTAATAGCGTATCTGCCCTAACCAAATGGAGTTGTATCAGGTGACGAAACTTGCAAACATGACTTCCGCGTAGGGGAGAAGCAGAGATACGTGAAGGTTGTACATAACCAAATATCCACGTAGAGGATATCCTGTTCACAGCATGTGTTCCAAGACTGGTGCAACGATTAAGTGAAAGAGTACAATTGGTGCCACAATACTACAACCGAGGATGACGACGAGCTACATGGACTGCCGACTTAGAAGATGCAGTGATTGCTCGAGTGAATAAGATGGCTGTAATCATTATTGATCAGTTCCATGTGAATTGAGCGTTACGTGGAGTACTGTGTGCCAAGTTTTACGAGAAATGAAGCTGCACCAGTGCTATCCACAGAGAGTGCGCACTTTCACTGCGGCTGACGTGTTCAGCCAATGGTTCCTGCAGCGCCTTAGAGTAGACCCTCAATTCTCTGAGTATAAATGTTTCACGGACGAAGACTTTTCACAGGAAACGAAATGCTAAATAGTCACAATAGTTAAATTTGGGCAGATGAGAATCACCGTTGTGAAGAGCCATCAACACAGATTATCAGTCAACCTGTATGTAGGCAGGCATAGTCAGTGATTACCTAGTAGGCATGTTTCTTAATCCTTCCCGCTTTAATGGACCTGTGTACACTATGTTTATCAGAGACATACTACCGAGGTTTCTGGAATATATTCCACTCGATATACGCCAACGACTGTGGTTCCATCACAATGGCGCCACACATCACTTCGGAGGTTTAAGTAGTACTAAGTTCTATGAAACTGATGACCTCAGATGTTAAGTCCCATAGTGCTCAGAGCCATTTGAACCATTTTGAACGCCCGTTGAGAATAAAGAGGCTCACTTGGCAAGAATTCTCGCTGCGTGCGAGAATGTTCAAACAGCACAGGAGATATCAGAACGGATACGAAAAAAGTATGCGCGACGATGCCATGAGCATACTGACTCTGGGGAAAGCCGTTTTGAACAAATATTACAAATGTAGCAGCTTAAGGAACTTGTACAGATAAGAGGAATTACTGTATCGCATACTTAGGATCTGCTGTCCCTCTCACATCAAGCTACGAGCGTCGTTACAAGTCCATCAATAATGCAAATTATCTGGAAGTATTAAGTGGGAATTCTGTAAGTCATGATTAGTGTTCGGAAATTGGAGCTCCTACTTTGAGCACTGAACGAGGCTACGGCTGAACTAGGATCTGTTGCGTCAAACTGATGCATCTATCGTAATTACATGAAGTTGTCATAAGTTGTCGGTTTTTCAGTAGACGAGCTTTAAATGCTATGTTGCTGTCTTCTTGTGGAAAACTTTATATTTGCCTAGATCGCGAGGAAGGATACAACGATTACTAGTTGCGACGAGTTATATGGCGATCTTCAGATCATATAAGAGAATGCAGTGTCTACATTGGCCATTACAGCGAGACGCTTTGTCCCTGTCACATTTACAATTCTAAACACAAAAAATTATAGTTACGTGGTGTACATGTATTGTAATTACAATTCCTGGGTTTAGAGTTATAAACATGGTTGTGACAATGCTTTCCGCTTTAATACCCCATACCTTTAATACCTTGATAACAGCTTCCGCTCTCGCAGGCATACGTTTAATCAGGTGCCGGAAAGATTCTTGGGAAATGACAGACCATTCTTCACGTAGTGCTGCACTGAGGAGAGGTTTCGATCTCAGTCCGTGAGGCCTGGCACGAAGTCGGCGTTCCAAAACATCACAAACGTGTTCTATAGGATTCAGGTCAGGACGCTGTGAAGGCCAGTCCGTTACAGGGATGTTATTGTCGTGTAACCACTCCGCCACCGTTAGTGCATTATGAACAGGTGCTCGATAGTGTAGAAAGATGCAGTCTCCCTCCCCGAATTGCTCTTCAACAGTGGGAAGCCAAGAAGGTGCTTAAAACATCAATGTGATAGTGCCAAGCAAAACGACAAGGTGTGCAAGCCCCCTCCACGAAAAACACGACCACACCATAACATCACCGCCTCCAAATTTTACTATTGGCACTACACACGCTGGCAGATGACGTTTACCAGGCATTGGCCATACCCACACTCTGCCATCGGATTGCCACATTGTGTATCGTGATTCGTCACTCCATACAACTTTTCTCCACTGTTCAATCGTCCAATGTTTACGCTCCTTACCTCAAGCGAGAAGTCGTTTGACGTTTACTGGCGTGATATGTGCCTTATCAGCACTCGATCGACCATGAAATCCAAGTTTTCTCACCTCCCACCTAACTTTCATAGTACTTGCAGTACGTCCTGATGCTGTTTGCAATTCCTGTGAGATGGTCTGGATAGATGTCTGCCTATTACGCATTACGAGTCTCTTCAACTGTCGGCGGTCTCTGCCAGTCAACAGACGAGGTCGGCCTGTACGCTTTTGTGCTGTACATGTCCCTTCACGTTTACACTTCACTATCACACCGGAAACAGTGGATCTAGTGATGTTTAGGAGCGTGACAATGTCGCGTACATACGTATGACACAAGTGACACCCAGTCACATGACCACGTTCGAAGTCCGTGAGTTCCGCGGAACGCCCCATTCTGCTCTCTCGCGGGGTCTAATGACACTGAGGTTGCTGATATGGAGTACCTGGCATTAGGTGGCAGCTCAATGCACCTACTATGAAAAACGTATGTTTTTGGGCGTGTCTGGATACTATTCATCACATAGTGTATATGCAGTGAGCCCGCCTTTGACAGGGAGAGGATGATATATCAGAGGTAGGCATGTGGAAGGGAGACAAATGGAAAAATGTTGGTAAAATCTTTGTGACTTCAAAAGTAATCTTTATAGCTGTTAATTGGTTTATCCTACTTTAAGACAAGATGGTCAATGATCGCATGGAGAAATGTTTCCGGTTGCCTACAGAACCATGATTACACCCTTGCATGCAACCACACATTCCCTCCTGTACCAGCTACATGTTCACAAGTTCACTACCCTGCTGACGAGGCTACTTTTTGCCTCTTTAAAATTAAAGGCACTACTCCTGCTGTAAGTATGTAAACAGTCGTCTACGAGATAAGGAGAGCACGCCGCTCGTTAAAAGGGAGATGCGGGGAGTAACTTAAATATGCACAGACCCCACTGCATCGCAATCAGGTACCAAGCCACCCAGCTGCGGAGTTGTGCTGTCACAACACGTTATTGTTATGACTGTTTTTCTCCCGCTTGCTGTACCAGATGCATCAATACTTGTGCTGCATGGGATTTATTTCATAGGCCACATCCTTAGGCATCTAGGAGTAGTTGATTTGGAAATGAAGGGACATTGAGAGTAAAATATGCACATGGTGACCAAAGGCTACACACTGGAAGAATATTCAAATGGATCGGTGTTGTAGTAGTTACGTAAAGATCGAGAGACTTGCAGAGGATGGACTAGCGCGGAGAGCCCCGTTACACCGGTTCACAGTCTAGAATCTGCAACAAGTTTCCCATTAAGGTTGGTCATCTTTTCTTCCTGTTTCGCTGTATTTTATGATGTGATTATCTCCCACAGAGCTATAATAGCGACGTGACGACTGCGGGTTTGCTTCCACAATGTTTCTTTTTTCTGATGCACATGGCAGTTTTACTAAGAGCATCCCACGGTTCTTAGTGTCATAAATTACTGTATTGATACGTTCTATTTATTTGTAACTACAATCGGCCAAATAATTGTAACCAGATGAATACCAAGTGCTGCTAGATAACTATTTATTCCAATTCTATTATTGCCCCTTCTCCCCTGCCGGCCGCGGTGGTCTAGCGGTTCCGGCGCTCAGTCCGGAACCGCGCGACTGCTACGGTCGCAGGTTCGAATCCTGCCTCGGGCATGGATGTGTGTGATGTCCTTAGGCTAGTTAGGTTTAAGTAGTTCTAAGTTCTAGGGGGCTGATGACCACAGATGTTAAGTCCCATAGTGCTCAGAGCCATTTTAACCTTCTCCCCTACTCTGTCCATCTCCTGACCCCCTCTCTGTCCATCTCCTTCTCCCCCTGTCTCTGTCCACCTCCCCAACCCCCCACTCCTCCTGATCCACTGTCCTTCTGCTCTTCCCCACTCTCTCTGTCCATCTGCTCCTCCCCCTCTATACATTTGCTCCTCCCCTCCCTTCCTTTGCTCCTCCCCCATGTATCCGTCTGCTCCCCCCCCCCTCTCTCTCTGAACCCACCTCCTGGCAGCATCCTCTCCTTTCGCCTGCTCCATATTGTAAGTGGGTAACCTCTTTGACAATTAGTGCACTGAGGTTGTCTGCAGTTTTTTGCTATATGTCCCTGTCGATCGCACGTAAAACATCGTACTCCTGCTGAAAATACATTTCGGTTCTCCTTGTATCTGGTGGCAATGTCTATTTCTTCGAAAGCCGTCGTCACAGATACAGCTTCCTCAAAATTTTTAGGAAACTCTACCCTGACACAACGGGACGTTTTAGGAGGTAACCCACGCAAAAATCTATCCAGAGCTCTATCGTCTGCCTCTTGTAAAATAACTTTATTTGCTTCATCACTAGTTGTCAACTGATAGGTGTTAATATTAACTTTTCTAATCGGAACTACAAAACTTTCTAACGACTCGTTTTGCCTCTGAGTGATAGTGTTTAATTTTTCCCTATAAAATCTACAGCTGTTCTGTTTTTGAAAACGTTTAAGTAATCCTTTCTTCAATTCCTCAAATGTAGGAGCATTCTGTAATTCTTCATGGTAAAATACGTGTACTTTAGCCTCTCCTATTAATCTTAACTTTGTCATTTGTCAGAGCTGTTCATCTGACCATGATCCTAACTTTGCAGCTGTTATTAAATCATCAAAAAAGGCTGTTATGTCCTCGCCAGGTTTACCTGAGAAAGGAGTTACCAAAGCTGATGCTGAGGAATCTTGGGTGGGAGGGATAGAACTGGTTTGCCTAACCTAACACAACTGTTTAAATAATGCATTATTATCATTTTTAAGCTGTGCTATTTGATAAACTAAGCTCTGAATAGCTTCCTCAGTAGAAACCGCTTGTGGTGCTGACTCTGACTTAGTACGATTTCGTGTAATCACTTTACAAATTATTAGTTTCTAAACATTCATGGTGGTGTCTGTTTGTTCTATATCGTGTCTCCCTACCAATTTCGCGCAACGACGCTCTGAGCATGTTTTTTAGGGAATTAACGTGGGACCTGTTGCTGGTAAGGAGACGCCAGACCACACATGACATGTAGAATTCAGAAGAGTTCAGTGAGACTAGCGATGATATAACCAAATACTAAATGATCTCAGCGTCAGCTCCACTGCACTCCCTGTAAAAGAATCTTAATACTAACTAAATCTAGTGGAAGGGGTTCAAGGCTTTCCTATTTTTAGTTAGCTGGTAAAATAACGTCGAAAAAGCAGATAAGTTTACCATTGGAAATTTTATTCTACTCACAAAACATTGTTTACAAATTGCACTATTCATAAAAGCCGGCCGCGGTGGTCTCGCGGTTCTAGGCGCGCAGTCCGGAACCGTGCGACTGCTACGGTCGCAGGTTCGAATCCTGCCTCGGGCATGGATGTGTGTGATGTCCTTAGGTTAGTTAGGTTTAAGTAGTTCTAAGTTCTAGGAGACTAATGAAAACAGCAGTTGAGTCCCATAGTGCTCAGTGCCATTTGAACCATTTGATAAAAGGAAATGTTTTAATACAGGATGGTAAAAACCAACTGCGTTCAACAAAAATGTGAACTAATATTCCCTGAATGGGTTTCCCAGTTCTACAATCGAAGAATGACCTATGCCATATCACATCTATAATCTAGGTTTAATTTAAGTTTCACAAAAGGAAAAACTACCAAAATGGTCTACAGTGACCCTCAATTATCATTAATTAGTTATCTAACTTGTCGTAAATTACAGTGGCTGATGTGGCTTCTCAATACCTACACTCCTGGAAATTGAAATAACAACACCGTGAATTCATTGTCCCAGGAAGGGGAAACTTTATTGACACATTCCTGGGGTCAGATACATCACATGATCACACTGACAGAACCACAGGCACATAGACACAGGCAACAGAGCATGCACAATGTCGGCACTAGTACAGTGTATATCCACCTTTCGCAGCAATGCAGGCTGCTATTCTCCCATGGAGACGATCGTAGAGATGCTGGATGTAGTCCTGTGGAACGGATGCCATGCCATTTCCACCTGGCGCCTCAGTTGGACCAGCGTTCGTGCTGGACGCGCAGACCGCGTGAGACGACGCTTCATCCAGTCCCAAACATGCTCAGTGGGGGACAGATCCGGAGATCTTGCTGGCCAGGGTAGTTGACTTACACCTTCTAGAGCACGTTGGGTGGCACGGGATACATGCGGACGTGCATTGTCCTGTTGGAACAGCAAGTTCCCTTGCCGGTCTAGAAATGGTAGAACGATGGGTTCGATGACGGTTTGGATATACCGTGCAATATTCAGTGTCCCCTCGACGATCACCAGAGGTGTACGGCCAGTGTAGGAGATCGCTCCCCACACCATGATGCCGGGTGTTGGCCCTGTGTGCCTCGGTCGTATGCAGTCCTGATTGTGGCGCTCACCTGCACGGCGCCAAACACGCATACGACCATCATTGGCACCAAGGCAGAAGCGACTCTCATCGCTGAAGACGACACGTCTCCATTCGTCCCTCCATTCACGCCTGTCGCGACACCACTGGAGGCGGGCTGCACGATGTTGGGGCGTGAGCGGAAGACGGCCTAACGGTGTGCGGAACCGTAGCCCAGCTTCATGGAGACGGTTGCGAATGGTCCTCGCCGATACCCCAGGAGCAACAGTGTCCCTAATTTGCTGGGAAGTGGCGGTGCGGTCCCCTACGGCACTGCGTAGGATCCTACGGTCTTGGCGTGCATCCGTGCGTCGCTGCGGTCCGGTCCCAGGTCGACGGGCACGTGCACCTTCCGCCGGTCACTGGCGACAACATCGATGTACTGTGGAGACCTCACGCCCCACGTGTTGAGCAATTCGGCGGTACGTCCACCCGGCCTCCCGCATGCCCACTATACGCCCTCGCTCAAAGTCCGTCAACTGCACATACGGTTCACGTCCACGCTGTCGCGGCATGCTACCAGTGTTAAAGACTGCGATGGAGCTCCGTATGCCACGGCAAACTGGCTGACACTGACGGCGGCGGTGCACAAATGCTGCGCAGCTAGCGCCATTCGACGGTCAACACCGCGGTTCCTGGTGTGTCCGCTGTGCCGTGCTTGTGATCATTGCTTGTACAGCCCTCTCGCAGTGTCCGGAGCAAGTATGGTGGGTCTGACACACCGGTGTCAATGTGTTCTTTTTTCCATTTTCAGGAGTGTATATAAAGGAAAATCATCGCGTTTCAGATCTGTTCTTCAAGTGGCAAATTCGAATACCATGAGTGCGTTCATAACCTTTTCGGTGTTTAGGCAGCGTCAGGGCGACAGCGGCCGGCCCAGCAGCCATCCAGCTCGCCGTCTCGGAACTAACTCGCTCTAACTTCTCCTTACTACAATTTATCGAAGATAGTTTAAAAAACTATCTGGCTATGATTTCATCTGACCAATCATGGTCTCAATGTTAACCTTAAGTCCGCCTACAAAAATTCTGTCTATCCAATGAGAAACGTTATACTTTTTGTGGTGCGGATATGTTTTTAAAGTTTGCAACGTAACAGAGACGCTAAAAAGTCTCACGCTAAAACCTGCAGCTGGTGTGGTCCTTTTAGCGTTATTGTAAGATCTATACTGTTCTTCTGGAGGGATCTATCTTTTAACATGGGCTGGGGGGTGGACCTTGACGTACCTGAGACGTGAAAAAGTCTCACGCTAAAACTTGCGGGTGGTAGTGGCCCTTTTTGTGTTATCGTAAGATCTATACTGTTTTTCTGGAGGGCTCTAGCTTTTAACATGGGCTGGGGGGTGGTCCTTTACGTAACAGAGACACGACAAAGCCTTACGCTAAAACGTGCGGGTTGTGTAGTCGTACAGGTAGGCTGGCGGCGTGGGTGTCCAGCCCCTCCCTTATCGTAGGGCCTTCTAGCTTAACACGGTTCTGCTCTCGGCTTCTGTCGTCGTTTCTGCCCTCGGAACTGCGTCTGCCTCACGGTGGGAAGGTACGACATGCATTTAGGCATCCTTGTGTTAGTCTGTGGCATTCCATTTGCTCATTCGTTACTTGTATTACTTTGGTTAATTTAATGTCACGATTTATTCGGAGCTATGTGACATACTAGTAGATTTGCTTATTATGTCAATGTTTTCATGGAAGGTGTTGGATTTACCTGACACCTTACAAGTTAGACAACCTTTCTACACTGAATTGAAAAGATGTTTAAATATATTCGACAAACTATTCATATTATGGTAGAAAATACATTTCTAAATAAAGAAGATATTACGACTGCTATGCAAATCTCTATCCTTTCACACATTAAACAATACTAACTGTGGACCTTTAGTGACTGTCATTCACACCTCATATTGAACCAAGGGTTTTTCCTCTGACACCAAATGTGACTGGGTAACCTCTTTTGATGCTAGTCAATTGTCAGCATGAGCATTACTGCAAACGGCATTTGATTCTAAAGCATTATGTCAAGGTGAAAAACACTAAATAAGTAACTTTTTCTCTCTTAACAATATGTGGGCAGGGTGGGTTCTTCCTTGGCTCGGGTATGAGGTAGAATGAAACAGCATTTTTGCGTAAGGTAACTTTTATTTAAAGATTCGTACAATGGTTTCCTTGCTGGATTGTTCTGGCTGGGAGAGTGGCAACTGTGTCGTTTGCGAAGCCTTCTGCTGCGTGAGCGGCGGCGTCTGATTATGCCTGGCGGTGTGTATCTCGTGTCGCTGTTTCGACCAGTTGACTGGAGACGCGCATCGTGAGGTGGCCCGTTTACTTATTGAGAACGAAGTCGTGAATCGGGTGGTGATACCTTGGATGTGGCGTCCCAGTGTTTCTCTTCTCTAAGCGGCCGCGTGTGTTGTGCGTCGGCCAGCGGAGCGGCGCAGCGGGGGAAGACCAGCGTCCCGTACTCTAACTACGGACTCCAGCTTGCCAGTCTTCAGTTGTCAGATCTTCATCACCAGCGCACAGGTGACTGCTGATGTGTGGCCGTCACCTTCCTGTTCTCACGAGTCACCCGGGTACATAAAAATCAGTCTTCAAATACCTTCTCACTTCTGTCTTCTGGCGGCGAGGCTGCTGCTTGCTATCCCATTACAGCGGCGGACTTGGTGCTTCTGTGTACGATGTAGTCTCTTCCTGCATGACGGTCTTCAGCACTGACTGAACTGTACTGGAACTGAACTCGAACTGAACTGAAAACTACTGTCGGGCCCACTGCGTGTCGCGTATTTATTTACTCAATTTCACTGGAGGTGAACGACTTCACGGTCAGTGCCTCTTCTGTCACGTTGAAAATTTTCTCGAAGAATATTCTTAATGTCGGTCATTGGCTCTTGGAATGTAGGCGAGGGCTTTTGATCACGTGTGACAATTGAGAAACACGTGAGCCGGTCAGGAGGTCCCCTGACGGCTGAATCGACAGCTTCCGCTTATGTGGGGAGGGCGATGGCTTCTCTTGAACGTGCTGACTTGCAAGCGCCGGCCGTTGCCACTGCTGCTGTGCCCGCTGTTTGCCAGTGTGTAACTCTTCTAAACTAAACTAAGTTTTTTATTTATTTTCTAGTTTCTACTTTAGTTCACATTGATTTCACTAATTTATTTACCTATCTTAAGTACCACTTAACAATATCATCCTCCATCTCTCTCTGTCCATCTCATTCTGTCCCTCTCTTTTTCCCTTTCCGTGTCCATTTCTTCCTCTCCATCTCCCTCTCCATTTCCTCTCCCCCTCTCTCCTTCCTCTGTCTACCTGCTTCTCTCCCATTTCTCTGTCCATCTCTTCTCTCTTCATCTGTCCACCTCTCCTCTTTCCTTTCTCTGTCCATCTCTTACTCTCCTCTCTTTTTGTCCTTCTCCTCCTTCCACTGTCTGTGTCCATCTCTTCCTTCCCCACCTCTTTCAGTCAATCCCTTAACCCCTACTCCAATAGGAGGTTGTGGTTCTTACACCAACAGTATTTCTATCCAGATATGAAGTAATTTTGCACCTGTGGTCTAGGGGTAGCAGCGACGACTAGTAATAAAAACTTCCACAATCCCGGCTTCTGCACCCATCATTGCTTAAATTTTGAATAAAAATTGTCAGCAATGGCGACAGAAGACTCCAGCATAAGAATGCACCCTCATTCAGCCAACGCCTATATTAACAGCAGCAGAAAATAGTATAACGGGGTAGGATTCAAGAAATGGTTCAAATGGCTCTGAGCACTATGGGACTTAACTGCTGTGGTCTTCAGTCCCCTAGAACCTAGAACTACTTAAACCTAACTAATCTAAGTAAATCACACACATCCATGTTCGAGGCAGGATTCGAACCTGCGACCGTAGCGGTCGTGTGGATCCAGACTGTAACGCCTAGAACCGCTCGGCCACTACGGACGGCAAGGTAGGATTCGTTATGAATGGGAAGCTAGGGCAGATAATCGTTATTTGTGAATAGTTCAGTGACAAGGCTATTCTCGTCAGAGTGGACAACAAACTAACGCGCCGACAACAATAGTTCAGTTATGCATGCCGACGTCGCAAGCACAGAATGAAGGGGTAGAGAAAGTACCTGTGTAATTCAATATGTAAAGGGAAACATAAATCTAATAGTCACGGGGCATGGGAATGAGTTTGTGGGGAAAAGAGCAGAAGAAAGGGTTACAGGAGAATATAGGCTCAGTTTTAGGAATGAGAGAGGAGAAAAAGTAATTGAGTTCTGCAATAGGTTTCAGCTAGTTACTGCAAATACTCCGTTCAGGAATCTCAAGAGGAGGGGGTATACTTTGAAAAGGCCATGAGATTCGGGAAAATTTGTGTTAGGTTTTATCATTTTCAGGTAGATACCAATATCAGTTATTGGATTGTAATGTGAGGTAAGTGACAATACAAGGAGTATTCAAGTTTATGTGTAGGGTGAACGAGACTGGGGATATATCCTCACACTTTCAGAAAAACATCATACACAATTCCGAAGAGTGCAAGAGCAGTCAAGTGCAAGAAATATCGCACATTGAGCGTAACAACTCTTGAAGCTGTTGACAAGAAAAATGTACAGAAGCCTCTAAAACAAATATAGGATCTGTTAGGTGACAATCAGTTTGACTCTGAGAAAGGTAAAGGACCCAGAGAGGCAGATCTGAAGTTGCGGTTGGTAATGGAAGCAAAGCTGAAGAAAAATGGAGACACGTTCATAGGATTTGTCGGTCCCGAAAAAGCGTTCGACAAAAGTGACGTAATATGTTCGAATTTCTGAGAATAACAGGGAGATGCTATAGGAAAAGACAGGTAATATACAATATGAACGACAACCAAGAGAGATCAACAAGTGTGGGACACCAAGAACGAAGTGCTCGATTTAAAAAGTACGTAGTTTTTCACCCCTACTGTTCAATCTGTACATAGAAGAAGCAGTGACGGAATTTCAAAGAAGACTTCAAGTGTGAGATTAAAATTCTTGGTGAATCGATATCAATGATAAGATTCATTGATGACATTGCTTAAGCTGAGGAAGAAATTTCTGAAAATGTACATTAGGACCGCAGCATTGTGTGGCAGTGAAACATGAACTGTGGGAAAAGAGGAACAGAAGGGAATCGTAGCTTTGAGATGTGGGGCCACAGATGAATGCTGAAAATTAGAGTGACTGATAAAGTAAGCAGTATGGAGGTTCTCCGCAGAAACGGCGACGAAAGGAACGTATGGTAAACACTGACTAGAAGGTGGGACATGAAATAGGACCTGTGTTAAGACTTCAAGAAATAACTTTCACGGCACTATAGGGAGCTGTAGAGGGTAAAAACTGTAGCGGAAGACGGAGTAAATAATTGAGGATGTAGGTTGCATTTTCCACTTTGAGATGCAAATGTTGCCACACGAGAGGAATTCGTGGCGCGCCGCATCGAACCCTTCGAAAGAATGATGACTCCAGAAAAGTAATAGTGTACCATGTTTGGTTCAAATCGATCTAGGAGTTAGTAGGAGTGTTTTCATCCGCGGCTTTGCCCGCATACGTACATGTGACATAAATTTCACACATATTTGGCATGTTTCATATGCATTTGTACTCATACTCGTATTGCACTTCTATCTCTAGCGAATTTCACCTTGCAGTTTCGTCTTCATTCAGACCCTTGTTTATGTCTCTCTGATCATGATGCACAGATAGTCAGGATAAATGACATAGTGCTTTACAGTGTGGATACACCTCAGTGGGAGTCAGTTAGAATCACTACAGGGTAAATGTTATTAAGGGGTTTACAGGAAACAACCTGTGATGAAATTTATAAACAACCAAATGTTAACATAAAATTTAATCTATTCCATAATAAAGTCATATCATTATATGAAAGTAGCTTTCCGCATAAGCTAATCAAAAGGAACATTAAACAGCCACATAAGAAACAATGGGCTACTAAGAGGATAAAAGTATCTTGTGAAAGAAAAAGGGAGATGTATCTTTAGGCAAGAAAAAACAAAGACCCTGCAGTAGTTGAACACTACTAAAACTACTCAAAATTACTATGATTGGTTATTTAAACAATCAAGAAACATGCACATAATATCAGAAATCAGTGCGTATGACAACAGAGTTAAGACCATGTGGAATATAGTGAAGCAAGAGACAGGACAACCAACCACAGAGGAACGTAATATTACTATTGAATTGAATGGAAAGGTTATAAATGACAAGTCCCAGGTAGCAAATGTATTTAATAAACATATCTTAAACATAGTAGAAAGCATAGAGACCAACAGTTCAAGAGAAAGATCACAGCAATATGTTGAAGAAGTAACTACCATAAAATTATGTCATATGAATGTACCATCAAATTCTACTTCTGAAATTAAGAGGTCATACATTCTCTCAAGAGCGAAAGCTCTTCTGGTTTTACTAGTATTGCCAATAGAGTGTTCCCATATAATTGTAAGTATGGTATTGTTCGAAATATGTATTGCATCACTAACTGAAGGCATTTTTCCAGAGACACTAAAATATGCTGAAGTTGAATCCCTCTTCAAGAAATGTGATAAGAAAGACATAAGTAACTACGGAAATATTTCACTGCTGACATCATTTTCGAAAATGTTTGAGAAAGTGATGTGTTCTAGAATAGTATCTCACGTTGGTTACAATAATATATCCAGCAAACCACAGTTTGGGTGTCAGAAGGGTTGCTGTACTGACAATTCCATTTGCATGTTCACGCACCAGATATTACACGCATTAAATAACAAAATAGCACCGGTAGGTATTTTCTATGACCCATCCAAGGCATTTGATTGTGTGACTCATAGTATACTCCTAGATAAAATGAAGTTTTATGCGACCTAGGATATAGCCAACCAATGGACCATGTCATATCTAACCATAAAAATTCAGAAAGTTGTACTTAGTAGTAATTCAACCGACATAATCCAGCAACATAATTCTGACAGGGGAGAAATCACGTATGGGTTTCCATAAGGCTCAATCTTAGGTCCACTACTGTTTCTCATAAATGTAAATGATCTACCATTTAATGTACAACAAGCAACCTTACTTCTTTTTGCAGATGACAGTAGTATTGTAATCACTCCCAGTATAATCACAGAAATGGAAGAAATGGTGCACAAAGTTCTCAAAGGTATCACTGACTGGTTTTCTGTGAATCGTCTCACCTTGAATTTCACAAAGTCACGTCATGTTCAGTTCTGTACCTCTAGGGGTACTGTACCAATGATAAGAGTAACATATGATGATGAAATAACACATAGGGTGGAAACTTCAAAATTCTTAGGTGTAAAAATTCTTAGGTGTCCATTTGGATGAGAATTTAAATTGGAAGAAACATATTATGAAAATCCTAAAACAACTTAGTTCAGGCACATTTGTACTTAGAATCATAGCAATTTTTTTTTTGGGGGGGGGGGGGGGGTAGATAAATCAGTAAGTTGACAGATTTTGCTTATTTTCATTCAGTAATGTCATATAAAATAATATTCTGGGGTAATCTAGGGTAACTCATCTTTAAGAAAGAAGGTCTTGATCACCCAAACACGTGCTGTAAGAATAATATGCGGTGATCTCCCGTGGTGATCTTGTAGACATCTGTTTAAGGAGTTGGGCATTCTGACTACTGCTTCACAGTATATTTATTCCCTCATGAGCTTTGTTCTAAATAATCCACTTGCGTTCACAAGGAACAATGAGATACATAATTCTAATACTAGAAGAAAAAAATGACATTCATTACTCAATATTAAGTTTGTTTTTAGCACAGAAAGGGGTGCACAACGCTGCAACAAAAATCTTTGACCACCTATCCAGTGATATAAAATGTCTAACAGGCAGCAAGGTAAAATTTGAAAATAAATTGGAAAAGTTTCTCCTCGACAACTCCTTCTATTCTCTAGAACAATTTCTATGTTTGCAATGTGAAGAAGGTGGTAGCTAGGAATTGCTAACTCAAGCTGTACATCTTGTATTCATTTAGAACGAAAAAAATAATACTTATATGGTGATGTTTAGAGTACAAATTAATGTGCATTACGAATGTAAAATGACTCGTTACACATCATGACGATTTATCGTGAAAAATGATCCATGGAATATGAAAGTAACTAACTAACTGACGTCATACTTCCTGAACTATACGCCATATAATGATATAATTTAACAGGTGTATTGAATGGTATATGTGGATATCGTCTGCTGAGTATGTCGCGAATACTGTTGGAAGTACTGAAAAAATAAATTAAAACGTCATGCCTAATGCGGCAGTTTTACTGCATGACCAACGAAAATGTAGCAAGCGATAAAAGTGTTTCCTTTGATCATTTTTCGGGTGTTTTAAGCGAGAAAAAGTTTCATAAGGGTATATAATTGTGTGAAACGTTTGTTGCACATCACTAAGTGCTCTCATTCTGAAATACTGGTCAACAAAGTTTGGGTATTCGCGCGTCGTATTGCTACACATCGTTCCTACCCCCACCTCACCCTTTTGATAGTCAGGTGGATCTTAACCGTCCAACGATTCCTTCCAGACAGAAAGTGATTTGTGCAGCAAGTTTGGCTGAAATTAGTCTAGTGGTTTAGAAGATGTTGTGGAGCACACAAACGTATATAAACACATACATCCATTTTTACAATGTGTATAGATATCACATAATATAACTCGTTTTCCTAACCGTTAATTGTTGCGCAAAGCGTTTCATCTCATCATATGCTCCTGAAAATTTTAAGTGGTTTTTTTTTTTTTTTTTTTTTTTTTACCAAGCAGTAAAAGCAACTGGTAACCCGAGTGCCGTTCTTAATGTTTTACCGCTACAAAATCTACTGATCACTGACGACTGTTCTCATATGTTCACCAGAGTTTCACACTTTTTTAAAAAAATCTCCTCCGACGATAGGCCAAATAATGTTCCCAGACAGCAGTTGGTAGCGATGCGTTTCCCACTTTGAGCTAACCGCTTCGCCTGACGTCAATCTGTGTAGTAGCCATCGGTTGCTTATCTCAATAATTAAAACCAGTTTACGTAAAGAAGAAGAAAGAATACAACGGAAAATTTGTAACTCTTAATTTCAGAAACAGAATATAAACATTTTCTGCAGAATCACTGGTTTACTAGACTGGACTCTCATTCTGGAGGACGCGGTTCAAATCCCTTCCGGCCATTGAGATATAGGTTTTTCCATGACTTCCATAAATCACTCCAGGCAAAGGTCGGGAATGTTCCTATGAAAGGGCACGGCCGACCTCCTTCCACATCCTTGAATCATTCCGAGGTAGTGCTCCGTCTCTAATGACTGCGCCGTCGACAGGTACGTTGAACTCCAATTTTCCTTTCTGCAGGAACTAAGAACTTTCAGCAGCGACGCCTTCTCGGCACGGCAACCGATACGGCCTGCTAATATTTCGCCGTCAGCAACAAAACACCGACGTCTAATTATGTCAGGTACCGCGAATTAATCCAGCTGCAATGAAATCTTTAATGAGCGTGAGTAATAGTCCGGGCGGAGGGCGGAGCGTTCACTGACTTACGACCGGGCGCCGCCTTGCGCTCAGTCATTGCAGGCTCCAACATCTCCTCTTCGCTCTGCTTACGCCTTATATCCTCCTTTTTACACTCTTTCTATACCACATCCATTTCCTCCTGTCTGAAACTGTGTCTTCTTTTCTTGTTCAAATGTTCAAATGTGTGTGAAATCTTTCGGGACTTAGCTGCTAAGGTCATCAGTCCCTAAGCTTACACACTACTTAACCTAAATTATCCTAAGGACAAACACACACACCGATGCCCGAGGGAGGATTCTAACGTCCGCCGGGATCAGCTGCACAGTCCATGACTGCAGCGCCTTAGACCGCTCGGGTAATACCGTGAGGCTCTTCTTTTCTTTCTATTGCCTGTTTGTTTTAATTATTCCTCATAGCGGGTTTCTTATCTCATAATAACATACTCAATTACATGTAGTTATGTTTCTTATTTACCGGAATTACCAATAAACTTTCAGCATGTTGTGGAAAAGCATTAGCCACTATTATCATTGTCTTACGTCGGGAACGAAAATTTAAATATCTTAAAATATCTTCACATACAGCGTACTATTTTAATATTTCCTAATTAATAACATGGATCACTAAATATAATCGCTTACAGCGAAGGTACTACAATGGTACATCAATTCGCACATAACAATCTTCGTATTTATGCCGCTTTAATAAAATACAAGTCATGTAGCTTCCCTTAACAATTCACCTGTCAGTTTAATTAAATTACTTCCTCAAAATAGGTATTAATCGTTTGTTACAGCATGTATGCTGGTTTTAATCTGTTATTTGCCAGTTACCAACTGCGGTGTGTAGTAGCTCAATTTTCTTTAACTGTCTTCATCCAAAAAAATAGTGCTCAGAAACTGCTTGTAAAGACACAGATCTTCTTCTTTCTATTGGCGTCAGACTATTCAGATGCTCTTACCATGTCAGGAACTTAACACCAATTTTTACAGAATTTTGACTCAAATGTGTCAACACAAATTCATTTAACATATTGATTACCGTCATTACATGAGAGACATCCAGTTAATGTATTCAAAATTCTCTGACAAATAAAAAGATTGGGCCAGTCGCGTACTTTCGTTACATAATTTCTGTTTTCAAAAAGAACCAGCTTTCGTACAAAAAGAACTCCTATTGTATTTCAATTAGCATCTTATTGGACGAGAATTTCAATAACTTACGCGGTCAAAAGCCACTAAACAATGCCGGAGCCAACATTGCACATTGTCTTGATTCGGATTAAATTTTGCGATGGAAACGTATTTAAAAATTATGTTTGAAGTAAATTTCATATATTAGAATTAATTTTCAGATTTCCATAGCTTTTGAAGTATGATTTCACGATGAGAGCATTATAGGTACGATAACTTAAAGTAAAATTTATATTTTTTGCAGCTGCATTCTTTAGAGATAAAATCTAAGGTCAGTATAAATTATAAACGAGATGGTGAGCTTTAGTTGCATTCCATCGCTGATACAACGGTCAAAATTCTAATTATACATTTAGTATTTTTGCACTCGAATGCAGCGAGAACGAGAACAAGAAGAATGATCACTTGAACCCAAACTAAATCAAAGAATTTCTTAAAACTCAGAGATGGTCGTTAACTTATTTCCTAAAAGATGAATCGAGAAGATTCACATCGATGAATAGATGAACTAGAGACAAGTGCTGTGATGGAGGAAACAAACCTCAAACAAATTCTGTTCAAACGTAATGCCCGTCAGTGGCACCAACGTTACTGTCCGTACACTCATGGATGACACAGAAACTGAAATTGAAGGTAGAAAAACAAAAGTACAGATGATGAATTCCATTTTCAAATGTTCCTTTACAGTGAAAGACCGAGATGTATTGTCGCATTTTACTACTCGCACCGCTGCAAAGACGAGACAGTGGCTTTCAGAAGCAGCTGAAATCGTAAATGTTGAACAAAACTCCAGGACCCGATGAGATACCTGTCGGATTCAGTAAGGAATCTGCATATGAATAAGCCATGGACCAAGGCAGCCAGGAAGACTTTGAATTTCTTTATTTCCGAAAAGCGTTTGGTCCGGTGCCACACCTAGCTTCCTTGACAAAGATACGATTATATAGGGTATCACATAAAACAAACAAAACTTGTAAATGCGCTGATGCTCTCTTGGTTGGCAGGACATACGTCTTAACTCACATGGGATCTGTGACAGAGGTAGAAGTAACTCCAGATATGCTACAGAAAAGTGCGCTAAGACATTTGGTGAAACCGGAACCGTTAAAGGGTAACTTTGTTGTCCGTACGTCTATCTGTCTTTCTGTTTGTCCTACTGTTGAAAACCCTTTTCTTCATAAACGGTTATACATATATAGTTGAAATTTATGTCACTTACTAAGGTGTATGTTATATTGAAGTCAATGAAAGCAAAAGATATGATTATTTATGTGACATATTTTGATACTCGCGCCTTATTCATCAAATACATCATATGAATGCGTGGTGTCTGTTCTTTCGGACATGTCTGAAAGACCAGACACTACGTATTCATATAACTGATCCGCCTCGATGGGCAACGAATCGACAACCTTAAGTACAGATGCTCCTGGCGCAGCAGCACCTTTTGCTGCCATGGACCAGGACGTGGGTCTCCCTCCCGGCCTCACTTCTCAGAATCCACTGCCACCACCAACTAATATGGAGAAGATCCTTCCTACCGTTGTTTACAATCCCACGAAATACATTCAACTGAACACTGAACTACAATGCCTTATTGTGGAAAAACCATGAGCCATATAACAGAAAGATCACGTCAAGTACCCGCTTGAAACCATAGAGGATTATCTCCAAGTCCTCAAGTTTATAACGTCCAGGGCTATGGACTACTACACCCATCATGCTTCTGGCGACAGCCGAACAAAAATCGTCATCAAAGACCTTCCTTGAGAAGTTACAGAATCAGATGTCAGTTCCTGGGCCCTTTGGTCCACCAATAAAACAAGAGAGTCCCTGAGATCCAGAAATTAATACCTATGCCCACCCATGTTGCCTCCCTTATTATATGAGAGGACTTTGAACGCATTTACCAAATCAGATATCTCCTGTACACCAAGGTGCGTATTGACTCATATGAAAGCCGCAGCGGCACCACCATCTGCCATAGATGTCAACGTTTGTGCCACACTGGCAATTACTATTCACTGCCTTTTTGGTGTAGCAAGAGTACTGGTTGGCTTCCGTCAGAGGAGTGCAAATTCCCAGCCTCAGAAAAACCCACATGTGCCGGCTGTTTGGGCACCTCTCACAATCCCCACCATCTGGCTTCCTGGAAGGGTTGTCCTATATACCAGAGGGCTATAAAGTCTCCACGCCCTCCATGAACGAAACCAAGGACGAATCGACCGCCCACGCCATCACGGGACTGCGTCCATTTCCGTGTCTTATAGAGTAGATCCGACGACCATCCCACCACTGATGCTAATACCCCTGACGCTTCTGCGACACAGGAGCCCCATCCAACTCCATCACCTACGACCACAATCGCTGCTGCAGCTCAGTCTCCTCCTGCTCATTCGTCTTCTGTGACGCATACCAACGCCCACCAAGCTGAATGACTGTCTGTGGCCTCCTCCTGCCTATTTGCTGAACTGCCACAATCCTCCACTACAGCACCTTCTCCACCAGACACCACGCCCACCCCTGCCCAGCCTAGGGTCAACAGTCCACCCAGGATGTTCCTCCACTGGTGGAGACAGATACTTCTTTCCGGGATGACATGCAAAAGATGATCCAGGTCATCTCTCTGTTAACATGGCACCACGTCAGGGCTCTCATTCGTGAAACAGCTCAAAAGATCCGTCAGTTGGAGGATGGGCTCACTGAGGTCATCTCCCTTGTTGAAGGGCTGAGCCAGATTTTGTTATCATGGCAAATCGGACACCACAAAACTATCAGCCCCCTCGGGATCTAGTTGCCTGTATTTTTAATGCTAATGGCTGTAAAGGTTGGCGACTGAATTGAATGCTTTCCTCTAAGACCACTATATGGACACTTTACTTGTCTCAGAAACCCAACTGAAACCCACCAGTGATTTTCACCTCTGCAGCACGGTTTGCTATTGCACTGACTCCATCGCCAAGGTGGGGGCATCGCAAGTGTTTCTACATAAGTCACTCATCCATAATCGTGAGGTTCTCTAACCACTCGAACATATAGTGGCAATGGCAGTCACTTTTTTTGCCTGCCTTGATGCTATAACTTTTGCTGTGGCGCATTTGAGCCCTTACCTACCACTTCTTGAAGCTTTCCTCCGTACCTCCACATCATTTGACAAACTCATTGTTGGGGCAGATCTCAATGACAAGCATCTCTCGTTGCTAATCCCAATGGCAGACTCCTCCTTGACCTAGAAGATCCTCTGGCGCTGTCGGTCTATGGCCCCTACACTCTCAACCATATACCACTCTGCTCTGACTGCAGCTGGACGTCCTGGATGTGGCCATTTACAAGAATATTTAGATGCAGTCTTCGTTTGGAACGCTCCACGAACTGGCATCTGAGTGTGACCCCATGCTCATGCACCTAACTGATGTTACTCTGGCTTTACACATCTGTTCTAACTTGACCATCATGGACTGGGATAAATGTTCCAGGATGCTTAATAACGCCACTACGCAACATCCTGACCTAACAACACCTCCCAATTTGGTTAGTGCTGTTGATTACCTCACCACAAAAATCCAAAAGGCGATGAAAGCCTCTACTTCCATTGTGCCATGGGGTTTAAACCCACTCGAAAATGTGCCTCCCCTCTTTTGTGAACTCGGAATTCAGAAGAACAACTACTGGAGGTATTGGAAGCCATTTTGTGATCCTTAGGACAAGCATCACATGAATCATCTCCAACGTGAATGCTGCCACTGGCTCACTTATTGGAAAATGGAACAATGGGAGGACGAGACGTCCACCTTCCTCCTCCAACATAAATGTGAATGGGCTTTTGTCCAAGACCTGTGGTGCTCCACAGTGAAGACCAACCGCCCCATCTATGCAGTGGGTGGCTTAAATTATGATGCCCTCCATGTGGTAATTACTCTGGCCAATACATTTGAGGTCCAGTACCAATTGCTCATGCAGGACCTGACACCTGAAGTATTCAGACAAAGATCGCCTCTGACTGCCCCTCACCTTATCTCCGGCAGAAATCCAATGGATCCTCTGGCGGAAGCGTGGGCAGTCGGCTCCAGGTTTGGATGGCATCTTAAATGAACACCTCCACTGGCTTCTGCACAAGCCATTGGTATTATTTACCAGCATCCTGAACCACTGTCTCACAACTGACCTTTCTCCCCCACAGTTGAAGTAGGCCAAAATGATTGCATCGCCAAGTCCTCGAAGTATCCCACTGTACCTATTAATAACAGGCCCATTAGCCTTTTGAATACCATGTTGAAGGTTCTAGAATCATTGATCCTCCACACCATTTCCTAGCCTCTGGCGGTGGCTGGGACAATCAGTCTGGAACAGTTCGGATTCGCTTCCCACTTGTCAGCCAAACTCGAATTCCTAAGGATGATGGAACATGTCAGCAAGGGCTTTAACTGCACCATGTCGACGCCAATTGTTTTCTTGGATCTGCAAAACGCATATGACAAGATCTGGCAGGACAGTCTTGTGAAAAAAATGCTGACACATACGACCATCCTTGAGATCTATGTGAAGATTGTGAATAATTTCCTCCACAATAGGACTTCCTTGGTTACTCAGCAAGGTCAGCACTCCAGCTTACGTCATATGTCGATGGGTACCCACCAAGGCTCTGTGTTGGCTCTCATGCTTTTAACATTTATGTTGACAGCATGCCAGTCCTCACACACTGCCACCTGGTGCAATACGCCAATGATACGGCGCTCTCTACCAATGGCTGCAACAAACAACAGCTCACTGCTCTCCTCTAGGAGACAGGTGGACGCGATAGTGACCTGGTGTCATTCCAAAAAGATTGCCCTCAATGCCACCAAAACTATGGCAGTCTGTTGCACGAAACGGTGACCCATTTTCCACCACAACATCACTATTGCAGGCGTCCAGGTCCCATGGTCCCCTGATACCAAATACCTAGGTGTCTGGAAGGATAGAAAACTGCTCTTCCATTGCCTTGCAGAATATGTGATCTAGAAAGGACTCAGAGTGATAAAAGCATTGCACTCAATGTTCACCATCAGGGAACTGAACCTCGACACCAAGCTCCATCTGTTCCATATGGTTGTCCATCCTTTCCTCACCTATGGCTACAATGCAGGGCTATGATTAGTGTACACTGGATGCACACCCTCCAGCACCAGCGGAATAAGATGATTTGGTGGAGCCTGCATGCTCTTCCCCTCACGATGGTAGTTACCATTGAAACGTCCCCTTTATGAAACGTCCCCTTAGAAAAATTATCCAAGACTATGCTTAAACTGACACACAATATTTTTAGTGCAACGGAATCTGACTTTCAATAATCCATACAAAAGAATGGCCCTGACTAACATTAAAATATACCTTTCACAAATCACTTACCTCACAAAAATCTTCGTTACTCATGCTATTGCAATACATCGAGCGCCACTCCTGCCAGCTAAATAAAAGATTCAAAATACTGTAGGCACTAACTACTGATAGGCATAGTTAGCAAATGAAAGATTTTAATACAGATCAAACGATGTATTTACCTTAATAGTATCAAAAGTCAATATATATATATATATATATATATATATATATATATATATATATATATATATATATCAGTCCATGATATTCAATATTAGAAATTTACTATCTTTGTCCAAAACTCCGCCATCTCACTCCCCACATCCACCACTGCTGGCGGCTCACCTCCAACTGCGCAATGCTACGCGCTGTTAACATCCAGCTGCTCAGCACTACAATGGCAGACAACAATGCAAACTAGCCACAGACTGTACACAGCACAGCCAGTGATTTTCATACAGAGCGCTACGTGGCGTTACCAATAAGAAAACCTAAACAGCCTACTTACACCATCCACGAGGAAACTGACATGGTCACTCTCAGGATGTCCATGTGAGAGGAGGCAAGGCATCTCTATGCCAAAATATAAGCCATATACGACACAGTCGCTGACTTACAAAATTTTGGCACTATTCCTCCCCAGCAATGGCACCAACACCCTGTTCCTCTCACCCATCCTTGAGGGCTCTGAGTCTTACCATGGCTAACAATGGCAGTGTTATGACCATTAATGAAGCATTAGTGTTGACTTGACCACTCGATGGGTATCGACCTCCATAAACCACCACTGTTGATATCTGATGTAGTTCATAGGTAGTTAATATTTGCCTATGACCTCAACTTCCATTGTCGGAAGGTGGTATGGGACTTCAAGTGCCACCACCACACCTTCAATGTGCACTAATATGATGTCTTTGGAATAACATCATTGTCGAATGGCAGAGTTTTACTATCCACCAAGACAGTAAGGCCGTGAGGCACCAGTGAAGCTATATTTCAACCTCCCACGAAAGAAAGAGAGACGCCAGAAGGCAGTTCGACACGCCGTCCGGACTTGTAGGCATCTATCATCTCGGTCGTAACGTCCACGTGATTAGTCTGCTGGTAGTCCAGTATCGTCAGGAGTGGTAGCGTCGGACTGTGACTCAAGAGTGTCATATAAATGTGGTCTGGCCTCCCTGGACAGCTTTGTGGTAATGACGTACCGACCACCCTGTTGTAATTATGTTTCCGTCTTTTCTTTGGTGGGCTCTCCCGAGCGATGGACTTGGGAGGAAAACATTTCATTTTGTTGACCTTCTGTTATAAGATCCGAAGTGGGATCGACACTATGTTTCTTGCTGAAGTTGTGGTTTGTTTCGACTACTTTGTCGACATTAGCAACGTTCTCATTTAATGGTTTTTCTCAATAAAAAACGGATTGAGGATTATCGTTCGCATTTTATCTCTGCTACCGCAGATATAGCACTCCTGACGGAGCTTGTGGATCTCCAAGTTGACCTGCCTTAAATCGAAATGACCACATTGTGAAATTCATTTATCTTCTCACCTTGACAACTGTCCAAAGCTTTTTGTGTCACAGTGTGTATTGGATGCGATGCGTCGTCGTCACTGAGACGGAGCTGGGCGCTCAGTACTACGTTTTGTCCCGCCATCTCATCTCAGAGTAGCACTTTGAACCTACAGCCTCAGTTATTTTCTGGGTGTATTCCAGTCTTTGTCTACCTCTACTGTTTCTATCCTCTACTGCTCCTTCCAGTACGGTGGAAGTTATCCCCTGATCTTATCACATGCCCTTATCATCCTGTCCCTTGTTCTTGTCAGTGTTTTACAAGTGTTCGTTTCTTCACTGATTCTGCGAAGGTTTTCCACGTTCCTCACTTTATCAGTAAACCTAGGTTTTGGCATCCTTCTGCAGCATCACATCTTAAACTCTTGGATTCTCTTCTGTTCCGGAGTTCCCACGGTCCATGATTATCAACCGTTTATTACTGTGCTCCAAACGTACATTCTCACAAACTTCTTCCTCGAATTAAGAATTGCGTTTGATAGAAGATTTCTCTTGGCCAGGAATGTCCGCTTTTCCCCTAATATTCTGATTGTTATGTCCTCCTTGCTTCGTCTATCACAGGTTATTATGTTTTCAAGGTAGCAGAATTCCTTAACATTGTATACTTTGTGGTAACCAATTCCGATGTTCATTTTCTCTCTATTCTCATTTTTCCCTACTTTGTATTAATTTCATCTTTGTTCGTCTTACTCGCAATCCATATTCTGCATTCATTAGATTCAACATTCCATTCAGTATATCTTGCAACTCTTCTTTATATTCAATGAGGATAGCAACATCATCAGCGAATCTTATTATTGATATCCTTCCGTCCTGAATTTTAATCGCACATTTTAAAACTTGTTTTCTTTCCGTCATTGTTTTTTGGTCTATAGACTGAACTGTAGGGGCGAAAGACTGCAGCCCTGTTTTACCCTGTTATTAATCCGATCACTTCACTTTTGATGGATTTTACTGTTCTCTCTTAGTCCTTCTAACTATCGTATATAGCCCTCCTTTCCCTATAGATTACTCCGATTTTTCTAAGAATACCGAATATTTTGCACCATTTTACGTTGTCTAACTCTTTTAGTTCCACACACCAAAAATCCCATTATTAACAGCTACTTCAGCCCCGCCTCCTTGGTGCCCCTAACTTTCTAAAATAAAAGTGACCGTCATCGAAAAGTTCAACATTTTTTACGTTGTGCAGTATATTGTTCTTGTCAACAGCTCACATACAGGGTCTTTCAAAAAGGACTTTACAAATTACAAATTCATAATACACTCCTCGAAATGGAAAAAAGAACACATTGACACCGGTGTGTCAGACCCACCATACTTGCTCCGGACACTGCTAGAGGGCTGTACAAGCAATGATCACACGCACGGCAAAGCGGACACACCAGGAACCGCGGTGTTGGCCGTCGAATGGCGCTAGCTGCGCAGCATTTGTGCACCGCCGCCGTCAGTGTCAGCCAGTTTGCCGTGGCATACGGAGCTCCATCGCAGTCTTTAACACTGGTAGCATGCCGCGACAGCGTGGACGTGAACCGTATGTGCAGTTGACGGACTTTGAGCGAGGGCGTATAGTGGGCATGCGGGAGGCCGGGTGGACGTACCGCCGAATTGCTCAACACGTGGGGCGTGAGGTCTCCACAGTACATCGATGTTGTCGCCAGTGGTCGGCGGAAGGTGCACGTGCCCGTCGGCCTGGGACCGGACCGCAGCGACGCACGGATGCACGCCAAGACCGTAGGATCCTACGCAGTGCCGTAGGGGACCGCACCGCCACTTCCCAGCAAATTAGGGACACTGTTGCTCCTGGGGTATCGGCGAGGACCATTCGCAACCGTCTCCATGAAGCTGGGCTACGGTCCCGCACACCGTTAGGCCGTCTTCCGCTCACGCACCAACATCGTGCAGCCCACCTCCAGTGGTGTCGCGACAGGCGTGAATGGAGGGACGAATGGAGACGTGTCGTCTTCAGCGATGAGAGTCGCTTCTGCCTTGGTGCCAATGATGGTCGTATGGGTGTTTGGCGCCGTGCAGGTGAGTGCCACAATCAGGACTGCATACGACCGAGGCACACAGGGCCAACACCCGGCATCATGGTGTGGGGAGCGATCTCCTACACTGGCCGTACACCTCTGGCGATCGTCGAGGGGACACTGAATAGTGCACGGTACATCCAAACCGTCATCGAACCCATCGTTCTACCATTCTTAGACTGGCATGGGAACTTGCTGTTCCAACAGGACCCACCCAACGTGCTCTAGAAGGTGTAAGTCAACTACCCTGGCCAGCAAGATCTCCGGATCTGTCCCCCATTGAGCATGTTTGGGACTGGATGAAGCGTCGTCTCACGCGGTCTGCGCGTCCAGCACGAACGCTGGTCCAACTGAGGCGCCAGGTGGAAATGACATGGCAAGCCGTTCCACAGGACTACATCCAGCATCTCTACGATCGTCTCCATAGGAGAATAGCAGCCTGCATTGCTGCGAAAGGTGGATATACACTGTACTAGTGCCGACATTGTGCATGCTCTGTTGCCTGTGTCTATGTGCCTGTGGTTCTGTCAGTGTGATCATGTGATGTATCTGACCCCAGGAATGTGTCAATAAAGTTTCCCCTTCCTGGGACAATGAATTCACGGTCTTCTTATTTCAATTTCCAGGCATGTATTAAGGTAAATACATTGATTTTTCTCTATCAAAATCTTTCATTTGCTAACTATACCTGTCATTAGTTAGTGCCTTCAGTAGTTAGAATATTTTATTTAGATGGCAGCAGTGGCGCTCGCTGTATTGCAGTAGTTCGAGTAACGAAGATATTTGTGAGGTAAGTGATTTGTGAAAGGTATAGGTTATTGTTAGTCAGGGTCATTTTTTTGTAGGGATTATTAAAAGTCATATTGCGTTGCGCTTAAAGTATTGTGTGTCAGTTTAGTGTTGATCAGAATAAGTAAAGCGAGTAATGTCTGAGTACGTTCAGTTTTGCTCAGCTGATTGAAAATCAAAAAAATTAAGAGGATTATCAGCCAGCACAGTAATTCATTCATATGAAACGTCCCCTTAGAAAAATTAATGAATTACTGTGATGTTCAAAATAAGTAAAGTGTTGATCAGAATAAGTAAAGAGAGTAATATCTGAGTAGATTCAGTTTTGCTCAGCTGTTTGAAAATCAAAAAAATGTATGAGGTTTATCAGCATAGTAATTCATTCATTTGAAACGTCCGCTTAGAAATATTAATGAATTACTGTGCTGATAAACCTCTTACATTTTTTTTAATTTACTCAGCTGGTTGAAGTGGACGTTCAATCACTGGCACCAACAGCCTGCTTCTAAGACGACTGTAATTGACAAGGAGAGAATCTCGTCTCTGGTGACTACCGGTAAGCGTCTTTTTACAACCAACAGCATTTCACCGTGTTAAATTGCTGCCAATCCTTAAAGATACGTTGGAGGGTCCGCGTTATGATGAAACAAATCCAGCGCTGGTCATGGGAATGCCCAAACACGGTACCTTCTTTCCACCATATTATCGTAGCTCCTCGTGGACCTTGAACGCTGCGCTGTTTCCACACAACCAACAGCCACATTATGCACAACATTCCTGCAATGTCATGGTGAGCGGTGATGGATTATACGACAGCTTCGTACTAGTTCTTTGTAATCTACAGCGCTCCAGTGTGACCAGTGCTTTGTCCAATGTACTTTCAGGAAACACCTCGTAAACATGTAGTTTATGTTATTTGTCGGAAAAGTTATTTATTGCTATCGCCAGTCCGCATTCAGTACACTCTTTACTCCAACCGTTGCCGTTACTCTGCTGCTCGAGTAATAAAGCTTATGTGCTACTTATAATGTCTCATTTTTTCTAATATAATTCCCTTAGTTTCATTTGACCTAGTTCAACACCGTCCCATTACCTTCGTTTTAATTTCCTTTGTGACTACCTTTTTAAGGCACATTACTTTTAAATGATCTTCCACGTCCTTTGCTGTCTCTGACAAAGTTACAGCTTCAGGAAACTTCAAAGTTTTCACCTGCTTTCCCTGAGAATTAATTCCTTTCCCATTTTTCACCTTGCTACATCCTCTTCTCACTCGCTTCTAAGTTAGTACATCTGTTTTTTGACCTTTATCAGTCTTATTATTGTACTCCGGTGTCTGTTCAAGATATGGATATGCTTTCACTCCCTATGTTTTGTCCTTAATAATCTCAGACTTTTCAAGTGCTCTACTCAATATTGTCAACGTAAATGTGATCAAGCTTAATGACGCATCATATAAATAAATATCAAACATGAAATCATAGTTAGAAAACCCAACTCGATTTACTAGTAACTGTATTGCACCACAAACACCACAAGCACCACGATACGAGGGCGTGCAGCAAAGTAATGCATCCGAAACTTTTATGTGAAAACTCGTGTGTCTTTTTTTTAAAAAAAACGTAATTAATATTCTACATCTCTATATCACATGTATATATATTTATTTGTCAACATATTCACCCTGGCGACGAACACATTTCTCCCAACGGCAGACTAGATAGTTGATACCATCGCTGTAGAATGTTTGACTTTGTTGAAGAAGCCACAATCTCACCTCTGCTTGCACCGCTTCATCGCTGTGAAAGTAAGGTTTTGTTAAAATTTTGGAAACAGTAAAAACTCGGATGTGATCAAGTCGGGACTGTGTGGATGATGATGGATGGCAATGAACCCAGAGCGCTCGATTGTTATAGGTCGCGCAGGGTTTGTATGTAGTCTGGCATTGTTGTACTGAACTCTTCGAACTGGAAAATCGAATACAGCACGCCGTTTCTTACTCACAGACATAGTTACGTCACACGCCAGCATGTTACACGCTATGGTTCTTAGCCCTCTAGCAGCAGACGCTGCAACTTGCCTCAGCGGAGGCAAAAGGAAAACTCCCCATCGACTCCCCCCCCCCCCACCTCCTCAGATTTAGAGGTAAGATGACCCACTGGATAGCCCGTCAAAAAGTAAACACAGATCAAGCATGAAAATAGGAAAAAGGTCCACTAAACTGTGGAAAAAGAAGCAAAATACAAAGTGAACAGTCCAAGATTAACATGTGCAACATCTAGCGACCTTGACTGATATTGAGGTCACGGTTATGTGGTTACGCTCTTGGAGCGTGAATGGGAAGATCCGGGTTCAAACCTCGCTTATGCTCCAACTTCATCTTTTTTTCACAAAATTATAAACTGTCCGCCCGGTCATTGACTTGTCTGTTCTCTGTATTCAGTTTTGTGGCAGTGTCTTGGTGTGAATTTCGCTTGCAACAGGGACGTGTGACGGAAGGATCTCCGGACGTACGTATCTCCTATTTGTTTTACAGAAGTAACACATGCTGTGGCTCTTACGTACCGTTTTGGATGTTCTGACACTTGAATCCCTTCGTTTTAACATAGTTCATCCGCGTTTGCCTGTTGTTTTCATTTCTGTGAGAGGTCTATGAGGCATCTAGTCTGCTCTCACTATTCATCATATTTACTCGCACCGGTAATATAATCTCACCACATGACTCATATTCTATAACCAATTCATAGTATAACAGTTACCAACACTACAGAAGGATAGATACGTCAATGATCGGACGGACAGTTCATAAATTTGTGAAAAACGAGAAATGGGTCTCGAAGGAGGTTTGAACAAAGGTTTCCCTCCTTGAAGTTTAACATCGCGAGCAGACACCCACGACGCCATATTCTTGCAAGTCGCTCGATGTTGTACAGCTTGAGCTTGGACCGTTCGCTGCTTCTATTTTGCTTCTTTTTTCAAATGTCACTACACCTTCTTCTCGTTTGCACACTTTATCTGTATTCAGTTTTTGGGGGACTATCCACTGGGCCGTTTTACCTCTAAATCTGAGGGGGATGCCATGTGGAGTTCCCCCTGTGAGTAATACATATGACATGTAAAACTTCAAACGATATTCAGAAAAGGATATAATAATTCGAAGCCATTATTTTTCAGCACGCCCTCGTGGGTGCCGAGACTGCATCTCGTCTGGGGCGTGTATACCACGTTACATCTTCAGTGAAGTCCCAACCACACCATTGTCCTCAGCTGTGACCAACTAACTTCATCAGACTCTTGACCAGACGAAGGTTTTAAGGCAAAGTAAAACTCAAAACACCCCTCCTCTTTTCGCATCTAGTGGCGTCAGTAGCTTTTGTTTGAGTTTTTGCAACATTTCTGTTCTTTGACACTGTACGCGGCGATAAATCATGAAACGTTTTCGTAAACGAATTGCAATAATTCCAACTTGGCGATGGGGTGCACTGGCACCTTCATATAGGGTTAGTTCAGCCCACATGGCCAACCTGTCCCGCTGTTTTTCTGTAAGTAATCTTAGAAAACTTTGACGGATACAGACAGAATACACTTTAAGGTGAAATATGGACGCTCTCCATAAAAAAACTTAACTATAAAAACAGGTGGCCTTGGTGAAGCTAAATTACATTATAACACTCCACATATACAACGCAGAAAGAAAGTAGGCATTCCTTAGCAGATAAGGATGAAGACGATGAAGATGTCGTATCTGTTAGGTGTCTTAAACCATTTTCTCACAGCAATCCAGATAATGAACAGATTCAGTGCAGAAGCTGTAAGCGTTCACTTTGGTTGTATATTTAAAATGATGTGAAAGGACTCTTTTACGAGTATCTGAACATTCAGACATTCAGGCGAAGACTGATAAAATGTTGGACGTACTTTTCTGTCCGACTGTTATTATAATATTGATCACACAATTTATGACTGTAGGTTTTATTTTAAGCTGTAGGGAGCTGTATTAAAACAAACTATGAGCGTTAAAGATGATAAATTTTCAATTAAATCATTGACGTTAAGTGTTAAATGGTATGGACTGACTTTGCACAGTTGCTGGGCCAACACGCCCTAAGGGTGGACAGGGCTGGGCCAGGTGGTGTTACTGTATGACGAACAGTCAGACCCCTCTACAACTTAGTTGTAAAAGTGCTGCTAATATATCTACATGGACACTCTGCAAATCACACTGAAGAGCCCGTTTGAAGGTTTATCTAACCACCTTTACACTAATTCCCCATTATTCCGCTCTCGAACAGCGTCCGGAAAAAAACGAATACCTACATCTTTCCGCGCGAGTTCTGATTTCCCTTCTTTTATTATGATGATATATCCTCCCTTTATAGGTCGGCGTCAGTATAATATTTTCGTATTCGGAGGAGAATTTTGGCGATTGAAATTTGTTGAGAATATCCCGCCTCAACGACAAAGGCCTTTGTTTTAATGATGCTCACCGCAAATCATGTATCATGTCCATGACACCCTCTACCCTATTTGTCGATAATGCAAAACATGGTCCTCTTCTTTGAACTTTCTCGATGTACTTCGTTAATCCTATCTGGTTAGGATCCCACACCACGCAATATTAATCGAGTATAGGAAGGACAAGCGCAGTGTAGGCAGTTCCTTTAGTAGATGTGTTCATCTTCTAAGTGTTCTGCCAATAAATCGTAGTCAACAATTTGCATGTGTTCTTTCCAGTTTAATTTGTTCTTAAGTGAAATTCCTAGTTATTTAGTTGAATTTACGGCTTTTAAATTTGACTGATTTATCGTGGGATCGAATTTTAACAGATTCCTTTTAGCACTCATGTGGATGACCTTGAACATTTCATTATTTAGGGTCAATTGCCTAATTTCGCACCATACAGATATCTTATCTAAATCGTTTTGCATTTTTTTAACTCTTCTATTGACTTTACTAGATGGTACATGGCAGGATCATCTGTAAGCAACCTAAGACGGCTGTTCAGATTGTCTCCTAAATCATTCACATGGATAAGGAACAGCAGAAGGCCTATAACACTACCACTGGGAGCGTCAGAAAGCACTTCTGTTTTACTTGATGATTTTCTGTCGATTACTGCTAACTGTGACCTCTCTGACAGAAAATCACGTAGCCAGTCACATAACTGAGGCGTAAGCACGCAAATTGATTACAAGCCGCTTGTGAGGCGCTGAGTCAAAAGCCTTCGGAAATCTAGAAATACGGAAAAAATCTGACATCCCATTTCAATAGTACTCAACGCTTCATGTGAGTAAAGAGCTAGTTGTGTTTCACAAGACGGATGTTTTCTAAATCCGTGTTGACTGTGTGTCAATAAATTGCCTTCCAGGTAATGGTGTATTGACACACAGTCAACATTATGTTTGAAAACAATATACAAGTCTGTTCCAAAACCCTTCTGCGTATCGACTTTAATGATTTGGGCCTGTAATTTACTGGATAACTCCTATTGCTTTTCTTTAATATTGGTGGGACCTGTGAAACTTTGCAGTCCTTTGGTACTGATCTTTCGTCGATCGAGCCGTTGTATATGATTGTTAGGTATGGAGATATTACATTAGCATAATCTGAAAGGAACCTAATTAATATACAGTCTGGAGCGAATAACCTGCTTTCACTAAGTGATTTAAGTTGCTTCACTATTCCGAGGATATCTACTTATATGTTACTCGCAGCTGTTCGTGATTCGAATTATGGAATATTTACTTCGTCTTCTTTTGTAAAGGCATTGCGGAAAGCTACGTTTAGTAATTCATCTTTAGCAGCACCGTCATCGATAATATTTCCATCGCTTTCTGGTAAACAAGGCATAGATTTTGTCTTTCCGCTAACATATTGTACATAGCACCAGAATCTCTTTGGATGTTCTGTCAGGCTTCGAGATAAACTTTTGTTGTGGAAACTATTATAAACATCTCGCATTGAAGTCCGCTCTAAAGTACGAGCCTCTGTAAAAGATTGCCAGTCTTGGGGAGTTTGTGTTCACTGATTCTGCAACTGAGTTCTGACCTGTTTTGTGTATCAAGAAGGATCGATTCCCGACGTTTGTCAAATTTTTGTATAAATCTCTTACTCGTTGTCGATACTATTTCTTTGAATTCAAGCCACATCTCATCTAAACATTCTTAATTTGGAAGACGTGGTGACTGTCTCTAAGGAAGACGCGAAGCGAATTTTTATCAACTTTTTTGAACAGCTGTATTTTACGCTCACTTTTGGAGGATTTGTGAGTTACAATATTTAATCTCGCTACGACAACCCTGTGTTCAGTAAACAATGTATCCGTTTTGACGCTCGTTATTAGTTCAGGATTGTTTGTCGACGAGAAGTAAAGTGTGTTATCACAAGTGTTTATGATTCGAGTGGGATTATGATTTAACTGCTCGAAATAATTTTCAGAGATTGCGTTTAAAACCATTTTGAATGATGTTTAAGGCGCACCTTCGGATTTTAACATGTAATTGTGGCCGACATATCGAGGGTAAATTGAAGTCGCCTGTAATTATGATTGTATGAGATGGGTACATGTTTCAAATTAGACTCAAGTTTTCATCGAATCTTTCACCAACTGCATCATCTGAGTTGGGAGGTCGGCAAACGGAATGTATTACTATATTTTTGCAGTTGCCAGGATTGACTCTAACTCACCGAAACTCTTTACTACCCTTCCTGAATACCTTTACGTTCTTCGCAAAAATTACGGCTGAGCTTATCTCCGGCTTTAGCCAGCTTTCAGTGCCTATAACTACACTCCTGGAAAATGAAATAAGAATACCGTGAATTCACTGTCCCATGAAGGGTAAACTTTATTGACACATTCCTGGGGTCAGATACAGCACATGATCACACTGACAGAACCACAGGCACATAGACACAGGCAACAGAGCATGCACAATGTCGGCACTAGTACAGTGTATATCCACCTTTCGCAGCAATGCAGGCTGCTATTCTCCCATGGAGACGATCGTAGAGATGCTGGATGTAGTCCTGTGGAACGGCTTGCCATGCCATTTCCACCTGGCGCCTCAGTTGGACCAGCGTTCGTGCTGGACGTGCACACCGCGTGAGACGACGCTTCATCCAGTCCCAAACATGCTCAATGGGGGACAGATCCGGAGATCTTACTGGCCAGGGTAGTTGACTTACACCTTCTAGAGCACGTTGGGTGGCACGGGATACATGCGGACGTGCATTGTCCTGTTGGAACAGCAAGTTCCCTTGCCGATCTAGGAATGGTAGAACGATGGGTTCGATGACGGTTCGGATGTACCGTGCACTATTCAGTGTCCCCTCGACGATCACCAGAGGTGTACAGCCAGTATAGGAGATCGCTCCCCACACCATGATGCCGGGTGTTGGCCCTGTGTGCCTCGGTCGTATGCAGTCCTGATTGTGGCGCTCACCTGCACGGCGCCAAACACCCATACGACCATCATTGGCACCAAGGCAGAAGCGACTCTCATCGCTGAAGACGACACGTCTCCATTCGTCCCTCCATTCACGCCTGTCGCGACACCACTGGAGGCGGGCTGCGCAATGTTGGGGAGTGAGCGGAAGGCGGCCTAACGGTGTGCGGGATCGTAGCCCAGCTTCATGGAGACGGTTGCGAATGGTCCTAGCCGATACCCCAGGAGCAAACAGTGTCCCTAATTTGCTGGGAAGTGGCGGTGCGGTCCCCTACGGCACTGCGTAGGATCCTACGGTCTTGGCGTGCATCCGTGCGTCGCTGCGGTCCGGTCCCAGGTCGACAGGCACTTGCACCTTCCGCCGACCACTGGCGACAACATCGATGTACTGTGGAGACCTCACGCCCCACGTGTTGAGCAATTCGGCGGTACGTCCACCCGGCCTCCCGCATGCCCACTATACGCCCTCGCTCAAAGTCCGTCAACTGCACATACGGTTCACGTCCACGCTGTCGCGGCATGCTACCAATGTTAAAGACTGCGATGGAGCTCCGTATGCCACGGCAAACTGGCTGACACTGACGGCGGCGGTGCACAAATGCTGCGCAGCTAGCGCCATTCGACGGCCAACACCGCGGTTCCTGGTGTGTCCGCTGTGCCGTGCGTGTGATCATTGCTTGTACAGCCCTCTCGCAGTGTCCGGAGCAAGTATGGTGGGTCTGACACACCGGTGTCAATGTGTTCTTTTTTCCATCTCCAGGAGTGTATTTGAGCATCAGTGCTTTGTTTTATCATTTGGAGCTCTGGTGCTTTTCCAACATCGTTACGACAGTTTACAACTGTTCACAGACGGTTCCTAGGTCTACGTTATTCCTTTGTTCTACGTGCACCTTTTGAGACTGCTGCTATTTTGTGTTTCCCGAGAACCTCTAAACTAAAAAAAAAAAAAAAAAAAAAAAAAAAAACACCAGTCCACACCACACAGCTTTGGCGTGTAGTGGACCCCTGATCTGTTCAGCGGAACCCGAGACCTACCCACCCAATGGCGCAGAACGTCTGTGCCTCTGATTCAGACCGTCCGCCCGGCTCTGTAACACAGGTCCCCAATCAGTCCTGTCGACTATGCAGCAAATGGTGAGCTCTGCTTTCATCTCGCAAGCAAGACTGGCAGTCTTTACCGTTTCTGATAACCGATTGAAAGAAGAGAGAATAACTTCTGATCCAAAGCGACACACGTCATTGGTACCGACGTACCTAATTAACCTGACTTATCACTGGGGTAGGCCTGCCATCATTTAAATTACCGATCCCAGACAAAAACATCGAAAGCCTCGGACATGCGGATCGAATCGGATTATTTTTCCGGACACAAACTGTTTGTTGGCCAGCGGCTACGATGTTCCTCAGGTAACGGGGATATCAGGGTGGGGGGGGGGGGGAGGGGGAATGTTTCATTGCCTGCATTTCGGTGCTAATAATGCCAGCGGGTGCGACCATCCTACTGATCAACAGATATAAGTTACACATGAGAGTGAAAAGGATTTGCAAGGTGCATTATAGAGACGTTCATATTCGGACGTAGTGCTAAACTATGGAAACAAAAATTGATGTCAATGAAATCAGTTTTATGCAGTGCAATAAGTAGAAGGCAACTGACATTTAAGACATACAGCAGACTGGCGGGCGGGGCGGTGGTCGGGGTGTATGTGATCGCTCATTCTCGGAGGCTTCCCATTGTCTCAATAAAGCAGTATGGAAAATACAGGGTGTTCCAAAATTGTCTTTAAAACTCCGTTCGCACATATTTCAGACATGGAGATAGGCAGACAAAAAAATTTGTGCAAATGACTCTGAGCACTATGGGACTTAACTTCGGAGGTCATCAGTCCCCTAAAACTTAGAACTACTTAAACCTAACTAATCTAAGGACATTCACAATGCCATGCCCGAGGCAGGATTCGAACCTTTTTCTTTTCACCTCTTCCACTTCAGGCGTTGGCCCCTATCACCCATACTACCCCAAAAACCTATCTAGCCTAAAAAGAAAAACAAAGCAAGTGCCACCGCCACTTTCACCCTAATGCTAACTAGGACGGCCACTCACCACATTTCAGGTTCCGCCCACGAAGAACAAAAATGTTATATGCCTCTGAACATTTTATTAAAAAATAAAAGGAGAAAAGAAAGGGTATAATACTTTTTTATTTGTTGCTCATTTTGTTCTTTATTTGGTTCTTGCGTATTTATTTGGATTCATACGCAGGTCTCCTGTTCT
Organism: Schistocerca gregaria; assembly: GCF_023897955.1. Taxonomy (NCBI): domain Eukaryota; kingdom Metazoa; phylum Arthropoda; class Insecta; order Orthoptera; family Acrididae; genus Schistocerca; species Schistocerca gregaria. The sequence continues at coordinate 694,061,247 of NC_064921.1, read as the reverse complement.
TTTTTTATTTATTTTTATTTACATAGATATCAATGAGCGAACAGACATAGTTAATCAAGCCTGAAAAACTAAAACAGAATGAAGAGAGTAAACATAAATAATATGAAAATAAAGCTACCACTTCGTAGTTAGGCTTCCCAGCGACTGCGCCCACTCATCAAGATTGTTCAATATATGATCGTTTGCATTTCGTTCTGACCTCATCTGCCACTGCCTGTAACATTCCAGCTACACGGCGGGCTGTGAAGGGCACTCCATAGATAGTTTGCGATGCATTGTCAATATCTGGTATGCCCGGAAATAGCATGATGTCTTTCTTGCAAATAGAGCCAGAAGTCTAGGAAATTCTTGCGTCCATCACGACAGAGGTAATGGACCGCATGTCCCCGTATCCAGGTGACGGAGTTGGTTCGAGCCTTGGGGTAAAATGTCTCATCCGGAAACAATAACATGCCTGCAGATATATGCTGCGGCCTAACTCGCAAGAGATAAGCCAGCATCTGCCGCACGAGGTGGCAAACCCGTTCCGCCTCTCCACAGCTGAGGCGGTGCTCGTCAGAATCTACTGTATTACAACCCACACAATTGCGAAATTCTGCCATGTGGATATTGTAGAGACGTTCTTGCGTCACCAGCTTCCCATGAACGACTACGTACCATTGGGAAACAACTTCGGAATCAAGCATGGCATCGTGTACAGTCTTGCACACCACGCGCCACGTACGTAAGGATATTTTAGTTCGACCACATTTAGGGGGCGGCGTTGCAGAATGTCATGATACAGGCGTCGAGTTGTGGCCATTTGTGGTGTCGTGAGCGCTACACTGTAATAACATTGTTCTAAATTGAAATATCCTATATAAAAGAGGGGAGCTGGGGTGTCCTGTAGTGGCACCGGCACTCTTAGTGAAACAGGTCGTAGCGCCGTCAGAAGCAGACTCGTGAGGCCCGTAAGACAACGACGCAGCAGACATAAATGTGAACTAATATAGAGGGCAATGGCCCTATCATTGACGTTGACTAGGCCGAGACCACCTTTTTCCTTGACGAGGGTAAGAGACACGTATCTGATCTTCGGTAACATACCAGCGGTGACGAAGTATCCCAGCGCTGCCATAATGCTACGAGCCAAGGGTTTCGGAATGGGTAGCGTTTGGGCGACATGCGGTATGCGGGACGCAAGGTATACATTGGCATAATACACCCGCTGAACGATGTTGAGGGATCGCAAGCGCTGATTTGCAATTCCGGCCCAAATTTGGTGAAGAAGGCGTCGATAATTGGGCATCGTCGCGCGTCGCATGTCGTTCATGAAATCTAAGCCCAAGCAGCGGACAGTATCACTGAAGCGTAAGGGAGCAATGTGTTCCTGCGGTAGCCCAATCCCGATGCTCATGGCGACAGACTTGTCAACGTTGATTTGGCTACCAGAAGCTGTACCGTAGATTGCAATCCAGTCCAAAGCCGCGACCATACCGTCAGCTCCATGTATGACGATCATCAAGTCATCCGCATAGGCGGTGCAGCGACAGATGGAGCCGCCGAACTCTATCCCAGTGAGCCTGTCTCGGAGACCACACAACAAAGGTTCTAAGGCCAATGCAAATAACAATGTTGATAATGGACATCCCTGTCGTACTGATCGGCGGATCGGCATGGCTGCCGTCATTCTTCCATTAACAAGAACGCGAGAAGTAGCCCCATGCAGAAGGCGTGTCAACACTGTGACAAAGGGGTCGGGGTATTCCATGCGCCGTAGAACGGCCGTGAGGTAAGTGTGGCCCACACGGTCAAAAGCCTGGCTAAAGTCGATAGACGCCAGGGCTGCCGGCAAACGTCTCACCCGTGCAAGGGAGATGAGATCCCTGTAACGACGTAACGCAGTTCTGATGTTGTTGCCCCTCCCCCCCCCCCCCCCCCAAGGACGTCTGATCGATGGACAGGACGTGCAATAGTGTGCCGCGAAAAGATCTTGAACCTTCGATCGTAGCAGCAGCGCGGTTCCGGACTGCACCGCCTAGAACCGCGCGGCCACAACGGCCGGCGCTGTGTTGAAAGTTTCAATTGTCTAGCTTATAGGGAAACTAATTTAAAATCAACTGCAAAATTTGTACCGCAAAAACTAGACAATAACTGGCATACGTAAAATATCCTCGGTTTTCTTGCTGCGTCAATTCGGGATAAAGTCTCAAGCTTTCGACGATATCCTCCACCGTCATCGTCAGGAGCAACTGACTGTCTTCACTGCTGCTGTGGTAGCCTTTTTATATCCCGTGGACGGCTTCTGATTTGTCGGCTTGTGATTGGTCTGCGATTTCGTACTGCTGTCGCAGACGGTGTCAATGTGTGCGCCGGTCGCGCCACCGCTACCCTTGGAACGTAAATATATAAGTGCCGTTGCGAAAGACTTCGTTCCCACATAAGCGACATAAGAAAAACGCGTTAAAAAGTGATTGTTCATCTATATATACACACAAATTTACAGTGCGGCAGCTGATATTAGACTTTTAAAACCAACAAAAAATTGACATTTAATTCCACCGGTACAAAAATTAGTATGTCAGTAAGTAAATACATACTTTGAATGTGGTTTACTTTTATAAATAGACTTTTTATTCAAATCTCCTTGAAACTCTCCCGCCCCCACCCGCTGCCGCGCCTGTATTCCCACGTCCCACCCGGTCTCCACCTCTCCACCCTCCTCACCTTCTCCCAAGGTGGCTTCCACCAGCTCCCTCTCCCTGATGATGACCTCCTCCCCTCCATCTACCCCTCCTACCAACTTTGATCATCCCTCCCTCTTCCTGTGTTTGCTCCCTGGGCACCCTCCCACCCTTCTCTCCCTCTTCCCTCCCTCCTCCATTTCTCCCCACTCCTCCCCCAGGCTTCCCCTCCCCTGTCCCTCTCCTCCTCCCCCCATCTCCTCAGCCATTGGCATCATTGTCCTCCCCTCTCCCCCACCTCACCCTTCTTCCCCTCTCGGCATGTCCCCAGACTCACACACGCTACGTGGACATTCGCGCGCCGGAGATCATCGCCATCAGTGTCTCGTGTGTGCCGTCGTGTTTAGTGTTCAGTGTTCACCGTCACACTCCATCGTTCACCAGTGCCATCGACATCTTCACTGTTTGTCAACAGTTTGTAGTGTGGATTGTCATCGAGTGTGAACGGCTTCATGTTTTTTATGTTGATGTGTACTGCTTTTTCCCTGCCATTTTGTTCCAACCCATGTGTCTTCTCTGTTTTATCATTGTACTCTCTTTGGCTGAAGAGCGGCGTATTCTGGTATTAAAATCACAATAGAGGAAAAAAATCACCTTGAAATAAGGTACTTTATTAGACTTTAAAATGTTTTCAGTCTTAGTCATGTTCCATGCATAAGTGTGTAAATAAAATCACTCAAACCCGATGAGTGAGTGAAAACACTTATATAACTAGCATGGCCGCTGAGACTTGTTTTATTCAGTTGTTTCATTCAATTGAAAAAACCGACTGAACATAAAACAATCGACTGACCAATCGATTGTAAGAAACAGTCGAGTGTCTCATCAATAAATAATCTCACCCTCTGTTATTTCCCGGATCTCGGGAGGTTTCCTCTGAAACGGAACAAGGGACTTCATCTGGCTGAGGGACAGTGTCAGCCACAGACAAGTAACCGAACCTTTTTGCCAGGCTAACTGGGGAGGCTTTTCGTTCGGCCCGACACGGAGTCTTTTGCAGCCCGCCACTCCACGAGGTAATTTCCCACTCGGCCATGGGTGAGCAGTCAACCTCAATGTAAGCACAAACTGGGCTGGCCATCTGTGTTGACCGGTCGTCGAACTCGTGCGTCGTGCTGGCCATCCATTGGATACACAAGGCCGGCCCACAACAGCGGTACCCTCCACTACAGCGTCAAGTTGTAACAGAAGCCGTCACAGGCTGAAGCTGAGAGAAGAGTGTCACCAACTGAGCTCGCATCATCACATAGCAATGACAGTCCCTATCCACATTAAGGATCGTGGAGAACTACATTACCCAGCCGGCCGCTGTGGGCGAGCGGTTCTAGGCGTTTCAGGCCGGAACTGCGCTGTTGCTACGGTCGCAGGTTCGAATCCTGCCCTGAGCACGGATGTGTGTGATGTCCTTAGGTTAGTTAGGATTAAGTAGTGCTACGTCCAGGGGATTGATGGCCTCAGATGTTAAGTCCCGTAGTGCTCAGAGCCATATGAACCATTTTGAGAACTACATTACACAGACAAACAAAAGAGTATCGACACGGTCTACAGAAGTCTACTGCAGACACTGACGGAAACGCAAAAAGTGTGTCTGATAAATTAGATTAACTCTACTGTAGCACACACGTGAGACTAAAGAATTCACTCATTATTAGGGACTTGTAAAATGTCACACAATCCTTTTACTTTCCAACACAAACGAAAACGCGTGGACTCTGTGTATTAAGTGTTAAATTAACACGAAAAATTCAAAAACTGAACTACTAAAGTACACAGATGAAACTATATAATTCGCGCCTGGTTAAGAATTCTTTAAAATGCCCCAAAATTGGCTACCTCCTGAAAGTTCCCCTTAGAAAAATTGTACAAGACTGTGCTTAAACTGACACACAATATTTTTAGCGCAACGCAATCTGACTTTCAAAAATCCCTACAAAAGAACGGCCCTTACTAACATTAACCTATACGTTTCACAAATCACTTACCTCACAAAAATCTTCGTTACTCGAACTACTGCAATACAGCGAGAGCCACTACTGCCAGCTAAATAAAAGATTCAAACTACTGAAGGCACTAACTACTGACAGGCATAGTTAGGAAATGAAAGATTTTGATAGAGAACAAACAATGTATTTACCTTAATAGTGTTCAAAAGTCATAATATATATAGCAGTTCATGACATCCAGTCTTACAAATTTCAAAATTTCGCCATTTCTCTTCCCACATCCACCGCTGCTGGCGGCTCACCTCCAACTGCGCAACGCTACGCGCTGTTAACAGCCAACAGCCCAACACTACAATGGCAGACAACAATGAAAACTAGCCACAGACTGCACACAGCACAGCCAGTGATTTTTATACAGAGCGCTACGTGGCGTTACCAATAAGAAAACCTAAACAGCCTACTTACACTCCCTATTGCTGTTTGTGTCTCGGCCGGCGGCTGCTGGCTGAAATAATGAACCAATGTTTCCTCGTAAAAAGGTGAAAGGAAACATTTAAAATACAACTTGCAAAAATCAGGAGCTACCTGCCATAAATTATGCAGTCCAAATTTATCTAGATGTTTTACTGAAACTTTAGGAATGTGTGTGTTACGTAAAGCAGGCTCAGTGATCGGTGCCTTCCCAATGATTCCTCCAAGATCAACTTGATGTCATCAGCTAGAAACCAGAATTTTTTTCTGTCACTTATGAAATTACCACCATCTGACAGATATGCAAAGTCATAGATGTATGATAGTGGAAGAAGCACTTACAGGATTTCAATAATTAAAAAAAGATTACTTAGACGAGTCAATGGGACAGGAATTTATTGAAAATTTACAGATGGCTTAGCCTCTTTCGTAGCTCTTAATTGATTTTGAGAATTTCTCCCGCAGTGATGAAATGGGAAGATGGCGTGCCGCCTCTGGCTATGAGAAGAGTGAAAGAATGGTTGCACCGAACTGTATATCAAATACATCGAAGGAATTATGCTCTCTACCAATAACTAACTGCATTTTTCCTCCTAGGTGTCATATGGTATCAAAAGAGAGGGCTTGAACTTCAAACATACCTTTTAAGGTGGCAGTATTGTAACAGGTAGTGAGAATATGATCATCGGTAAGCGATCAGTTTTTGTGTAATTATTACACATCACTCTTCTAAAAAAGTAATTATTTGCTTAGTTGTTCCGAACACATACTATCACCATTTTATAAGAACTATAATAGCTCTAAATGCATTGTATGAGATTTAATCTTCAAGCGCTAGCAGAATTGAAGAAGTCTGCATGTGCAGAGCATTAATGAGCGTCATTATGGTTGTTCTGTAAACATAATAACTGATTAGATAAAGATGTACGTTCATAAACCCCTTCATCCGCCATGGAGCTACAACAAGAACTGCGTTATAGGCTGCTCTTTATGTTTCTCTGCAGCTTACCCATTTGAAGTTAATGCAGATAGAAATTTCACAGAGCAACGTATCATATCAAGACGAATAATAACTCGTAATATGGTAAATGTCAGAGTGAGTTACTGAGGGTTTAGTTACGTATCTCGGCGCTGAGTTGTAGAGAAGCCACTAAAGTAAGAACCTACTACCTTCTAGCGAGTAACATTCACCCCTCTTTTCAATTTACTTGCCTCGAGGCCTGTCGTAAAAAATACAGTTTCAGCTCTTACCACCAAGTGTATATTGCATTCTCTAAGAGCCCCTTGCAAGATATAGCAGCATATGAAGGCGAACAGACCACTCAGCGATCGGTTCACCTTCTGGCTGATTCTAAAAACGTGACATATTCTTATCTTAGACCAATAGGGGTATTATGCAATTAGGAATAGAAAATACAGGAGGAATAAGAAATGTTTCAGGAGCTGGTAGTATAGACTAATTCAAATCAAAAATTCAATGTAGCAGTTGATTAGTTTTTATTGACTTAAATATGCTGTTGATAACGGAGGTAATATTTAATTTGGAATGTTGGTACTACAGTTTCAAGAGGTTTAGTTAGCGACTGACATTTCTGTCTCAATGTTTGAGTTGTAAAGATTTGCTTGAATTTACAAACTGAATTTTAGAACTGTGACTGTGAGCTGTTGGCCACTTCCACGGTAACCTTCGAACACGACGCAAGTTTTCAAAATTGCTGGGTCTACCAATATGGTATTTGTATAGGGGTTTTGTAATGGTAGATAGTGCAGTACACGACTTCCTAATAGAAGACTACCAGGTTCAACAGTGTTTACTAGTTATTTCACAAAACTACGCGAGACTGATACGATAACTAATAGTCATATCTTATCTGAACGTGGATATCAAGAGAGTGTCTTTGAAGTGCAAGACAGTGTTCTGTAGACAGTCACTGAACAAACATACGTAGAATGTCTATACGTAAATAAGAATACGTCAGACATTCCGTGTGCATTGCTCCAGTCATTATCATTTACAGTGGATTCAACGCCTTCGAGAAGGTGATGAACGTAATCTATTGGAATATTGTTATTGGCTAATTGCAAATCGCCGAGAAATAACATAATCCTATTTATTAATGAAGCCACTTTGGGTCATAACAGAGTAAACGAAACTCGTAGCTCACATCAATGGTCCGACGGAAAATTATATGCCTTTGTGGAGACAGATTTTAGAAATTTCGATAAGGCTGTGGCGTGAGATGTTAGACAATCAGTTGAGTGGGCGTTTACTATTATCGCAACGTCCTAAATGAATTTTCAGCATTATAGGAAGAGGTTCTCTCGGCTACAAGGATGGGTATGTTCTCCCAGCATGGCAAGGACGCTGCACTTTCTAGTCGCCACACGACACAACTACTATATCTAACATTTCTCGGAAGGTGGATCGGCAAAAAGTTTCGTGGCCACCAAGGTCTCGGGCCGTCAACCCCATTCGACTTTTGCCTATGGGGATGGTTCAAAGACGTAGTAGACAAAAAAAAATGTGAACACGAGAGACAGTTACGAACAGTTCTGCTCTCATAAAAGAGCGTCAAGAAGCCCTCACGTGGTGTTACCAAATTTAGAAAGTAGCTTAAAGTTAAGGGTGATGTTTATAAAAATAAATTTTGACTTAATGATTTGCCTATGTTACAACTTCAGAGAGTATTTGTGTTAAATTCTAAGAGCAGTAGCTCCGTAGCCATTAAAAATTACAAATATCGTGAATGCTTCATTCGACTTTGTCTGTACTACGACCTTCAAAAACATTTAGAAGAGATCCGGGAAAAGTGGTCATGTCGAGCAAGGGGGCCATTGGGTTTCCTCTGGGATGGAAAATGGAATCGAGCGTTTGGCGTCATTGGCCGGGAGGCCCCTTGCGGGGCCGGTCTGGCTGCCTTGGTGCAGGTCGTATTACATTCGACGCCTTATTGGGCGACCTGCGCGCCGGGTGTGTATCAAATGGCGATGAAGACAGCACAACACCCACTCCATGAGCGGAGAAAATAGCCGACAAAACCGGGAATCGAACACGGGCCCGTAGGACGGAAATCCGTCACGCTGACCTCATTTATTTTTTCCTTCAAATTGGTCGTTGTGTTTCGTCGTTGCGTACGTCACATGACATCCGTTGAAGTTCATTGTTGATCCTTTCACTCAGTTTTTTTTATTACAGAAGCCAACCAGCTGTCTGACCGAACTTGCTGAGCTGCCGTGGCGGCGAGCACTCAGCTATCGGCGCGGACTCCTCGGGGATACAAGGTGTTGACATGATGCGAGAAATGGTTTAACGTGTTATCTCTGGAGGGCCGAGACACACCTTGTAGTCAAACGTGTTTCCTGTATCGCTCCTCGAAGTTATAATTAATATTTTTCGTGGATTTTAGTCATCCTGACGTAAGGTAAGTGGTAAGTTTGTACACTCCTGGAAATGGAAAAAAGAACACATTGACACCGGTGTGTCAGACCCACCATACTTGCTCCGGACATTGCGAGAGGGCTGTACAAGCAATGATCACACGCACGGCACAGCGGACACACCAGGAACCGCCGTGCTGGCCGTCGAATGGCGCTAGCTGCGCAGCATTTGTGCACCGCCGCCGTCAGTGTCAGCCAGTTTGCCGTGGCATACGGAGCTCCATCGCAGTCTTTAACATTGGCAGCATGCCGCGACAGCGTGGACGTGAACCGTATGTGCAGTTGACGGACTTTGAGCGAGGGCGTATAGTGGGCATGCGGGAGGCCGGGTGGACGTACCGCCGAATTGCTCAACACGTGGGGCGTGAGGTCTCCACAGTACATCGATGTGGTCGCCAGTGGTCGGCGGAAGGTGCACGTGCCCGTCGACCTGGGACCGGACCGCAGCGACGCACGGATGCACGCCAAGACCGTAGGATCCTACGCAGTGCCGTAGGGGACCGCACCGCCACTTCCCAGCAAATTAGGGACACTGTTGCTCCTGGGGTATCAGCGAGGACCATTCGCAACCGCCTCCATGAAGCTGGGCTACGGTCCCGCACACCGTTAGGCCGTCTTCCGCTCACGCCCCAACATCGTGCAGCCCACCTCCGGTGGTGTCGCAACAGGCGTGAATGGAGGGACGAATGGAGACGTGTCGTCGTCGCTTCTGCCTTGGTGCCAATGATGGTCGTATGCGTGTTTGGCGCCGTGCAGGTGAGCGCCACAATCAGGACTGCATACGACCGAGGCACACAGGGCCAACACCCGGCATCATGATGTGGGGAGCGATCTCCTACACAGGCCGTACACCTCTGGTGATCGTCGAGGGGACACTGAATAGTGCACGGTACATCCAAACCGTCATCGAACCCATCGTTCTACCATTCCTAGACCGGCAAGGGAACTTGCTGTTCCAACAGGACAATGCACGTCCGCATGTATCCCGTGCCACCCAACGTGCTCTAGAAGGTGTAAGTCAACTACCCTGGCCAGCAAGATCTCCGGATCTGTCCCCATTGAGCATGTTTGGGACTGGATGAAGCGTCGTCTCACGCGGTCTGCACGTCCAGCACGAACGCTGGTCCAACTGAGGCGCCAGGTGGAAATGGCATGGCAAGCCGTTCCACAGGACTACATCCAGCATCTCTACGATCGTCTCCATTGGAGAATAGCAGCCTGCATTGCTGCGAAAGGTGGATATACACTGTACTAGTGCCGACATTGTGCATGCTCTGTTGCCTGTGTCTATGTGCCTGTGGTTCTGTCAGTGTGATCATGTGATGTATGTGACCCCAGGAATGTGTCAATAATGTTTCCCCTTCCTGGGACAATGAATTCACGGTGTTTTTGTTTCAATTTCCGGGAGTGTATATTTATTGTGGACACGGATATGACTTTCCTTTTTAATGAAATTGTGTTGAAAGTGTCATATCCTGACTACATAATCCTACGTTAATTACTGAAATTTCGGCGATGCTGTTAGAGAGCATACGGGCAAAGTGGTCGTGTCGGCGGTGACTTGTGGCCACTTTGCACCCCCTCCCTTCCCCCCTTCCCCCCCTCCTCCCCCCACCGAAGGCACCGATAGTATAGGAGGAGAGAGAACGTTACTCACAGGAAGTCCTTACAAGAGTGATCTAGAAAAGAAAAAGGAAACACCAAGAAGGAAGAACGGAAACCAGTCGAAGAGAACAAAGTCAGAAGAAAGGAGGGTACAAAGTGCAGGAAACCCAACCCTAGAAGCGCTATTTTTAACGACAACGATGAAAACAGAGAGTGCATGTACTGCGAAGAAAAATTTTCAAATTTAAGGACAGAAGAGCAATGGACTTTTAGCCAGTTGAGTTGTCTCTGGGTCCACGAACACTGAACAGGAGGTGAGAAACACAGTTTAACTTTATTTGTGCAAAAATGTAGAAAATTTATTTCGAACCATGTTTTACAATAAAATATATTTTGTTCTTCATTAAACCGGTTTTTTATTCATTATTTTTGTGTTTAAAACTATGCATCGGGCAAGGTGGTCATTTTGCCACTTTGTGGAAGCTGAAAATTGTTTAAAGTACTTAATTTGATTTTAAGATAATTAAACTACTCAATATTTTACTTCAGTAGTTGCAGATTATAGTCACTCATTTGTATGCTTTTCGATGTGCTTCTGGTCAGCTTAAAAATTGGGAATTGTTTAGCCTGGCCATTTTGCCCAGTTGTCCCCTACTATTCGCTCTAAAACGCCTTGTACTGCTGCAATAAATTCAATCCAATATGAGTCAAATCGTCGCTTAAAACTATTAAGAATAATACAAAGTTATTTTAGACTTTGCTGTTACACTTAAAACGGGCTGATTAACTTCTGCATAGAAAACGAATGCATCACAGAAAACTTCAAGCTGATTCGATTTGTATACAAAAAATTTTCTTAACAAAAAGAAAAAGGATATAAAATGCAATGGCGCTGTTTTTCGTCCTCCATCTTGGATAAATTAAGAAACCTATATCACGAAAGTAGCATAATGAATGGCCTGAAAAACGTGGTAATGTAGACAGTCGTCCCGCTTTCCGTAGATTTGGGTACACTGTGTCCAACATAGTAACGAGCACTGAGATTTTTGAGATTACTCTTTTGACGGTGATGTATCAATGACAGTGTCTCACGTTTTCCGAAGAGTCAACGTACCAACCAGATTCATACTTTCTGACGCTGAGGTTAATATAATCCAAACAACACACCAAGATATAGGAACATCCTTTGAAGTGTCTCGTCTCAGTGATGTGAATTCAATGGAGGGCGAGGTAATCACAGCTGGACACAATCCAAAAACAAATTGAAACGTTGAAGTTTAATTTGAACCTTTTCATTGTTAACAAATGCGACATCATAGAATATTTTGGGATTACCGCCACCGATATTTCATGGATATCTTAAAAATTCTAAGTGCGCATTGACTATGTGCTACGACTGAAGCAACGATAGATGTTCTCTGAACGTGCTGTACAAGTGGCAGCCACTATGCCCGTACATCGCCAGGGCCGAGGCGACTTCGAGCCATGATCTGAGGTTACAAGATGTAAAAGTTGTGATTTCTTTTCTGCTTCTGAGGCCAGAGCAAATGCCTAATTACGCATGTCGTAGTTTTAAGTTATCTCAAAGCCAAAAATATCCTTAACAATTCGTAATGAACGTCGCATAGGTAAGAGGGTGTTGGCAGCAAGATACCATATCGGTTAATGGCGATATCATGGACATGAAAGAAGGACGGCGCCCTTGTGTGTGGGTAATCTACTGCACAACCATCCCGCCCAGAATTTGTGAAATGAGAAGCACATAATTCATCTAGGTAGTCCTACAATTGAATCACCCAATCACCCACCATAACTATGAATCTTCAATATTACATGTCAACAGGGAACTTTACAACTACTACGTCTTAGAGTCAGGATGCCCAAATTTGCAAGAGCTGAACAACATAAACTGTGTTGAACACGAAAAACAAACTACATTTTGAACATTTATATGTATTTACAGGAGCGTCAGAGTCGAATTTTGGTCTCAGTTATACTGAATGAAGTACGTTCAGTGAAGCAACTGATGTGTGTAATTGCTCGCAGATCTCCTCAGCACTTAGCTATGTCACAGCTATTGGTCATAGTAGTAGCCGTAGATTTATTCACCCGTAGATCTCTCTTTACAAGGTTATTGGACATGTCAAAATATCCACAAGGTTAGACTAATTTAAAAGAAACTGATTCGTATACATAAATATTTACAGACTTCTAGTTAGAGAAAATGACAATATTTACTCCTGGTATACAATATTTCTTTTACAAATAACTTATTGATTAATGTAATATCACATTGTTCAATGATATCTCACAAACAGTTGTAAGACGTCGTGGTCTCCTGACCTTCACTGCTTCCATATTCCGCACATAAAGACGCTTCATTCGAACACAAACTCGATAAGATAAAGTCAATGTTGTATGATTTCATGTAAACGATATGCTAATAACAAGTAAATCGCAGGTGCGCACCAAATTGCAATACTCGGGACTGGCGCACACACACACATTCAAGACATGACAGTCACCAAAGCTTTTAGTTCGGGAGAGGCAGACCACACGCCGGGGGGCCGGTCCATTCAGAGGCAGGATTCGAACCTGCGACCGTAGGAGTCACGACGTTCCGGACTGAAGTGCCTAGAACCGTACGGCCACCATGGCCGGCGTAGAGCAGACAGCATTTGCCTGAGTGAAACGGAGAACTGCCCCATGTTCGGCTTAAAAGCAAATTCCGCTACATTGTGTCGGAGCGCCCAGCATACGCATTCTTTCGAAACATAGCACGCAGTTTCATAGGTTTTCACAGAGAGACAGTAAACGTCAAACGCCGATGCTCCAGATATCCAGATTGGTCGCCTTAAACGAAACGTCATTCTCCCGTTTTAGAAGAGCAATGCTGATTGGCAGACGATATTCCTGATGCCTTGAGCTGAAGGATTAATGGAAGAGACCAATAGACATACCCCTCCACGTCTGGCCTGGAGAGAGGCCTTTCCACTGTTGCTCTCGGAGCGAGAACACATAATGAGAGCGTGTGCGCTCGTATGTGTACTTATAGAGCGAGGAACAAGTCTCTCCTCAGTACTTTACTAGGAGAGCACCTCTGTCGAGAGGGAATCAGAGTGCAACTCTATACTGAGTCCTTGCGATTAAGCGTTGTTCACTGTGTTGGCCACCAGACTTATTGAGCGGTGTGAACGGACAAAGTTATAGTTAAACACCTGCAAGCGAATTTTTAGTGGGATCGCGCTGGACTGGTTACCTGAGCGGTGTACCACGCCAATAGTTAGACTAGGGGCGAATAGAAGTCGTTGACTTCATCAATGCTTACGGTATTGTGCGCTACAGCTGTTGCGAGCCCCATATTTCCTCCACAAGTGTACACTTCACTGCATTTCACACACGACAGCCTCGACCGTACCTAGCAACATTCTAACGGATAATTATTCAAGTTGAGTAGGTGTGGCTCTCAGCCATTCTGCCAAGTCAATAACAATCTTAAACTTTATATAGAAATTTCATTAGCAAATACCATCCTTAAGAGGTAATTTCACATTCCGAAAAGAACCAGCAAATAACTTGTTAAATTCATAACTAAAAGTTCCATTGTGATTTCTCAGAATTTTTGCAAAACAAAAAATCGTTAGTTTCATGTTTTTCTTACACTAACTAGCACTACTCCCGTACCCAAGTATCTCACTAGTTACGTAAGAAATTTTGTGAATTTTCGTGTCATTTCCTTACAGCGAACGACTCCAGAAGATATTTATTGCTGGAAGATTTCAGGCATTTCTCTTTAGAACGTTAGGGGCGTCTGTCTGACTTCTGTAGTAGTGTGTGTGTGTGTGGGGGGGGGGGGGGGGGGGCAATTGCATCTTGCAGGTGCCACAGGGTAAAGGGTACACCTCACATTAATCCGTTGACAGAATAGCACACACACGTCGCTCACACAGTTAATGCATACTGCACACTGCACATTGAAGCCCATGAACATTTTTAAAATCATTGAACATGTTCAGAGTTACGATGGAGCTGTCGATTTTGCTGATCACTTGAATGTATTACAATCAAGAGTCATGAACACGTTCTTTACTGCAATGTTCGTAATACGTTTCGTTCACCAATTAAACCCTTGAAATTTCAAGCCATGTCACAGACCAAGCAGTTGGTGCATTAGATCGTCAAAACGTTCTCAACTGGAGAGAGATCCGACGACATTTCTGGTCAAAATAGTGTTTGTCAAACTCGAAGACAAGAAAAATGGAAACTGTCGCAGTGCGTGGCAGGGCATTATCTTGCTTAATTGTAAACCCAGAATCGCTTGCCGCGAAGGAAAACAAAACTGGGCATACCGCTATGATACAACGGTGCTGCGGATGACAACCAAAGGGATTCTGCTGTGATATGAAATGGCAACCACGACCATCATACCTGGTTGTCGAGCTGTATGGTGTGTTACAATCAAGTTCGGATCACACCGCAGTCGGGGGCGTCTCCAGAAATGTCTTCACTTGTCATCGGGGCTCATTTCGAAGCAGGACTCATCACCGAAGATAATTCGGCTCCAGTCAATGAGATTCCAGGTCGTAATGATAAGTGAAGGCGTGTCTGAGGACGTCCCGGCAGCAGGGACTGTGAATTGTCACTCGGCATGCAACCCTCACAACCAAGAGTGATGGTCTGGGGTGCCACTTCTCTTCATAACAGGACGCCTTTGGTTATTATCCGCGGCACGCTTACTGTACAGCGGTACGTCGACGACATTCTACGTCCCGTTTTGCTGACCTTCGTGGCAAGCCAGCCAGGACGTACATTCAGCAAAGTAACGCCCACTCGCACATGGCGAAAGTTTCCACTGCTTGTCTTCGTGGTTGCCAAACCCTACCTTGGCAAGCAAGGTCGCCGGATTTCTCCCCAACACTCGGAGCATTATCGGCACGGCCCACCAACCATATCGGGATTTTGATGATCCAAAGCGCCAATCCAGCACGATATCCATTAAACTCTATAAACCAATGACAAGCCAAGTAACTGCTATGATAAGGGCCAGAGGTGGAACAGCGCGTTATTGACTTCATCAGCTTGTCAAGCTCTTTGACTTGAAACAATCCAACTTTTCTGAAGTTGTAATTGTTAGTTTGACTGTGCATGTACGTCACACCTACCAATTTACGTCTGATTCGGATAACGAAACGTTCCGTACGCGCCAATGTCTCGTTTGTTCAAGTGCTCTGCAAACTATCGAACGCATTACCATACTCTTTCCTAAGTGATCATCTTTAAAACAGAAACAGTGAAAATATATATCTCATGATGATGATGAACAGCTTTTGGTAGGGAGTATGCCTTTACCGCACGCGGATGAGTTCTTCAATTCTGCGAGACATCCTCTGGAAAAGATCATCTCAGAGTATGAGGTCCCAGTCCTCAATGGCAGCTTCAGTGACGTCAGGTGGATTCGGACGCTGTGCAATGGCCACCTTTAACAGGTCCCATGCATGCTGAAGATTGCGCGGCTCAATACGTTCGGTTGATGCATCTTCGAATATACCGAGACACTGGTAGATTACGGTGCTGTCTTGCATTGTCATCGACTAGGATAAAGTGTCACCTTCTTCACGTCTATAGGGCGTTACAATCACTTGTAGGGTCAAATTGCCATAGACTGGAATTAGAGGGGTCCACCGTCCCATTATTATTGCCGCACAGAACGTTACACTTCCACCTGCGAAAGGACGGACTTCCTGAACATATTCGCGTTGCTGGTGTCGTCTGCCGCTTCTATAAGCCCTAACATGTCTAGTATCCGGTCGCAAACCGATTCTGATCTTGGCAGCAAACACGACATTACTCCATTGTGCAATGTTCCACTGTGCACGTGCAAGAGCACAGATCCTTCAATTGCGTCTTCTGAAAAGAAGACCACCCTGGTGCAATCTTCAACGCACTCTTTGATCTGAGATATGAATCCTTGTTGCCCGAGAGAAGTCATTTCCAATATTCCTGGCAGGTAATATTGGGAGCCTGCGAGCCGACAGTTAGAGGAAACGATTGTGCATTGGTGTTGTCATACGAGGATGGCTACTGCGAGGTCTATCGTTCGAAAAAAAAAAGGTTCAAATGGCTTTGAGTACTATGGGACTTAACTTCTGAGGTCATCACTCCCCTAGACCGTAGAACTGCTTAAACCTAACTAACCTAAGGACATCATACACATCCATGCCCGAGGCAGGATTCGAACCTGCAACCGTAGCGGTCGCGCGGTTCCAGACTAAAGCGCCTAGAACCGCTCGGCCACTCTGGCCGGCTCTATCGTTCGAATTTTCTGTCTCTCTGTACTTTATCCACACCTTAAGCACACCAATTTGGGTGACATGTAACAGATCGGCAACATTTTGCTGAGTATGACCTGATGAAAGTGGAGCCAATATTCTGGCTCTGTCAAAGTGTTGTATGCCTCTGCGTGGCATGTTACTGCAGTTCTGAACACAAAGTGAATGAAGCTACTGTTGATACTCGACTGCTCGTGATGTGTCGCTGCGGCAGCGGTATGTTCACGTGACTGGTAAATGGCCACAAAGCATGGCAATAGTAAACATTATTCAGGATATGTGTTCTAACTGGATAATGCATGAATTGCCTACGTCAGTGAAATCTCTAGTATCGTAGACTGCATTTTACGACAGTATTCCAAACTTTTGTTGTAGAGTGCATATATCAGTGTGCACTGTATTTCGTTTCTGCGATTAATCTTCATAATAATACTAGCTTCTGACAAAGTTATCAGCATTTAGTGTTGCTATACGAGTGAAAGTTTCGCCTGCTAAATGTGAGTCTTTGTTCACCCTCGTATTTGCTTCATAACGCGTGATCTTAGTAATATGTTTCAATGATGGGCATCTGTAATTTTAAGTGGCTTATAATTCAGTTCTTTCAACTTTAAATTATGTTTTATATACTGGGTGGTGTTAAGTATTTTGGCTTGGTTGTAAGACCTCGCAGTTCAGCCGTGGAACTCTAAATGTGGAAAAAAGTTACACTATTACAAAACCGTCGAAGATTTTACTACAAATTTTATTCGTGCTAATGGCCTTGTCACCGTACTAAGACCTGTTCACGTTAGATGACCGACGTTAAGCACTGTCGGGCTTGGCTAGACTTTGGATGGGTAACCGTCCGAGTCTACCGAGCGCTGTTGGGAAGCGGGGTGCATTCAGCCATTGTGGGGCCCCACAAAGGGGCTATCTGATTGACGAGTACCATCCCCAGTTACGAAAGCTGACAACGGCGAGAAGAGCTGTGTGCTAATCGTATGTTCCTCCATATTCGCATCCAGTGACACCTCTCGGTTGAGGATGACACGGAGGTTGGGTTTTCTGAGGCTTGCCCGGACGGACTTCAATTCATATTTTATTCAAAGTAAGTCATAATTTATAGTCTATCCACTAAGTAACTTCAGTTATAAGGTCTCCAGTGTTATTTCACATACAAAATAAGTACAAAATGCACCTATTACCGACAGTACTAGATAGGCGAGAACCGCGAATTGGTACCAGCTGCAATTGTGAATTTTACGAGGGTTTAGTAATCTAGCCTACCCCCATGAACCATGCACCTTGCCGTTGGTGGGGAGGCTTGCGTGCCTCAGCGATACAGATGGCCGTACCGTAGGTGCAACCACAACGGAGGGGTATCTGTTGAGAGGCCAGACAAACGTGTGGTTCCTGAAGAGGGGCAGCAGCCTTTTCAGTAGTTGCAGGGGCAACAGTCTGGATGATTGACTGATCTGGCCTTGCAACATTAACCAAAACGGCCTTGCTGTGCTGGTACTGCGAACGGCTAAAAGCAAGGGGAAACTACAGCCGTAATTTTTCCCGAGGACATGCAGCTTTACTGTATGATTAAATGATGATGGCATCCTCTTGGGTAAAATATTCCGGAGGTAAAATAGTCCCCCATTCGGATCTCCGGGCGGGGACTACTCAGGAGGATGTCGTTATCAGGAGAAAGAAAACTGGCGTTCTACGGATCGGAGCGTGGAATGTCAGATCCCTTAATCGGGCAGGTAGGTTAGAAAATTTAAAAAGGGAAATGGATAGGTTAAAGTTAGATATAATGGGAAATAGTGAAGTTCGGTGGCAGGAGGAACAAGACTTCTGGTCAGGTCACTACAGGGTTATAAACACAAAATCAAATAGGGGTAATGCAGGAGTAGGTTTAATAATGAATAGGAAAATAGGAATGCGGGTAAGCTACTACAAACAGCATAGTGAACGCATTATTGTGGCCAAGATAGATACGAAGCCCACACCTACTACAGTAGTACAAGTTTATATGCCAACTAGCTCTGCAGATGATGAAGAAATTGAAGAAATGTACGATGAAATAAAAGAAATTATTCAGATAGTGAAGGGAGACGAAAATTTAATAGTAATGGGTGACTGGAATTCGAGTGTAGGAAAAGGGAGAGAAGGAAACATAATAGGTGAATATGGATTGGGGCCAAAAAATGAAAGAGGAAGCCGCCTAGTAGAATTTTGCACAGAGCACATCTTAATCATAGCTAACACTTGGTTTAAGAATCATGAAAGAAGGTTGTATACGTGGAAGAACCCTGGTGATACTAAAAGGTATCAGATAGATTATATAATGGTAAGACAGAGACTTAGGAACCAGGTTTTAAGTTGTAAGACATTTCCAGGGTCAGATGTGGACTCTGACCACAATCTATTGTTTATGACCTGTAGATTAAAACTGAAGAAACTGCAAAAATGTGGGAAATTAAGGAGATGGGACCTGGATAAACTGAAAGAACCAGAGGATGTACAGAGTTTCAGGGAGAGCATAAGGGAACAATTGACATGAATAGGGGAAAGAAATACAGGAGAAGAAGAATGGGTAGCTCTGAGGGATGTAGTAGTGAAGGCAGCAGAGGATAAAGTAGGTACAAAGACGAGGGCTGCTAGAAATCCTTGGGTAACAGAAAAAATATTGAATTTAATTGATGAAAGGAGAAAATATAAAAATGCAGTAAATGAAGCAGGCAAAAAGGAATACAAACGTCTCAAAAATGAGATCGACAGGAAGTGCAAAATGGCTAAACAGGGATGGCTAGAGGACAAATGTAAGGATGTAGAAGCTTATCTCACTAGGGGTAAGATAGATACTGCCTATAGGAAAATTAAAGAGACCTTTGGAGAAAGGAGAACCACGTGTATGAATATCAAGAGCTCAGATGGCAGCCCAGTTCTAAGCAAAGAAGGGAAGGCAGAAAGGTGGAAGGAGTATATAGAAGGTTTATACAAGGGCGATGTACTTGACGACAATATTATGGAAATGGAAGAGGATGTAGATGAAGACGAAATGGGAGATACGATACTGCGTGAAGAGTTTGACAGAGCACTGAAAGACCTGAGTCGAAACAAGGCCCCCGGAGTAGACAACATTCCATTAGAACTACTAACGGCCTTGGGACAACCAGTCCTGACAAAACTCTACCAGCTGGTGAGCAAGATGTATGAGACAGGCGAAATACCCTCAGACTTCAAGAAGAATATAATAATTCTAACCCCAAAGAAAGCAGGTGCTGACAGATGTGAAAATTACCGAACTATCAGTTTAATAAGCCACGGCTGCAAAATACTAACGCGAATTCTTTACAGACGAATGGAAAAACTGGTAGATGCAGACCTCGGGGAGGATCAGTTTGGATTCCGTCGAAATGTTGGAACACGTGAGGCAATACTGACCTTACGACTTATCTTAGAAGAAAGATTAAGAAAAGGCAAACCTACGTTTCTAGCATTTGTAGACTTAGAGAAAGCTTTTGACAATGTTGACTGGAATACTCTTTTTCAAATTCTAAAGGGGGCAGGGGTAAAATACAGGGAGCGAAAGGCTATTTATAATTTGTACAGAAACCAGATGGCAGTCATAAGAGTCGAGGGGCATGAAAGGGAAGCAGTGGTTGGGAAAGGAGTGAGACAGAGTTGTAGCCTCTCCCCGATGTTATTCAATCTGTATATTGAGCAAGCAGTAAAGGAAACAAAAGAAAAATTTGGAGTAGGTATTAAAATTCATGGAGACGAAGTAAAAACTTTGAGGTTCGCCGATGACATTGTAATTCTGTCAAAGACGGCAAAGGACTTGGAAGAGCAGTTGAACGGAATGGACAGTGTCTTGAAAGGAGGATATAAGATGAACATCAACAAAAGCAAAACGAGGATAATGGAATGTAGTCAAATTAAATCGGGTGATGTTGAGGGAATTAGACTAGGAAATGACACACTTAAAGTAGTAAAGGAGTTTTGCTATTTAGGAAGTAAAATAACTGATGATGGTCGAAGTAGAGAGGATATAAAATGTAGACTGGCAATGGCAAGGAAATCGTTTCTGAAGAAGAGAAATTTGTTAACATCGAATATAGATTTATGTATCAGGAAGTCGTTTCTGAAAGTATTTGTTTGGAGTGTAGCCATGAAACATGGACGATAACTAGTTTGGACAAGAAGAGAATAGAAGCTTTCGAAATGTGGTGCTACAGAAGAATGCTGAAGATTAGATGGGTAGATCACGTAACTAATGAGGAGGTATTGAATAGGATTGGGGAGAAGAGACGTTTGTGGCACAACTTGACTAGAAGAAGGGATAGGTTGGTAGGACATGTTTTGAGACATCAAGGGATCACAAATTTAGCATTGGAGGGCAGCGTGGAGGGTAAAAGTCGCAGAGGGAGACCGAGAGATGAGTACACTAAGCAGATTCAGAAGGATGTAGGCTGCAGTAGATACTGGGAGATGAAGCAGCTTGCACAGGATAGAGTAGCATGGAGAGCTGCATCAAACCAGTCTCAGGACTGAAGACAACAACAACAACAACATAGTAATCTAGGGTTAAAGATAGTCCATTTCGACTGTGTATTCACAGCCACCACGGCTGAATAGTAAATCTTACTTCTTTTCTTCTTATATAGGGTTAGAATTAAGTTTGTCAATGATAATTCACTATCTTACAACATTTTTTCTAATTTCTTGAATCCATGTTGAAATTTCATAACTTTGTCCCGTAGAAAACGTATCAATTGAATATGTGCAGCACATCGCTCAAGAGTCACACTGCTCACGCATGTTTTAGAATTCACTTTTTGTAAGTAATTTTCAGCAGTTAATGTAAGTTTAATGTTCATCCAACACTCCAAGATCATCCGAAGGTGGAAACGTAAATTAGCATCTGGTTACTTCTGTCATTAGAAATTATTCTCTCATGTTACAAGAGGTAACTGCTAGTAAGATACTAGAGCTGGTTAGACCTATAATATGCACCATTATCACACTCTGAGGTCTTGTAGCGTGTGGGTTTACAGTTTCCTCTACATATTCAATGGTCAAGTGGTATTACGACAGAGCTACTTTCCTTCGTTGTTGCGCTGTGTAGAAGCTTTGTCATCTTATTACCAGTGAAATGTCAGATCGCGTTAACTATAAATCATATTCTCTGTTTGACGATTTACATCAGGGCACAAGCAGTGCTTATACTGTTGTATTAGTACTTCAAGTAGGAGTAGGAGCTTTCGAATGAAATATATTGATAAATGTTACCCTTTTCCAGGATGGCGACAAAGAGTTTCTCGGAGATCAGGAGAAGAAGGCGCGGAATATCGTTAGATGAGTACTACCACTCAATTACAAGAATGACTTTCATTAAAAAAAATCGTAAAAGGTTACAGTAAAGTAGAATTCCTATATAAATTAGTTAGTTACGTTAGTTAGTTAGTTACGTTTAAGTAGTTCTAAGTTCTAGGGGACTGGTGACCTCAGATGTTAAGTCCCATAGTACTCAGAGCCATTTGAACCACTTTTGAACCGGGGCATGAACTGTAATCACCTGAAATAGAAGGACACTGACAGGCTGACTCAAAAAAGACTGACTTTCTCAAGAAAAGACCAAATCTCACAATGCCTTAGTACACAAGAAACAAAGAAGATCTCTGATTATTAAAAATCAAGACCGACGAAAAATTGGAGAGAGATTCAGGGCTCAAATAGATATTGACAGACGGGATGAACTAGGAAGGAGAATCAAAAGCAACAAGAGCTGCTGCGTGGACAGAGAAGGGCAAACAAAGCCGCTCATAAAACTGAATGAAATTTCAGTGCAAGGGAGAGTTTTGGTTGCAGCCACAGGGAACACTATTAGTGTGGTTCGAGTCGCGCAATGAATAACTAAGTAACTAAAATAAGTACTTACTCCAGTCCAACTTCTCTCAATACATCCATTATTCCGTAAGGAGATGATTAAAATTAAATCTTTTATTATGACAACATTTCTTTCATATCCGTGAAAAGGGTCTCCGCCTGGTAATATCGAGAACCGCGAAAATGCAGCCGCCGGTTGCAGTAGCTAGCCCGGATACAGTGTACGAAGCAGTCATGCCTGAATAACAACACACGCGGACAAAGTTCGGTAATTAAAATGCGTACATATACACATTCTCGGAAAGTTGCCGTGCAAAGTAAACAGCGGCAGTTGGCTCATGAATGTTTCATGAAGCGGCGCCGCCTGCGGTGCACCCGACGGCCTGCTGTCTGCAACAAAGCGCGCCTCACCCACTGTGCTGTACTCCACTGTACTATGACGCAGCGAGGGGGGCGCGTAACTCCACTGTGTGTCTGTCATCACAGCCCGCGGGCAGACTTACGACGCCGCGCCAGCAGCATGGCGACTGCGACTCAGACTTGGTGGTCACGAGTAGCACAGCACCCGCAGATGGTGTGTTGCAAATAAAGGGCCACCGTTTGCGCAGTGCATAAAGGAACTACCTCAAAACCGGCATTTTCTAAAATACTGTATCTGGAGTAACAATCTACGGAGTCCGAAATAATGAACGTAACACCCCCTTAACTTAGCAAATAAGAAAAATCTTCACAAGGATTTAAAGTCACTTGGTTTTGTACAAAACGATGTGCAGTATTCAGGAACACACATTTTCAATAACTTGCCAGCAGACATGAAAAGCTTAACAACCAGTGAAATTCAGTTTAAGAGAAGCCTAAAGGATTTATTGGTGGCGAACTCCTTCTACTCCATTGATGAATTTCTCAGTAGAGCCAACTGATATATATATATATATATATATATATATATATATATATATATATATATATATATATATATATATATAACTTCGGCACAATTTCAATGCAGTAATTTCAATGCAGTAATGTGTTCATTGTAAATAAGTGTGTGTATGTGTGTGTGTGTGTGTGTGTGTGTGTGTGTGTGTGTGTGTGTGTGTAAGTCCAATCTAACTTCTGCATCAGTTCAGTGCAGTAATGTGTTCATTGTAAACAAGTAGTTACTAGTTGTATTACACGTTTATTACCTCATACATAAATAAAAACTTTTTTTATTTTAAATGCAATGCATTAGTATTTGTAAAAAGATCTTTCATATAGCGTTCATTAAAAAATGACGACCAGGCCACTTGGGACCTGTGGAATGGTACATTAGCTTTTTTGTTTGAGTTGTAAATATCTGTCATGTATTGTTGTTTTTCTGACATGTTCTACATCCTGGAGGACCTCCTCAGGACGGATCAATTGGAATAAAAGTAAAAGTAAATCTAATCTAATATAATATAATCAAACGACTGAAAAAAATAGAAACGATGATTTTGGCAAACTAACACGCAATTTAGTTTATTTTTAAGAGTGAAGTAAATTTTTTTCTTAGAAGAAGGGTGATACGTTTTAACAACTTCTATAACTCTCGCAAATACGAGTAGAGTGATGGAACGGTGGTTAATGTTCACTCTGAAATTTTTCACAAAAACGTCCATGAAATAGACTAAAATAGAAAGTGAAGGTGTCCAGAAGCGGTTGTTTCGCTATAAACAACCTCAAGGAGGCCTCACATACCAAGCTTCATCATTTATCAAGCTTTTATTTTTTACCTGTTTCCACAGTGGCTGTTCACTGACACATGAGTCCCTACATACATTTGAAATACTTAAGGTTGAATAGCAAGTACACTGTTTTTGTTCTATTGATCTTTACTTCAAATTAGTTTTCGCTGTATTGGGCCAGCTTCATTTGTTTCTTGAAGATGGAACAATACGCCGAAAATTAGTTCGAAATAAACAAAAATCTGTAGAACAAAAATAGTGTACCTGTTATTCAACCTCAATTGTGGAGTTGTTCTACTAAGAAGTAACGGAGTAATCCACATATAAGGCCTGAAATATTTTTAACCGTCTAGTAACACACTAGAAGTGAGCATACAGTTCCATTTACAGCAGTAGTAGGTAATAGTAGGTAGTCGCATAAAGCAGAGCATGTAGTAATTACGTTTGATCTTAGTAACGCAGGCTTATTTCGTTGCTGCATGTAACGACGTTGCTAACCGTGAATGCCAGACTAAGCGTTGTTTACAGTAGAACAGCGATTCGTATCGCCTTGCCATTCAGTTTTAGCATATTTCCCGTATACTTCTACGAAATGTTTCAACGCTAACAATCAGTGTACTCTTCTTTTCGTGATCTTTATATTACCCATCAAAAGTATATTGTTCAATTAAAAAAAACATATTTACATCAATATCTCCACTAACACAACAGTTGACAATATAACAAAATATATACTGATCGGTGTACTATCATTTTCAATAAAAGTGGTATTATGTATTTCGTGCCTCACTTAAGATCATTCACACAATACTGATAAATAATTGAAAAGTAAAAGTACAAGAAAAAAATTACTACAGTCTGTAAAAATGTGTAACACACAGTGGCGAAAAGGCTTCAAACAACTACGCGAAACTCGCCTTCACAATGAAAGGAGTGCACCAGAAAGAAGCCTTTAAACTTAGTTTTTAAAATTGTAGATTTATGTTGCATGTTTTTCTGTTATTCTGCAAGAATGCTGAAAATTGCATCACCTTTTTGTATAATTAGGAGAGAAATATTGACTCAGTCCTGATTTTTTCTTCTGTGTAGCCTTGTCAGGTGGTACCTGTCAGACTATTTGAAGATACGCGCCTCCACATGTTAAAGGCAAGGTATCAGTTAGCGCAGTTCTTCACAGACGCTTGGACATTAAAGCAATTCGTTGAGTAGTCACAGAGCTCGTGGAATCGACAACGAGTGAGCAGCCCTCGCCAGCGTAAGTAGGCGTCGCGGGCCCTCGTGGCCAGAGGTGAAATTCTGAGTGTTGTGTGTATGAAGTCTTATGTGAACGACCCATAGTGATCAAGTTTTTCCCCTAGTGAGCAAAGGCTTGAAACAGTGAGCAAGCGCACTGCTCTGTTCTGGCTTCAAGTTATGCATAGGCTGACCGTTTTCTGGGCGAATGTTGTAGTTCAGCAGGCTTGCTATCATTGGGATGAAATAGGGATGGAAAAACCTTCCGTTAAAAATGGTTCAAATGGCTCTAAGCACTATGGAACTTAACATCTGAGGTCATCAGTCCCCTAGACTCAGTCCTACTTGTACCTAAATAACCTAAGAACGTAACACACATCCATGCCCGAGGCAGGATTCGAGCCTACGACCGTAGCAGCAGCGCGGTTCCGGATTGAAGCGCCTAGAACCACTCGGCCACAACGCCCAACCCTTCCGTTAAAACCGTACCGGTATTTTAGTTCTGCCTAACTGGTATTTTTCGCTATTTGTTTGTTCTCGGTTATAGCAGGTACTTTTCTTTCTTACTGACAACCGGGTATGAGCCCGATATAACAATTTGTCATATCAGTGGTGCTACAATTTTGTTTTTTAAGTAAAGCTTTTATTTGTAAACGAATATCATAGGAAGTCCCGTGGCTTCTGAAAGATTTATGTTTTCCTTGAATGATATTGTTTCTGATGAAAGAAGTCAACTAACAGAACAAGGCTTTACAGAGCGAGTATTTTTGAACAGTTTGGACTATAAATATTGGCCAATACATTAATCCATTATTGAAATTTTAACTATTGTCAGATGATTGTTTCCTGGTAAATATCATATTTTCAGTGCTGTACAAACTGTCCATTTGAATTTTTTGAAATAGCATAACTTTTTGTTTTTTTTTTCAGTGAAAAATCTATTGTATTAAAATTACCATTAAAAATTAAAGATATCTAATATATCTGAGTAAAAACGGGTTTTTCATTCGAAATAATTAAAGAAGAAGAACAAATTATACGCCGTCCGCGGAGGCCGAGCGGTTCTAGGCGCTTCAGTCCGGAACCGCGTGACTATTACGGTCGCAGGTTCAAATCCAGCCTCGGGCGTGGATGTGTGTGATGTCCTTAGGTTTGTTAGGTTTACGTAGTTCTAAGTTATAGGGGACTGATGACCGTAGATGTTAAGTCCCATAGTGCTCATTGCCATTTTTGAATGAATTTAACACAAAAGCTAATTGTTTGTCTTTTCTACCAAATAATAAAGGAGAAAGAAGTTATGGCAACGATAATAAATTAAAAACTTAACAGTTCGTTCATTATTTACTATAAAAATAGAAAGTATCTGATGTGCTGCCTGTGTCTACATAATATGACTTTATCTGCTTGTAGCCTTGGAAATGGACAGCTTAACACGAAAAATAGAGTTCTCCAAACTTAGTTTTCACCATTTAACACTGACTACTCGAAATGCCCAAATAATGGTATGATTCTCAGTTGCAAGATGTTTTTTGAGCACAGATTTAAACAGTGGGAAAATGATGGTGAATATTGATAGTATTCAATCTCACATTATATTTTGAAACAAGATGCAAATATCTGACGGACCAAGTTTTCATTTATTTAGGTATTTGAAATTTTGATTCTATGTATATTCAAACACATAACGCAAAAGTCTGAGGGAACCTTAGAATTTTTCAGTCTTGTTATATGTTCAAGTTCGACAGTAATAAAAAACCAAAAACTGGTCATGCCAGCAACAGAATATTTTGAGCGGCTTCGACAGACGAGTTACACTATAGATGAAAAAAACGATATAACCGCAAATCAAGTGTTTCAGCGATAACCGCCAACACTAGGAGGAGACCGCATGATTGGGCGTGGAGCTGTTAGTTACCTCCGCGTTCTGTCCTTTCTGTAGGACCGTTATATCGTTTTCTTAACGGAGAGTTGTTAGAACCAGTTGAAATGGTGCAGTGACTGTCAGAAGTTTTCTTTTTCCAATCTACAAGTTGGATCTAAGTTCTTGAAAGTACTTAAATCGACATAAGACGTCTATTAGAGCTATAAGCGTAGCGAAAATTGGAACTAGGCCTCATGGGTCTAAGTGAGGCTGGCGATCCTTGTGTATATTACTAATCGGCTAACATGATGCAAGGTACACGGTTCACGACCTCAAACTAAGGTTGCCTAACTAAAGCCTTTCAGGACCAACCAAAATCTGATTTTTCAATATTTCATACAGTTATCTACCGAATTTCAAACTATAAAAGGCTGTGATAATCTACTCATTGAGACGTATTAACTGATGTTAAAACATAGTAGAACGAGCATTACAGTTTGTAACTGTGTCTACGTCATGTTGCATCACCCCGCATCTCGTGGTCGTGCTGTAGCTTTCTCGCTTCCCGCGCCCGGGTTCCCGGGTTAGATTCCCGGCGGGGTCAGGGATTTTCTCTGCCTCGTTATGGCTGGGTGTTGTGTGATGTCCTTAGTTAGGTTTAAGTAGTTCTAAGTTCTAGGGGACTGATGACCTTAGATGTTAAGTCCCATAGTGCTCAGAGCCATTTGAACCATTTTAATGTTGCATCGTATCTCACGGTGCGCAAATTCCGCAGACCAAATTCATCAACAGTTTCAGAATGAGACGACTTCCAACAAAGAATAGACGTAACTTCATACCTCTGCGAAAGACCTTTTCTTCCTGATAACCCTCACGTAATGGTGGATGGAAGAAAGTTTATCGCTTGCTTACAGAGCGTGCTGAAAAGTAATACCTCCGGATTTGTTATGGGAAAACTCTTTAACCTTTAAAATAAAACCAACGTTATTAACATTGTACATTTCTATTCTCCATGTCTACATATCTGCAGCCCTCTGCCGCTACAGAGCTTCTAATTGTAGTATGTGACATGGCGCTGTGAACGTAACTATGTCTGAGCGTGAGAAAGAGTGTGATGTAATCGAGTTTAGGAAGCGATTAGTCCGTCCACAAATGGACCAGCCTCTCCTTCTGCTTGACAATGTGAGACCACACAGCAGCGCTGCACATTTGCTACAGTTCAACGCCTACGTTTCACTGTTACCACTCATCCTTCATACAGCCCCGACTTGGCCCCATCCGATTTTCACCTGTTTCCTTCGAGAACTTTACCTTGGTAATGATGAAGCGGTGCAACGAGAGAAGAGGTTATGCCCCCGTCAACAAAATCAAACATTCTGCAGTGATGGTGTCAACAAACTGGTCTCTTGTTGGGAGAAATGTTTTCGTGGCGAGGGTGACTGTTGAGACATAAATATGGAGACGTGAAGAATAAAGAAGTAGAATGTTAATAACGTTTCCATTCTTTCAAAACCTTGAAGAGTTTTCACATAGAAAATTCGGAGGTATTACTTTACAGCCGGCCGCTGTGGCTGAGCAGTTCTAGGTGCCGAAGTCCGGTACCACGCTGCTGCTACGGTCGTAGATTCGAATCCTGCCTCGGGCATTGATGTGTGTGATGTCCTTAGGTTAGTTAGGTTTAAGTAGTTCTAAGTCTAGGGGACTAATGACCTCAGATGTTAAGTCCCATAGTGCTTAGAGCCATATGGGCAATTTTTTTTTCTTTTTGCAGCATGGCATTACATCGTCGCTATTCATGCTATAAAATTTCAGCATCAGGCATCAAGTTTTAGTTTATTTGTTCCTTAAAACTTTCTCTGTTAGCAATCACATCTTGCACACGGTATCCACATATGCCACTGATAATACCAGCGAAATTATATCATTATACCACACATACTTCTGTAGAAATGACGTGATAAGCATTGAAATGCGTGGGAAAAAAAGGGTTCAAATGGCTCTGAGCACTATGGGACTTAACTTCTGAGGTCATCAGTCTCCTAGAACTTAGAACCACTTAAACCTAACTAACCTAAGGACATCACACACATCCATGACCGAAGCAGGATTCGAACCTGCGGCCGTAGCGGTCGCGCGGTTCCAGACTGTAGCGCCTAGAACCGCTCGGCCACTCCGACCGGCATGCGTGGAAAACTAGCTGCTCCTTAAAACCGAGTGCAAATTACCCAGACTATAATTATCCAGTGTTTGAGAATGTGAGCCCTCTGCCACTTCCAATAAACTGTAAACATTATTACCAACCTTTCCTAAGCTTTCCTCGCTTACATGCTTAAGGTCAAATACTGACACTTTAATACATTTGCAAAGTAATCATACGTTTCAAGATGTTTGATACGGTTGAGGTTGACTGTTTGAAATACCTGGGTTGTGGGATTTACTGTTTGGACTAATTTGAGAGTGTAGCAATCCTCAAGATTAGTGCGGACTCGCCAATAAGGGCTGCTAGTAAATCACGAGAGCTAAACGTCACCTATGTTGCCTTATGCGCCTCACAATGATAATATTTTCGGAGCCTGTGGAGTCCAACCGCCGTCGTGTGTTGGACTTCGGAGAACTCCACTGAAGCTTCTCTTACTGTGTACGTTTTTTGAACAAGTTATTCTTCTTGCTTACTTTGTCCTGTACCTTTACATTTGCTCTTGTGTTCATTGGGGCTCTGCGTTACATCTCTGTTCAATAGTTTCCTCGTTTTCAGTATCTTGCTGAACTACATTGTCACAACTGCCTGCAGGCTATGACATTGTTCTGCAATATTCGAGACAATACGGAGAGCCTTGCCTCTGCGGATGGGAAGTTACGCAGCTGCTCCCGTAGAAGTGAATAGACTCACCTAATACTGGATCGCGAATGACGCAGGGGCGGGAGAATCAATTTCTGCCCGTGCCGCCGTGCTGCTAGGCTACTCTCGCGTCGCCGGTTCCTCTTTTCTCGAGCGTCGCGTTTGAATTGTTCCCGGCGGGCGCGACAGGCCACAACGGCCGTATGAAACATTCAGTTCGACGCCGTCGCCAGGTATTGATAACGCCTGCTGCTGGTAAGACGTGAGGCGTGGGGGAGAGAAGACGGGGGGGCGGGGAAGGGCAGACGAGAAGCAGAAGGCGGTCGGACGCCCGGCCGGTCGCTACGCTATCGCAGCCTTCACGCCTCCGTGGGCAGAGCGATGCTACGCGCCTTGCCTAAACATGAGCAGCCGCCGCAGCAAGCGCCATCTGGTCGCCTCCCTACAACGCCGCCGCCGACGCCGCCCGTGTCGTAGCTCCAGGACCGCTTCTGCCACCGCCTGTGTCACCGTTCCTTATTTCTGTTTCCATATGTTGTTGCTGCGGTCTTCAGTCCCAAGACTGGTTTGATGCCGCTCTAGATGCTGTGCGACCCTGCGCAAGCCTCTTCATTTCCGAATAACTACTGCAAACTACATTCTTGAATATGCTTACTGTATTAATCTCTTGGTCTCCCTCTACAGTTTTCTCCTCCCACACGCCCCTCGATTATTAAACTGGTGACCCCTAAGTGACTCAGAATGTGTTCTATCAAACGATCCCTTCTTTTAGTCAAATTGTCCCACAAATTGCGTTTCTTCCCAATTCCATTCAGCACCTCCTTATTAGTTACGTGACCTACCTATATAATCTACAGCATTCCATTTTCCACTTCCATAGATAGCTACACTCCATGCCAGTACTTTCACAAAACATTTCATAACACTTCCATCTATATTAGATGTTAACAACCTCTTTTTTCCTTTTCTTGGCATTGCCAGTCTACATTTTATATCCTCTCTACTTCGGCCATCACCAGTTATTTTGCTGCCCGAAGAACTAAAAGTGTCTCGTTTTCTAATCTGATTCCCTCAGCACCGTATGATTTAATTTGACTTCTTTTGATTTTGTGAATGTTCATCTTATATCTTCCTTTCAAGACACCGTCCATTCCGTTCAATTGGTCTTCCAAGTCGTTTGCTATAGCTGACAGATTTAAAATGTCATCGATAAACCTCAAAGTTGTTATCTCATCTCCATGAACTTCAGTTTCTACTCCTAATTTTTCTTTTGTTTCCTTTACTGTTTGCTCAATGTGCAGACTGAATAACATCGAGGATAGGCCACACTCCTGTCTCACTTCTTTCTCAACCAGCGCATCTGCTTCATGTTCCTCGACTCTTATAATTGCCGTCTGGTTTTTGTACAATCTTTAAATAGCCTTTCGCTGACTGGATTTTACCCCTGGTACCTTCATAATTTCGAAGAACGTTCTCCAGTCAATGTTGTCAACAGCCTTCTCTAAGTCTACTAATGCTATAATGTTGGTTTCTCTTTTCTTAATATAATTTCTAAGATAAGTCGTAGACGCTGTACTGTCTCGCGTGTTTTGACGTCTCTCCGGAATCCCAACTGTTCTTCCCCGAGATCGGCTTCTACCAGTTTCTTCCATTCTTCTGTAAAGAATTCGTGTTTGTATTTTGTAGCCAATACTTATCAAACTGATAGTTCGGTGATATTCACATCAGTCAACACTTGATTTCTTTGGAACTGAAATTATTACATTTTTTTTTTTTTTTTTTTTTGGAAGCTTGTGGGTATTTCGCTTGGCTAATATATCTTTCACACCAGACGTGAGAGTTTTGTCACGCCTGGCTCTCCCAAGGCCGTCAGTAGTTCTCACAGAATGTCGTCCACTCAAAGGGCCTTGTTTCGACTCAGGTCTTTCAGTACTCTGTCAAATTCCTTTCGCAGAATCATATCTGCTACCTCAGCTTCATCTACGTTCGCTGTGATTTCTATAATACTGCGTTGAAGTTCAACCCTCTTTTATAGACCCATTTCACCATTCAGCTTTACCTTACTTGCTTGGGACTGGTTTTCCATCTGAGCTTTTTAGCTACTCCTCTTTTGTCCAAATGTCTCTTTAATTTTTCGTAGGTGGCATCTATCCTTCGATGAGTGAAATATCCTTTTAAATCCTTTCATTTATACTTTTGCCATTCCTGATTAACAATTTTGCACTTTCGGTCTATCTCATTTTAAGACGTTTGTATTCCCTTTTTTTGCTTCATTTTCTGCATTTTTATGTTTTATAATTGTATCAGTTTAATTCAGTATATCCTGTGTTATCCAAGGATTTCTGTTAGGTCTAGTCTTTTTACACACCTAGTGCTCTGCTTTCTTCACTACTGCTTCTCTCAAAGCTACCAATTCGTCTTCTACTGTATTCCTCCTCCCTGTTCTAGTTAATCGTTGCCTTATGCTGCCTTTGAAATTTTCAACAACCTCTGGTACTTTCAACCATCTCCTTAATTTCCAACCTTTATGGATTTATTTAGTTTTAATCTACTGTTCATAAACAACAAACTGAGTCAGAGACCACATCTGCCCCTGAAGTTATTCAGATAGAGTGAATAATGATAAAAGATTGTGTTGTGGGAGGATGGTGGTCATTGCTTGTTACTGAATCACTTTCCGCCTTGCCGAAAACGCCGGTTTTAACATGCCACAATACAAATTTTTTTAATAATAACAACAATAAAATACACAGGGTGATTCAGCTGCCTCTACCTATGGATTTTATGCAACCTGCAACACCTTCAAAAACCAAGCACGAAATATTAATATTCTCTCGGTCGCTGTGTGCACACTATTAGGCTTACAGAAAAAATGAACAGGCCTTTTTATAGGATATTTAATTTAGTTAGATTTTATACTGGGATATATTTTCGCTGGAGGCCACAGTTCTCAAGTCACTAAAAAAAACTTCTTTGAACGTCACTTTTCTTAAGTATTTTAAAAACTACGTCCTCTAGGCAAAACGTACCTTGCTACAAAATTTAACTGCATTAAATTTTCTCCAAAATAGTCCAGTTCATTTTTCCCCTAGGACTAACAGTTCGCATGTAACGAACGTAAGGATATGAAATTCATGTGCCTGGAATTTGAAGGCATTTCGGGTTGCGTTAAACCCATAGGCAAGGGCAGCTGAATCACACTGCATAATATACTACAGAATCAGAATTTCAAAGGACTTAAGTCAGGCCAGAAACAGATAATGATAGATTTAATTTAACTAACGAAGAACAGTGGACACAGCATTACAAGAATCTATGGTGCTGTGGAACTACTGCAGTAAAGACAAAATGTATAACAACCTATTATAACAAGACAGTTCGTTCAACAACCATGTATGAGGTTCAACAGGTTAGACAAAGTCCATAAAATTGTTCTTGGTATGTGACCACATTGTCAATAAGTAAATTTCTTCCGACATGGCAAACGGCCTTCCTCTGAGCGTTTTGCTTATTGCTGAATGAGAAGAACTTTACTTCTTACGTACTTGTGGAAGGTATTTAAGATGAGAAGGAAGGGTTTCAGACGTCCTTTATTAATGCTGATTTGTTAGTAGACGTCTCTGGTTGGCATTTGCTTTATTTGTTGCAATCGGTGAATGCGGGCCAGTGGGAAACGGGTGGCGCTAGCGCTGTTTACTTGCTGCCAAGTGCCGACGGAGGCATGCGAGTAATCCTTGTGCCTATGGCTGCTGTGGTCTCCCACGTGACTGGGTGCGTTATAGATAGCTGTTATCGCTAAAACAACCGGTTTTCGGTTATTCTTGTACGGCAGTATAACCTGACCGTCAAAAGACTCAAAATAACAGCTTTCTGAAATAATACATTTTCGGTTCTTGAAAATTAGGTTCGGAGAGAATAAGCTGGATGGAAAGACTGAGTAATGTAGAAGTATTGGAAAGAGTTAGTGAGAGAAGGCTCTAAGAGAAAGGAAAAAGAACTGGTTGGGACATTCATTGAGAAGGGAGTGCTTGCTAGCAGATACTTTGGAAGGATTTGTTTATGGGAGAAGACTGAGAGGAAGAAGAAGATACAAGATGATAGACGACATAAAGGGAAGCGGAAACTATGCAGACCTGAAGAGGATGGCAGAAGACCGGACAGCCTGGAGACCTACCATGTGAAAACCTGCCTTTTGGCAGAACACTGATGATGATGACGGTTCCTAGAACAAACGTAGAAATCGAAAGAAGACTGAAAAATTTTTACTTTTTCGGTTTCACGATACATAGAATAAAAATACTGAATAAAACAGGCAAACGAAATAAAACTAATCCATCCACTTTTCACTGACTTTCTCAAAAAGTAATAAGTGTTTGAATAGTGCAAAAATCACTTAACTTCTGTTATTGATTGTAATTTTTGAAACTCTGCTCAAAAATAATATTGTAATCGAGGATCATACCACTATTTGGGCATTGGGAAGTCAATGATAAAGAATGAAAGGTGAGGTTGAAAACCGGTGTTTTATGATTTAATTCTTCTGTTTTCAATGGATAAGGCAGATAAAAGCGTATTATGTAGACACAGGCAGCAGATCAGTTGTTTCCTAATTGTATTGTAAACTAGACTCCCCCTTATATGACGTTGCAAGTTTGTTGTGGCATATCAAGTTTCTCATCTTTTAAATCAAATGGAGGATTACACTCCACTGTTACCAAGTTCTGCAATATATTTCCTGATCAGGTATAGTGCCTTTCTAGAATACAACTGACGCCCGAAGACGACAGAAAGAAACTGAAAGGTAAATTACGTGTTCAAATGTATTCGGACACCTGGCTGAAAATAACAAATACATGACCCCCTCCATCGGTAATGATGGAATTCCGTATGGTGTTGGCTCACCCTCAGCCTTGACGACAGCTCCCACTCTCGCAGGCATACATTCAATCAGGTGCTGAAAGTTTACTTGGGGAATGGCAGCCTAATCTCCACGGAGTGCTACACTGAGGAGAGGTATCGATGTCGGTCTCTGAGGCCTGGCAGGAAGTAGGTGTTCCAAACCATCCCAAAGGTGCTGTATAGTATTCAGGTTAGGACTCTGTGCAGGCCAGTCCATTCCAGGGATGTTATTGTCGTGTAACCACTCCGCCACAGGCCGTTGAATATGAACAGGTACTCGATCATGTTGAAAGATGCAATTGCCATCCCCGAATTGCTCTTCAACAGTGGGAAGCAAGAAGGTGCTTAAAACATTAATGTGGGCCTGTGCTGTGATAGTGCCACGCAAAACAACAAGGGGTGCAAACCCCCTCCATGAATAACACTATTACGCAATAACACCACTGCCTGCGAATTTTACTGTTGACACTATACACGATGACAAAAGACGTTCACCGGGCATTCGCCATACCCGCACCCTGCCACTGGATTGCCACATTGTTTGCCGTGATTCGTCACTCCTCACAATGTTTTTCCACAGTTCAATCGTCCAATTTTTACGCTCCTTACACCAAGCGAGGGGTCGTTTAGTATTTACCAGTGTGATGTGTGGCTTATGAGCAGCCGCTCGATCATGAGATCAAAGTTTTCGTACCTTCCGCCTAACTTTCATAGTACTTGCAGTGAATCCTGATGCTGTCTGGAATTCCTGTGTGATGGTCTGGATAGATGTTTGCCTATTACACATTCGACCCTCTGCAAAAATCGGCGGTCTCTGTCAGTCAACAGACGAGGTCGGCCTGTGCGCTTTTGTGCTGTACGTGTCCCTTCGCGTTTCCACTTCACTATCACATCGGAAATAGTGGACCTAGTGATGTCTGGTAGTGTCAAAATCTGGCGTGCAGACGTATGACACAAGTGACACCTAATTACCTGACCACGTTAGAAGTCCGTGAGTTCCACGGAGCGCCCCATTCTGCTCTCCCACGATGTCTAATGATCACCGAGGTCGCTGATATGGAGTACTTGGCAGTAGGTGGCAGCATAATGCATATAATATGAAAAACGTATGTTTTTGGAGGTGTCCGTATACTGTTGATCACATAGTGTAAGTGGCTGTGTCACCAATACGTGGCCTTCTCGAAACATTGTCTGTTTGACGCACTCGTCCTGGTGTTCCTCCACCGCTAATTGGTATGTTGTCTTAGATGAATGTATCAAACATGTTCAGACACCCGTGTTCTAATCAGCCGCCCTGTCTCACCTACATACACTAGTGCACACTCACAGCCGATTTCGTAGACTCCAGCAGTACGTAGCTTGTCGACTGCTTCTTTCGTTGTGCCCAGAACATCCTTTTCTTTGTTGCCGCATCGGAAAACTGGCTTCATACCCGCACGGCGGAGAATTTTGCCCGCACGTTCAGTGACCGCTTGTAGGCATGATATAGGGCACTGTTTTGTTCTTCCCTGTTGCTTTCGTCCTTTGTCACCATGGTTTGTCGATCATCTTCACCCCGTAACTCACCAAGTCAGGATTGGCAGTGCAACAAAATGTTTGGAGAAGCCGCGTACTGCCGAAGCAGGCACTTATTTAGCCGAGGAAAATTAGAGAGGAGACAGAAATAGCAGAGCGAACCGCCAGTATGAATAGAGAAGACGGGTAACAGACGATCAGCGTCTTTGCTGCCAGCAGTAACAGCGCTACGGGACGACAGCTTTCACTAAGCAACCCACACAGGCGCCTGCGAGACCGCAGGTACACAAGGGTACTCGTACGCCTCAGCCGGCACCAGGCAGATAGTAAACAGCGTTGCTGCCTCCAGTTTCTCATTTGCATATTCTCACCAGTGGCAATAGTTAGAGCAAACGTCTGTTTGCACCATTTGCGATAAATACAGAAGACACCAATAAAGGACGTCTGACAACCCCTTCTTCTCATTCTCAATGTCCTATCAGATTATGAAAACAGCTTTTTCCACTAGCATGCAAGAAGTAAAATTCTTCTCATTCAGCAGCAAACAAAACACCCTGAGGACGGCTATTTTTAACAGTGGCCGAGACTTTTGAGAAATGTTACGTGCTGACAGTTTGGTCACACACTCTGAAGAATTTCACAGGCAATGACAACGGCAGCAGAATCCTATTTTTATAGTTTGTGATCATGTTTGAAATCCCCCAGAAGCTGTGGCGCAGACAATAAATGCTGAACTTATTAAGTAAGAAGAGTCGTTGTACGATTAATACTGCTACATTTATTTAATGCATGCTGTTGAAGTTTAAAAATCTCTGATAATTGGAAAGTAGCTGAGGTAATTTCTATTTTTAAAAAGGGCGAAAGAAATGTGTGTGACAATTACAGTGATTTAAGTCTCACGAATATAAAACTCATTCAAAAGTAATAAATAATCTCTTGAAGCCAACGGCATATGTATGTTTGGATGAAGGGAATCCTGTAATGTCTGAATACTCCATTAGTAGTGTAGCGCTTGACACAGTCACGTCTATTATATATTTGGACGTAGCATTGCAGAGCGATATCAAGTGAGACAAGCATGTAATGGCAGTTGTGGGGAAGGCGGATAGTCGTCCTCGGTTCATTGGCAGAATTTTGGGAAGATGTGGTCCATCAGGTCGGACTGAGGGAGGACATAGAAGCAATTCAGAGGCGGGCTGCTAGATTTGTTGCTAGTAGGTTTGGTCATCAAGCGAGCGTTACGGAAATGCTTCAGGAACTCGGGTGGGAGTCTCTAGAGGAAAGGAGGCGTTCTTTTCGTGAATCTCTACTGAGGAAATTTAGAGAACCAGCATTTGAGGCTGACTGCAGCACAATTTTACTGCCGCCAACTTACATTTCGCGGAAAGACCACAAAGATAACATAAGAGAGATTAGGGCTCGTACAGTGGCATATAGGCAGTCATTTTTTCCTCGTTCTGTTTGGGAGTGGAGCAGGGAGAGAAGATGGTAGTTGTGGTACGAGGTACCCTCCGCCACGCACCGTATGGTGGATTGCGGAGTATGTATGTAGATGTAGATGTAGAAGGGAGAAGTGGGTTTGGTAAAGGACGCTCCTAGAGCGATACTGTTTTTAGCATAGAGATAATTGTGTCAGACAAGACGAGAGGTCAATTTGTTTTCAATGACTTCAAAATAGCCTCGGAAACAGTCATTAGGAATAAACTGTGGACAATAATGGACAAGCGAGGATACTCCACGCATCTTATGCAGGTAATAGTAAGCATATATGAAAACACGAAAATAATCGTTAACAACGGCACTTCAGAAAGAGATAAGTATGCCAACCGCAACAATGCTCCCTGGTGCATGTGACTTCTAGAAATCTGTTCAAGTGATCTAAAAGTGATTCAGATTTAGGAACACAAAATTCGTCACAGAGTTAGGTTTAGAAGGAAGGTTTTAGATTCACTTGTGCAGAGAGAAAGAATAAAGGAAACTGCAGCAAAGTTTTGGAAGTTCAGAAACAACAGCATCCTGATAGAATGAAATATTCTTGGTAAGACCGGAAATTAAATCAGAAGTAGTTATTTACGTGTGTCATAGCAGGCTAAAATAGACGAAAATAATATATCAAATATGTTAATATGGTAACAGTAATTGCTGGTCTTATCGGAAAGATGAAAAGGTACTAGTACACAGGATAGATAATTAAAGAAAGTAGCTTAGAAAATATGTCCTATCTGGAAGAGTTTACATAATGGAAAAGGTGTATGAAATAAGGAAAACATTTACAATAAAAAAGTAATGCTAAGAAAAACAAAAATGCAACCCAGTAGTGAAACCAGAATACCTCCACCCAAGTGACCCA
Organism: Schistocerca gregaria; assembly: GCF_023897955.1. Lineage (NCBI taxonomy): Eukaryota > Metazoa > Arthropoda > Insecta > Orthoptera > Acrididae > Schistocerca > Schistocerca gregaria. The sequence goes on along the minus strand of NC_064921.1, from coordinate 694,022,470 downwards.
TTAGTACTTAATTATAGATAAGACAAATAAGAAATATTTGCGAGAAGATTCACGAGGCCCATAACCGCTTTACTGTAATTTTCTTTATACGTTCTTATTACTACTCAGCTTATTGAAAATGCCGCCTATTATGATATATGCATAGTTATGCGTTTCCTGAGTTCAGGAGACTTAAATACTATCGAAATTAAGAAATGGCCCTGAGCACTATGGGACTTAACATCTATGGTCGCCCGCATCTCGTGGTCGTGTGATAGCGTTCTCGCTTCCCACGCCCGGGTTCCCGGGTTCGATTCCTGGCAGGGTCAGCGATTTTCTCTGCCTCGTGATGGCTGGGTGTTGTGTGATGTCCTTAGGTTAGTTAGGTTTAAGTAGTTCTAAGTTCTAGGGGACTGACGACCATAGATGTTAAGTCCCATAGTGCTCAGAGCCATTTGAACCATTTGAACCATCTATGGTCATCAGTCCGCTAGAACTTAGAACCACTTAAACCTAACTAACCTAAGGACATCATTCAACACCCAGTCATCACGAGGTAGAGAAAATCCCTGACCCCGCCGGGAATCGAATCCGGGAACCCGGGCGCGGGAAGCAAGAACACTACCGTACGATCACGAACTGCGGACCATCGAAATTCAACGGCAGGTTAGTGAAGTACATAGAGGAACCGTTATGACCGCTGGGATGCTTCTAAAATGGCCTAGAGCATCTTTTGGAACACTGATATATTCGCTGTACAAGCTTGTGAATCGATAAGATGCAATACATCGATTTAGTTCTTGCTTCCTAAATAATTATCGACGTATTTGTGATTTCTGTATTACTCCTTCTTAAAATTGTGAAAGGCCAAATATAAAAAAAAAATTCCTTATTATATTTCATTAAATTTACAGAGTGATATGTAACATACATTTCTGCTTATAATGTTTGAGAAAACATTTCAGCCTAACCAAATTCACTTTCATTTTAAAGTGTATCATGTTGTTTGACGCACATTTTTGTAAGCTTAATATTTGTTACTAGTAATGGCATACGATCGTACATCATGGCGATACATTTCCTATTTATTTTAGCTTGCGTCCGACTATCGCGGATTCCATAATACTGCTAATCATTAATAGTTTTATTGATTCAGGTTTCATCTCTTAGGTAACCACTTGACGTCTTCTGAGCTGTCTTTGGACCATGACTAGCTGTTGCCACCTCCTACACAGCGCAGGCCACGTTGAAATAACGTGTGTGACGGGATATTTCTACCTTTCGATTCTCTATTATAAATAAAACTGATTTTCGTTGTATAATTCATGTATCGTCTCACATTTATGTTTTTTGCTGGTACATCCATAATAATTACAATTAATTGCACTCTTATTATTAACTTACGTCACACTCTATAACCATTGACTGCAAATGACGTTATGAGACATACGGTGGGTGTAGTCTCCGCTCCATACTTGCAAGCGTATCTATCGGCACTATATGGCGGGCTGCTCCTCGCCAGCTCTCTACAGCCATAATCGCGGATAGGTTTCGAAGCATACTTTAAATTAGTTGCATCACTTAAATTAATTTATACCCAAGTCTTGTCCTCTGAAACTGGGTATCACTCTTTTCACAGAGTTTTAATCGTCTGGATATGATCGCACCATGTTCGATCTCGTTCACATGATTAAGAAATTTTAATGTTTGGAAACTTACAAGCGATCCTAAATTATTTTTATTTAAAAACTTTTGTTGCCTAAAGTAGTTAAAGGTGGCAATTGTCACAATGAGAAACGAAGTGTTTGACCGTCGGCCATCGCTGATGATATGCTGGAGCCAGTCGCTAATAGATTTCATCGTTGTCTCGTGACTTTCCTCTCGTTTCAAGAAGTTTTCTGAATGAAACTGTGGCAGAACAATTACAATATCGGAAGTTGTGCACTCGCGTACGCGGCAGATTTCTATCAGGATGAATTTCAGTAGCTGGTAACACGATAACGTTAGAATCACAATAACGGTGGAAATTACGTTTAAAAGCAGTGAAGACCAAGGCGTTCATGTAGAAATGAGGCTGTTGCAATTACTTTTATTTTCTCATCTTACTTTACAAAGACACTTACTTCAAAACTGCTCCTAATTTATAGAGTAATGAAACGAAGAGAAATTATGATCATCATTTTTTGGACTCTATGCAGGCTAGATCGCTAAAAGTTGCACTTTGTACTGCCTAACAAAAAAATTGAAGTATGCAGAAGGAACTGAAGAAATAGCATAAAATCACGGATTGAGAGAGTACATGGTTTAAGTGGTTACAAAATCGAGTGAAATTTACAAAGGAGTTTCAAGTATGAGCCAGCACATCAATTTGACGTTGGCTCCACTCTGGCCTGGTTCCATGCTGAGATTTGGTTGGCAAGGTTGTCATAAAGCCACCGTATACTCTCCTGATGCGACCAAGCCGACAACTGTTGTAACGGATCCTTAAAATTTTGGACGCTCGAATTCGGACGGAGTCAAAATTCGAGCTGTTTCCACACAAGTTCTACCAGGGAAGGTTTTGGAAATATTGCTGGTCAACGGAGTACCTCAACAACACGCAGAGAGTTTATAAAATGACTTTTTTTAAATAATAATACCAATATTTATATATGTAGTTGGAGAGAGAGAGAGAGAGAGAGAGAGAGAGAGAGAGAGAGAGAGATTGATTTTTAATTGTTATTTTTTACTTTAAATCGTAACTGGTACCTCAATTTTGGTTGCTGCCTTCTTGAATGATCAGCTTCTGCACCAGTCGGTGACGTATTACAATTTGGAGGAAGTTATTGCTCTCTAAGGTTTTAAAATACAACTTGGCGGTATTGCGGATAGCTTTGAGCCCAAGTTTTCGTAGCTTTTCATTCCTAATGGATCACCGTTGTACGTAAATAAGATCAAACTTAACTATGCTTTTCGTGAGAAAAGGAGATGGCTTAGCACACAGACTTCCTTCAAACTACACGTCCTGCTACATCAAAATTGGTCAGTGGAGTTCAGCACCATACTATTGTACAAGAACATAATCCAATTACTGTAATTAAGAAATTATGAGAGGTTGTTACTTATTGAATCAAAACTATAGACAATCCATTTATTTAACTATATTTTAGTGAACTTTGTACATTTACAATTCTGTAGATTGATAGACGGCAACGATAGTGAAGTTTACCTCCTTTTCCAAAAACAAGATTTTTCTATTCTTCACTTCTAGAAAATTTGTATACATAGATGTTTGGCAACTCTTACACATAATTTACTCGGTTTCATCACTAAAATATCAATTTTCATTAAATGTAACAATACGTTCTGAGCGACGGTCTAGCAACACGTCCTCTTTCCACAAGATACAGATTAACAGTTCTCTTTTTTTTTATAAATAAATTGTCTTTTTTTAGAGTCCATACTAAAAGATTCGAAACTACTGTCGTTGCAGGGATTGCGCACTAAAGAGTTTCTTGCTGTCCAGCTGCGCTTCACTTCACTTCAAGTACGTTTTGAATCACATTTACATTTACGGTATTTACATACATTCCTGAGCTTCTCAGAGTAAAATCAGGCACAAATTAGTTAAAGACAAAAGCAGTGAGGCACACATAACATTACAAGTTCATAGAGATATACGTGTTATGGGGGGACGGGCATTACCCTGTTGGAAAATGAAGCCACAATATTGACGCATGAGAAGTAACACGTGAGGATGCAGGATGCTGGTGTCGTACCGTTGTGTCCCAACTGTTCCCTCATTCACTATCAATCGTGACCTGAAGTCATAGCCGGTGGCTCCCCAGACCATGACACCGGGAGAAACACCGCTGTGCCTCCCCCAAACACTGAAAAAGCGGGACTTACCATGAGGTCCCCACCATACTCGTCAACGATTGCCATCCGAGGTAGTGCAGAAACGCGATTCAACGCTGAACACAGTATGACTCCATTAATGAGCAGTCCATGCTTCCCGGACACGTGATCGCTTCAGACGTAGCCGTTTATGCTGTACTGTTAACGATAGCCTACACATTGGACGGTAAGTCCTAAGAGGTGTTGTTAGTCTCCCTGGAGGGGTGAGGAATGACACCGATTTCCAATGAGACCATTAGTTGTGCTGGGGTGGAGGGCACAAACGTATGGCTGTTACGATAAGATTGGTGCAGAATACTGAGATCCTAAGGGTGGTGGTCAGAAACGGTTGACCGTATCTTGATGGCGACTATGCCTGCCGTCTCGGTCCCATTCACTCCAACAACATCGAGCCACTGTCACATCCGAATGCTACAAATATCTGAATATTGTCTGATTGCACCAGGCAGGCGAATGAGGACCCACAAAGAGGCCCATTTCAGACTTTGTCAGGTGCCATTAATGCTGTCTGACACAAGGATGCGGCATCTCCATGTCCTCCACAGTGATCAATAAATATTCGACGTTGTTTACGCCCAGTATATAACCTATAAACACGAAAAACACTAATGCATTCATGTACCGTTCTACCTGCTGTAGGTAATTACAGTTCTAATGGTTGATACACTCATATCAGATATGTATGAGTACGAGGTTAATTGACATCCGGGTGCTTAACTCTTTTCGTCAGGCAGTGTACTTAGTAACATCCTTTCACAATTAAATCAGAAGCTGCTAATTGGAGTAATTTATAAACCTCCAAACGTCGGTGCCATGTCCTCCTTTCAGTCTGCCCTGTCCTCACTCGTGACACAGTATGAACACATAATCATTATGGGCGACACAAACATCGACTTACAGTTAAAATCTCCCTCTGCCGAAAAACTAAGGCAACTGTTCCACTCCGATGATATGAGTTTAACTCCGCTGGACCCAACTCATCACACGCCACACAGCCACACACTCATAGATATAATAGCAACAAAGCGACCAGATAAAATAATCCGCGCCAATCAGTCATCCGCTCAGGGACTCTCTGCTCAAGACGTGATATTCTTAAATTACTCAGTGCATACTATCAAAGAAAAATCTCACCTGGTAACCTACAGAAACTTAAAAAATGTTGACCATGACGCTCTTCAAAAGGACTGTTCAGACATCCCTTGGCATGATATAAGCAATGAACCGACTTTAGACGGAAAAATTCGGCAATTATGTCGAAAAATTATTGCACTGTATGATAAACATGCTCCTCAACGCACTGTCAAGGTAAAGAGAGCTCCCGCTCCGTGGCTCACCACTACATTACACCAGTTAATGAATAAACGTGATGATGCACATAGGGCCTTCAAGCGTAACCCAACTCCCGAGGCATACGAAGCTTATAGGAAACTCCGAAACAGAATCAAGCAAAGCGTGAGGAATGCCAAAATCAGACATGCCCGCTCTGTCGTATGCTGCATATCAAAACCTGCTGCACTGTGGAAAAAGCTGTGCAGTTTCGGTATAGGGAAGCGAAGATCTGACGCTGTTTATGAAGCATCTGCAGAAGAATTAAACGATTTCTTCTCAACAGCTGTAAACTGCCACGCAGCGACAAATTACCAGCCCCAAGATATCAATCTCTCGAGAGACAAGTTTTTTCTAAAACATGTCACTACCGGCACAGTACACAAGGCAATTATGAGAATCTCTTCCGAGGCAGTAGGAAATGATGGAGTGAGCATTGGCATGATTAAGAACGTCGTAGACACTATTATTCCGGTTATCACAGACATCTTCAACGCGTCTCTTGTCAGTAGTACATATCCTACTGAGTGGAAGCAAAGTTTAATTCAGCCTATACCCAAGACTGACAACCCTAAGTCGCCAGGAGACTACAGGCCGATCAGCATACTACCTGCAATATCTAAAGCCCTAGAATACATCGTCCATGAACAGCTGACGGATTACCTCAAAACTCATAACATCCATGACGAATATCAGTCAGGCTTTCGAAAGCACCATAGTACAGCAACTGCATTAATCAAAGTAACTGATGACATTAGACATGCTATGGACAGACGTGAAGCTACTATCCTAACACTGCTTGACTTTAGCAAGGCTTTTGACACAGTTGACTTCGATATATTACTAATTAAAATGAAACAGCTGAATTTCTCAAACAGCGCAATACACTGGTTCGACAGCTACCTCAAAAACAGAAGTCAACAAGTCATTTGTGGGTCGGAAAAGTCATCATGGAAAAGAGTGCGCTCTGGAGTTCCCCAAGGCTCCGTCCTTGGTCCACACCTCTTCTCACTGTACATTAATGATATTTCTTCAGTGATTCACTCCTGCACCTACCATCTATATGCCGACGACATCCAACTGTACATAAGTGCAAGCCCCAAAAACATTGCTGGCGCAGTAGCGAGTATGAACGCAGATCTTTGCTCTGTTTCTTGATGGGCACAGAACCTAGGTCTGAAACTAAACCCCAAGAAATCCCAGGTCATACTTATATCTCATCCAAAGTTAATCAGCCGGTACTTTCGCGAAACAGTCCCTACAATACTCCTCAACGGTACCCAACTACCATACCAAGAAACAGTAAAAGACCTTGGAATAATCTTGAATGAACACCTAAACTGGGAAGAACAAACAGTCACAGCTTGCCGGAAATCGCTCTCCTCCTTACATGCAATTCAAAAATTTAGAAAAATATTTCCAAGCCATGTTAAAGAAAAATTAGTCCAAACACTAGTCTTGCCTAATCTTTACTACTGCGATGTAGTTCAACACGGCACAAATAGTGAAAATTCTAGATGCCTCGAAATAGTGATGAATGCTTGCGTTAGATACGTGTGCAATATTCGGTTGTATGATCATATCAGTGCTTCATACTCCCAGCTAGGTTGGATACGCCCACATAAGGCACGCGATCTCCACACGATGTGCTTACTTCATCAATTTCTTAGCCACTGGTGCCCCCAATACTTATCTTCTCACATTAAACACCTATCATCATTCCACAATCGCAATACCAGATCGGATACATCTAGCATCTTGGTTGTACCTTTACATAACACAAAACCTTTCTCCGTGTCATTCTCCATCTCAGCCATACGACTATGGAACGCACTCCCTTGTGATCTGCGTCTTATCCAGAACTACTCAACATTCAAGAGGGAACTCAAAACTTACATATTAGGGACGGTACAGCCACCATTGTTGTGCCCCTCCCTTCTCTTTCTTTCTCCTCTCCATCACAGCTTAGAATTTTACCATTCTATTTCTCTTCCTCTAACCTATCTACCTCTTATATATCTCTTTCACCCCATTCTATCGTCTTATGTCTCTGCTCGATGAGAATAACTCACAAGCTGCAAGAATATAACGAGAAAATTCCCAACTAACAATGGAACTGATATTCACAAAAGAAAAGTATGTTTACTTTCATATACATAGTCACTATTATTATTATTATTATTATTCTTGATTGTTATAATTATTTTTTTATTGTCATAATTATCATTGTATTACTTTTATAATCTCTATTTTTTCTTTAACATCAATACTGCTTAATACGTTATATGACCTTAATGTTATGTAGAAACTGTAACTCGTTCAATCTGAGTATGCCTGGTTAGATGTAAGAAAGGGCCTGAAGGCCCTAATCTTGCCAGGTAAAATAAATGCATAAATTAAAAAAAATAACTACGTTTCCGTCTATACCTATACTCCAAAGGTACGTTCGCTTGTGTAATGAAGGGTAACGATGCCAATTTTTTTTTTTTTTGTCTCCTTCCCTGTAACAATCTCTGTAAGTCTACAAATGCTAGAAATGTAGGCTTGCCTTTCCTTAATCTATCTTCTAAGATAAGTCGTAGGGTCAGTATTACCTCACGTGTTCCAACATTTCTGCGAAATCCAAACTGATCTGCCCCGAGGTCAACATCTACCAGTTTTTCCATTTGTCTGTAAAGAATTCGCGTTAGTATTTTGCAGCGGTGACTTACTAAACTAATAGTTCGGTAATTTTCACATCTAGAAACACCTGCTTTCTTTGGGATTGGAATTATTATATTCTTCTTGAAGAGTATTTCACCTGTCTCATACATCTTGCTTACTAGATGGTAGAGTTTTGTTAGGCCTGGCTCGCCCAAGGCTTCCAGTAGTTCTAATGGAAGGTTGTCTAATGCCGGGGCCTTGTTTCCACTTACGTCTTTCAGTGCTCTGTCAAACTGTTCACTCAGTATCATATCTCCCATTTAATCTTCATCTACATCCCCTTCCATTTCCATAAATTGTCCTCAAGTACATCGCCCTTGTATAGACCCTCTATACACTCCCTCCACCTTTCTGCTTTCCCTTCTTTGCTTAGAACTATCTAGCTTACACAGATAATATCCTCGCAAAAGGACATTGCCGAAGCGTGTAACGTTCGTGTTGGAGCAAGAACATGGGGATAAGGATGAATATGATTAAGCAGATGACTGTAGACGACCATAAATTAAGTTTGCAATTATTATACCTATTGCAGTATACCTCGGCAACCTACTGCTATAGGTATTTCCTCTGATTTCGCATTCTACTCAAAATATGTCGGTACATTGTGAACTTAATTGCCGCACAGTTTTTGCGACCACTTTGCACAACAAATATTATTTTGATAGGGATGTTAGGTGCCGTAGTATGGTGTCCATGGGTTTCAGGCGTTTACTCGATGCGACACTAGTGCGAAATAGGAAGCGGGACACAAAATAAAAAAGTAAATATTTAAAGATGGTGCAAAAACTACAGGCTATGCACGATGTCCTCAACATAGCGAAGTTTTACGTAGGTGCTTGAAATGTTAATGTGCGTGATCACGCATTGGTATCTAGTCATACGTATCATGATACGAGGTCTTTGAATGATGCAGCAGTCTACATGGAACCGTTTGAGTTCCAAAATTGGCTGAGATATCACTAGTGACATATTAAGTTATTCATTGTGAGTTTCCCTGCTCTCTGCAGATCCGAAAGCGAGAAGGACGGCTCGTTCTTCTTCTGTCTCGTACAAGCGTAGTATGTGTGGGCCTTGGCAACTCTTTCCCTCCACGTTGGCTGTGTCTCCTTTCATTCGGTGCACTTGACATTGTACAGTTATGACACCAGTATCGACCACACGTTTCAGCAAGCAGCTACACGTAGTCCTAACACCTGGGCGCTTGTGAAACTGTTCATTGGCTGTTGTTAAAAGGGGGCTTCTCTCCGAAATATTTTGCACCTGCAGATGCTACCAGGACGTACGCTTCACTTCAAATGCAAGTCACAGATATGGACTAGAACAGACTCGTTAAATCAAACGCATTCTGATTACGTAAGGCGCATGATAAAATATAAACAAAGTATAGCCAGGATGATACCAGATGCAGAAATTAACGAGTTAGCGCAAAAAAATTTGCAACTCTTATACTGCACATTTTCATTCCTTTTCTGGTTTCGCCGTTGCGAAGTAGCTCTAGGATTTCCACTATGACGTATGCTTGATTACCTTACTGAACCTGTCACTACACACTTTTTAAATTGTTACGGATAACTTCAACATTTTCGTAATGTTTCTATTTTTTATTCCTAAGCTCGTATACAGCTGTTTTTACTTACACTAGGCTTTCAACGTGTCTCTGTATTCCTGGATAAATGGCAATCTAAATTCATAAGTTCTATGAATGCGGAATAACCCACCCCGCACATACAAATTCTCATTTTTGCGTATTCGTATAATGATACTACTTTCTCATTCTGACAATCGTCCGTTATATTCCTTCCATATCGATTCGTCGACTTGAAATTTTAACCGGAGTGTGTACTCTCTCTCCGTCGTTCATATTGCTTGCATCTCTTATTGAAGGACTGTGACAAGACGCTTCCGTTTAAAGTACTTGTGACGATGACTGTGGTCTACCGAGTCCTATTTTACGGTCTTTGCTGTTTTCTTTGTACGTAATCGATATTGAAATAAAACGTATTGTACCTTCTGAGTGCTGTCTTTTCGGAACATGGAAGCTATACTGGTGTGATAAACTGAATGAGAGTATCTTTCGCATGTAACATAGCTCAATGATACTTAGACTATATGTAGAAAGAACTGATACAGTACAAGGCAGAAGATAAATGAAAGAAAAACGCAGAGAGCCAACAGAAGCGACTTTAATTCACACAATAATTTTACTGAAGTCACCGTGATTCGAATTGGTCCCCTGGACATTGCAAGAGGCGGGACGTCGTTCTTCAAGGACTGCCAAAGACTTCTTGTGATAGGGCGTTCCATTAGTCCATCATCACGGTTGACAACCGTTGTACGGTCGTTGTTGCTTGTGGACTTGCTGCACAACGTCTTCCCAAAGCATCCCACGCGTGCTTGATGGGATTAAATCGTGGGAGAGCGCAGGCCAGTCCACTCACCGAATATCCTCTTGTTCCAAGAGCTCTTCCAACTGCACTGTTCGAAGCGCTCGTGTATTGTCATTCATACAAATGAAATCAGGACCGAATACAGACCTGAAAAGACGTACATGTGGGAAGAGTACAGTGTCACAATGCGAGGGGGGACCCAGAAGAAACCGGACTCCGAGGGTGCTGCCACTCGTAGACGTAGTGCAGGGTCCTCAGGCTAGATGGTGTTAGTTAAGACCTTCATGAAACAGCTGCGCAGACGGCGTCAGTGTAGAGCTGAACGTGCACGTATGGTATTGTGTTTCTCTGACTGTTGGCGGGTTACCTCTACGAAGTTGTTATGGCAACTTTAACCCTTCTAATACCGAGTATTTTTTGTTACACTGAGTACCATTGGGGTCTTTAGTGACCCCAACAGAATTTATTTTTTTATTAAGGGTAGCTTTAATAATGGTAGGATAAAATCACATTCCTTATTTTTCCACAATCTAAAACATGGTGTCAGTGACATTAAATTAAATTAAAATGCATATTTTTAAATTATTTGTTTCCGTGAAATTTACAAAATATTCTCATAAAACAACAAACACTTTTGATTAAATTCCGAACTGAAATTGATGACACATTACAATTACAGCAATAAATTACAGAGTCGTTTTTACACACAGAACATCCACATTTTGAACATTTATGGGTGAATTTTATATCCTCAGACCTTTTTTTTTTGTCTGTACTGTTGATGGAAGTACTGCAGAAATGATTTTGTCTGGCTTTCTCCCGACGAGCTGCTTTCCTAATTCTATGAGAAATGCCTGTCTCTTGTAGTTGGTCCTTTCTGACCAGTCTAGTGTAAGATGTAGCCATATGATAAATGCATTCCTTGCACTGATATCAATCATGTTGTTAAAATAATACCATTGGCCACCTTCTGCTCACCCTCTTTGTAGTGTACGTTCTAACTAGCTTGTCCATGGTATCTGCTCCTGATTTTATTTTATTATAATCCAGAATCATTGCTGGCTTGCATTCTTCACGAGCTTCCATTTCCTTCCTTGAATGCATTGTACTGAGCAAAGTTACAACTTTTCCCTTTTTCGGACTGTATGAAACATTTGAAGCATGCTCTTGGAATCCAAAAATAGATGAATATTTGACTCGACCTTTGGTCTGAGTGAAAGCTTGTGGTAGTTCTCCTTTATTTTTTCTAATTGTTCCTAAGAGTGTGAGATTGACTTTCAGAAGTTCTCTCGCCAAACAAAAGCTAGTGAAAAAATTGTCAGTTGTTACATTTCTGCCACTGTTTTCTAAGCCTTTCACCATACCTAAAGCAACTCTCTTGCCTTGACCAACTGCACGAGATTCATTTTCTTGTCGACCAGTGTAAACTTGGAAATTGAGAACGTAAGACGTTGCACTATCACATACAGCACATAATTTAAGCCATATTTTCCTGGTTTTGAAGGAATGTATTGCCGAAATGGACATCTACCATGAAATGCTACAAGTCAGAAATATGTGTTACTTCCTGTTCAGGCTTGACATCTGCGCTGTCCAAATCTTCTTCTGAACTTCCGTCTGATTGAGGAATATCATCTTCTAAGACGACAATTTCTCCATCGCTGCATGAGACATCAGAAACTATATCGCCGATATCACTACTTGATTCTCCACATAGAGGATTATCGTACAGTAATATTTCAAGCACTTCGTCTTCGGAAAGGTGACGAGACATTTTCAACTAAATGCAACACATACATTAGTAGTCTCCACGTGTATGGAACAAATAACTGTCGGCTTACAAAGTATTGACAACAATCACACATTAGAACAATATTTACAAGAATAAAACAAAGGAAATACAGCAACAGTTACGGGTTCAATGCAGCATTATTGGGTAATAATACAGCAAGAATCATGAAAGAAGGTTGTATACGTGGAAGAACCCTGGAGATACTAAAAGGTATCAAATAGATTATATAATGGTAAGACAGAGATTTAGGAACCAGGTTTTAAGTTGTAAGACATTTCCAGGGGCAGATGTGGACTCGGACCACAATCTATTGGTTATTGCCTGTAGATTAAAACTAAAGAAACTGCAAAAATGTGGGAAATTCAGGAGATGGGACCTGGATAAACTGAAAGAAGCAGAGATTGTACAGAGTTTCAGGGAGAGCATAAGGGGACAACTGACAGGAATAGGGGAAAGAAATACAGTAGAAGAAGAATGGGTAGCTCTGAGGGATGCAGTAGTGAAGGCAGCAGAGGATAAAGTAGGTAAAAAGACGAGGGCTGCTAGAAATCCTTGGGTAACAGAAGAAATATTGAATTTAATTGATGAAAGGAGAAAATATAAAAATGCAGTAAATGAAGCAGGCAAAAAGGAATACAGACGTCTCAAAAATGAGATCGACAGGAAGTGCAAAATGGCTAAACAGGGATGGCTAGAGGACAAATGTAAGGATGTAGAAGCTTATCTCACTAGGGGTAAGATAGATACTGCCTACATGAAAATTAAAGAGACCTTTGGAGAGAAGAGAACCATGTGTATGAATATCAAGAGCTCAGATGGCAACCCAGTTCTAAGCAAAGAAGGAAAGGCAGAAAGGTGGAAGGAGTATATAGAAGGTTTATACAAGGGTGATGTACTTGAGGACAATATTATGGAAATGGAAGAGGATGTAGATGAAGACGAAATGGGAGATACGATACTGCGTGAAGAGTTTGACAGAGCACTGGAAGACCTGAGTCGAAACAAGGCCCCCGGAGTAGACAACATTCCATTAGAACTACTGACGGCCTTGGGAGAGCCAGTCACGACAAAACTCTACCAGCTGGTGAGCAAGATGTATGAGACAGGCGAAATACCCTCAGACTTCAAGAAGAATATAATAATTCCAATCCCGAAGAAAGCAGGTGCTGACAGATGTGAAAATTACCGAACTATCAGTTTAATAAGTCACAGCTGCAAAATACTAACGCGAATTCTTTACAGACGAATGGAAAAACTGGTAGATGCGGACCTCGGGGAGGATCAGTTTGGATTCCGTCGAAATGTTGGAACACGTGAGGCAATACTGACCTTACGACTTATCTTAGAAGAAAGATTAAGAAAAGGCAAACCTACGTTTCTAGCACTTGTAGACTTAGAGAAAGCTTTTGACAATGTTGACTGGAATACTCTTTTTCAAATTCTAAAGGTGGCAGGGGTAAAATACAGGGAGCGAAAGGCTATTTACAATTTGTACAGAAACCAGATGGCAGTCATAAAAGTCGAGGGGCATGAAAGGGAAGCAGTGGTTGGGAAAGGAGTGAGACAGGGCTGTAGCCTCTCCCCGATGTTATTCAATCTGTATATTGAGCAAGCAGTAAAGGAAACAAAAGGAAAATTTGGAGTAGGTATTAAAATTCATGGAGACGAAGTAAAAACTTTGAGGTTCGCCGATGACATTGTAATTCTGTCAGAGACGGCAAAGGACTTGGAAGAGCAGTTGAAAGGAATGGACAGTGTCTTGAAAGGAGGATATAAGATGAACATCAACAAAAGCAAAACGAGGATAATGGAATGTAGTCAAATTAAATCGGATGATGCTGAGGGAATTAGATTAGGAAATGAGACACTTAAAGTAGTAAAGGAGTTTTGCTATTTAGGAAGTAAAATAACTGATGATGGTCGAAGTAGAGAGGATATAAAATGTAGACTGGCAATGGCAAGGAAAGCGTTTCTGAAGAAGAGAAATTTGTTAACATCGAATATAGATTTATGTATCAGGAAGTCGTTTCTGAAAGTATTTGTTTGGAGTGTAGCCATGTATGGAAGTGAAACATGGACGATAACTAGTTTGGACAAGAAGAGAATAGAAGCTTTCGAAATGTGGTGCTACAGAAGAATACTGAAGATAAGGTGGATAGATCACGTAACTAATGAGGAGGTATTGAATAGGATTGGGGAGAAGAGAAGTTTGTGGCACAACTTGACTAGAAGAAGGGATCGGTTGGTAGGACATGTTTTGAGGCATCAAGGGATCACAAATTTAGCGTTGGAGGGCAGCGTGGAGGGTAAAAATCGTAGAGGGAGACCGAGAGATGAGTACACTAAGCAGATTCAAAAGGATGTAGGTTGCAGTAGGTACTGGGAGATGAAGAAGCTTGCACAGGATAGAGTAGCATGGAGAGCTGCATCAAACCAGTCTCAGGACTGAAGACAACAACAACAACAATACAGCAAGAGAGCATAGGGGTCGCATTTGACCCCAATGGTATTCAGTGGTTCTTTCGTGATTTTCTGCCATACTAAAGATTTTCAAAAAGTTATAGTAGTGTATTATGAACCCATTACTTAATTCAAGAAAAGTCCGAATTTTTCATAATTTTTAGCAATAGGAAATAAGGCATATTTTACAGAAAATTACGGCCTGGGGTCATTACAAACCCCACGGTATTAGAAGGGTTAAAAGAACAAAGAGTGTGTGTGAAATTTTGTTTCCTGCTTAAAACAAATGCAACGGAGACACACCAAATGCTTCAGGAAGCTTTCCAAGAGGACGCTATGAACCGCACACGGTTTTTCGAGTGGTTTGGGCGCTTTAAACGTGGTAAGATGTGTGTTGAAGACCAAGCTCGTTCTGGACGCCATTCAACATCGCGAAATGAGGAGAACATTCAGAAGTTCCACCAAAAGGTCAACGAGGATCGTCGCCAAACGATCGGCCGAATTTCAGCAGAGACAGGAATCAGTTGGAGATCGTGCCAGCGGATTTTGTGTGAGGATTTGCACATGAGACGTGTTGCTGATAAATTTGTTCCGCGCCTTCTCACACAGGAGCAAAAAACCATCCGCATGAATGTGTGTCAGGACTTGAAAACAGAGATTGCACATGATCCAAACATCTTGAACAAAGTCATTACAGGGGACGAGAGTTGGTGTTACGGGTATGACCCAGAAACCAAGCAAGAGTGAAGCCAGACCAAAAAAAGCAAGGCAAGTGAGGTCAAATGTGGAGACGATGATGACTTTTCTGATGTTCGTGGAATTGTGTATCGGGAATTCCTACCCCCTGGCCAGACTGTTAACCAGCACTTTTACTTGGATGTTTTAAGGCGTTTGCGAGAGGATGTGAGGAGGAAACGCCCGGAACTTTGGCGATCAGGTGACTGGTTTATGCATCACGACAATGCTCCAGCACAAACGGCCTTACTAGTGACCCACTATTTGGCATCTCAGAGATGGTCTATCATTCCCCACGCTCCGTATTCGCCGGAACTAGCCCCGTGCGACTTTTTCCTGTTTCCACGAATGAAAAAAAACGCAAAAAGGGGTGCGTTATGATGATGAGGAGGGAGTAAAAACAGCTTCGCAAAGGGCACTGGACAATATCAAACTTGAAGAGTTCCAAACATGCTCCCAACAGTGGGAAAAGAGACTTGACAGGTGCATGTAATTGAGAGTATTTTGAAGGTGACTGAAGTAGTTTTGTAAAAAGGTTCACCAATGATTTGTTTATGAAAACAATCCGGTTTCTTTTGGGCCCCCCTCGTAACGTTGCCCATTGAGTGTATCGTGTTCAAAAATTTAGAGCTCAGTGCGACCATGCAACTTTATGCCTCCACACACCATAACACGTGCAGTAATAAAACAATCATCTTCGACAATGTGACCGGGAGAATTAATGTTCCCACCACTCACTATATGAGGGTATGTCTAGCATTGTCCAACATGATGGTTTTGATGGTGCAGGTGTTAAGTTGTAAGGAGTTATAATGTTGCAACGCGTACTGACCTCCAAATCACTGGACGAGGAACAGACACCTGTGAGCGTTATTATGACACTGTACTCGTTCTCGAAGTGCGTTGTTTCAGAGGAGCAGTCAGCACTGACTTGACTTTCGTGAATGGCAGTGCTGGACCGCGTCGAACTGCGCTGCTGCAGGAGCCTGCAACACTCCTGATTAGAATTACGTCGATTGTTATTAACCGAAATAACATCCCAGCTTTAATTTTTATTCGACGGCGACCTGAAAGATAAGAATTAATCAAATTTAACTGCTACAGGAGTTGTTGATAATCATAAGCCGAACAGTTGTGGGCCAACAGCCCAGTTGAGGGCCACCAGCCAACCTGTCTGTGTGTGTTAGACACAACGGACCTGCATCTGCAGTTACGGGCTTGGGAGCGATTTCGTGTGACAGCTGAGTCACACTGGTGGTTATTCCACGCACCCTGCCTTCAAATTTGTATATGAGTTTGGTGATTCGGTCTGTTGTGCTGCCATTCACTAGCAGCGTTCCGGAGCGTGTTTCCGAACAGGACAGAGCTGGCCCACGTACCGCTGTTATTACTCAACATGCTCTGCAGAGTGTTGACACGTACCCTTCACCAGCTCAATACCTGATCTGTCCACGATTAAGCACATATGGGACATCATCGTACTGTAAACATGAAATGATTTTATGGCGTTGGCAGGGATGCCCGATGTGGGGGAGTTCGGCCGCCGTATTGCAAGTCCTGTTTAGTTGACGCCACTTCGGCGACTTCCGAGACAATTGTTTTTTATTGTTATTATCGTGTGCATCAATTACAGTAATACACATTTAGCAAAAGAAAGAAATATGTATAAAAATGAACATGTAAAGTTATATATAGTGCAAAAGTTTTAAAACGGCTCAGACTGCAACTAAGATGTTGATGGACTCGATCCTGCGGAGTGCATTGTGGGATGTTTAATGGAGCTTCTCAATGCCACCAGGAAAGCGTCTGATTGGACAGTCATTCACAATGTGGCTCATTGTTTGGGTGTCACCACAGTCGCACACACTGTCACTTGAAAAGCCCGACTTGTGCATGTTGTATTCGCACCTACCCTCTTCAGTCCGATATCTGTTTAACTGCACCCACACCTCCCTTGGTTGCTGGAAGCCTGGAACTGGAACTGTTGGATTGTCTACAAGATCGTGGTTTCGGGTTCTTGTAGCTTGCCACTCACGTTTCCGCTCTGCGTCCTGGTCGAATCCTGTCGATAGCATTTGGACTCCGAGTTCATATGCTGGTCTTCTGGATTTGAGGCGTTTTCGGGGAAGTGGTAGGAAATCGTCATATAGAAGGATCGAGTTGTTTTCAGAAACCTTCTGACAGAGGTTGTAAAGAGCAGCCTTCCGTCGGAGGTCTGGTGGACAAATGTTTGAAAGCAATGGTAGCCAACAGGTAGGTGTAGAGCGGACTGTACCACTAATTACTCTCATAACTGAGTTCAGTTGGACATATACTTTCACATTGCGAGATAATGACGATTAAGAGCAGACAACACCCAGTCATCTCAATTCAGAGAAACTCCCTGAACCCGCGGGAATCGAACCCGTGACCCCGAGTGCGAGAAGCGAGAACGCTACCACAAGACCACGAGCTGCGTACTACTCCAACGTCATTCAAAGGAATATTAACCATCCCTGTATTAACCGACCAAATGCATCAGGTATGGAACTCCGTCTCATAAACTGACATCCGGCACCTGTACAAGATAATACATACACGTTTCCATGCTTGCATTCAACATTCTGGCGGTTATACCAGTTATTAATTTACAAGCGCTTCACATTTGCAATGGCGAACCTCGGGCATACAGCAACATGTGCTCTTGCAGTATTAATCAAATAAATACGTTAACTAGACAAATGTAAACCCGAAATTTCATTATTCTACATAAATTATTTTTTGATGATTTTATTTTTTGTTTGTCAGTGTATAAAGCCAAGGCGAAGAGACACATGATACTCATTTGTTCTACTAACTGTTTCGAATAGACTGAGGATATGCTCAGTTGTACTAAACCCTGTGTTAAACAAAGCTTGCAAGGTGGGTTGAACCAGGTCAAGTGTAGCAATTATACATCGATCAGCAACAAAATCGTCTTTCTTCACACATATACTGGAGCTACCGTCTGGACAAGAATGATGATAGCAGTTGACCTCTACACCATTGCAAAAATTTTACACACATTTATATTTCTATGTAGAAAAAGAGTTCCGCGGATGCGAACCGCACAGTTCTTTACGGCAGAAGTATGGGCCGTGACAAGAGAAAGCTGCGATTTATGATATACGCCCCAGCAGGCCACGTACAATTTCTGCGAGGTGATATATCTGCCTCGGCTATTTCCCCAGACACTCGTAACGGCGGACTGTCGGGCTCGCCGCGCGCCTTGTAGCGCGGTACGGACCTGGCCGGCCCTAGAACCACAGCTGTAGCCGAACTCCGCCCAATGACCCCATAAAAGTGATTTACATTACGGGTCAGTAATTCTGCACGTGCCAGCTCTCAGGATCCTAACAGCATAGAAGGTTGTGTCAATATTTTAAAGATCCTAGAGCTCAAAGCGGAACTTCTCTAAGATCCGATAAGTTTGCTCAACACTTCCATGCTTAGAGGCCGGTGCAATGTATAATCATATTCCCTGACGTTTCGACTCCGACTGCGACAGGAATCTTCGGGTACAATATGGCAACTGCAACAAGGGCTGGAGGGGCACCTGAATTTATGGAACTCTATAGAAGGCAGCACCATTCGTCACGTCAAGCCGAATGCTTAATTGTCTCTGGCTGACGTTATCATTCTCGATTAAAATTAATCATTAGTCATTCTGTTGGCACGAAGTTTCCGTGAAATTACTATTAACAAGTAATTACAACTGCAAATTATACTGTTGAGTGGTACTTAAGATAGGTAAATAAATCAGTGAAATCAGAGTGAAGTGAAGTAGAAATTAGAAAATAAATGAGAAACTTAGTTTAGTTCAGAAGAATTACACACTGGCAAACAGCGGGCAGAGCAGCAGTGACAGAAGAGCCAATGACCATGAAGTCAGCACGTCAGGAGAAGCCATCGCCCTCCGCACATAAGTGGAAGCTGTCGATTCAGCCGTCAGGGCATCGCCCGATCGGCTCACGTGTTTCTCCATTGTCACATTTGATCAGAGGTCCTCTCCTACATTGCAAGAGCCAATGACCGACGTTAAGAAGATTCTTCGAGTAGCTTTTCAACGTGACAGAAGAGGCAATGACCGTGAAGTCGTTCACCTCCAGTGAACTGAAGTGAATAAATACGCGAGACACAGTGGGCCCAACAAGAGGAGTAGCTTTCAGTTCAGTTCAGTTCCAGTACAGTTCAGTTGGTGCTGAAGATCGTCGTGCAGGAAAAGACTACATCGTACACAGAAGCACCAAGTCCGCCGCTGTAATGTAATAGCAAGCAGCAGCCACGCCGCCAGAATACAGAAGTCAGAGGGTATTTGAAGACTGATTTTTACGTACCCGGATGACTCGTGAGGACGGGATGGAGACGGCCTCACATCAGCAGTCACCTGTGAGCTGGTGATGAAGATCTGACAGCCGAAGACTGGCAAGCTGGAGTCCGTTGTTCGAGTCCGGGACGCTGGTCTTCCCCCGCCGCGCCGCTTCGCTGGCCAACGCACAACACACGCGGCCGCTTAGAGAAGAGAAACACTGGGACGCCACATACAAGGTATCACCATCCGATTCACGACTTCGTTCTCAATAATTAAACGGGCCACCTCGCGCTCGCGGCTCCAGTCAACTGGGCGAGACGGTGACACGAGATACACACCGCCAGGCGTAATCAGACGCCGCCGATCACGCAGAATGAAGGCTTCGCAAATGACACAGCTGCAGCTCTCCCAGCCAGAACAACCCAGTAAGAAAACTGTTGTACAAATCTTCAATAAAAGTTATCTTATGTAAAAATGCTGTTTCATTCTACCTCATACCCGAGCCAAGGAAGAACCCACCGTGCCCACATGTTGTTAAGAGAGAAAAAGTAATTTATTTAGTGTTTTTTCACCCTGTTATAAAGTTTTAGAATCAAATGCCCTTTGCAGTAATGCTCATCCAGACAATTGACTAGCATCAAAAGAGAAAACCCAGTTACAATACTATGGACCGTATCTTTTCCTATTTTCCATATAGATCTAACTATGTTCTCTCATTAATAGATTTACTGAGTATCCTTATAGATTTAAATAAAAGGTATCGGTAAAAATAACTTTAAAGTTTGTAGTGGTAACAATCATTAACTGATCTGATGATCGTTATTAGGTAACTGAACCAAACAGCCGATCAATTTAAGAAGGTTATCAGGGAATCCAAATTGATTATACCTAGAAATTCAAAGCCGTTTGATCGCACAACGAATCTTTAAGGGCCGCTAGTTACATAACTTGGAATTTTTGTTATATGGGCATTAGGACTTTTCCAAATGTATCTTTTTGTATGTAGCATTTTGTTTGTTAATTTGCTATCTCTGTAGACTTCCGCAGAGGCTATAAAGTCGCAGTTACAATTTTGGAACTTGAATGAGGTCAGCAACCAAAACTGTTAACACATACCTATGCAACGGTATGAGTGTGACGTCATCATACCGCTGATTATGATCGAGGAATCGCGGCCACTGGGTTTCGGAGCTTTTCCTTAGCACTAAGGATCAAATCTTGTCTGATCTTAAACGTCTTTCTTTCCTGTGAAATTTGTTTTTGTGTTTTTTAGTTTGTATAAGCTCACAGTAGATAGAAGCGAAGTATAATTAGACCTCGATAAAACCGTAACGTCGGAGGTAGCTATTTTTGCACAGAGGCAAGTAGCACACTACATCGTAAAAAATGTGAAATGTTTTCTGAAAGAACGCCAGCTGACTATCTGTCACACTCAGGAATCGCGAAAAAAAGGAATAAAAGCGAGAAAATCTGAGACAACATACGAAATCTACCGACTGACATGATACGTTTCGCATGTAATATAAGGTTCTGCTCAGCTTATCAGGTAAGTTTTGCATGTTTCTACATATTTTTCACATTTTCATTTAACATATAATCTTCTAATAACATAAACGCAACATGCTAAAGCATAATCGCCCTCAAGAACAAGAAAGGTCTTGTGACTACCTAGATACACCTCAAAATTGACTCACAGGACAGGGGGGCATAATGCACCGTAATAAAACTCAAATATTAGTGACCGAAGGGGTTGTTTCAAATCAGATATTCAAATGTGTGTGAAATCATATGGGACTTAACTGCTAAGGTCATCAGTCCCTAAGCTTACACACTATTCAACCTAAATTATCCTAAGGACAAACACACACACCCATGCTCGAGGGAGGACTCTAACCTCCGCCGGGACCAGCCACACAGTCCATGATTGCAGCGGAAGGCATTGTTTCAAGATACTTCCACGGTATAGTGATGTATGCAACTACAAAACACGATTAAAATGAACTTGTCATTTGAAAGCTGTTGAAGAAATTCCATTTCGTGTTAACGTAAGGCATTTATACCCACGCTAAGAAATAAGCGCAGCCGGGTCACTGGAAGCATATAAAATTAGATGGTGAGCCAAATAGTAGTATAATCTTGAATGTGCCAGCAGTCAGCAACATTGGGGGTTGGGTTGTTTTGGGGGAGGAGACCAGACAGCGAGGACATCGGTCTCATCGGATTGGGTAAGGACGGGGAAGGAAGTCGGCCGTACCCTTTCGAAGGGAACTATCCCGACATTTGCCAGAAGTGATTTAGGGAAATCACGGAAAACCTAAATGAGGATGGCCAGCAACAGTAGAATTATGGGTGCAACAGCCAACCACTTACAGTCTAAAAGTTTATTCGAACCTTTACCTCAGTTTTAACAGATATAAACCTGTCATCCTCAGAAGAAGAAACAAAACCTAAAACTAGGAAAAGATTACAACCAGTACATGAAATTCTCATGTATAGCAAAAAGGATATGAAAATTTACATACAGTTCAAACACAAAAAAACTTACATGTTGTAAATTGTATGAAAAGAGGAAAAAGCTATAAGGCTTAGTCAACAGTAAAATGATGGATATAAAATTTAAGGCAGACCTGCATCACACACACACACTCACACACACACACACACACACACAGACAACTAACAAGACAAAAGGGGCAAGCCAGCAGGAAACTTACACCCACGTGGCGTTCACATCAGAAGAGATGCCTAGCACAAAAGGTAGCTGACGTATTAATAAATATGAATTAAAATAACATTATATATATATTGGCCACGACATCTTGGTAGATGATGACTGCAGTGTCTGTGTGTTTATGGGTTGCATTTTTCCATATGACTTGTCAGGCCAATGGCAGCACGGCATCTCTTGCCGCAATTGTCACAAGTGTATCTGGCTGCTGAGGCAGGAGCAGTGGTAGCATTCCGAAGTTTTTTCTGCCTTAACCTGTCTAACAAGCCTTCATCCATACTTCGACATTCCAGATGATATATCATCACGCCACTCTGGTCTCGTGGTAGCCCGTGGCACCCATCTGTTTGTGTTAATTCCAAAGCTCTCCATATCTCGTTTACAGGAGTCCTTGAACCTCAATACAGGACGTCCTACAGGTCTTTTGGCTATAGAGATCTCTCCAAGCGTCGCCTCACGTGGTAATCTGTCAGTATCCATACGGTGGACGTGTCCCAGCCAGCGGAGTCGTCTCTGCCTTAAGATAGCTGAAATACTGTTGCAGATAGTTTTAGATAGCACTGCTTCGTTGGTCACTCGGTCCTTCCACGTTACTCCAAGGATGGATCTCAGGCAACGCACGTGGAAAGCATTAAGACGACGTTCTTGTTCGGCACAGGTAGTCCATGTTTCCTATGCATATACTAGAATTTTGGTGGTCAAAGAGAGTTTGTTGTTTTTCCAAACACTTGTAGAGAGTTTGCCCAAAGTTGTCGCAGCTCTTCCAATGCAGGCATCAATTTCCTTGTCAACAGACATGTAGATCCAATATAGCACAAGTTATCTACGACTTGCAGAGTAGTGCCATCTAGTGTGATATTCGGCTTTGTGTTAGTGCCCTGAACCATAATTACGGTCTTACTGCTGTTTACACTCGTCGAGAATAGGTGGCATGCGTGACTAACTCTTGATACTAGCTCCTGCAGCTCTTCTGCGGAGTTCGCAACAATTGCATCGTCATCAATATACAGGAGTTGACGAGCGGCTATCTCATAATGCTTTGTCTTACTCTTCAGGAGACTGACATTGAAAAGCCTTCCATCTTTCCTAGTATGCAGATGTACTCCAACATTGCAAATCTCGAAAGCCACTTGGAACAGACCCGAGAGGAAAATTCCAAAAAGTGTAGCAGTATGCCTAAGATTCCAAAACTGTAAAAAATCGTACGAACCTGTACAAATGGGGAACAAAATTATGACGCACGTTCAAGGAGGATGTTGACAGATAGCATCTGTGAGAAAAATAACATATCGAAAAAGCGCGGAAAACTCGGTAGATCTGCCATGCCAATGTAAGAACAAGCTGAAAATCATCGAAAAATTAGCTGTAATGGATTACTTATTCTTAATAATACATTAAAGTAGAATTGAAAACGTGCTTTAAAATTTGAAAATTCTTTAGCAAGTCCAGTTTCAAACACTTCTCTTCCATTGTCTTCCTGAAGCCGACCTTTGTGACCGAGTGGTTCTAGGAGCTTCAGTCCGGAACTGTGCTGCTGCTACGGTCGCAGGTTCGAATCCTGCCTCGGGCATGGATGTGTGTGATGTCCTTAGGTTAGTTAGGTTTAAGTAGTTCTAAGTCTAGGAAACTGATGACCTCAGATGTTAAGTCCCATACTGCTTAGGGCCATTTGAACCATTGTCTTCCAGTTTACAAGGGGAGTGTACACACTGTACGAGATGCTGAGCACAAGTAGAGTCGAAAACATCACCTCCTTCTTTACCCAACAAATATTCTTTGAATCTAACTTTGACTGCTCTTCCTGCCTGTCCTGCACAAAGAAACAGGGTCAATAAGTACACTTTATTTTATAGAAGCCAGAAAGAGAAAATGGTTCGTCATGTGCTTTAAGAAGTTAATTTGTTTCCGAGACTGTTGTGAGCAGGAAACGAAACTTTACAGCCATTTTCTTAGTTTTAGTATAACCGAATACGTGAAATTACTCACTGACACGAAAAGAAATTAGCAAAATTCTTAAAAAATTCGTCTGTGACAAATAATGGCATTACCACAAATTCTGTAATAGGATACAAGAATGATACTCTTTTTAAGCAGGAAGAAAAGGTCTTAAATATGATGTGAAGCGCAGACTTAATCATCGCATTGTTATTAAAAAACTGTATTGTAGACCTAAAAATTTGCCTTGATAATGCCAAAAAAGACGTCTCACCAAGTTAGGATTGCGAATGTGTGATGTAATATGTTGGCAAAAGAATGTTCTTTGAAAGACAGCACGCTGCTATAGAGCAGACGATAATTAGCAGTATAAATCCGAAAGTTAAGAACGATGATGCTTTAGTAATTAAATCGAATGTAGGGAGCGCTGCAATAGTTTCTCATAGGAACGAATATATAACTACAACTATTAGATATTTTCAGGAAAATAACATGGTAGAGATTTACAGGTAGTCGACCCGCTACACGGGTAATGTATCACGAAGCAAATACCGTCCGCACTGGCTGAATGTTACGTGATACTACGTACTTATGTGTTTGTGACTATTACAGATCCATCTATCACAAAACGAAAAAAGTGGTCCAACTAAAACATATATATTTCTTTACGTACCACAAGAATATGTAATAAAATGGCGGTTCCTATATTAAAAATAGTTGATGTCTGTTTGACCTATGGCAGCGCCATCTAGCGGGCCAACCGTAACACCATCTGGTTAGCCCCTTCAAGCTAGACGAGTTCCGTTCTCTGTAGTTTTTTCGTTTGATGCTTATTTCGTGAGATATTTGGCCCGGTAACTATCAATGGACCACCCTGTATAAGGTTGTAAGGCTGGTGACGTGGTTAAAAGCAGCCAACGCACTGATGTTTGTTCATATACAGGGTGTTACAAAAAGGTACGGCCAAACTTTCAGGAAATATTCCTCACACACAAAGAATGAAAATATGTTATGTGGACATGTGTCCGGAAACGCTTACTTTCCATGTTAGAGCTCATTTTATTACTTCTCTTCAAATCACATTAATCATGTAATGGAAACACACAGCAACAGAACGTACCATCGTGACATCAAACACTTTGTTACAGGAAATGTTCAAAATGTACTCCGTTAGCGAGGATACATGCATCCACCCTCCGTCGCATGGAATCCCTGATGCGCTGATGCAGCCCTGGTGAATGGCGTATTGTATGACAGCCGACCACAATACGAGCACGAAGAGTCTCTACATTTGGTACCGGGGTTGCGTAGACAAGAGCTTTCAAATGCCCCCATAAATGAAAGTCAAGAGGGTTGAGGTCAGGTGAGCGTGGAGGCCATGGTATTGGTCCGCCTCTGCCAATCCATCGGTCACCGAATCTGTTGTTGAGAAGCGTGCGAACACTTCGACTGAAACGTGCAGGAGCTCCATCGTGCATGAACCACATGTTGTGTCGTACTTGTAAAGGCACATGTTCTAGCAGCACAGGTAGAGTATCCCGTATGAAATCATAATAACGTGCTCCATTGAGCGTAGGTGGAAGAACATGGGGCCCAATCAAGACATCACCAACAATGCCTGCCCAAACGTTCACAGAAAATATGTGTTGATGATATGATTGCACAACTGCGTGCGGATTCTCGTCAGTCCACACATGTTAATTGTGAAAATTTACATTTGGATCACGTTGGAACGAAGCCTCATCCGTAAAGACAGCATTTGCACTGAAATGAGGATTGACACGTTGTTGGATGAACCATTCGCGGAAGTGTACCCGTGGAGGCCAATCAGCTGCTGATAGTGCCTGGACACGCTGCACATGGTACGGAAACAACTGATTCTCCCGTAGCACTTTCCATACAGTGACGTGGTCAACGTTAGCTTGTACAGCACCTACTTCTCTGACGCTGGCATTAGGGTTATCGTCAACTGCACGAAGAATTGCCTTGTCCATTGCAGGTGTCCTCGACGTTCTAGGTGTTCCTCAGTCGCGAGTCATAGGCTGGAATGTTCCGTGCTCCCTAAGACGCCGATCAATTGCTTCGAACGTCTTCCTGTCGGGACACCTTCGTTCTGGAAATCTGTCTCGATACAAACGTACCGCGCCACGGCTATTCCCCGTGCTAATCCATACATCAAATGGGCATCTGCCAACTCCGCATTTGTACATATTGCACTGACTGCAAAACCACGTTCGTGATGAACACTAACCTGTTGATGCTACGTACTGATGTGCTTGATGCTAGCACTGTAGAGCAATGAGTCGCATGTCAACACAAACACCGAAGTCAACACTATCTTCCTTCAATTGGGCCAACTGGCGGTGAATCGAGGAAGTATAGTAAATACTGACGAAACTAAAATGAGCTCTAACATGGAAATTAAGCGTTTCCGGACACATGTCCGCATAACATCTTTTCTTTATTTGTGTGTGAAGCATGTTTCCTGAAAGTTTGGCCGTACCTTTTTGGAACACCCTGTATATAGATATACAGACAAAAATATCTGCACTTACACCCGTTACGGCCTGTCTTGAGAATAGGGCGGTCCGGAGTGGCCGATCGGTTCTAGGCGCTACAGACTGGAACCGCGCGACCGCTACGGTCGCAGATTCGAATCCTGCTTCGGGCATGGAAGTGTGTGATGTCCTTAGGTTAGTTAGGTTTAAGTAGTTTTAAGATCTAGGGGACTGGTGACCTCAGAAGTTAAGTCCCATAGTGCTCAGAGCCATTAGAACCATTTTGTATTGAGAATGAGTTCGGTCCTATCACACTCCAATGCTGCAAACTACAAGATCAGCGTTTCCTTCCACGTGTAGGGTGACAACCATAGTATAACCGGCTCGCTGGTGGATGCAAAACGAAACTGTGAATCTGTTCGGCAGGACGTGTTCGTTGCTCTGCCCCGGTCTGCCTCGCCTCGCCTCGCTTTGCACACATAAGGCGGCAGTAACGTTTCATGGAGCGTCGCTACAGTCAATTTAACTTCAAACAGCAGGCGGGATGTTGCCGGAAACCATAAAAGCAGCCGCCGCAGGCCCTCTAAGTGCGCACTCCCAGCTTCGGGGCGCCATGCGCAGACCGCCCTCGTTCCGCGGAACGCCTCATACGTGAGCCCGGAATGCACGCCGTCTCGGCGATTCCTTCCGCTTCATAGGCGTCGACACACGTGTCGCTACACAGTGCCCGTATGCTTCGTAACCCGTTTCCCAAGTGAGCCCAGAAGCGAACTTCAAAGACAGGCATAAGCGAGGAACGATACTTCCAGCTGTGTAATGCAGCGGACTATGCGATAAATTGTTGTCAAAGCTGTTTTTTCCCCGGGAAGTATTCCGAAAGTAAATGAACGTGCTATGTCTTAAATCATCGCAGATCACCAAATACATATTGCCTTGAAAAGTCATTCTGCAAACAACATGCTGCAGACACTCATTGTACTCAGCAAGAGCACAAGACGTTATCCACAAGACGTTATCTCGATAGAAGTCTATGTTAGAATTCACAAAACTGCTATATTTTCTCTTATCTCATTCAACTGGCATCAACTTTTTCCTTAGAGGAGGTCTAATAACTGCGAAATTCCGGGTGCTTATAATTAAATTCTCTCTATTTAGCTCGTTATAACACGGAAGCTAATTACTGTACGAGTACCAAATTTGGCAGCATTAGTGTTCAAATCATGGGAAAGAGAAATGATGCAGAATCAGTTCAACTGAAACACTTTTAATAAGCTGCTACGGTACATCATACATTTACATACTGGTACCACCACAGCTACGAAAGGGGTCCAATATGGCGGCCATCATTGTTCAGGAGAGCCTGGAAATGCAGGATTGCATCCTGCACTTTTCGACCCTGTAAGCGCAGAACAGGGAATCGGTGATCATAAGGCCATTGCAGCATCCCTGAATATGGAAGTAAATAGGAATATAAACAAAGGGAAGAAGGTTTATCTGTTTAGCAAGAGTAATAGGAGGCATATTTCAGACTACCTAACAGATCAAAACAAAAATTTCTCTTGCGACACTAACAATGTTGAGTGTTAATGGAAAAGTTCAAGGCAATCGAAATATGCGTTTTAGACAGGTACGTGCCGAGTAAAACTGTGAGGGACGGGAAAAACCACCGTGGTTCAACAACAAAGTTACGAAACTACTGCGAAAGCAAAGAGAGCTTCACTGCAAATTTAAACGCAGCCAAAACCTCTCAGACAAACAGAAGGTTAACGATGTCAAAGTTAGGGTAAGGAGGGCTATGCGTGAAGCGTTCAATGAATTCGAAAGTAAAATTCTATGTACCGACTTGACAGAAAATCCTAGGAAGTTCTGGTCTTACGTTAAATCAGTAAGTGGATCGAAACAGCATATCCAGACACTCCGGGATGGTGATGGCATTGAAACAGAGGATGAAACGCGTAAAGCTGAAATACTAAACACCTTTTTCCAAAGCTGTTTCACAGATGAAGACCGCACTGCAGTTCCTTCTGTAAATCCTCGCACGAACGAAAAAATGGCTGACATCGAAATAAGTGCCCAACGAATAGAAAAGCAACTGAAATAACTCAACTGAGGAAAGCCCACTGGACCTGACGGGATACCAGTTCGATTCTACACAGAGTACGCGAAAGAACTTGCCCCCCTTCTAACAACCGTGTACAGCAAGTCTCTAGAGGAACGGAATGTTCCAAATGATTGGAAAAGAGCACAGGTAGTCTCAATCTTCAAGAAGGGTCGTCGTGCAGATGCGCAAAACTGACGTCGATCTGTTGTAGAATTTTAGAACATGTTTTTTGCTCGAGTATCATGTCGTTTTTGGAAACCCAGAATGTACTCTGTAGGAATCAGCATGGATTCCGGAAACAGCGATCGTGTGAGACCCAACTCGCTTTATTTGTTCATGAGACCCAGAAAATATTAGATCCTTTGCTGTATGATTATATGATAGCGGAACAAACATTTGTAGCAGTTACTTCTGAAGTGGAATGATAATATAAAATTAATTGTTGGTAAGGTGGGTGCCGGGTTGAGGTTCATTGGGAGAGTCCTTAGAAAATGTAGTCCATCAACAAAGGAGGTAGCTTACAAACCACTCGTTCGACCTATACTTGTTTATTGCTCATCGGTGTGGGATACGTACGGGATCGGGTTGACAGAAAAGATCCAAAGAAGAGCGGCGCATTTCGTCACAGGGTTATTTGGTAAGCGTGATAGCGTTACGGAGATGTTTAGCAAAGTCGAGTGGTAGACTGCAAAAGAGGCGCTCTGCATCGCGTTGCAGCTTGCTGTCCAGTTTTCGAGAGGGTGGGTTGCTGGATGAGGTATCGAAAATATTGCTTCCCCCTAGTTATACGTCCCGAGGAGATCACGATTGTAAAATTAGAGAGATTCGAGCGCGAACGGAGGCTTTCCTGCAGTCGTTCTTCCGCGAACCGTACGTGACTGCAACAGGAAAGGGAGGTAATGACAGTGGCACGTAAAGTGCCTTCCGCCACACACCGTTGGGTGGCTTGCGGAGTATAAATGTAGATGGAGATGTAGTGAACCCTGCCCTTCAGGTAGCCCCACAATCAGTAGTCACAGGGAGTGAGATCAATCGATAATGCCGGCCAAGCATTTGGAATCAATCGGCTGATAATTCGATCGTTTCCAAATGTGTTTAGGAGAAGCAGATGTACTTCATGATCGATGGGTTGTGGAGGCCCCATCTTGCATGTAAACAGTTGAATTCAGTGCCTCTCTCTCTCCTGTAGGGCGCGTATGATATGCTGGCGAGGCATATAGCAGTAACGCTAGCCGGTCACACTGCACGTCTTTGGCCCTTGAGCGCCAACTTGTTCAAAAAAAGAATGGGCCAATGATGAACGTAGCCGTGAAGCTATGCCATACGGTGGCACATTCACCGTACAGAGGAATTTCATGCACGGTGACTGGAGGAGAAGACTCCTACACTCGGCAGTTCTGTGGATTCACCTCACCCGTCGGAGGAAACGAACTTCGTCTGTCCATAGGATAGCCCAGAGCCAGACGTCGTCAACTTCAAACTTTACGAGAAAGTGAAGAGCGAAGTTAACAAGTGGTTGTGCGCCCTGTGGTGGAAGCTGCTGTACGATACGGATCTTGTACGGAACTTTTTGCGAATGGTTCGAAGCACCTTCCGTACAGTGGACCACGGGATGTTCAACTGTCGTGACACAGCACGCGCACTGCCTGACGATCGGGATTCCGCGCAGCGCTGTCTGCCATGGCGACAGCAATTTTATTAACCACCTGTGGTGAAACTGGTTGTCGGCCTCTACCCGGAGCGACGCCTATTTCTATATTTGATTCGAACTTCTTCATCGTGCTCCACACAGCAGGTGGAGAAAGAGGACCCTTCCATAATCCTTTCAGCCATCGAGATTCTCAAAGTGCTGCTGCGGCGTTACTGTTCTTTAGATAACAGAGCTTCACCAATAATGCCCTGCTCCTTTGGCCCAAACTCGTGTTGACACGTCAGCAAGTACACTGCGACTGGTCAGGTATGTGCGTCTATGAATCACGATGACTGATCACGGCACCTGGTGGCCATAGTTGGAACTGGACGGTGGCGCTGTGGGGCACGGAAATCATGCACCCCATACTCCGGACATTAATGCTATCAAATTTGGTACTCTTACAGTAATTAGTTTCCGTGTTGTAAAGAATTAAACGGTGAAAGTTTAATTATAACCACAGGTTATTAACAACTAATTCTGGCTCTTTGCTTCTTACCTACACACATGCGTGCAACATATCAGGGACACTCAAAAATTTTTACTTTCACCTCAGTAAAATAAATTTACTTCATTACCTTTAGCCGGCCGCTGTGGCGGAGCGGTTCTAGGCGCTTAAGTCTGGAACCGCACTGCTGCTACGGTCGCAGGTTCGAACCCTGCTTCGGGCATAGATGTGTGTGATGTCCTTAGGTTAGTTACATTTAAGTAGTTCTAAGTCTAGAGGACTGATGACCCGAGATGTTAAGTCCCGTAGTACTTAGAGCCATTTGAACCATTTGAATTATTGCCTTTCTGCTTGTTTGTATGTACACTGCCTAATCAAAAATTCCAAGCATCTATTAGTGGAAACTGATAACAGGTATATCTCTCATTCGCCTTTTTGACGGCATGAACTTTGTGCTGGGGACACTTTCAGTGAGGGGTCTGAATGCCTGTCGAGGAATGGTAGCCCGTTTTTCCTGAGGATTCGTAACCACAGAAGGTAGTAGTAAGAGATGCTAGTATCTGGAGATAAGTCGACGTTCTAACTCATCCTGAAGATGTTGCACAAAGGTTCAGGTCGGGACTCATGGCAGCCCAGTTTATTTTAGGAATGTAGTTGCCCATAAATGATTGTCTCACTGAAGCAGCTTTGTAACGGGATGTAGTGCCGTGTTGATCCATTAATCGGCTACTAGGTGTTCTACTACTGCATGCAGTTCACAACGCTGTGAAATGTGTACATGTCTTCCTGCATTTAGCGTTTTCTTAAACACAGTGAGTTCCACGCCCCAATCTCGGAAACCTGTGCCATACTGTAACACCACCTCCTCCATACTTTACAGATAGCGCTATATATGGTGGCAGGTAAAGTTCTTCAAGGACTCGTCAAACCTAAACCCTCTATCGAATTTCCACAGGCTATAGCCTGAGCCTTGATCCCAAATCACTCCATTCCTTTCATCCATTGTGCTAACACGTCGCTCTTTATACGACCTCAACGGTACAATCCTCCAAATTCTGGACGTACATACTGACGAAAACTTGAACTGGATGAAGCGGACTACCGAGTTTCTCAAACAATTACATTCAGCTACTTTGTAATCCGTATAACAGCTAGTCTTCGAAACAAACAAATTAACCTTATGACCCATTTTTCACATTTCGACTCAATAACGTCGTATGGAGTAATTTTCTAGGTTATCCTACAACTTAGAAAAAATAAAAAAATATTGACTGCACAAAAACAAGCAGTAGTAATAACAAGTTTTGTTCACACAAAGACGTCATGAGGATACACCTTCAAGCAGTTCTGCATTTCAACTGCGCCGTCACAATATACATATTCGCTATTGAAATTCGTCATAAATAATACAACCACAATTTGAAAACAAAAAATGATTCAAATGGCTCTGAGTACTATGGGACTTAACACCTGAGGTCATCAGTCCCCTAGAACTTGGTACTACTTAAACCTAACTAACCTAATGACATCGTACACATCGATGCCCGAGGCAGAATTCGCGGTTCGCGCGGTTCCAGACTGAAGCGCCTAGAACCGCTCGGCCACAGCGGCCGGCAATTTGAGAACAGTGATGTGTACTACACTACAGGGAAAATGACCTCTGTTAGCCATTTTATTTATTCATCCTTGTATCAGATACACCTTCAAGCATATGCACATCGGATGGTGGTAGTATCGCATATACAGCGTACGAAAGGGCAATGCACTGGTGAAGCTGTTATTTGCACCGAGACGATCCATTGAAAAGGTTTCCGACGTGATTATTATAGCATGACAGGCATTAACAGGCTTTTAACGAGGAATGGTAATTGGAGTTAGACGCATGGGACATTCCGTTTCGGAAATCATTGCGAATTTAACGACCGAGAGTAGCGGCGTTTGCGTAGAGCTGTCAGTGCTAACAGACAAGCAACACTTCGTTAAATAAACACATAAACGAATGTGGGACGTATGGCGAACGTATCCGTTAGGACAGGGCGGCGAAATTTGGCATTAATTGGCTATGGTAGCAAACGACAGACGCTAGTGCCTTTGCCAACAGCACGATATCGCCTGCAGCACCTCATATGGGCCCGTGATCATACCGGTTAGACCCCAGACGACTGGCAAACCCTGGCCTCGTCAGATGAGCCCCGATGTCAGTTCGTATGAACTGATCGTAGGCTTCGAGTGTGGCGCAGACCCTACGAAGCCTGGCTCAGGTTATCAACAAGGCACTGTGCAACCTGGTGGTGGCTCCAACTAAATCGATCATTGACTGCAAGTGATTATATTCGGCTACTTGATGACAAATTGGAGCCTTCATGTTGCCAAACAACGATGGAGTAATTATGGATGACAATGCGCCATGTCACCGGTTGGATTGAAGAACATTCTGGACCATTCGAGCGAATGATTTGGTCACATAGATCGCTCGACATGAGTCTCATCGAACATTAATGGGACATAATTGAGAGACCCGTTCGTGCGCAAACTCCTGGACCGACAGCACTCCTGCAATTGTGGACGGCTGTAGAGGTAGCATGGCTCCGTATGCTGTATCTGCAGGGAACTTTCAGCGACCTGTTGATTCCACGACACGCCAAGATGTTGGCATTCGCCAGGCAAGAGGGTACATGCATGTACGCAGGCATGTCCGAAAGACATCACAGGCACTTCAGGATAGTATACACTACTGGCCACTAAAATTGCTACACCGAGAAGATATGCAGATGATAAACGCGTATTCATTGGACAAATATATTATACTAGAACTGACATGTGATTACATATTCAACCAATTTGCGTCCATAGATCGTGAGAAATCAGTACCCAGAACAACCACCTCTGACCGTAATATCGGCCTTGATATGACTGGTCATTGTGTCAAACAGAGTTTCGATGGCATGTACAGGTGCAATTGCTCATGCAGGTTCAACACGATTCCGTAGTTCATCAAGAGTAGTGACTGTCGTATTGTGACGAGCCAGTTGCTCGGTCACCATTGACCAGACGGAATCAATTGGTGAGAGATCTGGCGAATACGCTGGCCAAGGCTGCAGCCGAACATTTTCTGTATCCAGAAAGGCCCGTACAAGACCTGCAACACGCGCTCGTGCATTATCCTGCTGAAATGTAGGGTTTCTCAGGGATCGAATGAAGAGTAGAGCCACGGGTCGTAACACATCTGAAATGTAACGTCCACTGTTCAAAGTGCCGTCAATGCGAACAAGAGGTGACCGAGACGTGTAACCAATGGCACCCCATACAATCATGCCTGGTGATACGCCAGTATGACGATGACAAATACGTGCTTCCAATGTGCGTTCACCGCGATGTCGCCAAACACGGATGCGACCATCAGGATGCTGTAAACAGAACCTGGATTCATCAGAAAAAATGACGGTTTGCCATTCGCGCACCCAGGTTCGTCGCTGAGTACACCATCGCAGGCGCTTTTGTCTCTGATGCAGCGTCAAGGGTAACCGCAGCCATGGTCTCCGAGCTGATAGTCCTTGTTGCTGCAAACGTCGTCGAACTGTTCGTGCAGATGGTTGTTGTCTTGCAAACGTCCCCGTCTGTTGAGTCAGGTATCGAGACGCGGCTGCACGATCCGTTAGTCTGTTGGGATCAAACACGGCGTTACGTATTACCCTCCTGAACCCAACGATTCCATATTCTTCTAACAGTCATTGGATCTCCACCAACGCGAGCAGCAATGTCGCGATACGATAAACCACAATTGCGATAGGCTGCAATCCGACCTTTACCAAAGTCGGAAACGTGATGGTACGCATTTCTCCTCCTTACACGAGGCATCACAACAACATTTCACCAGGCAACGCCGGTCAACTGCTGTTTGTTTATGAGAAATCGGTTTGAAACTACCCTCATGTCAGCACGTTGTAGGTGTCGCAACCGGCGCCAACTTTGTGTGAATGCTCTGAAAACCTTATCATTTGCATATCACAGCATCTTCTTCCTGTCGGTTAAATTTCGCCTCTGTAGCACGTCGTCTTCGTGGTATAGCAATTTTAATGGCCAGTAGTGTATATTGCTTTTGCCTATAAAGTAGCCACTGCCAACGCAGTTCGTCGTTGACTTTTATCTTTGGCGCAGAATGCTGTACACAGCATTGCAGCATGTGTTGAGCAGTTTGGTTCCCTCCACAATCACATGGACCATCAGCTTGATCAGTACAGCCCCGTCTTGCCAAATTAATCTTTGACCTGCTAACTCCGGATCGCAGTCTATTCAGGGTCTTCCAAGCAGTCCATTTCTCCGGTCAGGGTAAGACCGGTTGTAGCCCACCATAGTTCCAATCTAGCTTTTTAACAACGGTTCCATGTGGCATCGATGTTGCAAGAACACTCCTGACCTCAGTTTTAGCGGTTGCGGTTCGTGAGCATATAAAATATGCGTTCTCTTCTGCTTGACTGACTTTCTTTCTTTCGTCATTCATAGCTATTTCTGCACGTAATGCGATTCTTGTGAGGTCATAAAGCCAATCGACTGGAGTCTATTTCAGGAAACGTGTTACGATTCTCCAGGTGTCACTGAGAGTTATGTCCATTAGAGTTATGTCCATTATTAAAGGTGTCACTGGCTCAAAAAGAAGTTCAGTATACAGCAACGAAAGTTTTTAGTCATTTTCTCAATAACAGGTAGCAAAGCAAGTTTTAAATCTACCCTGGTATCATTTCCCGGCAACTCCTTCTGTTACTAGGACGAATTTATATTTAAAAATAGGTATCCTATAAAAGAAAAAAACAGCCCTACTTTTAAATGTATTTCTATGAGTATTTTTTTAAACTATTGTTTTCATTCATATTGACGCTAATAGTGTGTACATACACCGTACACTGGCTTGTGCCACAGCATTTCGATAAAAGATCTACGAAACATACTAACTGATGAACTCGTTTGGCATTGGCTATGGAAACGTGCGGCTTATGAAGAGCTATAGGAACACGTTTATCAGAGTTGGCACATTATTGAGCTAGCTAGACTGCTGGTAACAAGTTAGAAGTTACGATTGAGTCCTTCTTCTGATTTCTTGTAATTCTTTTACAGCCGTCCTTCGCAAAGCTCAACGACCCCACTTCGTTCGTCAGTACAAGAGGACTGCCTGTTATTGATTTAACCGTGGTTATTCCTTCATGTTTCCACTTTACAGTCACATCACCAGAGGTCGACGTGCACCGCTTTAGAAGAGTTGTCCCTGATGGATTTCTTACTCATGTGACGTCTAATGACTAGGCCACGGTCGAAGTCACTGAGCTCTCCCGATCCACTCATTCTGCTGCTACCGCTTCCCTACTGACAACACAGTAATCTCCTCCTCCCATTATACTGGAGGACCCACCTGTCGCGACATCCAGTTGTCGATTTCGAATTATGTAGGCGTGTTCTGATACTTTTGAACGGATAAGGAATTTTGGCGGAGCTTACACAAAATACACTCAGCTATAGTCCAACGTTTGCATTACGCCAACCAATGGCTGAGACATTCTCCATAGCGTCACTGGTAACAAGAGGCGTGATGTTAGAGCTACAATTCTCACTGTAAAATCACCACGCTAGACGAGGGTGTTGTATAGCTTGTCGAATGGTTAGAATATCTCCTGTTGTTGCGTATTCCTCCCGTCCTCTTTTATCTTCACAATTCTGCTACCTTACACTCCACGTTGTTCTCTTTGGCTCTTTAAATGTATAGGCGTTACTCTTCCTTTAAGTATGTAAAAAGTGGTCTCCAAGAGGAAAAGCGCTCGCTTCTCGTTAACAGAGAATATCTATGGAATACCGGTAATATGAGCGAAATTCCCGCCAAGGCTACGGTTACCAAGAAATAAAAATATGTCGCATTGGTGTATCGTGTAGTATAAGCAGCAATCAAATAGTTTCCGTTGAAGGAGTGTATCCAGTGTAGCGCGATTCCAACCTACATACAGGCAAGAGATTCGTGTAGTATTGGTTTCTTAATGAACTGCGTGCGGTAAAGGCGGAAACGTGAACTATAGCGACGTTATTATCAAATGCCCCTAAAAAAAGAAGCAACGTGCTGTTATTATTTTATTCTACATGGAATAATTTCTGTTTCAATATAGGTAGCTTGTGAAAGACAAAACACCGATAGGCATCCATCGGAGAATGAAGAATGTGTATGGGATAGCATGTCTGTCGACAACCACCGTTGTGGAAGGATTTGCGATGTTCCGTGGTGCTGGCCGGCCGTGTGGCGGAGCGGTTCTAGGCGCTTCAGTTCGGAACCGCGTGACTGCTACGGTCGCAGGTTCGATTCCTGCCTCGGGCATGGACGTGTGTGAGGTCCTTAGGTTAGTTACGTTTAAGTAGTTCCAAGTTCTAGGGGACTGATGTCCTCAGATGTTTAGTCCCATAGTGCTCAGAGCCATTTGAACTATTTCCGGGGTGCTGTTTCATAAAGCGCATGTCCCCATATGGCAAACGTCGTAATGCAGTAATTACGCCAAGTCAAGTGGAAGACACCCGGGTGCCAACCCTGTAGTCACGATCTCTAGCCGGCCGGAGTGGCCGTGCGGTTCTAGGAGCTACCATCTGAGGCCGAGCGACCACAACGGTCACAGGTTCGAATCCTGCCTCGGGCATGGATGTGTGTGATGTCCTTAGGTTAGTTAGTTTTAATTAGTTCTAAGTTCTAGGCGACTGATGACCTCAGAAGTTAAGTCGCAAAGTGCTCAGAGCCATTTGAACCACGATCTCTACCTATGCGATTATCACTCCTTCGTTCCCTTAAGAAGGAACCTTAAAGGTTGACGATTCCTTTCCCACGAAGATATGCTGCAGGCAGTTAAGGATTTCACGGTTTTTCACCAAAAGCGTATCTCCAACGTGGTGCATCGGTGGGATAATTGCCTCCACGATCACGGCGACTTCGTCTGATTGTGGGATACCGATTCCGGATTTACGGCATTCGAACGAAAACATGTTGATCACCCCCTGTAATCAGTTTTCTATGTTTGGAGGAGAAGAACGCTGCCATAATCTATGCAAAGTTGATGTAATTCTATGGCAATAATGAACCATCATATGATATGTAGGTCGCTGCTCGCTGGGTTCCGTAACTGTTGTCACCAGCTGAACAATGTTGCCGTGCCGAAACATCAGCGGAAATGTTGCAGCTGTATCGTCACGCCAATACAAATTACTTTTTTAGCAGCCTAGTCACCTTGAGCGAGTGCTGGTTGTATTACTTTGAAACAGAGAGAAAAGATACGATAACCAAGTGGAACATATGGATTCGGTATCGCTCAAACAGGCGATGTCACAATCATCACTGACCAAGTTGATGCTGAGTGTTCTACGGGACTACCGTAGTGTGATACTACCTTATTATGTTGATGAGGCACGAACTGTAGTAGGAGCACACTACCAGAATCTCTGTCGAGGTTACGGCAGGCTGTTAGAACGACGTGACGCGGGAAGATGTCCAAAAGCATGTTTCTGTTACACGACAACGTCCCAGCACGTTCAGTACAGGAGAAGTGCAAGACTTCAGCTACTTTTGCTATGAAGTTTGTCCTCACCCACCGTATTCACCAGCCATAGCACCAGTGCCTCTTTACTCTTTCTTCGGATGAAGTAATCATTGCGTGACCTGTATTTACGAGTAGATAACTTTCGAGGTCGAATGATTCCTGAACAACCGAAGTACAATCATTCACAGTCAAGATAAGCAAGAAGTCATTCGTTATTGGGAAAAGAAGCAGAAGGACTACACCAACTTTCACCAAGTTCCAATTTCGCAGATTAATTTTAACTTCAGGCCGTTCCTCGTACGTAAAGCGAGTCCATCTGAGAGCCTTACGTGGTGCGCATTGAAGCAATCACATGTGTAGCTAAAATACACGACCAGACACATTAACGTGACCATAGCCAATGTTCGACGACGACGTGATATAACCACTCACAGCACTAACTAGGCACCACTGGCAGCGTAGAATATCTAAAGCGTGTCGGTGGGGATTCGGAAAACAGTGGAGTCGTTGTCGTAATGCGGAAACGGAACGATACATGTAACATCCAAAAGGTCATGATCATTGGATTTCGGGCCAAAAGTGGAAACATTTCCGAATCGGCTACGTTTTTAGACTGTTCACGTGCTACTGTGATTGAAGTATATCGTGCTTGTCAAATTGGCGCAATCCAGAACCGGCGCCGAGGCAAGTGTGGTCCATCACGGGCAATGTAATAGACGGGTGGACGACGGCTGCGGAGAAATGTGCAGAGAATAGACGTGTAACTGAAGAGGAACTGACCGTCCAGACGAGCCAAGGGGCTACCATTACTGCCTCTTCAACGACCGTTCAGCAAACGTCTCTGTGTATGGGCCTCCGCAGCAGGCCTTTGGTTCGTGCACCTTCGAACAGACGGCCGTTGGCGTTGACGGCCTGGTAACAATCGTCTGATGGGTCCAGGCCGGAGGAGATAGCGATGTGGGCTGGGGATTGTTCTCGTGGCATTCCTAGGCTGATCTCGTCATTCTGGAGTGCACAATGGATCACCCCAAGTAGGCATCTATCCTTGAGGTCAATGTCTACCGCTACATGCAGGTTGTTTATCCTCGGCACGATGGCACCTACCAGCAGGACAGTACAGCGTATCACGCACGTTGCGTTGTGAGAAACGTGCTTCGAAGAGCATGAGGATGAGTTTACTGTGCTCCCTTGGCCACCAAATTCCCCGGTTTTAAACCCAATCGAGAATCTGTGTGACCACGTCGATCGGGCTGTTCGCGCTAAGCAGCCTCAACCGAGAAATCTAGCGGAACTGGCCACGGCACTGGCATCAGCATGGCTCCACATCCAAGTCGGTACTTCCAGAATGTCATTGACCTCTATCTGCAAGTCCTCACCGCAAAAGTTGCTATTCACATTAATATGACTGAGCAGTGTAAATATCCTTAACGTTCATGATCTAAAAGTAAGAGTGTAAAATTTTAATGTGAAACGTAACTTTCACATGATGTATCAATGTCAATTAAGATAGGTCGATGAATCTTGGACGATACACAGAAAGAGCAGCTGAGGTAAAGTGTAGAAATTGACAGAAATACGCAATGAGATGAACAGGAAATATACTTTTACTGAAAGACAGTAGTTACACTAACGTAACGGCAGTTCATTATAATACTCTAGATGGTATAAAAGGCTGTTAGTCGGGTGTGTGTTGTAATCCCCCGTTCGGATGTCCCAAAGAGGACTGCCAAGAGGGGGAAAGGGGGCGGGGGAGCACGACAAAAGATGAAACATACAACTTATCGACAACATTCTGCCACTCGGAGTTTGGGATGTCAGACGTCTGAAGGTAGTAGGAAAGCTGGAAAACCTGAAAAGGGAAACGCAAACGATCAATCTAGAACAATAGTGGTCAGTCAAGTGAAGTGGAAAGAATACAAGGATTCCTATTCAGACATGTATAGGATAATATCAACAGCAGCAGAAAATGTTATAACGGGTGTAAGATTCGTTATTAATAGGAAAGTAGGGCCGAGAGTGAGCTATTGTGAACAGTGAAAAGTTCAGTAATAGGGACGTTCTCATCGTATTCGACAGCAAACCATCGTCTACAAAGACAGTTCAGATATACAGGCCAACGTCGTCAGCAAGAAGTGAAGGAACAGTGACAGTATACAAGTACACTCCTGGAAATTGAAATAAGAACACCGTGAATTCATTGTCCCAGGAAGGGGAAACTTTATTGACACATTCCTGGGGTCAGATTCATCACATCATCACACTGACAGAACCACAGGCACATAGACACAGGCAACAGAGCATGCACAATGTCGGCACTAGTACAGTGTATATCCACCTTCCGCAGCAATGCAGGCTGCGATTCTCCCATGGAGACGATCGTAGAGATGCTGGATGTAGTCCTGTGGAACGGCTTGCCATGCCATTTCCACCTGACACCTCAGTTGGACCAGCGTTCGTGCTGGACATGCAGACCGCGTGAGACGACGCTTCATCCAGTCCCAAACATGCTCAATGGGGGACAGATCCGGAGATCTTGCTGGCCAGGGTAGTTGACTTACACCTTCTAGAGCACGTTGGGTGGCACGGGATACATGCGGACGTGCATTGTCCTGTTGGAACAGCAAGTTCCCTTGCCGGTCTAGGAATGGTAGAACGATGGGTTCGATGACGGTTTGGATGTACCGTGCACTATTGAGTGTCCCCTCGACGATCACCAGAGGTGTACGGCCAGTGTAGGAGATCGCTCCCCACACCATGATGCCGGGTGTTGGCCCTGTGTGCCTCGGTCGTATGCAGTCCTGATTGTGGCGCTCACCTGCACGGCGCCAAACACGCATACGACCATCATTGGCACCAAGGCAGAAGCGACTCTCATCGCTGAAGATGA
This sequence comes from Schistocerca gregaria, assembly GCF_023897955.1. NCBI lineage: Eukaryota > Metazoa > Arthropoda > Insecta > Orthoptera > Acrididae > Schistocerca > Schistocerca gregaria. The sequence continues at coordinate 693,981,015 of NC_064921.1, read as the reverse complement.
CACGTCTCCATTCGTCCTTCCATTCACGCCTGTCGCGACACCACTGGAGGCGGGCTGCGCGATGTTGGGGCGTGAGCGGAAGACGGCCTAACGGTGTGCGGGACCGTAGCCCAGCTTCATGGAGACGGTTGCGAATGGTCCTCGCCGATACCCCAGGAGCATCAGTGTCTCTAATTTGCTGGGAAGTGGCGGTGCGGTCCCCTACGGCACTGAGTAGGATCCTACGGTCTTGGTGTGCATCCGTGCGTCGCTGCGGTCCGGTTCCAGGTCGACGGGCACGTGCACCTTCCGCCGACCACTGGCGACAACATCGATGTACTGTGGAGACCTCACGCCCCACGTGTTGAGCAATTCGGCGGTACGTCCACCCGGCCTCCCGCATGCCCACTGTACTCCCTCGCTCAGAGTCCGTCAACTGCACATACGGTTCAAGTCCACGCTGTCGCGGCATGCTACCAGTGTTCAAGACTGCGATGGAGCTCCGTATGCCACGGCAAACTGGCTGACACTGACGGCGACGGTGCACAAATGCTGCGCAGCTAGCGCCATTCGACGGCCAACACCGCGGTTCCTGGTGTGTCCGCTGTGCCATGCGTGTGATCATTGCTTGTACAGCCCTCTCGCAGTGTCCGGAGCAAATATGGTGGTTCTGATACACCGGTGTCAATCTGTTCTTTTTTCCATTTCCAGGAGTGTATATTCTCGCATCTAGTTTAAGATAAAGCTTGAAATTTAATAAATGAATATTATGTTAAATGTAAAGTTCCTTTGAGACAATTATTGCGACGGTGGCAGTTGAAATGGCAAGGCACGAGAACAATTTGCTTTCTCCACAGTATCGTCAGTGCCAGCCGCCTTATTCTGTGAACGTGGAAATCTGAGTGGATTATTAGTGCCTATTAAATGATAAACAAAAAGCTGCGTTTAACATCTCTTTAATTTTCTTTAGAGGACTGAGGATTGTCGATTGCCATATCCACTCACATATGTTACTTCTTTGTGCTAAAGATGTTACAAACCGCCGTAATAATTAATCGTATTATGCTTCCACAAGATAGTGGCTAAGCATGTTACAAGAAACATCAGTCCGCTACGAACATTTAACGAGAACTAATCTCTGATACTACCCACGACTTCGCGGAAAGGAATATATTTGCTCGAACAGTGATTTTAAAAATTCACCTCGATGCCTTGCTGAGTGTCGCAGAGTGCCCCGTCTAAAATCTATCGTAATAAAATTACTTTTGGTACGTTTGAGTCTCTAAAATAATAATGAGATGTTACAGTATAGGACGGGTAGTTAATTTAGTAAAATGGTGTGTAATCTGATAGTCATGGGGGATAGAGGGAAAGGAACAGAGTACAGGGTTACGGGAGGATATGCGTTTGAGAGTAGAAATGCAAGAGCAGAGAGGCTAATTGAGTTTAACAATAGTTTAACAATACATAGTAATAGCGAATATTCTCTTGAAGAACCGCAGGAGAAGGAGATTCAATTGCAATACACTGGGAGATACGGCAAGAACCCAACCAGATTACATCATGGTGAGGCAGAGATTCCAAAATCAGATACTGGATTGTAAGGCGTATGCAGGAGCAGATACAGACTTAGATCAAAATTTGGTAATGATGAAGAGTAAATGAAATTTGAGAGACGAGTACGGAAAAATCAAGTAGAAGTAGATTACTAAAGTAATGAGGAATGTAGAGACGCATTTGAAGTTCGCTAGGGATGACACAAGGAATACCAAAATTTCCGTTTCAGTTGTAGAGAAGTGGACATTTCTGAAAGGGACAATCACAGATCTCTGGCAATTAAACGTAGGTACAAGGAAGGTAATTGGGAAGAACCGTTGGATAATAGAGGAAGTAAATTAAGGGACTAAGAACGATAGGGGCCCAAAGCACAGAAACGAAGTTTTGAGAGAAACAGATGTCATTGAAAATCAGATTTATAGAGAAATCACAATTTCGATAGATCGGAGCTGTTTTTTTAACTATGTCTCAACATACTATACTTCCTATGAAAAATAATTTTTAATGTTAATTCACTAATTTTCCATATGTAATCTAATGACAATAGCGTCTTCTGAAAGCTATAAAGTTTGTAATTAATGTGAAAAAAGAACAAGTACTAAATGCACCACACACACAATTACTACTTATTCCAACACTTCCTGGTTCTTGTCATTATCGTTTTCATTATCAGATTCAGTGACTTGAGATTCAGATAAAACTATCCATACCCCTCCGATTATGAGTCATAACTACAACGTACGTTATATAGAAACTAAATTATGTTGTCATCCCTAGATAACAACTGCACAAGACAGAGCAACAAAATTACTCTTAGTGCTTTGTGCTCATATCGAAATGAATATCCGAGAAATCGGCGAGGCAACTTCTCATGATTGTTTGTATACACATTTTGGGGCTGCAGATGTATATGAAATTGGTTCACCATCAGATTAGCACATGAAGGAGCATGCTACAACCACAGAAAAGATAACGGTATGCTTTAGATCCTTTTGGTTCTCAGCACCTAAATTAATCGACGAAAGAAAGAAGTACAAAAGTTGTTCAGGCAAAGACAGGAATGCAGTAATATAAATCCCTTAGGAATAAAATAAATGGAAAGTGCAGGGCAGCCAAGGTGGAATGGCAACAGGAAAGATGTCAAGCCATCGAAAAAGAAATGATCGTCGGAAGGACCAACTGGCCATATAGAAAAGTCAAAACAACCATCGGCGGATTTAAAAACAAGGGTGGTTACATTAGGAAATCGGTATCCAGCTGTTAAAATCAGACGAGAGAGCAAACAGCTGGAAAGAGTACATTGAAGTGCTCTATGAGGAGGAGGATTTGTCTGATGACGTGATAGATGAATAAATTAAAGGTGATATGGAAGAGATAGGGGAGCCTGTTTTGGGATCACAATTTTGAAAAAACGACTTGGAAGATTTGCAAATCCAAAAGGCACATAGGATAGCTAGCGCTTCATCGGAATTTCTAATATAGTTGGGCAAAGTGGCAACCTAACTATTCATGGTGGAAGGTAGAATTCATGAGACTTTCGGAGAAGTATCATCCACATAATTCTGAAGTTCAACAATGGCGAGAGCAGTCGCACAGTCAGTTTACCTGCTCATGCATCCAGGCTGCTAACAAGAATAAACTACAGAAGAATGGAAAAGAAAATGGAGAAACTGTTAGATAACCATAATTTTGGTTTTAGTAGAGGTAAAGGCACCAGAGAGGCATTTCGGACGTTGTGGTAGATAATGGAAGCGAGACTGAAGAAACACCGTTCATAGGATTTGTCGACTTTGAAAACCGTTCGACAATGTAAAACAGTGCAAGATGTTAAACATCCTGAGAAAAGTAGGAGTGAGCTACAGGGGAATACGGGTAATATACAAGAACCAAAAAGATATAATATGATTGAAAGACCAAGAACGAAGTGCTCGGATTATAAGGGATGTACAACAGGGATGTAGACTTTTGCCTCTTCTGTTCGAATTATATACATCGAAGAAGCAATGACGAAGATAAAATGAAGGGAATTAACATTCTGGGCAAAAGGATATCAGTGATAAGATTCGTTGATGACACTGTTATCCATAGCGAAGATGCAGAAGAATTGCCGGTTCTGCTGAATGCAAAGAATAGCTTCATGACCATAGAGTATGGACTGAGAGTAAATCGAAGCAAAATGAAACAGATGAAAAACAGCAGATATTAGAATAGTGAGATCACGAAGCAGACGGAGTAAAGAATTCTGCTGCCTTGGAAGTAAAATAACACATGATGGACGAAACAAGGAGACATAAAAAGGAGACTATCACACGCGAAGAGGGCATTCCTGGCCAAGAGAAATTTACTGTTATCAAACATAGGCCTTAATTTGAGGAAGCAGTGTCTGAGAATGTGGGTTTGGAGAACAGTATTGCACGGTAGTGAAGTATGGACTTTGGGAAAACCGAGACAGAATAGAATGTAACCATCTGAGATGTGGTCCTTCAGAAGAATGTTGAAACTTTGGTGGACTGATAAAGTAAGGAATAAGGAGGTTCTCCACAGAATCGGCGAAGAAGGGAATATATGGCAAACACTGACAAGACGGAGGTACACAAAGGTAGGATATGTGTTACTGCACCTGTGAATAACTTCTATGGTTCTAGAGGGAGCTGCAGAGTATAAAACTGTAGAAGAAGACAGACGTTGAAATATATCAAGCAAATAACTAACGACGTAGGTTGCAGGCGCCCCGCTGACATGAAGAGCTTGGCACAGCAGAGGAATTCGTGGCGGGCCGCGTAAAACCAGTCAGGAGACAGATTGAAAAAAAAAAAGACCTTGGTTGTTTGATAAGGCGTTGCATTCCTTCACCAGCGCAGGTAAAATCTGATGGACCGTCGTTGGTGCAGGTAAAGATGCTGCAGTACGTCTCCGCAATGCATCCATCAAGTGCCACACGTGCTGGATGGCTTTGAGTCGTGGGGCGTGGGGGACGGGCAGGCCAGTCCATTTGCCCACTATCCTCTTGTTTCCAGAGCTGCTCCACCTGCGCTGTTCGAACGGTTGCGCATAGTTTCTCAAAAAAACGAAGTCAGGCCCGAACGCGACCCTCAGAAGACGCACATGGGAAATGAGTACATTTTCACAGTAACGTTTATTGTGTGCGTATATTGTTCAAATATTTGGAGGTTAGTATAGCCTTGCAACGTTATACCTTCCTACAACATAACATACAGACTACCAAACCGAACATGTTCGAAAATGCTGGAATTGCCCTGATATGGCGAGAAGTTGAAGAACGACTACCCTCATATGAAGACAGGTGGAAACAAGTGATGCACTCAGAAAAACGGTCGGAAAATGTGCGTTTATTGGTCCAGATATTAGGGTGTGAGGAAGCATGGGGTACAGACCTGCAAGTCTTTGAACGCCGTATACTCAACAGTTACCGTTTTGGTGACACTGCATTCCTTCCCGAAGTGCATCTTTCCAGGGACGCATTCAACCCTGACTATATTTTTATGAATGGCTCATGGAGGCAGAGGGTATTAGGCAAACATGGCCTGACTTTTTTCCTCAACTTAAATCGCTACGAGCACTGGATGTGTGAGGAGAGATGGTGCGGCATGTCCACATGCACCATCGACCACCCAGCAGTTGTCGACCGCTGTGGTGGGGGCAGATCGACGACTTCTGAGGTGGATGAAGATATTAATCTAAATGGCGACGAAGGCTGATGCGTTATTTTCTCCTGACGGTGATACCTCAACGGTAGTAAAGGCGGAGAGGATGGACCTCATACGGCGGATCTAGCGGACGAGGAAACCCCCAAAGCAGAACAATAATCTACGTCATGTCTGACTTGTAAACAAGTTGCTTCGTGCTCATCGCCTGTATATATGTTGATGATTGCTCTAAAAATCAGTGGCGTCTGTCACCAAAGTGGTCGGCTACGAAAGGCTTCTGTTCTCATATCGGACTGCCTGTTAAGACCTACCTAGCGATTCGACCAGAGGTGTAACATCCAACCAAGGGGTTAACACCCGTTCCTAATTTACTTTAACCTAAGACACGACGGTACAGGCATACTCCAGCTATGAAACTATCCTTCAATCAATGGCACCAGTGTGCAACTAGGCCATCGGATTCTGGGTAGCCCAGAAGACCACGTAAGGAAGGGTCGAAGTTTCCTACAACTTGTCGCATCCATCTGCTAGGCACATTGAACATCACCACTTTTGTGAGGACTGGCAAATTTAAACAATTGACGGATGTATTAAACAGACGCAACATACTCATACTAATACTTTAGCAAACCTATTTCGGAGATGAGAAGGCATTTAAAGCAGAAGTCAACAGGATTTGCAAAGGAAAAGCGGCCATAAACAATAAACAGGAAGCCACTATGCTTGGAGCAGCTTTCATGGTCGACGGAATGTAACATAATCCATTAGAGCATGTATCACTTCTCTCGTTTAGATCAGCAAACAATGACTACACAATCATCAATCCATGTGGACCTACAAAAAATGACAAAAATTCGAACTATTTCTGGAAACATAGAAAACAAGATATAAAAAATTCCAAAACTAGACATACGACTACTCTTAAGAGACTTCAACGCACATATCGACAGAGAAGGGAAATACAAGACAACAGCAGTAAACCTTCCTACATACAAATACACCAATAAGACTGGAGAAAGCTTCATCAACTTCTGCAGACCATTTGACTTAAAACTAACGTCAACCTTTTCCAGAAAAAAGAGAGAGAAGACCTGGTCTTCTGCTAGTCCACATTTAGGCCCATATCAACTGGATCATGTTGCAATAGCAAAAAAAAACTTTTTAACAGAAATAAAAACCAAATTTCAAACAAAAACTTCAAAATTAAAAAATTCCGTAGAATTGAAAAAATTCCATCAAATGATAGGAACAAATTCGTCAAAAAGCTTCACACAAAGAACATAGAAAGTTGGGATGAGTACAGTGAATCAAAAATAGAAACGGTGAGAGAACTTGAACAACCACGAAGAAGATAGAAACACTGGTGTCGGCATCGGTATTTGACGGAGCGACAGAGCCTAGACTAAAAGCCTGGAAAACATGGAACTCCGGCAAAAGGGAAAGAGGCTGGAACAAATTAACTGATATCAGGAAACAGACATCAAAAATTATTCGAACAGAGAAACGAAAATGTGATAAAATAAGATTAGAGTAAACAGATACAAATTCAGACGGGACAACACTAGGGACTTCTACAAAGTTTTCAAAGGAAAAATAATGAGGTACAAGCCTGTGAGCCTACACTTCAAAGACTCAACAGTCTTACTGATTACCAACAAGGATGAACAACTGTGAGTTACTAGCAAAATACTTCAAAAAAACCTTCTCAACTGAGAAGAACACGACACAACGTCTACTTCACAGACAGCGTCAAAAGGAAAATGTACCTTCCGAACCACCGTCACTCCATCAGATTGAACAATACATATATCAGATGAAAAATAACAGAGCGCCAAACGAAGATGGCATATTAGCGAGATGTGAAAACTCGGAGGGAAGCCGGCAGCTGAGATCATTTAAGAGGTTATTAAAAATTCGTGGGAGAAAGGGAGAGAACTGGCCGACTGGAAGCAAGCCATAATCCAACCGCTACATAAAAAGGGTGACAGGACAGACCTCAACAGTTATCGAGGCATATCTCTGCTTTCAGTCACCTACAAAATTATATCCAAAGCTCTGCTGAATAAGATTGAAGACCAAGCAGAACCCACAACTTGCAGGTACAAACGAGATTCAGAGAAAGTAGATAGTTCCCATAGTAAATTTTTGACCTCTCAGGATCAGAACAATGCGGCTCTTAACACGATCATCACATTCAGTGATTTCAAAAAAAAAAAAAAAAAAAACTACGATTCTGTAGACAGACAGCATTCCTAACGCTGAAAGAAGCAGGTATCGAAAAAACCACCAGACAATTAACTGAACAGACACAAAAACAACTTCAAAAGTGACATTCCCAGAAAAAGTCTCCGAGCCTTTCAGAATAAACACACGCAAGGCTATCTTCAATCTGGTCTTAGACAAGATCATGAGAAAGTATGATAAAGAACTACAAGAGAAAAACATGGAAAGAATCCATCTAGGACAAAGAATAGTAAGATCTCGCTTTTATAGACTGTACAACAGTAATTTCTAAAGACAAAACAGATGAAAAATAATGATAGAAACACTTTACGGTATTTAAGCCAAAACCGCATTACAAATATAGTATGAGGAAACGGAATTCATTGAACATAACCACAGAGAAAAATATATACAAACACAACACGAAACCACAAAAAGGGTTGATACGTTTAAGTATTTGGAAGAATGGATATAATCAAATGGATTAAATAACACTACTAGCAAAGAAAGATCAAAGAACATAGAATTATCATACGAGCTCACCCAAAGTAATAAAGGATCATTATCATTCCAGGTCAGAATTAAACAGCACTATGTAACAGTAACTAAGCCGGAAGCACTTTACGGTTCTGAATGAGAAACACTGAATTGGAAAGGTGAACAAGCAGAACTAAAAACTAAATAAAGAAAAATATTCAGTAAAAATTTGGGACTACAAAAGAGTAAAGATAACAACTGGGAGAAGGAATAGAAATGAAGATCCATACAGAAACACAGAAACGAACACACACACAATAAGGAGGAGGAGATTTAATCCTGGTAGTTATATTTGTAGAATAAATGACAACGGGCAAACGAGGAAGATTTTTAATTTCACTTCAAAATTTAAAAAAAAAAACACCATGGGATGGCTGGAAGAGACAAGAAGGGCTTTGGGGCTACTGATCAGTACTGCAAAATTTCATGCCCAACAACAAAAAGCACAACCTAGGAGGTTGGTGTCAAATTAACAGAGGTAGGTCATCATCCAACACATCAAGAAGCTCTCGGAAGAAAAACGTACACTCCTGGAAATGGAAAACAGAACACATTGACACCGGTGTGTCAGACCCACCATACTTGCTCCGGACACTGCGAGAGGGCTGTACAAGCAATGATCACACGCACGGCACAGCTGACACACCAGGAACCGCGGTGTTGACCGTCGAATGGCGCTAGCTGCGCAGCATTTGTGCACCGCCGCCGTCAGTGTCAGCCAGTTTGCCGTGGCATACGGTGCTCCATCGCAGTCTTTAACACTGGTAGCATGCCGCGACAGGGAGGACGTGAACCGTATGTGCAGTTGACAGACTTTGAGGAAGGGCGTATAGTGGGCATGCGGGAGGCCGGATGGACGTACCGCCGAATTGCTCAACACGTGGGGCGTGAGGTCTCCACAATACATCGATGTTGTCGCCAGTGGTCGGCGGAAGGTGCACGTGCCCGTCGACCTGGGACCGCAGCGACGCACGGATGCCCACCAAGACCGTAGGATCCTACTCAGTGCCGTAGGGGACCGCACCGCCACTTCCCAGCAAATTAGGGACACTGTTGCTCCTGGGGTATCGGCGAGGACCATTCGCAACCGTCTCCATGAAGCTGGGCTACGGTCCCGCACACCGTTAGGCCGTCTTCCGCTCACGCCCCAACATTGTGCAGCCCGCCTCCAGTGGTGTTGCGACAGGCGTGAATGGAGGGACGAATGGAGACGTGTCGTCTTCAGCGATGAGAGTCGCTTCTGCCTTGGTGCCAATGATGGTCGTATGCGTGTTTGGCGCCGTGCAGGTGAGCGCCACAATCAGGACTGCATACGACCGAGGCACACAGGGCCAACACCCGGCATCATGGTGTGGGGAGCGATCTCCTACACTGGCTGTACACCTCTGGTGACCGTCGAGGGGACACTGCATAGTGCACGGTACATCCAAACCGTCATCGAACCCATCGTTCTACCATTCCTAGACCGGCAAGGGAACTTGCTGTACCAACAGGACAATGCACGTCCGCATGTATCCCGTGCCACCCAACGTGCTCTAGAAGGTGTAAGTCAACTACCCTGGCCAGCAAGATCTCCGGATCTGTCCCCCATTGAGCATGTTTGGGACTGGATGAAGCGACGTCTCACGCAGTCTGCACGTCCAGCACGAACGCTGGTCCAACTGAGGCGCCAGGTGGAAATGGCATGGCAAGCCGTTCCACAGGACTACATCCAGCATCTCTACGATCGTCTCCATGGGAGAATAGCAGCCTGCATTGGTGCGAAAGGTGGATATACACTGTACTAGTGCCGACATTGTGCATGCTCTGTTGCCTGTGTCTATGTGCCTGTGGTTCTGTCAGTATGATCATGTGATGTATCTGACCCCAGGAATGTGTCAATAAAGTTTCCCCTTCCTGGGACAATGAATTCATGGTGTTCTTATTTCAATTTCCAGGAGTGTATTTTAGCTTATACTGAAGTGACAGAAATCATGTAGTACCTCCTAATATGGGTCTCGAATCTCCTTTTGCCAGGCGCAATGCAGCCACTCGATGTGGCATTGACACAACAAGTTGTTGAAAGCCCCTGCAGAATTTTTGAGCCTTGGTGGCTCTACAGCCGTCCACAGTTGCGAAAGTGTTGCCGGTAGAGGGTTATGTGCACGAACTGACCTCTCCATTATGTCCCATGTTGGGCTCTCTAGGTGGCCAAATAATTCGCTCCAACTGTCCAAAAAGACCAATCATGACAGTTGTGGCCCCGTGACACGACCCGTGGTCACCCAAAAATATTCCATCGCTGTTTGGGAACATGAAGTCTATGAATGGCTGAAAATGGTCTCGAAGTATGCGAACATGACCAGGGTTGAATCCATTCCATGAAAACGCAACCCACACAATTATAGAGCCACCACCAGCTTGTACAGTGCATTGTTGACAATCTGGGTCCATGGCTTAGTGGGATCTACGCCACCTTCGAACCCTACCATCAGATTTTACCAAGTGAAATTGGAACTCATCTGACTAGGTCACGGTTTTCCAATCGTCTGGGGACCAACTGATATCGCCTCGAGTGCAGAGAGGCGCCGCAGGCAATGTCGTGTTGTTAGCAAAGGCACTCGCATCGGTCGTCTGCTACCATAGCCCATTAACGCCAAATTTCACCGCTTTGTTCTAATGGATACGTTTCACATGAATCACCTGAGTAAAATTACACAGCTGTGCCAATGCACTTTCCATTTACATCTTGTGTACTCGATTCTTCCACCAGCTGTTTATGTGGATATTGCTATCCCATTCCGAGCGGTCTAAGGCGCTACAGTCATGGACTGTGCGGCTGGTCCCGGCGGAGGTTCGAGTCCTCCCTCGGGCATGGGTGTGTGTGTGTGTTGGTCCTTAGGATAATTTAGGTTAAGTAGTGTGTAAGCTTAGGGACTGATGACCTTAGCAGTTAAGTCCCATAAGATTTCACATACATTTGAACATTATTTGCTACCCCATTACGTGTCTGTGCGTGTGTTTGTCAATAATGTTCTCATTCCACTTTATCTACAAATCCACAATGCAGTACTTTATGTAAATTTCTGTCTCATAAACATAATTACCACCTGTATGGTGAACTGAATTACGAGAACAGACAGCTGTTGTGCTAGGGGCAGGGCGCTCCTGATGTCAAGGCGATTGGAACGGTTGATGATATACATCACAGGGATGTATTCAGACATTGTATTATCCACATGTCTGAGATTAGAGTACAGCATGTGCCAAACATGCAATAGCAACGCATTTAATCATTGCCAGATCGAGGGTGCCCAATGTGTGAGACGCCTTCTCTGAATCAGGAGACGCAAATAACATTGCACGTGCCACTGTGTCACATGTGAATCATTAGCAACATGGTTCAGGGGCAGCCTCTACAGCCTATTCAACACAGGAGAATTACAGCTGATCTACAGTCAAACGAAAGCACGTCCTTGCCATGGGATCTGGAAGACACCTCCCCTTTCTGTATCTCTGGTCATCACTCGTTAAAACACAGACTGGTGTGAGTTCTAAAAAACCACCATTGGACAATGGAAATATAGAGAAACGTCTCCAGAAATGAGGAGAGTAAGTGTACGTGTCAACAAACACGCGGAACAACGGGTCTCACTTGTCAACATGGCATTATCAACTACATAACGTCAAAGTAATCGCGTGGCCGAGCGTGTCTAGGCGCTACAGTCTGGAACCACGCCACCGCGACGGTCGCAGTTTCGAATCTTGCCACGGGCATGGATGTGTGTGATGCCCTTAGGTTAGTTAGATTTAAGTAGTTCTAAGTTCTAGGGGACTGATGACCTCAGAAGTTAAGTCCCATAGTGCTCAGAGCCATTTAAACCAAAGTAACCGCAGTTTATTTGGTCAAACGTCACGTTCTCATGGCCCGATTGTACAATAACGCCGTACATGTATAGCATTACTGACTGACAATATAGCTGCTATATCAGTTGCTGAGCTTCACTGGAAACAACAGGCGATGGATAGTGTGATATAGATCCCTAAATACTTCTGTGAAGCCCAGTACTGCTATCTTGCATTGGGGTCGCTGACTGCGGCCTGTTCTGCAACAGAGTACGGTCAAGGCTTACCTTTCGGAGGAAGTTTATTTATACTGGTAGATACATCGTTCTCCGTCGAACCTGACGAGCCTCGTCGATTTCATGATACACGTAGCACTTGCACAGCCATCACAAACTGTTCATTGCCAAAAATCTCTAAAGTCAACAATTTTTTTCCTTTCCCTGAATAAGAAGTGCTACAGATAAGTCCTCTTTAACTTATCACCGATTATATTCGCCATGTACTGTAAAGAATCCCTCTCAGACCCTCAGAAAAGAAAGACATTGGTATTCATGCGGTACAGTGGTAGTTGTGGATGATAGTATGTATGTATGTATGTATGTATGTATTAAACCGGAGACCAAGAAACAAGGGAGAGGCTTCGTCCCGCCGTAGCCCTCAGTGGTCCACAACCCCACAACAGGCCACGGCAGTCCACCCACCCCACCGCCGCCCCACACTGAACCCAGCGTTATTGCGCGGTTCAGCCCCCAGTGGACCCGCCTGGGAACGTCTCACACCAGACAAGTGTTATCCCAAATGTTTGCGTGGTTGAGTGATTATAGTGTACGCATACGAGGAAACGGTGTCTGCGTAGCAATCACCGACACAGTGTAACTGAGGTGGAATAAGAGGAATTAGCCCCCATTCGCCAAGGTAGATGGAAAGCCGCCTCAAAAACTATCCACAGGCTTACCGGCACACTTGACTACGACATTAATCCGCCGTGCGGATTCGTGCTGGGGATCGGCACGCCTTCCCTCTCGGGAAGCAGCGCGTTAGGCCGCGAGGCTATCCGGGCGGGCTGTAAATGGTAGTAGAGGTTATTTCATTGTAAGTTTTTCATCCACGAGAAACTCTGGAACATTCATGATCTTTGCACATGCAATAAAAAGTGAAATAGTCCAATTATATAACTGCTGTGCCCGCCAGCGGGCATGGTAACATGTACGGAGCGGGCAACACATGGCAAAGCCAACTTTGAGAAAGGCGCGACATAGTTATCGTCAGATGCCATGGAGAGTGTACACAACGTGCACGACATTGAGCTTCTATCTTACGGCACGCAAGTATTTCACAAGTGCATATCTACGGGTACATATTGTCATTTGACCATCGCACATATTTCTGTGTGGGGGACATAGTGATAGGCATCGCTAGCATAGAGATGCAGTTGAAAGAATTGGAAACAAGTAAGTCGCAACGTCCGGATGGAATCCGAGGTCGGTTCTACAAAGAGTGTTCTACCGCATTGGCCCCTTACTTAGCTTTCATTTATCGCGAAACTGTCGCGCAGTGCAAAGTCCCAAGCCACTGCGTAGAAGCGCAGGTGACACCTTTACATGAGAAGCGTTCAACAACTGAACAGCAAAATTACATACCAGTGCCCTTTACATCAATTTGTTGCAGAATTCGTGGACACACAATGAAGTTCGTTGAGACGGAAAAACTTCACTCCACAAATAAGCGCGGTTTTACAAAGTATCGCTCGTTCGAAATTCAGCCTTTCACCACAGATCTTGTGAACCATGTATGAAGGACACCAAGAGAATTCCATACTCCTAGATTTCTGAAAGTGTCTGACACAACGCCCCATTGCAGACTGTTAATGAGCATACGAGCAATCGGAATTGGTTACCACATATGAAGGGCTTATTTAAATAGTGGTACAAGTCCATCTTCGTTCATATTGAGATACAGAGTCATAAAGTTAAATGAGATCTGAAAAATCTGCAGTTGAGATACCAGAAATATTCAATATGGCTTGTTGCTAGATGTGAACCTTTCTTTCTGTTTGTTTGGCTCATTAATTTCAGAAGCATTATAGACAAAAAAGTGGAGGTAATAGACTTGTATCAATATTGAAATAAGCCCTTCATATCTGACTGGGTCGAAAACCTCTTACGTAACAGGACCCAGTCAGTTGTCCTCGACGGCGAGTGTTCGTCAGAGACAAGATTATCGTCAATAGTGCCCCAGGGAGTTGTGACAGGACCGCTGTCATACTCTGTATACATAAATGATCTGACAGTCAGGATGAGCTGGTGTCTACGGTTGTTTGCTGATGGTATTGTGGTGCATGGGAAGGTATCACCGTTGAGTGACTGACGTTTGATACAAGATAACTTACACAAAATTTCTAATTATTGAGACGAACCGCAGCTACCTGTAATTGTAGGAGAGTTTAAATTAGTGCAGATGAATAGGAAAAACAATCTAGTAATGTTCGAATGCAGCATTATAAGTGTACTATTTGAGGCAGTCAGCTGAATTACATATCTAGGTGTAATGTTGCAAAGCCTTATGAAATGGGACGAAGACATAATTATTGTAGTAGGCAAGGCGAATGGTCGACTTCTTTTAATTGGAAGAATATTAGGACACTGTGGATAACCTGTGAATGAGACCGCATACAGAACACTAGAGCGACCCATTCTTCACTACTATTGAGGTGTCGGGATACCTAGATGACTGACTGAAGGAAGACATTGAAGCAATTTAGGGGCGGGGTGCTAGATTTGTTACAAGTAGGTTCTGTCAACTCACGGATATTACGAAGATGTTTCGGGAACTCAAATAGAAATCATTGTAGGGAATGTGATGACCTAAACCGTTAAGAAAAATAATTATCAAATCTGAACTGTGAAGTCATCCAAAATACTAGTTGGAAAACCACACTCTTTGTTATACTTCTCAATTGGTCACGATCCCACTTTGTTTATGAACTGAAAACTCTAATATTCACGAGAAACTGCCCTGAAATTAAACTGAACCAACAAAATTGTGTATATATTCTTTGAAACTTCAAAGGAATTAGAAAAAGTGACAAAATTTCGTGAATCACACACAATACTGTTAACAATCGCATGAACAATGGGGGGTTTCAACACACATGTACCCACTTTTGAGTACAGCCAGTGTCTCTTAATACTACGACTCGTAGCAATACAATATCAAAAAACTTTTATTACTCGGTAAAGAGTCACTACGTGATTTGACAGCTGACATTTATAATTCCCGCTCACGTCAGAAAAAGCGCCAATACGGCAATAGCAGCTTTTACATTATTGGTCAGAACGCAAGCAATTATGGCAGTTTCCGTAATTTTCGCGCGAAGCCATATTTCGCGACAAAATACTCTTATTAGTTACTGTCATATATCTAGTCTCATAACAATACATAAAACTACATAAAATAACTACAATAATTTTAACATGCAAGGAGAATTAGTCCTAATGAGAGGAAGAAGTTTATATTTACTGGTGTTTCAACAATGACTACCAGGTAACTTTTAATTCACTGATTGTAATTTTATTTTCGTTAGCAGAAAGAATACAAACTAAACAAAGAATTTAATTAAACATTCTGTAATTCTTATACTTTTAATACAGAAAGAAAGTTTCTAGGTCAGGTGATAGCGTTCAGCGAAATCCCTTAACTTTTGTTGCATACGAAGCGATGCGTTAGGCAGCACGATGTCGGCGGGTTGCGATGATGAGAGCAGGATACAGGCAGTTCCGCTGGTTAATCCTCTCCGGCGAAACGCAAATTAAGTTCCGGCACAACTGTATCATTAACCCTGTGCTGGTTAACAAACCACAAGACGCCAGTACACGAACGTTGTTGACATGTCCTCTCTTTCAAAGTACATGACGTAGACATCGCTCGTTTTTACACTTTATGCACTGTCCGTGTCGCTATCGTCCATAATTACGCGGTTCATCACATTCATATAGTCTTAGTCACAAATACACAGTTCTAAGAATTGTTCATGTATGTGAAGCACACCGTAAACAATGTCCACTCTGTTCTCGCATTTCAATCTTCGACAACATCACTGAAAGCCATTTATTTTGCACAGTTAATACAATGTGATATAAAACAGTTCCACCATCCAAAACCAATACCAGCAAAGTTCATTCGAATAAGGGCACAGTTCGTATCGGCCACAACAAAGTAATGTTAGCGGCACTTTCACAGTCCGGTTTATTTGCACTTAAAGTTCGCTGGCGATGGCATTACATACCGCAGTGGTAAAGAGAATTAACAATCTGCTAGTTCGGTATCACTGTCCATACAATTACGTATGCTTTTCATGGAACACAGTACTGTTTTTCCCGCGCACGCTTCACAGACACGCCATCCACCATCCCCTCTACTATGCAACAACCTTTCGACTCTCGATATCACTATCGCTGTCCCCTGTGTATAGATGTTATATCGATATCGTAAATTACATCAACCTTTATAAATGTTATTGACTGCTTTTTTCACAATTAGTAATATCCCAAAAGAGAACCTTAGAAACTTTACCACAGGTACAAAGCAATAAACATATTTATCCATTGGCAAACGAAATAATCACAATTACATCTTTACATTTAAAAACCACAGTAGAATGTTACATAATCACAATTAGAAATGCCCATATGAACAAAAGAAAAAGAATAGAAATCCAAAGAAAATCACGAAAAAAAAATTATATCCGTAATTAGCAATGCCCTCAACAGGAAGGCGACGTTATTGGCAAGGAACGCTGTTGAGAAAATTTGGAGAACCGGCATTTGAAGTTGAGTTTAGAAGAACTTACATTAAGGACCACAAACATTAGAAAATTACTGTTCGTACGGAGGCATACAGACAGTCTCTTATCCCTCGTTCTATTCGCGACTGGAACAGGCAGGGATATGACTAGTACCAGTACAATGTCCCCTCCGCTGCGCATCAGGTGGTGGCTTTCGGAGTATCAACACTGGTGTCCAAAATTAAATATACAAACGTAAATTTTGCAGGGTTGCCTTCATTTTACCATCAAAACAGCATAAACTGGTGGTAGTAAAGTAGAAACAACGTAAAGAATACAAACGTAATCAACTTATGGGTCCAGAAATCGTGGCCACGTGTCCTCCAGATGCGAATCCATCGAGAATCACTCTCCAGATCAAATCAGCATTCATCTGTGAAAAGAACATTGGCCCGACGTTCGATCGCACAGGTGGCATGTTGACGGCTCCACTCTAGACGTTCCCTGTGAAGACACGGCAGAGGCAAGCAAACCGCAGGTCTCCAAGAAAAAAGGCCACTCTGCTGAAGCCTTCTGTACACCGTTTACCTCGATACAACACGTCTAGGGGATGCTGCGTGGTCAGATTCCAGTTGCAGTGCGGTACAAAGGCTGTCTCGCCGTGCCCTTACAGCCAAATAATAGTCCACTCTTTCTCATGTCACACCTGGCCTGCCCTGTTCTGGTCTCTGGAATACAGTTCCGGTCTCTATAAACTGTCGTCTCATCGGAGAAACAGCAGAACGATCCACATTAAGCGATCGGCCCACCTCAGTTATGACTCTCCTGCTTCCATTCTTCCCATGGCCCTCCACAGCATAGAGTCTGTAGGCGTTTCCTATGTGCCATACTGCACAGTGTGTGACTTTGTACACAGCGATAGTGGGTGCGGGAACACCCTGCAGACACTAAGCCGATTGACAGATGCCTTGACGTTTTTTGTGGCGAGGTTGTACGTCGATCGGAATGCCATCTTCCGTGCAGAACACGATCGTTACGGCACCTGTTAACAGTTCCTATGATCATATCGTGAATTAGACACAGGACGGGGAAACAGTAGTTTGTTGCTTTGATTTTGGGCACCTGTGTACGTAGTTGTACATTTAGACAGACATAAAAGAGGAAGCTCGGCTCTACACAGAACGAGAGTGCGTAGCAGCAATTAGTACGATAGTATGAATACTGTGCTTCAAGACAGCATCAGGACATACCTACAGACACCACCGATAAGAGTCCAAGCTTACATTCAGCTAAATATACAGGTAATCATTCACTGGATTCAGGACTACACCAGTCTTCAAAATTAGATCATTGCAAATGAGGTTTTATGAACTTCGCCACGCATTATCTTGACACTCAAGATATCTAATGTATACTTCCTCTTATTAAGTTATTGTAATTCCAAAGTTGCAAGTTCAACTGCGCTCTCATTTTTTGCCCACAATACTTTTGTTTTCTACGATCGTGAGTTTATCTTTGCAATATCAAGAGTCTGCAGTATTATCCTGTATGGTCAGCTTCGATTAATCGAGGCAACCTCTTTGAGTTATCTCTCTGTGGCACCATGGAACCGACGTTTTATCGTTGATGTGCTACTGGGGTCCTCAGCCAATGATAAATGTGCAGCATTGTCTGACCACGAAGACGAGTAGTTTCGAATGGGCACTCGCACTTCGGAGTTCCGTTTCCTGTCTTCGGCGTTCTGGTTTCTGCTCGTCTGGTGTGTTACGGCTCAGAATGCTGCAGTATTGCAGACTTCACTTGAGGTCTTTACAATTAACTGGTGTGGTGGTTAACAGGCGATGTGTAGGACACTTCAGTCGTGTCATCAAAATATTCGCAGTTATTTTGCAATCATTCATCGTACAAAACTTGTGGTGAATTATACACTGTCCAGTCTCATTAATGTAACCACTGGCTATGTCGACCCCATCGTGCTAAGACCACTCATAGCTGGTAGGCGGTTTCACTAGCAGTGGAGGGTATATAGCTTGTCGGGGGGGGGGGATGGAACGAGGCGTGAACATCAGTGAAGTCATTGTCGTCATGCAGAATTATCTGACCTCCAAAAGGGTATGATCGCTAGCTTTAGGGTCAAAGGTGGAAGCATTTCCAAAAGAGCTAGGTTTGGTAAGCAGTTCGCTTGCTGTCGTGGTTAAAGTACACCGTGAATGGAAAACCGGCGTTATCCAAAATTGTTGCCGATACAATTGAGGTGCACCGCTGTCCATAGATGACAGGCGTGAACGTGGCCTGCGCGGATGTGTACGGCCGAACAGGCGAACAGACGAGCAACTTTCCGACAACTGACCGCCTAGATGAACCAAGGGGCTACCAACAGTGTCTCCTCAACGACCGTTCAGCGAACTTTGCCGCTTATGGGGTTCCGCAGCAGGTGCCTGTTTAACGTACCTATTCTGACTGTTGTTCCTCAGCGACTAAGGCTGGAATTTACTCTCCAAAACGGTAACTGGAAGTCCACTGAGAGGCGACAGATGACCTTTCCAGGTGAATTATGTTTTATGCTCCACCGGACATATGACCACCGGCACGTAAGGCGTGAAACGTCCGAAAGAAAACACCGTGTAACAGTCGTCGTTATGATCTCCAGAATATTTTCTTGGGATTCCCTAAGTGATCTCGCAATTGTAGAAGGCACAATGGATTAAGACAATTATAGATCATTTCCATCCCTACATGCAGTTTATTTTTCCTCGGAATGTTGGCATCTACCAGTAGGACAAGGCAATTTATCATAAAGCTCGCAATGTACGTACATGGTTCGAAGAGTACCAGAATGATTTTACCCTACTCCCCTGGCCACCAAACTCACCGGCTTTAAACCCAGTCCAGAATCTGTGGGACCACATCTACGTAGCTGCATGCGCCATAGATTCTCAGCAGAAAAACGTAGAGCAGTTGTCCATGGAACTGCACTCTGCGTAGCTCCACATACCTGGTGGTACCCTCCAGAACCTCACTGAATGTCCTGATGTTCGTCTAACACTGTTCCGTGTTGCGAAAGGTGGTTATTCAGGTTTCTGACAGGTGGTGGCATTAATGTTAGTGGACTGTGTAAAGGTGAACTAATATCTTTTCGCGTGGCGACCTATCACTCCCCTTTCGTAACCTCGAAGCTCATTCTTAATATCGAGCAATATCATTTCAATCCATTCCACTAGAAATTCAATCTTATCAACCCCCTCCTGCACTATTAATGGTTTACTGTCGTTTTGGAAGACGTACTATATCGAGAACTTGCAATATCATGGTTTTACTAGAACATCAGTTCATGTTACGTTTACTGATAATCCATGTTGTCTTTGTGATATGTCTGCACAGTTTGAGAACAATACCTGAGATAGTGGTAACGCTTTTGTTCATTATTTAGCTCAATCAATGTCTTTTCTTTATTACTGAAAACAGCATATGGCATGCTGGTATATCGCCACTTTTTATACACCATTTGTTACAGTTTTCGTCATATCAGTAATTATAAGTTTCCAAATAGCCAAATAAATGTAGCGCATGCTACTATTTCAGTCTATTAATAATAAACATCCCGTTCTTTTGCATGAGAGATTTACAGATGAAGAAAGGTAGATCATCGAACGCTGTACTGGATTGCAGATGCCTTTTGAATGATAGTAATATGTTTCGTGGAACACATGATAGACGTTGGCTATTTTTCAACAATATGTACAGATTTTGTTTTTAAATTACGTAATTATCTTATTGGTTTAACGAATAATTTCAGTACTAGTTCTTCTGGAGTCAAGATTCAGTGAATACAGATAAGAGGAAACATCCTCATAGCGTCGAGTTTGGCTATAAGCTTAAACTAAGCACATTATATAATTTTTGGATGGAATTTGATCAGATCAGTGATTACCTGCTATTTGATGTTCAGGTACATAGTTTGCAGAACTTTGGAACACGTATTATGTTCGAGTATAATGACTTTTCCGGAGACTAGAAATCTTCTCTGCTGGAATCAGCATGGGTTTCGAAAAAGACTATCGTGTGAAACCCAGCTCGCGCTATTCATCTACGAGACTCAGAGGGCCATAGACATGGTTTCCCAGGTAGATGCCGTGTTTCTTGACTTCCGCAAAGCATTTGATACAGTTCCCCACAGTCGCATAAGGAACAAAATAAGAGCGTATGGACTATCAGACCAATTGTGTAACTGCATATTGAAGAGTTCCTAGAGAGCAGAACGCAGCATGTCATTCTCAAGGAGAGAAGTCTTCCGAAGTAAGTGATTTCAGGTGTGCCGCCGGGGAGTGTCATAGGACCGTTGCTACTCACAATATACATAAATGGCCTTGTGGATAACATCGGAAGTTCACTGAAGTTTTTTTGCGGATGATGCTGTAGTATATCGAGAGGTTGTAGCAATGGAAAATTGTACTGAAATGCAGGAGGATCTGTAACGAATTGACGCATGGTGCAGGGAATGGCAACTGAATCTCACTGTAGACAAGTGTAATGCGCTGCGAATACACAGAAAGAAAGATCCTTTATCATTTATCTACAGTATAGCAGGTCAGCAACTGGAAGCAGTTAATTCCATAAATTATCGGGGAATAGGCAAGAGAAGTGATTTAAAATGGAATGATCATCTAAAGTTGATCGTTGGTAAAGCAGATGCGAGACTGTGATTCATTGGAAGAATCCTAAGGAAATGCAATCCGAAAACAAAGGAAGTAGGTTACAGTACACTTGTTCGTCCACTGCTTGAATATTGTTCACCAGTGTGGGATCCGTACCAGATAGTGTTGATAGAAGAGATAGAGAAGATCCAACGCAGAGCAGCGCACTTCGTTACAGGATCATTTAGTAATCGCGAAAGCGTTACGGAGATGATAGACAAACTCCAGTGGAAGACTCTCCAGGAGAGACGCTCAGTAGCTCAGTACGGGCTTTTGTTGAAGTTTCGAGAACCTACCTTCACAGAGGAGTCAAGCAGTATATTGCTTCCTCCTAAGTATATCTCGCGAAGAGACCACGAGGATAAAATCAGAGAGATTAGAGCCCACACAGAGACATACCGACAATCTTTCTTTCCACGAATATTACGAGACTGGAATAGAAGGGAGAACCGATAGAGGTACTCAAAGTACCCTCCGCCACACACCGTAAGGGGGCTTGCGGAGTATGGATGTAGATGTAGATGTAATTACAGAAATACATTAGCGTTGGGCATGAGTAACGTACGTGTGTGTGTGTTCTGTTAGTATTTCTTCAATTATTTGTTTTCTAATTACATTTTCAATTGTACTCAGCGGCAGGAAGATTCATGCAGCGTAGCTTAATAGGGTAGGGCTTTAATTATCTATTGGTGATAGCCTTTATTAACACAGTACAAAGCTCACAAATAGTTGCTGTTATGTGTTTACCATAGTCTGCCTAAACCTATTTGACCCCGTGCCGAGGCTATATAGTAGATGCACGCATGGAAAGCATCCCGTAACTGCAACAGTTTCCGGTGATAGGGGGTTCCCTTCCTCCCACATTTATGTTGGACACCAAGACTGTTTCCCAAACATAATGACTGTTTTAAGTGATGAATTCGTCGTGTCGGCGAAAGCAATTAGAAATCCTCGCTTCAGTGCCATTTAAACAGCTTGTCGATTGGTCTTGAAAGGGAGTGATCGTTTTCATAAACGGTGTTTTTAACCATATAAACTCAGTCGTCTGTGTTAAGTAACCGACCATATCCTGGGGGTGAGTAAAAAACAGATAAAAACTGGTAAGGTACGCACTGCTTTTATTGTTTCCGCAATCATCTTTTGTGAAAAAGACTCTGGAAAGCCTTCATTCACTTGCAATCACTAACATAAAAGCGCAGGCGAGGCGACACTTGGACATAAACCCGCTATTGGTGTACGAAATAACGATATAATTAACTGAAGAATGTAGCCAATACTGGCGGTTTTAATTGAGCTGTACTAGCTAAAGATAAATCTTTAATTGTTTCAAGCCTTCTTAATACCACGACAAAATGTAGAGTAGATCGTGTAATATTGTCTTATACTTTTCCAAAAAGAAATTAATTTCATCTGATTGTATTTACTGAGATAGATGAAGACAAATCAACCTCTTTTACAACAACCCGCGCTGTAGAGCGGTGCAGTGCTGTGTGCTTTTCATAACATCATGCTGTTTAGTTCCCTTTTACTGACATCACAGACAGTTTTTAAGAAAAATCTGCGAAAGCAACGAATATTAATCACCTACAATATAACTATAGTACCTGAGATAACCTGTTCTATTTCAGCTCACTAACAAACTTATTTGATACCGCTCCCCGGTACTGAATACATTCCTGGAGTTTCACCAGATTTTGCGGGAATAAATGTGTTTAAGGCAGAGCTTTCTGTAGTCCTAACTTTAAAGACAGTGCTGAATTAATTAAGTCCTCGTACCACCACTCGTACGAAGAAATTAAATCACATCAATCGTTAAACATGATGCTCTTTCCTGATGTCACTCACGTGACGTAATATATCCTCCATGGTGCCTCCATCCAAAATGTCAAGCAATATAGTGGACTAAAAAAGATAATTAGTCTCTTGATAGTTATTACCTTCTAAAGTAGACACCAAAATTCATTACCCAGCACCGCCGTCACAAAATGCACAGCCTGTACCAACGGACTCTGGATTCAGTGGTACAGGCCCTCAGAAATCAGAAGTATGTCGAGTAGCAACAGGTCTTGGTTCTAGCGTCCGTGGTTTTATACTGACACAAGACGGCCAGAGATCACCGTACCTTCAGCGTCAAGTTCATTAGGGGGAAACTACAAACTCGTACTACGGAAGCCTACGGGACGAGGTTGGCCGCAGGTTGATTGAAGTTATCCTGCGAAATCCATATTTCTAGTTCAGGGAAATCACATAAAATCCAAGTACGGATAGCTAGACAGGAAGTTGACCGCGATCCTTCCGAACACTAGACTAATGTCTCACGACTTTTACTGAATTTGAGACAGCTGAGGATACAGAAAACTTCCAGTGACCTTTGAAGAAGCTTTCTCTGATCACACTGCAGTTTTCCAAAAGTGACAGTTTTATCAGCAGCTACTTGGAAGACTTCACGGCAAGCAAGTGAAAGGCGTATATTGGAGACGCAGCTAGCTTCTGCAGACATCCTCGCATTCATTTATATCATTGTCGTGAATGGAATTTCCTATTAGGCATTTGAGGAGGAGTGAGTGTAGATGAGGAAGCTTTTGGGAATCTTAAATCTGGACAACCAATGGGGTGTGTATAAGAGTTGCGTAACCTTTGTTAATTTCATGAAAACGTGGTGTGTGTTCTTTCGGACATGTCCGAAAGAATAGTCCTTTGTTAATAGCAAAATGAACGTTCGAGTACGAAAGTGTAACGTAATAAGACTGATGCTGTTCACAATATGCGGGGCATCGGAAAATGAATTGCTGAAAGTGGTCACCTCTCACTAGTAGTTGAGCATAATTTATTGTGCCTTACAGAGCTGATGTGCATAACGCGGAATGTTTCAGCCCGATGAGCAGATATTAGTAGAACAACAGTACTAAATGGAGCTCTTTAATTACGTATGCACAGGTAGATAAAGAAAACGTTTTCAGTTCAAGAAACAGCGTAACATGTATTTTTTTCTAGTCAATGAGAAATCTTTCAGGTGTGTTCAACGCGGTTTTCAGATTTCATAAGGCAAAACTCTTACAAGAGGCAATGTTATTTTGCACCTGTATCTGTAATGTCAGTATAAAGAAACTGTTGAACGATAACGGAGAAAAATTGCGGAACCATGGATTACAGAGGATAATATCAAAATTGTAAAAGCGTATTTTATAATAACCCCGAAGAAGATCATTTCTAGCGCTGCAAAGCAGCTGGGTAAGCGCGAAAACCTTAGGTTGAATGTGCACCCTAGTTTGCGCTTCTTGTGTCAACCATTGGAATCGTTCATTGCTGCTCTAGCAAATAAAAACCTCATTGGAAACAGATTTTTGAACTATTGAGCTGTTCCGAGGATGTCTTCTCCAAGTGGGATTGAACGAGGATTCGTTTCTGGATGTCTAAAGTTTCTTTTTATTGCAGGATATTTCTACGAATGACACAAGCACCTTCGTTTGACTCAATCACCGATGTGCTTACTGCCTGACCATACAGACTTGAGTATTACCGGAAATCCAACACTGTTTGAAACTACGTCGCTCACTAAACTATTTGTTAGGCATTTGTTTCCCGGTGCCCGGGTCGTGGTTCTACGCAGGGTAGGCCTATATTTCAGCGACCTCGTAGCTGACGAGCGAGATGGCTGTCAAGATCTTGAGCTGACCGCCGAACCCCTATTCTAGTTTCAAATGAAAATTTCGTTTCTTGTTTATGAGGAATTTCAGCAGTCATATTTACGTTGTCCAGAAACTTGGAACTTGAGTCGCGATATTAGTATTGATCCATGTTTCGTGATTATATTGTAGGATGTGCTCAGCAAAAACTGATGTGATTGGTACACATGTAACTGATATTCACTGCATCTATTCTGCGCTCAGATGCGAACAGTGTCGAGTAAGCAGCTACTCATCACTGTATGACTGGAATCCAGGTATCGAGAGGAGGACCACAGTTCAGATACACGTCCAACCAACCAGATTTAGGTTTTCTGTGATCTCCTTAAATCACTGAAGGCAAATGCCGGGGATGGTCCTTTGATAAAGGTACGACGGATTTTCTTCCCCATCTTTATGTACTCCGAACTTGTGTTCCGTCTCTAATGACCTCATCGTCGACGGACCATTAAATAGTGATCTTCCTTCCTTCCTTCAGCTACATGTACATCTACATCTACGTGATTACTCTGCTATTCACAATGAAGTGCCTGGCAGAGGGTTCAATGAACCATCTTCATGCTGTCTGTCTACCGTTCCACTCTCGAACGGCACGCGGGAAAAACGAGCTCTTAAATATTTCTGTGCGAGCCCCGATTTCTCTTATTTTATCGTGATGATAATTTCTCCCTATGTAGGTAGGCGCCAACAGAATGTTTTCGCAATCGGAGGAGAAAACTGGTGATTGAAATTTCATCAGAAGATCCCGTCGCAACGAAAATCGTCGTTGTTTTAATGGTTGCCACTCCAATTCACCTATCATGTCTGTAACACTATCTGCCCTATTTCGCGGTAATACAAAACGAGCTGTACTTCTTTGTACTTTTTGGATATCATCCGTCAGTCCCACCTGATGCGGTTCCCACACCACACAGCAATATTTCAGAATAGGGCGGACAAGCGTGGTGTAAGCAGTCTCTTTGGTAGATCTGTTGCATGTTCCAATGTGCTGCCAATGAATCGCAGTCTTTGGTTTGCTCTACCCAAAATATTATCTATGTGATCGTTCCAATTGAGGTTATGCTTCTCGAAATCATCAGAACAGAATCATTCAACAGGATGTATAAAGTAGGTCAAAGAGAGGAATAAACAGGTAAAAAATGAAAGAAAGTAAATCTCGATATAGATTCGAAGTTTTGAGGGTCCATTAACTAAAGAAACACTGCGGTTTTATTTTTCTTTCTTCTCATGCAGCCTATTGTAACGTTTGTATCGCCTCCAGATGGAGTGCATTTACGCACAATATACTTAATAAATCATTTTTAGGTATTTGTCTTCCAGAAAACTGTTTTATTGTGTTCGCTCACATCGTTACACGATTTGGTGACTGATACTCTAGTGTGACACTAAAGAGCTACATGGCTTTTAATCCTTCTAATTATAGTAATCTTTCAGTTACCCACACATAAAGCAACCTGTCTGTCATTACATAAAAACATTATTTCAACAAAATAGTTTTAAATTACCTTTTAGATATTAAACGATGACAAACATGTTAGAAAACCATCAAAGTGTGCTTCTCACATTAACGCGCACTGATAATAACCAATGTCTCGCTTCTGAGAATCCATTGTATTGCGTTGCGGTTAGTAGAAAAGAGTAAATGGTCTTCATTCTTAGTGAGCCTCTTTCAGTGCAATGACATAGCATAGAAAACGTCTGGACCTAAAATGATTTCCTGCCACGCATTCGAAAGCATTAAATGTATGATAAACCCTGTCGCGTTTGTTGTGTAGGACGCAAATATGCAGATCCTGTCAAGATTTATCTTAAGACAGAAAAGAAGAAAATTAAATTTTACATTATCAAACATAAAGTTGGTGGTGGGCACGCCAAAGGCCAGCACGTATGACTCTAGCAGTCGCGATGTGTCGCATCATGACAGGGGAGTGTAATGGGGCCGAGGACAGTATAGGAACTGTCCTGTTCCCAAAAGGTTTCCGGTGGCAACTGTAAAATGATATAGTTTTCCATGATTTTTTTATCCTCAATTTTTAAAACATGTCTGTTTGCTGTCCCACAAACGTGTTAGATGGCTTTGCTCAAAAGGAACGTAACAATTGTACCCAAAACAGCAATTTTTTATCATCGGCTTCGTTCAGTGTAAATAAGTATTGTAGACATGACAGCAAGGTGTCGCTGAGAAAAGTTCCTACAATTAATTGGATTCCAGTAAGGAATATTGAACATTCGGAAGATTTAATACGTTGGAAGTGAACTAACCGTATATATATGATGGCTCTGGTAGACAAAGGAAGGTCCAGACATCTGTCCTCGTGGCTTCGGGTGGCAGCGGCGTATGCGTTCCCGCATGGTCGGAAACATCAGGCGAACAACAATTTCTCATTGTGCGGCGACCACAGCACAAATGAGGTTCAATGATGTGGGACTCTATGAAAGAACAGCACGCAGCCTTTGACAAATCCGCATGAAGAACAGACGGAAGCGTGTACATGTGGAAATTCCTACACCAACGGCCAATCAGACAGGGAGTAAAGAAGACTGCGTGTGACGTCGCATTAATCAGGTATATTCGATGATTCTCTGTATGGACGGCTTTATTTTTGTTTTGAAGCTCTCTCAGAGACGACTCTTGTTACGTCTGGCCCTCTCTGTGATGCTTTTACTTTGGATATCACACTCACACAAAGTGTTCCGAATTTGTAAATTAATACGAGGGTCAGTCTAAAACAAAACAACATGAGCTGCTGTTTCCTCCCCGCCCCTGTATCATAACCCTCCCTAATCGTTAAAAACCATGCAACGGCCAAGATCACATAAAATGTTTCTTTTCAGACAACCAGTTCCAACAAACGTCGCTGTCTTCTTCAGGTCTTAAAAATCTTTAGTTGTAAAACATGTTCATTTTACGCTGAATCTCACGCATAAAATGTCAAGTGGATGAAAATCAGCACGTTATAAAAGGTTCATCATCGCTAAAATACTTAAAAACGTAAAGCATTGTGCAAAAGGCCAAGCCCATATAGATATTACTCACAGATGCTTGTCACATCATGCAGATATGATACACAATAGCATATCTGTTTACACATGCTGGGCCATAAGTAGATGTGCTGCTGTGTACCGTGTTTGTGTGATGTAACAAGCATCTGTCAGCAGTGCGTATACGGACATGGCCTTTTGCACAAGGTGCTTTATGTTTTTGAATATTTTAGCGATGACAAACCTTTTATAATGTGCTGATCTTTATCCACTTCACATCCTGTGCGTCAGGTTCAGTGTAAAATGAACATAAATAAGTTACATAAAACAGCAACCAATCACTTTTTTGAATAATTATGTTTTATTCTATCAACAGGCTTTAGAACTTTTTCAGCTACGTCTTCAGATGTTTCTGGAAGTTACATTTTCATTTTTTAATATAGTTTTGGTTGTAAGCTACAGAAACCATCTGAAGATGAAAATGAAAAAGTTAGAAAACCGGTTCATGAAATAAAACATAATTATTCAAAAAAGTGACTGGTTCCTGGTTTAAGTAACTTATTTACATTCAAATAACATTCACGAATTCTAAAATATCCGTAATGGACAAGCTTAATATTTAAAATGAACATGTTCTGCAATAAAAATATTTTTAACACCAGGAGAAGGCAGCAACGACTGTTGAAACCGGTTGTCTTAAATAAATAAATATTTTATGTGACCTTGGCAGTTAAATGGTTTCTATCTATTAAAACAGAGCGCCCTTCAAATCCTCAAAATGAGAAAATTCAACCTTCCTAATCTTGGCACCTGTATGGCACTAAGGGCGAGCAGGAACAGTCATGTACTGTCTGTTTGTTTCATTTGAAATGTGTGACAAAATCAACGATCCCAGAAAGTGTGAGGTTCATAGAGTAATAATATTTCTGACTAGGAGAAAGAAAGTTCACAACGTTGAAACTTACTGACAGATCACCAGATTTTATGCGAATGGGATGACTTAAGTTTCACTTAGATGATTTTTAGCTGTGGCTAACGTACTCAAATGTATTGAAAAGCCTTGCACTTCCCTGAAATTTTTTAAAAAAATGGCTCTGAGCACTCTGCGACTGAACTTCTGAGGTCATCAGTCGTCTAGAACTTAGAACTAATTAAACCTAACTAATCTAAGGACATCACACACATCCATGCCCGAGGCAGGATTCGAACCTGCGACCGTAGCAGTCGCTCGGTGCCAGACTGTAGCGCCTAGAACAGCACAGACACTCAGGCCGGCTCTGAAATTTCAACGTCAGCTCATTATCAAATTGATATTGATGATCTTGGCTATAGGAAAGTGTGTGTCAAGTGGGTTCTAACTTTCGAGAGAATGAAAGGTGACAAGCCACTGGCCAGTTTATAGCACCGTCTACAGGACAGGTGAGACAGAAAGTCTCTGGTCCATAAGAAGGAACTCCGTCAGTGGGTGGTAGTGGCTAGAAGCTTGTCGAAAGAAGTTCTTTATCAGAAAAGTATGTTTTGCCTTACCTAAAAACGTGACAATACTGCCCTCACCTTTTTAATGTTCAGAAAAAGTAAATGACTAGCCTTCGTACAGTATTTTCACAGGCCCTGTAATATGAGGATACTTGGTGGCTGAATAAGCCCCGATCAGTCTCTTAGTATTGACATCATGAGGACGGAAAACTTACAGGGAGGGTTTTTTTTTCAGAAAAGAGAAGAAATTCAGTTCATTGGCTTGTTGACGTTTCACCTTTTCTTGGCCCAATATTTTGACAAAGAAACAATTACACCTATGGCAGGATTTAGTAAGTTTTGAGAGGACTAGTGGACGCGTTTTGTTGGCAACAAGAGGGGACCAAGAGAAAACCACATGGGGAAAAATCTCAGACAGAAAACAGTGCAAGAGTTGCAGGTGCGACATCTTGTGATAGTGGCACCTGGTGTCCAGTGTTAAGAGTCCTCAGGTGCCTGATCTTAACGCTGAACCTAAGACAACGGAGGAGTGGTGTTTCCACTCAGTTCACTTTAAATTCAGGGTTATGGGAAGGTGTCGTCTACAGCTCTGACATATTAGCAAGAACAAAAGCTTGTGGTTCAAATTCAAGACTGGTTTCACTGTCTCGTATTCGTCAATGCTTCCGCAGATCTTTGGTATTCTTGGGTTCCTGTTGCTGTCATACAGTCACGGTCAGATCCAAGATTATTATGTAACTCTACCTCATTTAGTAACTTTGCCATGCCAGAGTTCTGGTTTGCAATTCTCCTCGGAAAATACACCATTGTTAAGTTCAGATTCTCTCTCAGTGATAAATATTATGTAAATCCTACACCTCCCCCCCCCCCCCTAGATTCACTGCTAGGGCTTAATTAAATGGTATCATTAGTAAATATGTTCTGTACATTTAATTCAATACAGGGTATCAATGCTGTGACTCATTGAGTATTAATACAGATTCAGTTAAATTTCACTTTCAAACAAGGGAGTGTTTTGCAAGACGAACACAAAAGCTACAAGTGGGAACCGCACTGACTTTTCTCACTAAGTAGGAGGAGCTTTTTGAGCCACAATGTTGCTGATGCTGAGAGCTGGGCTTCTCTTTAAATTCCAGAAACAAACCACCAACCACTGGAGTGACGTTAATCACGAACTCCAATAGCACTAACGAAGAAAAATAAATTCTGACCACCATAAAAGTTGTGGCCGCAATGATGGAAAGATTTGAAGATAGAAACAGGTAGAACGTCCGTTCCGGGGTCACTCACACTGTCGGCCGGCCCAAGTGGCCGATCGGTTCTAGGCGCTACAGTCTGGAACCGCGCGACCGCTACGGTCGCAGGTTCGAATCCTGCCTCGAGCATGGATGTGTGTGATGTCCTTAGGTTAATGAGGTTTAAGTAGTTCTAAGTTCTAGGGGACAGATGACCTCAGAAGTTAAGTCCCATAGTGCTCAGAGCCATTTGAACCACTTTTTTTCACTCATACTGTAAGACAAACATTTTAATCTTATCATGCAGGTGATTTACGAAATCCAAACGGCACCACATGGAGCAGTCAGTTCCATAGCGCTGGACTCTTGACTCAGCAAAATGGAGATTAAAGATCTACAATGGAGCGCAAGGTTGGTCATTTCCAACAGAGAAACCCTGCAAAGAGAATTACTCGCACTTTCACAAGACATACACATTGCTGCCGCCTCAGAAACTTGGTTTGAACTTTATTCATTGTTTTCGCTCCCAGGCTTGCACATTTTTCGGGAAGATAGACATGAAGGAAAAGGTGGTGTTGCACTGTTTTTTCGACCATCAGTTCCTGCTTCACAAGATATTTCTAGCATACACACTTAAGAGTCTTTCAGGCTGTAGTTGTGCGCACTCGCTTCAGGACATCAGATCTCTCCTTGGTGGCGATATACTGTCATCCAAGGATCAAAATCGAAATTTATGAGTGGCATACGTTGTTTGCTCAGCTCGATGCCCCTTTCCTGTTCTGTGGAGACTTCAGTGCACGCCATACGTCCCGGGGTTATAAGACGAACGATCGATGTGGAGTAGCTGTTTTGTACACCATAGATGAATTCAGTTTATTTATTCTGAACAACTGTTGCCAAACTCACATCCCGGCGTGTGGAAGACATCACCCTGTGTTCTTCTAATATCTCCCAAGAATTTAAGTGGGAGGTCTGCCCCTACCCGCTAGGGTCTGATCATTTGCTGTTCGAATAACCACGATAAATGAGAGTGATCCACGTCCATATATGCCGTCATCAAAATTGATCATCGGCCAATAAAATTGGGTGTCAAATAAAACATGTATCAAGGATCAACTTCACGCAAGTTTACTTCATGAGCCACAGACGAACGTCACAATTCGTTCATTTCCATAGTAAATGAGACGGCTGTATTTCCCAAATACCAATTCAATACGATCTGGAGGCTGAAAGGTCTCTCAGTTCCATGGTGGACAATTTGATAAACGAAAGCTACCTTACATAATCTATAAACAAGAACGGATCTGTTCGAATTTTTACGAATACAGATACGTGGCCGCTACTGAACTGTTTTTGAAGCAGTGGAAAAGAATTCTTGGCAACAGCTTTGTGAGACACTCACCAGAGAAACTCCGTTTTCCCTGGTTTGGTCAACCATACGTAAATTCCGAAACAGGTCCCCGTTGAGTAAAGTTTTTTTGGCTGGCTGGATGACTTCGCATAAATCATGGCGCCCCAATCGGTCATCCCTGAATCACTGCCAACCTCTGATGGCGCTTCTCCGTCGTCCCTGGTATCGATGCAGTCCTTACTAACTCCATCCCAGTTCTCTTAAGAGATGCCAGCAATGCTGCTCCAGGATTTTACGACATACGTTACAAAATGCTGGCCGATTTGCTTAATGAAGCCTTTGGCATATTGCTCGACATCTATAATCATTTATGAGAACTAGGTAACTTCCCAGACGATTGGCGCACTTAAGTCCGGCAAAGACCCACATTTGGACAGTTCACACCGTCCCATCACTCTTTCTTCTTGCGTGTTTAAAACATTAGAAAGGATCATGAAGCTCCGTTTGGAACTGTGGTTTGAGAGGAAGTCCCTTCTGCCCCGCTGTCAATACGGGTTTCTGAAAGGAAGAGCGACCACAGACAGCCTGTCTCTTAACTATCGACTTAGAACGTGTTTCTAATGGTTAGCCTACGGCATTTTTTTTATATTTTCGGTGTGTATGACAGTGTGGACTCGATCGTCTTGATAAGGAAGCTCCAGTCAATGAGCGTGCCAGCTCTGACTGCCCGCAGCCTTTACTCTCTCCTACGGCCAAGTGTAATCTGTCAGACAATACTTCACATGGACCGCGTCTGATGTACAGAGAACTGCTGATAGGCTCCATCTTAAGTCCTATTTTTATGCAGTTTGCTCGTCAGACCTTAGCAGAATTTTCGTTCTTTCAGTAAAAGTCCTTACGTACGCCTATGACATCTGCATGTACACGTTTTCTCTCTGCTTGAGGATAACGCTAACATGGTTGGATCGAGAGGCGCACGTACTGCATTCGAGGACGTACAGCAGTGGACTGAATCTGGCACATGCCAAATCTTCGCCGGTTGTCTTAGCGCGACAGAGATCATCGACAACAAAGCCCGAGATACAGTTAGGGCCGTTTCTATTCTAGTAACCAGCTCAGTCAAGTGGCTTGGACTCTTTGTTGACAGCAGATTGACATGGGCAAGGTATTGGAATGTCTCCTTATGAAATTATGAATGACAGTGCTGGAAAACCTCTTACGTTATTTGATTTTCAAACAGCTGATCAAAACTCAACCTTCTCAAACAGTGTTCTCTTTACTTATTCTGGCCGTCACTAAACTGACACACAATATTTTAGCGCAACGCAATCAGGCTTTAAATAATCCCTACAAAAGAATGGCCCTGAATAACAATAACCTATACCTTTCATGAATCACTTACCTCACAAAAATCTTCGTTCCTCGAACTACTGCAATACAGCGAGCGCCAATACTGCCAGCTAAATAAAAGATTCTAACTAGGCACTAGGCACTAACTACGGATAGGCAAAGTTAGAAAATGAAAGATTTTGCTAGAGAACAAACAATGTATTTACCTTAATAGTGTTCAAAAGTCATCATATATATATATATATATATATATATATATATATATATATATATATATATATATAATCTTTACAAATTTCCTTTTTCTGGCCGATAGACGACCAGATCGTCCGCTTAGAGCAACCTCTCAAAACTCCGGCATCTCTCTCTCCACATCCACCACTGCTGGCGGCTCATCTCCAACTACCCAGCGCTATGTGCTGTTCACATCCAACTGCCCAACACTACAATAGCGAATATTTCAACAATGCCAACCAGCCACAGACTGCACACAGCACAGTCAGTGATTTTCATACAGAGCGCTACGTGGCGCTACCAACATAAAAACTTAAATAACCTATTTACACTATGCGGAATATCTGATTTCCAACGTTGGTCGATCCCTCAGTATCCTAGGTTCGGTATCTTGCGTATGGTGGGGAACCGATGTTACAGTTCTACTCAGTCTTTACAGTGACATAGTTCGGTCTATAATGGATTATGCATCACGTTACATGGCAATGCTTCGCTATCTCTACAAAGCAGGATCGATACTCTGCAGTATCATGCCATAGGCATCTATCTTTGGGCAATGAATTCTTCATCTGTGAATGCGTTTTGGAGGATGCAAGGGAGATGCCTCTTCAATTCCGAAGGACTTTCGTGGCTCAGAAATTCATCCTTAGCAGAGCAATGCAAACAGTTCATCCTCTTCTCCAAAATATTAACTGTTTCATTGAGGACAACCGGTACGTCGATCGGGTTCGAAGGAGGAGGGTACCCTTCCTAGTTCAACATTTCAGGCAGCACAGATATTTATACCCCTTGTCTTAAAAGACTATCTGCCTCCTGCATTTAGTTTGGAACATGACGTACTAAACTACCAGCCCACAGTCTTATATCAGCCCAGACGGTCGGATCGAAATTTCATTACTTCTACTGCGTTTCCCATTTGACAGCATCAACGTGACGCTCATCTGTCAAAATATTGACTGACAGCTCCTAAACAAGAGAGAACACCGGTTTTGCTTACTTCTGCGGCGATCAACTATCTTGGGCTATGTTTACGCTACCGATGGAAGTCAGAATCTTCGTGCAGGTGTCCTTGCAGTTAAGGAAGTCTTTTAATATGCGGCAAATCAGTTCCACGATATACTTTTCGTCTCGGATTCGAGGAGCGCAGTGGAAAACCTGGAAAAGCAGCAAGGGGGTTCCAAAACTAATCGTTGTGTACTATATGTAAGTAAGCAACTCTATCAGTGTGAATGTCCACATAAACGTGTCTGGTTATTATATATTATGGGATACTCTGGTAACTCATGTAACGAGATGGAGGACCACCTGGCAAAACAAAGTGTAACTGATGGCCAAACTTACTACAACTGCCTTCCACATATTGATTTTGTTGCTGACGTGAGGAAAAGGTTTATCAAGAAGGGTCACATACGTAGGAGATCTTACAAGAGTTCAAAGTAAGACTGTATGCCGCAATACAGCCGAGTATTCCGCGAACAATCTGGTTCTAGTAAATCAAGAAATCCAGACGTCATACCACTACCATAACGCGCATCCGTCTTTGTCACGGCTGTTAACTTTCACGTCTTTATGGGATGACGTTCAGCCATCTCCATACTGCAAAGACAGCCCAACTGAAATTGCAGACTTCAGCCATGTGATATTACGACGTTCACGCTATGACAAACAACGCCGCAAGTTTCTTAACGTCTTGATCAGAATAGGAATTCCCAACCCACATCTGTGACAGAGTTGTTTGAAAGCTGACCACAACAGACTATGTCAGTGTTGCCAAGAATCAGATTGCCTTTATAAGACTCAAAAACTCCAATTTAAGAAGTCGTGATCTATGGACTGCATTGAGTGCGTGAATAGATAGATTGTACCACGAAGTTTACCTGAAATTAATGTAATTTCTAATGTGTACGCTGAAAACGTGATATTGTGTACCAAATCTGTAATGACTCACTTCTCTGACTAAAAGGTTGATACTGAGGGCCACTAAATTATATAACTACTGCGACATACATCCTTCTGAATCTGTGTATTGTATTCATCGGTTGGTATCTCTCTAGAATTTTAGACCCTCTCCCCCCTCACACACACACACACACACACACACACACACACACACACACACACACACACACACACACTCTTCATTCCAATACTAAATTGGTTATCCCTTGATGCTTTAGAATGTTTGTAGTCGGACTGTGCCATTAATCTATTTTATCCCTAGTTCTATTCACTACCTCCTTACTAGTTACGTAGCCTACCCACCTAGTTTTCAGCATCCTTATGAAGCACAACATTTGAAGTGCCTGTATTTTCTTATTATCCAAAATGCTTACTGTTCATGTTTCAGTTACTACATGTTTCATGGCTACATTCTTTACAAATATTTCCGGAAAAGTTTTCCTAACACCTCAATCTATGTTCGATGTTAAGAAATTTCTCTTGTTCAGAAACGCTTCTCTTGGGATTGCCAGACTACGTTTTATATCCTCTCTATTTCGGCCTTCATTGTTTATTTCGCTGCCCAGGTAACGAAATTGACCCGCTGCTTTGTCTGTTTTCCTAATCTAATTCCCTCAGCATCGCCTCATTTAATTAGGTAACGTTCTATTATCCTTGTTTTGTTTTTGTTGTTGTTCATCTTACATCCTACTTTCAAGAATGTGTCCATTCCGATTAACTGCTCTTCCAAGTCCTTTGCTGTCTCTGACAGAATTACAGTATCTGCAAAAAACCGCAAATATTTTAGTTGTTCTCCTGAACTTTAATTCCTACTCCTAATTGTTCTTTTGTTTCATTTACTGATTGATTGCTCAATGTACAGAGCGTATAACATCGGTGATGGGCTACAACCCTGTCTCAGTCCCTTCTCAAGCACTGCTTCCCTTTCATGCCCCCCCCCCCTCCCACCGCTCTAGTAACTGCCGTCTGGTTTCTGTACAACTTGTAAATAGCCTTTCTCTCTTCTGCCTTTGCTACCTTCAGAATTTCAAAGAAAGTATTACAGTCAACACCGTCAGAAGTTTTCTCTAAGTCTCCAAATGCTATAAACGTAGGTTTTCCTTTCATCAACCTACCTTCTAACATACGTTGGAAGATCAGTATTGTCTTACATATTCCTGCACTTCTCCTGAATCCAGATTGATCCTCCCAGTGGTCGGCTTTTACCAGTTTTTCCATTCTTCTGTAAAGAATTCGTGTTAGTATTTTGGAACCATAACTTATTAGACAGATAGTTCGGATATACACTCCTGGAAATGGAAAAAAGAACACATTGACACCGGTGTGTCAGACCCACCATACTTGCTCCGGACACTGCGAGAGGGCTGTACAAGCAACGATCACACGCACGGCACAGCCGACACACCAGGAACCGCGGTGTTGGCCGTCGAATGGCGCTAGCTGCGCAGCATTTGTGCACCGCCGCCGTCAGTGTCAGCCAGTTTGCCGTGGCATACGGAGCTTCATCGCAGTCTTTTAACACTGGTAGCATGCCACGACAGCGTGGACGTGAACCGTATGTGCAGTTGACGGACTTTGAGCGAGGGCGTATAGTGGGCATGCGGGAGGCCGGGTGGACGTACCGCCGAATTGCTCAACACGTGGGGCGTGAGGTCTCCACAGTACATCGATGTTGTCGCCAGTGGTCGGCGGAAGGTGCACGTGCCCGTCGACATGGGACCGGACCGCAGAGACGCACGGATGCACGCCAAGACCGTAGGATCCTACGCAGTGCCGTAGGGGACCGCACCGCCACTTCCCAGCAAAGTAGGGACACTGTTGCTCCTGGGGTACCGGCGAGGACCATTCGCAACCGTCTCCATGAAGCTGGGCTACGGTCCCGCACACCGTTAGGCCGTCTTCCGCTCACGCCCCAACATCGTGCAGCCCGCCTCCAGTGGTGTCGCGACAGACGTGAATGGAGGGACGAATGGAGACGTGTCGTCTTCAGCGATGAGAGTCGCTTCTGCCTTTGTTGCCAATGATGGTTGTATGCGTGTTTGGCGCCGTGCAGGTGAGCGCCACAATCAGGACTGCATACGACCGAGGCACACAGGGCCAACACCCGGCATCATGGTGTGGGGAGCGATCTCCTACACTGGCCGTACACCTCTGGTGATCGTCGAGGGGACACTGAATAGTGCACGGTACATCCAAACCGTCATCGAACCCATCGTTCTACCATTCCTAGACCGGCAAGGGAACTTGCTGTTCCAACAGGACAATGCACGTCCGGATGTATCCCGTGCCACCCAACGTGCTCTAGAAGGTGTAAGTCAACTTCCATGGCCAGCAAGATCTCCGGATCTGTCCCCCATTGAGCATGTTTGGGACTGGATGAAGCGTCGTCTCACGCGGTCTGCACGTCCAGCACGAACGCTGGTCCAACTGAGGCGCCAGGTGGAAATGGCATGGCAAGCCGTTCCACAGGACTACATCCAGCATCTCTACGATCGTCTCCATGGGAGAATAGCAGCCTGCATTGGTGCGAAAGGTGGATATACACTGTACTAGTGCCGACATTGTGCATGCTCTGTTGCCTGTGTCTATGTGCCTGTGGTTCTGTCAGTGTGATCATGTGATGTATCTGACCCCAGGAATGTGTCAATAAAGTTTCCCCTTCCTGGGACAATGAATTCACGGTGTTGTTATTTCAATTTCCAGGAGTGTATTCACACCTGTTAGCAGCTGCTTTATTTTAAATTGGAATTATTACATTCTTACTGAAGTCTGAGGGTATTTCGTCTTTCTTTTACATCTTGCGCACCAATAGGAAGAATTTTGTCATGGTTGGCTGTGCCAAGGCCGTCAGTAGAAGTCTGAGGGTATTTCGTCTTTCTTTTACATCTTATACACCAGTAGGAAGAATTTTGTCATGGTTGGCTCTGCCAAGGCCGTCAGTAGTTCTGACGGAATGTCGTCTACTCCAGGGGCCTTGTTTCGACTTAACTATTTTACTTCTCTATAAGTTTCTTCCCGGAGTACGCTATATCCCACCTCCTCTTCATCTACGTCCTCTTCCATTTCCATATCATCGCGTTTACGTTCATCTAAAACACATGATGATATGATGAATGAAACGAAATCCACTGAGGAGTGCTTTCATTGGATCTCAGCACCAGCACTTTCTCATTCACACACAGAGTCCAAAAACCGAAGGTTACGCTTAATTGCTACAAATAATGAAACGTAAATTTGAAAATCGCAGCAAGTCTTGTTTTTAACCTACTCATCTGGCAGAGTTGGCCCTGCTGTCACGCTAGCGCCTGAATAGGTGGCGCGGTCTACAGCGTACGAGTGTGTGAAGTTGCTGGTGTCTCTCGGAGCCCGGACGGCACAGAGTGATATGGGATCAGAGAGTGCTGGGCTCACCGGTACTCGAGCCTCGGACTATCCGCGAGAGAGCCGGAAGGTGCAGCGGCGCGCGGGGGCTTGGGTCCGGTGATAGTAAGGGACAGCCTCTCGCGGTTGTCTTGCGGATAGCAGTGGCTGTTCCAGATGTCTCGCATGATGTAATCAGGTCCCTCCACGCTGTCTGGTGGTTGCTCGTGGAGCGGTTGGAGGCGTCATCGGTGGATCTAAGAATGAGAAGCCCTCTCTAAACTGGTATGTCAGTCAGCTGTCTACGGGTACTATTAAGGGTCAGGGCTAGACGTTGCCGCTGGGTGGACACAAACAATCCAATGGGGCGACTGACGCTTCCTCCTGGGTGGGAAGGCGGCGGTTGCAACAGGGACGTAGAAATCGGCTTCCAGATTACAGCAGACACACTAACTAGTGGCTTTGGTGGCCGATACCAGTAATTTGGAAAGTCGAATGATACAACTTAGTGTACAGCGAAGTATACAGCGTCTGCGTTGAGCGTAACGAATGATCAGTAATTTACACATTGAAGGTCCATAGGTACAGTGTGGCGCGTTATGGTTGTTGCGTGCTGGCACTTTGGGCGTGCGAATGTTTTTTTTACACGTAATAGCGATACAGATTTTTGCTAGTTACACGTCATTAGCGTGATTGATTTTGTATGTGCCATAGTACGGGAGGTGATTTTGTTATTATTAACTTGTGAGAGTGACTGATTTTGCTTGCGCCATTTCACCCAAATGTATCTTGTTATTTTATCCTGGGATCTATTTTTTACATAAAATTATGTTGAGAAACGTAGGTAGTCCTTGTAGATGGTTCGTAACAACTTCCCTCTAGCGACGTTTGGTTTTAACTGTTTGCGAAATTGTTAAAGCAGGAGTCGGATTACCTAGCTTCTTTATTTCTACTTTTTCTTCAAGTAAATTGAAAGATTCAGGGGGAAAAGAAATTATTTGATTCATTATTTCACCTCTTCACTCTTTCGTTGATCCTCAGAATTCGCTATATCACACGCTAAGATAATACGAAAAAAAATTGTTAGGTCACTCGCAGTTACACATGAACTATTACGGAGAAGGTCAGAATCCCGTTTTTTTGTTCGAAGATCTGACAGTTCTCGTAATCTTTGGAACAGTGTGGGCACTGTTTTGGTGGCTCGCAGGTTGGCTCGAATGCGATGTTTATGAATGCAAAGCCCGTACCAATCCCGTAAGTCGAACCATAACCGTTCCTGTGGAGAAGCACGATCCTGCAGTAGATGTGCCTGAAAAGGATACATCAGGTGATGCTGCGTTACAGAATAAGACGATGGCGCCAAGTGATTCAGAAGATAAAACGAAAAATCAAACGCTACTTGTAGACAGAGTACCTGAGAAAAAGACTGATGCTGAGCAGGATAAGAAAAATGATCACTGCAAAATCTGCAAACTTTGAAAGTAAACATAAGTCAGTGTTCGTCTTCCATTTGCAGAGACATATACAAAGTAGTTATAGGTGTGATATCTGTAATGCAGTACTGCCCCAAGGATTTAAAATACTGGATAGCACATGACATATAGAGTTCAGAAGAGTTCAGTGAGACTAGCAATGATATAACTAAATACTTGATGATTTCAGCGTCTGCT
The DNA here is from genome assembly GCF_023897955.1 of Schistocerca gregaria. Classification (NCBI taxonomy): domain Eukaryota; kingdom Metazoa; phylum Arthropoda; class Insecta; order Orthoptera; family Acrididae; genus Schistocerca; species Schistocerca gregaria. The sequence goes on along the minus strand of NC_064921.1, from coordinate 693,940,446 downwards.
CCACTGCACTCCCTGTAAAAGAACCTTAATACTAACTAAATTTAGTGGAAGGGGTTCATGGCTTTCCTATTTTTAGTTAGCTAGTAAAATAACGTCGAAAAAGCAGTTAAGTTTACCAGTGGAAATTTTATTCTACTCACAAAACAGTGTTTATAAATAGCACTATTGATAAAAGGAAATGTTTTAATACAGGATGGTAAAAACCAACTGCGTTCAACAAAAATGTGAACGAGTATTCCCTTAATGAGTTTCCAAGTTCTATAATGGATCGAAGGATGACCTATGCCATATCACATCGATAATCTAGGTTTAAATTACGTTTCACAAAAGAGAAAACTGTCAAAATGGTCTAAAGTGACCCTCAACTATCTGTAATTACTTATCTAACTTGTCGTAAATTACAGTGGCTGATGTGACTTCTCAATAACTATATAACAGAAAAATCATCGCGTTTAAGATTTTTACTTCAAGTGGCAAATGTGAACATCATGAGCTGTAATTGACGATCGACACCAGTATTACGCAAAAAGGGGGTGTAACAGATGAGACCTCTGCAGTTCTGAGTGAAGCTTTATGCGCTGTTATGTGGCATCGTGTGCGTTCATTACCTTTTTCTAACCTAAGGATATCACACACATCCATGCCCGAGGCAGGATTCGAACCTTCGACAATAACGGTCGGTAGGCTGTGGTGATGACTATGTCTACCCAGTTATTAGTCCCCTGTTGTATTTACACCACCTCTTTTCACCTCTGGGGCACAAACCCTGTACCACATGTTCATCTGTGGGTGTGGTGTGGAAATACAAAGCCCATATAACTTTCCTCATTTTTTTTCAAAACTGCCTGTATTTTGCCTGATTAATAGGCCCTAGCAATTCTGAATGTTATCTGTCATGGGATCAGGTTTTTCCGTCATCTATTTTTTTTCTTTTTTTTACTTTCGTAATTGATTTAAACCTTTTTAGCTTGCCACCCATTCTCTTCTCCACATATCATATACATTGAAATTATCTTATAATTACACTGTTCCCACATGGTTTGCTTTCCAAAACTTCTTTAACACTTTATAGTGACCATCTCGCACATACTAGAGGTAGCGAGAAGTGTACCACTCAGAAGAGAGATGAAAAATATTTTTCACCCCAGCAACCTCCATGCCACCACTAGCACCACAATAATTAGCAACACAGTCATCAAGACGTTCAGTTTTTAGCCTATCTGCCGGCAGCGGTGGTCTCGCGGTTCTAGGCGCGCAGTCCGGAACAGTGCGACCGCTACGGTCGCAGGTTCGAATCCTGCCTCGGGCATGGATGTGTGTGATGTCCTTAGGTTAGTTAGGTTTAAGTAGTTCTAAGTTATAGGGGACTGATGACCACAGCAGTTGAGTCCCATTGTGCTCAGAGCCATTTTTTTTAGCCTATCTATGCCTCTACTGTGTTGCGACATTATTGCAACATCAATAATCTTACCAGTGTCTTGGAGGTGTGACTCCTTTAATGCAATGTGCCGTCAAATGCTACTGTGAGGTCACAGGTCATCATTTTCTTTCACTGTGTATTCCACATCTTCCTTCATTGACTTCCGTGCTACTTCTTCAAATGCCGATCCTAGTACTTGGTCGTATGCATCAAACTTTGAAGGTGCACTGGGAATATTTAGAACACCACATACCATATCACCTGCTGCTTTGCCTTTACCAATTGCTCGCAACCCATAGACTAATGCAACATTTGCCCTACAAAGTTCAGTTTTCTCAAATCCATTATCTATAGTTACCGAAGCAGAGCTTGGAAACCTAGAGTTGTATTTATAAAGACAGCATATTAAATCAAATTGGGTTGCCAGGCCAACATGAGGTTCTACTTTCAGAGAAACGTTACCATTTTTTGTAATACATCTTTTCTTTTACCGGGCCACACGGTTTTTAAACATGTTTGCCCTAGCTCTAGGCTTTTCACTGCGGAAAATGTATCACTACATACAAAAAAACTCGACACAATTACTTTCCTATAGCACTGTGTTTACAAACAATCCAGACTCAAAAATCAAAAATTAACTTCATGAAGCCAGAGACAAACAATTTCGAATAAACGGTGTATAAAGAGTCGCTGAAAATCGGGATATATCAATTCATGTCACGTGAATTTACTGCCGAAAATTTATGGGCACCCATGACAAGTGTACCACAAAAGCGTAATATCCGATCTCAAAACATAGAAAAATAAAATAGTCGTAATTCAAGGAAAGCCATCATTTGAAAGAAAAAACTTGGAGGAATCTAATAAGCCAATAAAGCCAAAATCGATTTTTCCACCGAAAATCCGAGCTTCTCTGGCTGTAATGTTTGATTTGAACAATCCCCCAATGTTTTGTTGCTGCTGGCTTCATCGTATATTCGATATAAAATTGCAACCTCCTTCGGCGTCGTAATTAACATGAATGTAACAAGTCGTCGTCTTCTGAATTTCGCCTTGTGTGAGGAAAATTGAAGACTGCCGTGAGTGGTAATCTATCGGATTAAAACCATGTCAGTTTCTAAAGGCGACACAAATTGCAGCAGACGGCGGAGGTGGCTTGAGGAAATTAAGAAGAAAAAAGGGAAAGTAAGTCCAAACACAATCCTCTTGAGGTTTCTTGGGTGCCGGACGTAACTGTAACCATTGTAAAATGCTTCTTCTTGTGGTAATGTTAAAATAAAAGATTTCTTCCACAATGAATCATTAGCTTCTGATTATAATATTGAGGAAAAACGTGTCTTCAAAATTACTACGGCAACTATAACTTATTGACGAAGATGAAAATGAACACCGTCCTTTCGGTGGCTTGCTAGAACCACGCGTTAGGTGGGAGCGTGACTCGGCCGTGTTACCCATTCTTAGGCCTGGCTGCCTAAATAACGTCGAATGCGCCGTTACCACACATCGCTCGTGCAAAAGAGAAGATAATGATTAGTTGTTCGGTGAAGTAGCGGAGGTATATGAAAAAAACCGGGAGAAATTTCCCAACGGCAGTACTCAAAAAAGAGAGGAGGAAAACATAAAAGTCGACTATGAAAAAAATGACCGGGTGGAGATGAAGTCCGGCGAGCGAGGCAATCTCCCGTCGCACTCCATAAGCTGCCTGCGAGACTTCATTACGTTGCGGCGGCCGTAGCCAGCCGCAGGACGGGCGCGCAAGAACGTGGCGCCGTGCCGCGCCGTGCCGTGTACCGCAGCGGGCCGCCGCCGCCGCCGCCGCCGGTGCTATTTGCCAGTTAATTAATATTCCGCAGTCGCCCCGGCGCGGCTCTTCCGCTCCAGATGGCTAAAGATTAATTACGACGCCGACGCCGAAGACGTCGCGGCGGCGCGAGCAGTGGAGCAGCGCGGCACGGCCCGGACCAGCCAATCGCGTCGCGTGATTGATGCGGCGCTCCTGGGGACACGCGGAGCGGGTGCAGGCGCGCTAAAAATGTGATAACAGCTGCCTGCCGCTGGCACCGGCGCCGGGGGGCGGCGGCGGCGGCGGATTGATGGTGGTGCCACCTCACCGCTGTCGTCCGATGTAATTAGACACAGCGCCCACAATATAACGACTCGTCCCCGGCCACTCTCTGCTCGCGCAAGTCTCGTCTGAAGCATCGGCGAGAACTCAGACACATCTGATCGCCTGATTCTGCACAATCGAACACTATTTTTTTTTCCTTTATTGTAATTTCAATGCCTGTACATCAGCTAGGCTGGCAGCAGCATCCTACGCTGCTCTTCAGCCTCAGAGTCGACAACGAGGAAACATCAAGAAGATACATAATAGACATATTGACGGACAAAAAACAGTAGACACAGAAATACAAAAACACGGAGCCGTTCACACTCGACGAAAAAAACACTGAAACACGTTAGCTTGGAGCACAAACACTGATGATTGCGACGGCAGAGGTGAACGTTGGAGAGTGACGGTCAACACTAAACACAAACACCATGGCACACACACGAGAAAACGGATGGCGATGATCTCTGGCGCGTAATGTGTGCGAGTCCGGGGACCTGCCAAGAGGGGAAGGGGAAAGGGGAGGGAGAGAGGGGAGAGCAAAGATGCCAATGGCAGAGGAGATGGGAGGAGGAATGGAGGTATGGGGGTAGGGGAAGTCTGGGGGAGGAGTGGGGAGAAAGGGAGGAGGGAGGGAAGGGGGAGAGAAGGGAGAGAGAGTGCCCAAAGGAAAAAACATAGGAAGAGGGAGAGAGGATCAACGTTGGTAGGAGGGGTAGATGGAAGGGAGGAGGGCATCATCAGGGAGGGGGAGCTGGCGGAAGCCATCTTGGAAGAGGGTCTGGAGAGTGGAGAGATGGAGAGCATATGGGACATGGTAGTACAGGCATGGCAGTGGACGGGGGCGGGAGAGGAAGGGAGAGACCAGCAGGTGAGGAGGATCGAGTTTGTGGGATGTGTAGAGGGTCTGTATCTGTTCGAGGAATAGGAGGAGGTGGGGGAAGGGAATAAGGTCATACAGGATCCGCGTGGGGGGAGGGGAGACGGATGTGATATGCGAGGCGAAGAGCATGGCGTTCTAGGATCTGAAGGGATTTGTAAAAGTTTGGGGGAGCGGAGATTCAGGCAGAGTGGGTGTAGCAAAGGATAGGGCGAATGAGGGATTTATAGGTATGGAGGATGCTGGAGGGGCCAGACTCCAAGTAAAGCCAGAAACGAGTTTGAGGAGACGTAGTCGGGAGTGTGCCTTGCCTTGGATCGTCTGGAGGTGGGGGGTCCATGAGAGGCGACGGTCGAAGGTGACACCAAGGTACTTAAGGGTGGGGGTAAGGGCGATAGGACGGCCATAGATGGTGATGTAGGAATCGAGGAGGCGGAAGGAAGGGGTGGTTTTACCCACTATGATCGCCTGATCAACCACTAAATTGAACAGAGTATTATCCTCCACAAGAAGCAGCATTTTAACACATATATGCGAGAGAAACGAGACAAGCTGCTATATCTGGTCCACTACCGGGTGATCAAAAAGTTAGTATAAATTTGAAAACTTAATAAACCACAGAACAATGTAGATAGAGAGGTAAAAATTGACGCTCATGCTTGGAATGATATGGGGTTTCATTAGATCCAAAAAAAGTTCAAAAAATGTCCGACAGATGGCGCTGCACAGCAAGGCGTCAGTGACTGCACATGACAATCGTGTATAAAAGGAGCTGTAACGAGAGAGAGAATCGGTAACTCGAGAGGGTTGCGCCCTTCGATATTATTGTCGTTAATATCAAAGTGCTAGGTGTTTCAGTGATCGCTGCAGCTGCCGTTGTCCCGAGCCTTTGCCGCCGTTTGTCCCAGCCGCCGCTGCCGCCGCCGCCGGTTCCCACCGCCGCCGCCGCCGCCGCCGCCGGTCTCCCGCCGACGCCGGTTGCCGCCATCGTATCCGGTTCCTGCCGCTGCTGCTGTTGCCGACCGCCGCCGACGCCGCCGCCGACGCCGCCGCCGCCGCCGCCGGCGCCGCATCTGGTTCCTGCCGCCGCTGCCGCTGCTCGCCGCCGACGCCGCCGCCGGTTCCCGCCGCCGCCGCTGGCTTCCGCCGCCGCCGCCGGTTCCCGCCACCGCCGCCGCCGCCACCGCCGCCGCCGCCGCTGCCGCCGCCGCCGCCGCCGGTCTCCCGCCGACGCCGCCGCCGGTTGCCGCCACCGTATCCGGTTCCTGCCGCTGCTGCTGTTGCCGACCGCCGCCGCCGCCGCCGCCGCCGCCGCTCCCTGCCCGTCTTTCGTTCTGTCGTCTCTGCTTACGTCTTACCCTTCCTCTTCGTCAGTCTCTTGTCCTTGTCCTTTGACTGTCCCCTGTTATTTTTCCTCTTTTCCCCTCTCCCACTTATCCTCTCACCATGACAACCCCCACAACTACCGCCACTACCACTGCAATCGTGTACACGTCCCCCTCACTTGCTGCCACCACCATCACGTGGTGTGCTCAATCACCGCCTCCCCCATATATTCCCCCCTCCTCACTCTTCCCACCCCCGCTCCTTTTGTTGCTCCCTCCCATGTTCCTACCCCCCATGCCTCACGTGACCCATTCCCTCCCCTCCCACATGTAACTCATGCCACCCCCGCCAGGGTTGTTGCCCGTCGGGCCACCACCCACGCCACACCATCATCATCGTCATCACCATCACCATCACCATCGCCCTCGCCATCGCCAGTGACAACCACTACCACTGCATCTTCTGTGGCGCCAGCTCCAGCTCCAGCGCCAGCACCAGCACCACCACCAGTGCCTGCACCGCCGGTGGGACCTGCCATCTCCCGCCATCTCCCGGTCGTCCCCATCCCCCACACCTCTTCCCATCCCTCTCCCGCTGTGAAACGTCCCAGCGGCACCCCAGCCTCTTCTGCTCCCAAGAAGTCGCAGACTCTCCCCCCTCCAACCCCCCAGGATGCCATGGATACCACCCCACCTTCGATATCTACTCCCTCCTCTACCTCCCCTCCTACAGGTACCTCCTTTCTCACCCTGATCCCTCTCTCCTGGAGGCCCGCAATCTTACCCTTCTCCTCCGCCAGCACTTCCCCGGAGCCCCGATCTCCCTTCTCACCCCCCGTCGGGACTCCGTCCTGATCACATCCCCCAGCCCCACCCTCCACTCCGACATCCTCTCCCGCATTCCCCTCACCCGGTTTGGTCCCCATGCCTCCCTTGCCCCTGCTCCCTCCCCCTCCTCATCCCGACAACCCCAGCCGCCCCGTCGCCCACCGACCCTCACTGCCGTGATCACTCGGCTTAGCCCGATGATCACGGAGGAGGAGGTGTTGGCGGAGCTGAAGGCCCATCCCTATCTAGAGGTTTGAGCTGTCCGCCGGATTCACAATCCAGCCGGCCCCACCCACCTCATGCGGGTGTTCTCCGAGCATGCTCCCTCCATAGACCTCCTCCTCAAGGAGGGTGCCCTCCTTTTCAACCGCCGTTATAAGGTCGACCCCTCCCGCTCCCCTCCACAGTCCATCTGCTGCCAGAGGTGCTTGCGCTATAATGCACATCCTACATCTGAGTGCCGCGAGGCCCCCGTCTGCCCGCACTGCAAAGAAGCACACTTCCTCCGGCAGTGCCCCAACCTTCAGTCCCCCCCCCCTCCTGTAACACCTGTAACCTCCAACACCCAACCTACTCCCAAAAGTGCAAGGCCCGACCCCCTCCCTCCGCTCCTGAACTCACTGTCCCTGTCCGCCCCTTGGATGCCCCCACCCCTCCCGGCAATTCCCTCCGTCCCCCCCCCACAGCTGAGGACATCATCCGCTTTGTAACCGTTGTCCTTCAGAACATCCACCCCTTTCAGCGCCCCCACACCCTCCAGCAGATATCCCTTGCCGCCCGTTCCGTCTTCCAGCTCAACACTTACGCCACCTACTCCCATAACCAGGCCCATTTTACCTTCTCCCGTCTCGACACCCTCGTCTAAATTCCCACTATGGCGCGACAGCAACGTATCCTGTTTAACAACATCCGTTCCCTTCCTGTCAACAAGAATCTCCTTATGCATACCCTCACCACCCACCGCGTGGATGCCTTCCTCCTAAACGAAACATTTCTCCAGCCCCACCATACTGTCCATACCTCGCCCTACCTCCTTCACTGCTCTGACAACCCCCTCCCGATAGCGCGTGGCGGAGTTGCCATTGGCCACCATCGCCAGATCCCTGTTCGGCTCCAACCCCTCCTTCCCAACCCCACGGAACACCTGATCCTTAGTCTATTCTTCCCCGGCCTCACCGTTACCTGCGCCACCATCTATGTCCGCCCCTCTGCCCCTATTCCTTTTGACTTCCTTTCCCACATCGACCGCACCTTCTCCTCCTACGTGATTGCCGCAGATCTCAATATCCATAGTCGCTCCGCCACCCAGTTACGGCGGTGGCATCGGTTCCTCGCCACCATCCAAGGAGATGTCCTTCCTCTTCCCCAACACACCCGCCCTGAATCCAATACCACACCCGATGTCGTCCTAGCCTCCCCCAACCTCCTTGGCTGCATAGCGGTGGACGTCCTCGACCCTATTGGCAGTGACCATCTCCCTGTCCTTCTTACCATATCAGACGGTCGTCGCCCCCGTCCCGATCCTCGCCTTGACCCTCCCCCCAAGTATGTCCATGATTACTCCCGTGCCGACTGGAATGCATACCGGGATACCCTTACTACAGGAGTCGATAGCCACCCCCTCACCTACCACCGCCCACATGACATAACCCATGCCGCATCCTTTCTCCAGCAGACCTTGTCTGAGGCCGTGGAGGCCCACATCCCTACCGTCGCCATCCACCCGCACCGTCCCACTTTACCCCCACAGGCCGTCCTCCTCCTTCGAGAATCCCGTCGTCTCTACCGTGCCTTCCTCCACACGCGTGACCGGGACACACTACAACGCCACCGGCAACTCCAGAGACACATCCGGAACTTGCTCGCGGCTAAGAAACGCCGGGACTGGCGACAGACATGCACCCGTCTTAATGCTACCCTACCTATTAACTCGTCCAAATACTGGTCAGCCTTCCGCCGCCTTACTGGATCAAACCCCCCCCCCCTTACTATCCTCTCCTTCATAATGACAATCCCTTTCCTGACAACCTTAGTAAGGCCAACCATTTTGCCTCCTACCTCACCGATGTCTTTACCATCCCTGACGATCCCCAGTTCGATTATTCCCTCTTCCCCGATGTCCGCGATCGAACTGACACCTCTATCCCTCCACTAGCTCCTGGCTTCCAGTACTTGGACAACATTACACACACTGAACTCAATAACCCTATAACTACTCAAGACATCATCGATATACTCCGCACCAAACGCAACACTGCTCCTGGTGACGACCGTGTTACTTACCGTCACCTCCGTGAAGCTCCCGCCCCCTTCCTCTCCACCCTGGCCAGGCTGTACAATGTGGTCTTGTCCACCGGCTTCTACCCCGACCTGTAGAAAACCTCCCGGATCCTGATGTTCCTCAAACCCGATAAACCACCTTCTGCTGTCTCCTCCTACCGTCCTATAAGCCTTACCTCGGTTTTCAGCAAGGTCCTGGAATCCATTCTAACCCGCCGCATCCACCAGCATCTCCACTGGCACCGCTTCCTTCCCTCCACCCAATGTGGCTTTCGACCATCCTTCTCTGCCGATGACCTTCTCCTTCACCTCACTCACCTCCTCTCCGAACAACTCAACTCCCGTCGCTCCGCCATATTCCTCTCCCTTGACCTTGAACGCGCCTATGACCGTGTGTGGCATTCTGGTCTCCTCTTCAAGCTCCAAACCTTTGCTCTTCCTATTAACTACGTCCGTCTGATCGCCTCCTTCATTTCCCACCGCCCTTCCTATGTCACTATCCACAACACTGATTCCTACACCTTCTACCCCTCTGCCGGTGTGCCCCAAGGTTCCGTCCTTTCCCCTCTTCTTTACCTTCTTTATACGGCGGACATGCCTCCACCTGCACCCCCCCTTCACCTTCTCCAGTACGCCGATGACACCGCCTTCCTTGCCCTTGCCCCCACCCTGCAACGCTCCCAACACCTTCTCCAATCCCATCTTGACCGGTTCACCTCTTGGTGTAACCAGTGGTTGCTCAAGGTCAATCCTTCCAAGACCCAGGCAATCATCGTAGGCAAAACCACCCCTTCCTTCCGTCTCCTTGATTTCTATCTTACCATTTATGGCCGTCCTATTAACCTCACACCCACCCTCAAGTACCTTGGCGTCACCCTTGACCGTCGCCTCTCCTGGACCCCTCATCTCCGGACAATCCAAGCCAAGGCACGCTCCCGACTCCACCTCCTGAAGCTCCTTTCTGGCCGCACATGGGGTCTGAACCCCTCCACCGTCCTCCACACCTATAAATCTCTCATCCGCCCTATCCTCTGTTATGCCCATCCCGCCTGGATCTCTGCCCCGCCTACCTTTTACAAATCCCTTCAAATCCTTGAACGGCATGCACTCTGCCTCGCCTATCGCATCCGCCTCCCTTCCCCCATGCGGCTCCTCTATGACCTCATCCCCTTCCCACACCTCCTCCTCTTCCTCCAACGGATACGGATCCTCTACACCTCCCGCAAGCTTGATCCTCCCCACCCGCTTGTCTCTTCCATCCTCTCCCACCCCAAACCACTGCCGCGCCTGTACTCCTGTATCCCACCTGCTCTCCATCTTCACACTCTCCACACCCTCTCCCAAGGTGGCTTCCGCCGACTCCCCCTCCCGGATGATGCCCTCCTCCCCTCCATCTACCCCTCCTACCAACTTTGAGCCTTGCCTTCCCCTCTCCTCTCATTTTTCTGTGGGCACCCTCTCTCCCTTCTCTCCCTCCCTCTCTCCCTCCTTCCATCCTTACCTCCCCTCCCCCTCTCCCTGGGCTTCCACCCCCCTCTTTTCGTTTCCTCCCCTCCTCCTCCCTGGCATCCTATCTCCCCCTCCCTCCTTCCCTCCCCCTGTTTTTTCCCTTGGCAGGCCCCCAGCTTTTCGGTGTGGACAGTGCCCCTGCAAGCGCCGAAGCCCATCTCCGCAGTGTCCGTGTCTTTCGTCCCGTCTGTGCCTCGAGTGTTTCTTCGTTTTCTGCTCCACCGTTCACCTGTGCTAGTGTTCTCTGTTCCGTGCTGTGCTGCCCGTTTTTTTTTTTTTAAACTGAAACAGTGCTGCGTCCGTGAACGACTTCAATTCTTTTTATTCTCTGTTGTCTTCTGATTTTTGTCCTCCATGTCTGTGTTTTGAGATTATGTCTTCCTGTTTTTATCTCTTGTATGTTTCTTGTGGCCGAAGAGCGGCATATTAGGCCGCTGCCGGCCTACCTTTGTAGGTATAAAATGACAATAAAGGAAAAAAAAAAAAAAGAGAGAGAATCAGATGCGCCAGCAGTCGCAGCATGTTGACGTTACCTGAAAAGGAGCTTTTAGTGAAGCTGTATTATCACAATGGGGAATGTACTACTTCAGCGTTACGAATCTATCGCCATAGGAAGGGAATTAGAACGGGTAAAGGTCCGTTGACAAACGCAGCTGTGGCGAGAACGATTTCGAAGTTCGAAGCCACGGGTTGTTTAGACGATAGACCCCCTAGTGGCCGACCGAGCACAAGGCGTAATGCTGCTGAGACAGTTCAGGAAGAAATGGAGACTGTATCGGGTCCGTCTATGCACGGGGAAGTAAGCGCTCGTGCAATCCATCGGCATCATGAACTGTTACCTGGCGATTTAGCGAAGCAGAGTGCATTTCCAGTGTGGGCATTTCAAAGGATGGCGGAACATGACGATTGGTTGCGTGACGTGTTGTGTACCGACGAAGCTCATTTCACGCTCCGAGGGTGTTTCAACGCCCACAAATGCAGAATTTGGGCTCCATTGCACGGTGAGAAAGTCACGGTATGGGTTGGATTTACCACATCTACCGTTATCGGGCCTTTTTTCTTCGAGAAAATGCGTGGTTCTGGTTTTGTAACTGCTACCGTGACAGGTGAGAGGTACGCCGGTGTGTTACAGAATCGCATCATCCCCAGCCTGGCTGATAAACACCTGCTGGAACGTAAGATGTTTATGCAGGATGGCGCTCCACCCCATATTGCTAGACGCGTGAAACATCTCTTCCGCGCGTCGTTTGGTGATGATCGTGTACTCAACCGCCACTTTCGTCATGCTTGGCGTCCCAGGTCCCCAGACCTCAGTCCGTGCGATTGTTGGCTTTGGGGTTACCTGAAGTCGCAAGTGTATCGTGATCGACGGATATCTCTAGGGATGCTGAAAGACAACACCCAACGCCAATGCCTCACCATAGCTCCGTACATGCTTTACAGTGCTGTTCATAACATTATTCCTCGACTACAGCTATTGTTCAGGAATAATGGTGGACATATTGAGCATTTTTTTCTCCATGACAACGTAAGAGATCACACAAGTCTGCGCACTGTATTGGAATGAAATTTTCATTCAGCAGTCGAGTGTGCGCTGGTACGAAACTTAGTGGCAAATTAAGACTTTGTACCGGATCAAGACTAGAACTATGACATTAAAGGAGAAGTGCTGTGTCATCTGAGCTACCTAACTGCGACCCACGACCCCTCCTCACAAGCTTCACCTGCTCCAGTACCTCGTCTCCTACTTTCCCAACATCACAGTCGTTCTCCTGCGAAACATGTGGCACTAACACTCCTGGAAGAAAGAATACTGCGAAGACATGGCTTAGCCACAGCCTGGGGAATGTTTCCAGAGGGAAAATTTTACTCTGCAGCTGAGTGAAAGCTTGTATGAAACTTCCTGGCAGAACTCCATGTCGATTCTCGGTCCAGTACACAGTTTGTCTTCCAGGAAGCTTCATTGGACTGTTGTTCCTCATCCACCCTACAGCCCGGATCTCGAACCTTCCGACGTCCATCTCTTTGCCCGAATGAAGAATACACTTAACCGAAAGCAGTTCGTGGATGACGGGGAAGTTACTGATGCAGCAAGACGTTGGCTCCGACGTAGACCAGTCGAGTGGTATCATGCAAGCTCACAGGGCCTTCCAAATGGCTCTTAGCACAATGGGACTTAACTTCTGACGTCATCAGTCCCCTAGAACTTAGAACTCCTTAAACCTAACGAATCTAAGGACATCACACACATCCATGTCCGAGGCAGGATTCGAACCTGCTACCGTAGCGGTCGCGCGGTTCCAGACTGTAGCGCCTAGTACCACTCGGCTACCTAGGCCGACTACAGGCCCTTCCAGTAAAGTGACATAAAATCGTCAGATTGTAGGGAGATTATGTTGAAAATAGGGTTTTGTAGGTGGAGAATAATATGGTGTATGAGTCCTGAATAACACCAACTCACTGACAGAAAAAAATTGTTTCATCACTTATCGAACGGCCCTCGTATTTCTCCCGATCCGCCACGTCTTCGCATTATGTAAAAGACTTCTTTCTCTCTGTCTCTCTCTCTGCCTTTTTTTTTAGTGTGTGTACGTGTGTGTGTGTGTGTGTGTGTGTGTGTGTGTGTGTGTGTGTGTGTGTGTGTGTTTGAAAAGTACTACCATCCATGTAGTTGAGCTTCTGGGATGGAGGTAAATGCACTCCGTCTTCAGGCCACAAGTGGTCCACCGGGACCATCCGACCGCCGTATCATCCTCAGATGAGGATGCGGATAGGAGATGCATGTGGTCAGCACACCGCTCTCCCGGTCGTTACGATGGTTTTCTTTGGCCGGAGCCGCTACTATTCGGTCGAGTAGCTCCTCTATTGGCATCACGAGGCTGAGTGCACCCCGAAAAATGGCAACAGCGCATGGCGGCTGGATGGTCACCCATCCAAGTGCCGAGCACGCCCGACAGCGCTTAACTTCAGTGACCTCCCGGGAACCGGTGTATCCACTACGGCACGGCTGTCGCCGATGAAGGTAAATGGATCACGTTAATCTTTATTAGTGTTAAGCACGGTCTTGGGAACTGGGTCCGTATACCCTACGGAGGTGGTTGTTCCTGATTTACTTATTTTAACTTTCTAGTTCTTAATTTTAATATTTTTTTTTATCTTCACTCGAGTTCAAGTCGACGTCATTATGGAAGACCTTGACCATTTGTCACCGAGCAGGTAACACAGAGCCGAGGTACTCACGGTGCCTTATTGAGGAGTTTCCTATTAGATATCCAAACCTATTGCGTGGGGAGCGGTGCGTCAAGTTTACAGTGGAGGTTGTGACGCTACAAACCCCCGTTACTAGATGAATATTTGTAGTACGCAAGGATTGCTTTGTGGAGAGCGAGCACGCTACATGGTGCGTGATTCGCGGAAGCGCGTGGCGCGCCCGTGCGAGATTTGCAACGGTCGGTGGGATATCTCCGCCCGGGGGACGGCCACGTGGTCCGTAGCTTGGGGCATTTTTTGTTTTTTCGCGCATTACGCGAAAACTATGGAACTTACAGTGAAGAGCGATGCGGCAGTGGATTGTGGTCACCAACAAGTATCTTCTGAGAGATCGAACTTAATTTCAAGTCACGAGACTCAAAAGTTAGAGTAACCTCAAAATCGGTTAATATCACGAATACTGAAAGATTAATAAAAATAGTAAATAATAACTTACAGGGATGAGCGAGCACTCATTAAAAACGTTTCGTCATAGTAGATCGAGTGCCATAGTCACATGTTATTATTCATAAATAATTAAGCCCGTAAAGAGCAATAAACAAAGTTTGAGGGAAAATTGTTTGTAACATTCAATAGAAAATTCATGACGTAAAGAACGGCACTATATTGTATTTGGGGTGGCATCACACTAGTTAAGGTTAAGTTATACTATAAACTTAACTTCAATAGTTTTCATTGTTTTGCAAATCATTATTAACATTTGTCGCCCATAATTAATTAAATTACTACAGATATGAAGATTTTGAGCAGCGCAATGTGTAGATCGCTATAGATTACGTCTAAAAACGGTGCTAAATGCAATTCTATGTTAAAACTTTGCAGCACAGATGTCAACAAAACAATTTGGGCTAAATGGCGAAATTTTGAAAAAACTATAACTTGATTCACGAGCGATAGAGTAATCCTAGAAAATAATGTAAATAAAATGCACTTTTTAGCGCGGTTCCGATGGTGTACTTATTTCTGTCGAGGGATGTATGTATGAAAATTTATAACCTTAACTGGTGAGACTGGTACTTGCATAACCAGCGCGTTGGACATCCGAGCCTATATAAGCGAGCGGCCATCTTGGCCAGGGCTCAGTCGTTGGTCAGTTGCTTTGGAGGGTGGGTGGCGAGCAAGACCCACTTCACGGTTGCCCATGTGGTCATTTGAGAATTCTTTTTCGCGCCGATTTATTTCGACAAAGAGCATTGTTTAATAGTGCAGGTGTGCAAACATATATTTGGTGAACTGGAAGTGCAACGATTATTTGTGTCAGTACGATTTACGAGGTATGTATCGTCGGAAGTGAACATGTGGCGAACTGTGATTTCGCGTCAAAACTGTTATAACAAAGAGGACAGTGGGACTTGGGGTTCTGTTCGAATTGATTGATTAATTTTCGTTTATAGCAGCCTAAATTATTGTTATTGGGGGATCGGAGTCAAATTATTATTAAAGAAAAACTGTAAACAGTCTCACCAGTGCTAACTTCATTGTGTGAAAGAAAAGGACAATGCCAATAAATAGTGATTGAACTGTGTCGTGAAAAACTGATTTTAGTATAATAATCGCCTAATTCTTGTTCCCTAGCATAAACTGTACTTATGTCTGAGTGAATAATTAATTCAAAAACTATAACAAATGCGCAGGTGTGGAAGTGTACTAATGCACCAAGTGTGGAAATCATCCCCTGAAACTTAAGTGAGAGCTATAATTTGCAATAACATTTTTTAACCAACATTTGTATATACTCATTCGTGAGAACGCTTCAACCGCACTTCTTTAATTTTACCGCCCAGTCGCAAGGTCCTGGATCCAGGTCCAACGCGTTACAGCGAGTGTGGCCCGAAAGCACCGATTGTGGACTGCGTAGGGGAGACGTAAGAATGAGGGACAAAAACAGTGCCCCACGTCGAGAGCAGAATAAAGGTGGAGCTTGGCTCTGGTCCGTAGTTCCGCGATGTCACAATTAACCTCGTATCGCGCCCTCAATTCCTCAGAGATGGTCCTTCGTTGATCTTTACGGTCTTCTGTCAGGCGGCAAGAAACCCATCGGTTACACACATCTGAGGAGCCCAACTGGTGGACGAGTGTGTCAGCCCCACCACTAACTAACGACGCGTCTGACTGTGATCGACCGCCTCGAATGAGAGCGTCAGCCTCTTCGAACTTTGCAGTAGTCCAAGCTATCTGCAGCTGGCCAGCACACGGGAGATCAAGCACGCTTGCGCGACCCTGTTGCAATAATTCCACACGCCCTACTACTCACCGTGCTTTTGTCCACTGCCATATCTCCTACGAACATCTGCAATGCTCTGGTTCTCCGCCAAAAGAAATTCTATTATAGTTCTCTACTTGGAATGCACCGCCATAAGAGATTCCATTTTGAAGACTAGGTACGGTGCCGTTCCCTATCGCAACTTCATGAAACTATGCAGGCTGAATCGTGTGTATTCCACGATGTCCCGCAACAAATTCTGCATATTTTGAACCGAACTTGACCGAGAAAGAAAAATGGGTTGAATTACTTACTGAACGCTCGTCACAGAGAAGCTCTGTTCCTCATACTCATATGGCGCTGACACAGTGCTGGTCATAAGAATTACAGTATCAGAAAGGATAACAAAAATGGTACTTTACTTTTTATGTGGCATGAGAAGTCCTTTCCGAAAATAAGTTCCGTCATTGATTTTCACACAGAAACGTCATTTCCCAATATGAAACGTCCCCTTAGAAAAATTATACACGACTGTGCTTAAACTCACACACAATATTTTTGGCGCAACGCAATCTGACTTTCAATAATTTCTATAAGAGAATGGCCCTGACTAAATTAACCTATACGTTTCACAAATCACTTAACTCACGAAAATCTTCGTTACTCAAACTACTGCAATACAGCGAGCGCCACTACTGCCAGCTAAATAAAAGATTCAAACTACGGAAGGCACTAACTACTGATAGGCATAGTTAGCGAATGAAAGATTTTAATACAGAACAAACAATGTATTTACCTTAAGAGTCATAATATATGTATCAGTTCATGACATCCAGTCTTACAAATTTCAAAACTCCACCATCTCTCTCCCCACATCCACCACTGCTGGCGGCTCACCTCCATCTGCGCAACGCTACGCACTTTTCACATCCAGCTGTCGCTGCCCAACACTACAATGGCGAGTATTACAACAATGCCAACCAGCCACTGACTGCACACGGCACAGCCAAGTGATTTTCATACAGAGCGCTACGTGGCGGCGGCGTTACCAATAAAAAAACCTAAACAGCCTACTTACACCAAAAACAAGTTCAAATGGTTCAAATGGCTCTAAGCTCTACGAGACTTACCATCTGAGCTCATCAGTCCCTTAGACATAGAACTACTTAAACTTAACTAACCTAAGGACAACACACACATCCATGCCTTAGGCAGAATTCGAACCTGCGACCATAGCATCAGCGCGGTTCCTGACTGAAGAGCCTAGAACCGCTCCTCCACAGCGGCCGGCCAAAAACAAGTAAATCAGGGCATCATGACGTTTACACCTTGGACTGTTTTTCGACATAGTCGCCACCAGCATTGAGACATTTTGTCGTAGCGTGCAATCAGTTTGAAGAAATCACTCCACTAAAAGTCTTCGCCCTGTGATGCAAGGAATTCTCGTACAGTCTGCTCTACTTCCGCACTGGTTTGCAAGTGACGTCCCTGGAGCGCCACTTTCAATGCTGGGGACGGGTTAAATTCCGATGGGGAAAGATCGGGGCTGTAGGCCGGGTGATACAGTCTCTCGCACCGGAAGCAATGAACCTGAACCAGTGCGAGCCTTTCAGTGTGTGGTTTTGCGTTGTCGTCCATGAGTGCAACACATTCACTCAAGAGCCCTGGTCTCTTTCATCGAATAGCGGCTATGTGCTTGGTGAGGATGTCGCAGTAGCGTGCCGGACTGACGCGGTGGTGGAGGAAATCAACGAAAACCCCACCTTTCTCCTCTCTGAAAACTGTGGCCATAAGCATGTAAGTAGGCTGTTTAGGTTTTTATGTTGGTAACGCCACGTAGCGCTCTGTATGAAAATCACTGACTGTGCTGTGTGCACTCTGTGGCCGGTTGGACTCATTGTTGGAATATTCGCTTGTGCAGTGTTGGGCAGTTGTATGTGAACAGCACGTAGCGTTGGGCAGTTGGAGGTGAGCCGCCAGCAGTGGTAGAAGGGGGTGAGAGAGATTGCCGGAGTTTTGAGAGGTTGCTATAAGAGGACGACCTGGATGTGTGTCGGCCAGAAAAACGAAAATTGTAAAGGTGGATGTCATGAATTGATATATATAAACTGACTTTTGAACACTATTAAGGTAAATAAATTGTTTTTTCTCTATCATAATCTTTCATTTGCTAACTTTGTCTACCCGTAGTTAGTGCCTTCAGTAGTTAGACTCTTTTATTTAGCTGGCAGTACTGGCGGTCGCTGTATTGCAGTAGTTCGAGTAACGAAGATTTTTGTGAGGTAAGTGATTCATGAAAGGTATATGTTATTGTTAGTCAGGGCCATTCTTTTGTAGGGATTATTGTAAGTTAGATTGCGTTGCGCTAATATTGTGTGTCAGTTAAGAGATGATCAGAATAAGTAAAGAGAGAAATGTCTGAGTACGTTCAGTTTTGCTCTGCTGTTTGAAAATCAAACAACGTAACAGGATTTCCAGCACTGTCATTTTAAATTTTTTCTAAGGGGACGTTTCATATGTCGACCCTTAGCTGAGGATAACTCACCAGAATTTTCTGATTTTCGCTTGTAGTTTGTGTAATTAGCGTAGTTGTTGTTTATTGCCAGCGCGTAATTGTAGTGAGAATCTCCTTTGTAGTTGTAGTTTTTCTTTGTTGTACTGTAAAACAGCTGTGGCATGCATGTAGATTTGCACCAGATATTTCGCAGCTGTGATTTCAGTTAATTAGATATTATTTTCAGTGTTATGTTAATGTGTTTTCTTATTTTTGCTCTTCAAATTGTGGTTTTCTGTGTTATCGTGTGATATATTGTGACAATTATGGCGTGTTAAAAGCGTAATACTAGGCTGCAAAGTAAACTGAGAAGTGATAGTGAAGGCGAGAGTAGTTTGTTCGCGCCACCGTGTAATGATTTAACTAATGTTCAAAGTAGTAATTTGGTAATAGTGCATAGGGGAGTGGACCAGGCAATACGTAATCGTGTAGACAATGAAACATCTAGTGAACAGGGTAGCATTGACGGTCGATCGGTCGGCAACAGCTCGACCCAGGAATCCGAAATGACAGGACACAATCTTGCAAATACCGTGGATTCAGGTTTTGCGTCCTCACCTTTTTCTCAATTAAGTCAAGACACATTTTCTGCCTTTCAAAATGCGAATGTTGTCGGTGCAAATTCACTGCCGAAAAGCATAGAGGAACAGATTCCAGACACTAATACATTATTATTTCAATTAATGCAACAAATGAAACAAAATCAAGAACAAACGGAACAAAATCAGAGACAAACACAGCAAAAGCTTCAAAAGTTAGACACCACGCTTGAACAAACACGTAAAGGTTTGACTGCTGAGTTACTTAAAATCGAATCGAAATGTCAAAAAGTTTGTAATGACGTAAAAACACAAATTTGTGAGCATTTTCAGCCTATTTTTCGCGGCATGAAAATGCATTACAGAATTACAAAGCAGCTACAAAAAACACTACAAACTGTTGTACATGAAAATTACGACATTTTGCAAGTTAACATTGACGAAGTTGCTTCTACCGATTCGGTTACGCAACTTGCAAAAATTCAGGAAAATTTAAAGGACGCAGTAGATGCTCTAATACGTGGTTCAGAAAAGCACACGGAGGAAATCAGTTCATTATCAGAGAAAGTAGCCGAACTTTCGGATCTGTTCGCTAATTTATCTACAAAGGCAAATGATGGTATGAATGACACAAGACCGGTAGTCTTCACTGACATTAAGAATTTTAAACAAAATCAGAATCAAATCAATACACAATACAAAAGAGAAATCCGGGAAGTACAAGATCAGTTGACACAGGTAATATAAGAATCACTTATGTCAGAGGAGACTCGCGATACAACACGGGAAGAGGGACTTAGAAATGTGGAATAAGCCACAGAATAATAACACAGGGCATTTCGGAAATTATGAAAGGAATTGGCAAGGTGCACCGAATTTTGAAATGGAACCACCGACACGACGTAACAATGACCGATAAGCGACTCCCCAACATGATTTTGACTATAAGCTGTTTGTTACTACAAGTAAATTCAAAACATTTAAACATTCTGGCAACGGCATTCACGCACAAGCGTGGCTTCATCAATTCTCTCATTGTTTTCCTCCCAACTGGTCATTAGAGCACAGATTGGAATTTATGTGTGTCAACTAGGAAAATGAACGAGCTGTGAGAATGCGATCGTTCATTCGCGACTGTCACAGTGAAGGAGAATTTTATCATGCCTTCCTCTCAGAATATTGATCTCAACCTACTCAAGATCAAGTAAGACATATCATCATACTGATGAAACCCTTTGAACAATCTGAGTTCTGCAGTCTTGTCAAATATTTTGAAGACGTGTTGCACAACAATCAGTACCTGTCAAACCCATACAGACCTTCAGTTTGCATGAAAATCCACTACTTCGGTGTGCGTTTTCTTTTACTGCTAACACTTTGTACTACTGTGACGAATGATCAGGACTGTCTTCATGGACTGTGAGGAAAACTTTTGATTTTCGACCAAAAGTGTATCAAAAAGTGAGTGCATTTGATATCTTTGTTATAGCAATAATAAAAAAAAATTCAAATCAGTTTTGTCCACTGCCCAAAACAATTTGTAAGACTTTTGTGGGGAGCATGCGGGCTATGTAAGTTGACTGTTTAGGTTTTTATTTCGGCAACGCCACGTAGATCTCTGTATGAAAATCACTGACTATGTATGCAGTGTGCGGTCTGTGGCTGGTTGGACTCATATCTGGAATATTCTCTTGTGTAGCGTTGGGCAGTTGAATGTGAACAATACATAGCGGTGCGCAGTTGGAGGTGAGCCGCCAGCAGTGGTGGATCTGGAGAGAGAGATGCCGGAGTTTTGAGAGGTTGCTATAAGGGGACGATCTTGGACGTGTGTCGGCCAGAAAAATGAAATTTGTAAAGATGGATGTTATGAATTGATATATATATATATATATATATATATATATATATATATATATATATATATATATATGATGACTTCTGAACACTATTAAGGTAAATACATTGTTTGTTCTCTAGCAAAAACTTTCATTTCTTAGCTTTGCCTATGCGTAGTTAGTGCCTTCAGTAGTTACAATCTTTTATTTAGCTAGCGTGAAGAGACAGATGCCGGAGTTTTGAGAGGTTGCTATAAGCGGACGATCTGGACGTGTGTCGGCCAAAAAAATGAAATTTGTAAAGATGGATATGATGACTTTTGAACACTATTAAGGTAAATACATTGTTTGTTCTCTAGAAAAATCTTTCATTTGCCAACTTTTACTGTCCGTAGTTACTGCCTTAAGTAGTTTGAATCTTTTATTTAGCTGACAGTATTGGCGGTCGCTGTATTACAGTAGTTCGAGTAACGAAAATTTTTGTGTGGTAAGTGATTTGTGAAAGGTATAGAGCGATTCTTTTGTAGGGATTATTGGAAGTCAGACTGTGTTGCGCTAAAAAATATTGTGTGTCAGTTTAGTGATGATCAAAAAATGGTTCAAATGGCTCTGAGCACTATGAGACTTAACTTGTGAGGTCATCAATCCCCTACACTTAAAACTACTTAAACCTAACTAACCTAAGGACATCACACACATCCACGCCCGAGGCAGAATTCGAACCTGCGACCGTAGCGGTCGCGAGGTTCGAGACTATAGCGCCTAGAACCGCTCGGCCACTCCGGCCGGCAGTGATGATCAGAATAAGTAAAGAGAGAAATGTCTGAGTAAGTTCAGTTTTGCTCAGCTGTTGTGAAATCAAATAGCGTAAGATGTTTTCCAGCACTGTCATTTTTAATGTTTTCTAAAGGGACGTTTCAAGCATTCCTGGGGGAGTGACACTTAATTTCTTCCTCACTGGTGATCGCCTGCGATGATTGAGAACAGAAACTCATTCCCTTCTGACGCGTAATGCATCAAGTGATCGGGGCTGATTCCCATTCTTGCACTCTTGAGATCTGGGGGGTCAGGTTTCTGACCACCCATCTTTGGGGCACGGTTCAGTAACCCATCACATCATGGGGCATATGATGGGTTTGAGTATGGAAAATACCGAATGTGGACGCAACGTCTGACACCGTTATGGGCCTGTCCGCTAACACCAGGTCCTATACTCTACCAACGTTCTTTTCTTTCTTGGACGTGGAGAAACTTGCTTCTGCACACTGCCTTCCTTCTCTCATGATGCAACACCAACAACCAACCATTCGATGAGACATGACCTTTTCATGATGTGTAGATGTTCGTTGACGACCAGCACACTAGTCCCACGTGCCCATTCATACCAGATATTAGCATGCACTTCCACTGGCAAGTAGGTCCGTCTGCCACCGTTATTTGTAATCTAATAAGCTCGGGCACGTTGGTCTACTGTTACTCTCCCTTCTTCCGCGCTCTGCGCATGCGTCATTCCTCTTCCGCTGACGCACCTTCCGTTGCTGAAGCAGCAATGAGCGGGGATTCATATGTCGTTTTCTTTGAGTCACCTGGCGTACCACCTTCTCTCTCAAAAAAAACAAAGAAACGTACTTTCGGAACATCCGTCGTACATTACAGCGGAACAAATTCACACTTGTGTTTTCCTATGCTTTCGAAGTATGCAGGCTGTAATATTTGTGCCGTAGCTGCCAGTTAAGGCAACAGCACTGACCCCACTGTCGTTGGTCGTGAATCGGAAAGGAGTTTGAACGGCAGATACGGTTACGTCTCTCCTTGTTGCTTCAACTCTTTGCACATATTTACCAGTCATAGTCGCTGAGTATGGTGGTGGTGTCGCACCTTCTCAGCAGCATCTGACCCGATTGTTTAGTGAGTGAGAGATCTGAAGTACATACTGGCCAGGACAACTGCCGAACGGCCTCCGTAGATCAGGATAACACTGCAACACACGGTCTTGCGTTATCTTGTCGAAAGATGAAGTCACAGAGATCTCTAAGATGTGGCACGGCACAGCCTCTGGCCTCAACAATCAGACATATAATCGTACTGTTACAGTTACGAGCAGTGTCAAACAGAAGAGATCGTGTTGGGTACCAATGACCCCATGCCATCACATTAATTGATGGTCCCATATGGTGATGACGAATGTAAACGCTCATTCTCTTCGTAGTGTCCACACTGGAATACGTCCTTCGTGACGTTCTATGCAGAACCGGGATTGTCTTAAAAGACGGCAGGGTGCCACTGCTGCATCTCGTGTTGTCGTTGACAGCACCACCGTCGGCTCACATCCGTTTGCTGCTGCGTAAAGGGAAGCCGCAACAATGACAGTCGGTGCCGCTTCCAGACGTCATTGCATTGTTCATGTGGGTACTCGTCTTGCTGCAAACAGACGAATTTACTGAATCAAGGTGTGAGTCGTGGCTGAAGATCTGTAAAGCTCTATAAACCACTGCATATTCTGCAGCGTAAGTGACACTGCGGTGTCCTGCTGACAAATTACATCAGAAGTTGCCTTCTGGCTTTAAAAATTTCCTCAGTTGCTAGTCGCTGCTCTGATTTCACTCAGCATCTAACAGTCATTCGTGTATATTTTTTAAGTGGCACATCAAAGCACCAGACAGCATTAAACAGTGGAGGATGACGCTTTGTAGTCATCATACCAGTTGCCTCCAAGTATGCGGCCATCATTATTGGACAGGTTAAAGCGATTAATCGCTGCTAATCAACTCAGCATGCCTGTGAGTGCGTTCGAGTGCCCGTTGCAAAAGGAGGTGCCTATGATTCCTGACCACTGGAACCCGCACATGTCTGTTACCTGTCGAGAAAGCAGCAGATGACACTGAACAGCCAACGCTGATAGAACCACACTCGCTGTAGTGGTCCAGTATGGAGTGAACACATACTATGTAGCTACGTATATGTCCACAAGATGATCGACACCTCTTGCTATCCTCACTTTTCATGGCTTATTACTTGCTACGCGTACGTCATAGCAGCTTGTCAGATAAGTGCCCGAGTATGATAAGCTCTATTTGCAGACACCGATTGTTGTGCCCCATGCCCGCATCTCGTGGTCGTGCGGTAGCGTTCTCGCTTCCCACGCCCGGGTTCCCGGGTTAGATTCCCGGCGGGGTCAGGGATTTTCTCTGCCTCGTGATGTCTGGGTGTTGTGTGATGTCCTTAGGTTAGTTAGGTTTAAGTAGTTCTAAGTTCTAGGGGACTGATGACCTCAGAAGTTAAGTCCCATAGTGCTCAGAGCCATTTTTTTTGTGCCCCATTCGACTACAATAGCCTGCTGATATATAACGCTTTGGTGTCGACGAGGCGTACTGGCAGTTCCATTGACGTTTCCATTGCCTTTGAAGACTGTTCAGTGGCTAATGTTCCTGTAAAACGTCTGTGACCCAAAATATCAGTCAAGCCGTCTAGCTTGCCTCCTTAAATTTGTACTAACTTTATCTGCCCATTATCACGACTGGCGAGAGGCAGACCACCTTAGCTGCATCTGCTTGAAGTCTCATCTCGTTGATTTATTTCGAGGAAATGTATTCTATAAAATTCCATTGGCCATGAGTAAAGGCGGTAATACACACATCAAAAAAAGTTTTCCATCAACCCAGTTACCAGAACTCCTGAAGATACACGTTGACTGTTGTATCACAGACACAGTCCCTTTGACTGATCACAGATGCACAGATGTCACTAAATCCGCCCAAAGATGTAAACAACCATGCATGAGCAGCGCCTATTAGACGGAGGGGGTCCGACAGACAACCGGTTCCAGTCACTCCACCAGGAAGGAGGTACATGGCTCGTGTTGTCTGTAGTTCAGTCATGCCTAGACGGTCAATATCGTAGTTCGATCGCGTCGGCATTGTTACCTTGTGCCAGGAAGGGCTCTCAACAGGGCAAGTGTCCAGGCGTGACGAAGTGAACCAAAGCTATGTTGTTCGGACATGGAGTAGATACAGGGAGAAAGGAACTGTCGATGACATGCCTCGCTCAGGCCGCCCAAGGGCTACTCCTGCAGCGGATGACCGCTATCTATGGATTATGGCTCGGAGAAACCCTGACAGCAACGCCACCATGTTGAATAATGCTTTTCGTGCATCCACAGGACGTCATGTTACGACTCAAACTGTGCGCATTAGGCTGCATGATGCGCAACTTCACTCCCAACGTCCATAGCGACGTCCACCTTTGCAATCACGACACCATCCAGTGGCGTATAGATGGGCCCAACAACATGTCGAATGGATCGCTCAGGTTTGCCACCATGTTCTCTTCACCGACGAGTGTCGCAGATGCCTTCAACCAGAAAATCGTCGGAGACATGCTTGGAAGCAACCCGGTCACGCTGAAAGCTTTAGATACACTGCCCAGTGAGTGCAGCAAGGTGGAGGGTTCCTCGTGGTTTGGGGTGGCATTATGTGGGGCCGATGTACGCCACAGGTGGTCATGGAAGGTGCTGTAATGGCTATACGATATGCAAATGCCATCCTCCGACCGATAGTGCAACCATATTGGCAAGGCATTCGTCTTCATGGACGACAATTCGTGTCCCCATCGTGCACATCTTGTGAATGACTAGAGTGGCCAGTATGTTCTCCATACGTGAACCCTATCGAACGTGCCTGGGATAGATTGAAAAGGGCTGTTTATGAACCATCAACCACTCTGAGGAGTCCACGCCGAATTGCCTTTGAGGAGTGGGACAGTTTGGACCAACAGTGCCTTGATGAACTTGTGGATAGTATTCCACGACAAATACAGGCATTCATCAATCCAAGAGGACTTGCTACTGGGTATTAGAGGTACCGGTGTGTACAGCAGTCTGGACCACCACCTCTGAAAGTCTCGTTGTATGGTGGTACAACATGCAATGTGTGATTTTCGTGAGCAATAAAAAGGACGTATATATATATATATATATATATATATATATATATATATATATATATATATATATAATTAATGAAGAAATTGGTCAGATATGTACTGTGTTTTAGAAAGCACATAGACATTAGGATACTGGCCAACTTTTGTTCCTATTCCTTTGATATGTATTTATTTGGTTTGTTTATGTATTTAACAAAATGTATGAGAGCGTGTTGAAGGTCCAGCTGTAGGAATATTTATTTAATTCCAAGATATTTAAATGTAAATGCAACATTTCGTATGTGTTTAAATATGTTGGTGAGTGTGCATTGGCTTGGAGACATGGCGGGAGTGCTCTAGCTAATCACAACGCTCGTTATTACGGTAGCCGACTACGGAAGTCAATGGAGAGACTGGATGGAAGTTGGGGAGGATCATCGGGTCGCACGGGACAGGGGAATTGTGGTATCACCGCCAGACACCACACTTGCTAGGTGGTAGCCTTTAAATCGGCCGCGGTCCATTAGTATACGTCGGACCCGCGTGTCGCCACTATCAGTGATTGCAGACCGAGCGGGGCCACACGGCAGGTCTAGTCTAGAGAGACTCTCTAGCACTCGCCCCAGTTGTACAGCGTACTTTGCATGCAATGGTGCACTGTCTACAGACGCTCTCATTTGCAGAGACGACAGTTTAGCATAGCCTTCAGCTACGTCATTTGCTACTACCTAGCAAGGCGCCATATTCAGTTACTAAAATTACTATTTTCAAGAATGTATTCTGAACAGATAATATTGTGAATCATGTACCGTCAAGAGCGACGTTAATCTTTAATGGATTAAAGTTAAGTAACAAACTAATTACGTCCGCTTTCTGAATTCTCATTCCTTGTCATGTTCCAGACCTCACGTCAGTATAGTTCTTCCCTCCTTACGCCCATCTACGTGAGCTAACACGCGTGCATTTCGGCCTCCCCTCGTAACACGGTGTTGGCTCTTCTGGTAACACAAAAGACCTACCGGACAGGTATGCGTTTGGAAGTGGATATCTCGCGAGCCATGTTGTTGTTCATAACTAATTATGTGAAGTAGGAGTCTATTGTTTCCCTCTTATTCAACTTATATTTTATTTAATTGCTGGACCATCGACACCAATAAGTGTTTTGCAGTAATAAACGGCATGCTTAAAGCTACTTCTGCTATCGTTCTCATCATTTAAAATCGTTAAAAATAGTACCTGCACATTTTATTTAATTGCCAACTTTCATTTATAAAATTCTATGTTACATTCAAAATTCGTAATTGCCGAGTGATAGGAAGCTTCGACCATTTGATTCATGTGTATATTCACATTGTATACTGTATACTCAACAGTATTTGTCTTGTAATATGGCAACTACGTATCCTAGTCCCTAGACAACGAAACCAGGCAAAAGTTGTAATATTTATACTCTGAGTCTGAGGGTACATAGTTGAGGGTCGCATTTTTTTTTTTTTTTTAAAGCCTGCATGTGGGGCACAGAGGAGGGTGGGTGTAAAAACAGCAAGAAATCAGCAGAATCAGTTACTCGTGAGTTCCAAAGTGCAACCAGCAGTACAGCTACCCACAACCACTGTAGTTACGGTGTTAAAACAGTGTGGTAAACCGGTCGAGTGGCTCCTCGTCGCTTACACATTTCTGTAATGATTGCTGAGCTCCACTTGAAGCGCTCTAAAGAGCGACGCTATAGGACAGTGAATGACTTCCAACGAGTGGTCTGCGGTGCTGAACCGCGCTGTTCCCTGTGGCTGCCCAAGGAAGGGTCTGAGTGTGGCAAATGCCTAGAGACAGTTACCTGTCATCATGTATAGTGCCAATAGCAAAGTGCGGAGAAGCTGGTATTACGGTAGGAGTGTTTTTCGCTGTTAGGGTGTGGTCCCCTTACCACACTAAAAAAAAACGCAAAATGCAGGAGTATTTGAAAAAATCTTACTGCATTGTGTAGTGCTTACAGCAGAGACAGAGTCCTGAGAAGATGATCATTTGTATCAGAGTAGAAGGGCAGCCCGTCATAAAACGGTATCTGAGGGGAAATGGACCACTAAAATCCCTCAAATGCACTGGCTTGCCTAGATTCCTGCCCTGAAACTAATGAATCACCCTTACAATCGAACATCTAGTGGTCTTTTTACCGTAGCGTCCAACATCACTAATTTCTCCGGCTTCTACACTCGAGAAAGAATGGGCTGCAATTCCTTCTAGGTATTTAAACATTTTGTTGGAAGTGTTGCCAGCATGTCACAGCCGTCTTAATGGTAGCTGTGGTCACCAATAGATGTCTCGATACTGCTCATCAGACAGCATCAATTTTAATATGCTATTCGCAACATAGATTAAGTTGGTATTTTTGGGATACGCAAAGCTTTACTAGACCTGCAAATGCCAGAGAAACTCTGGAACGTACCGATGACCGGACAACGCATTTGTGGAATATTATTTTGACAATTAATCCCAAAGCCACCACATCACATAAGAATTCCATTCGTTGTATAACTGACCTCGATTGTAGGAGAGACGTGGAATGACACCAAACAACAGTGAAACGACAGTAGTAGTAAAGCAGCAAAACATAACAATTAACAATTTTAATTATACAGGGTGAACCAAAACTTCACGGTCTAATTTTTAAGGTTGTTGAGAGATATTTTTGGAATACTTTGGCGTAGGGGACTCTTAATCTAGAGATTTGCATTTTATTTTGATTTCTTACCTCCATTTCCCTTTGCAGTGCTATTGCACTAAAAATATCTGTAAAAGAATGTAGATGTCGACGGTATGCACTATATGTCTTATTTGGAAATAAACATGTTACATTCACTCACGGTACTTCCTGTCGACAATAGTATTTCCCATGTCACTTTTCGCCCTCAAGTCTGCATCTAAGTTCTGCCCTCGATTATATCTCGCGTATGCTTTTCCGGCAGTGCTCACTGTACGTAAACAGTGATGAATTGCAGTGTGGATATGTTTACTGACGAAGAGTTGTAACACTACTGACGCGAATTTACTGTGATATGATTGCTGACATTGTGAAAAAAATGAAACATAATGTCGTTTGTGTTCATCTTTCATTGCTATCACATACAACTTACGGAGAAAGCCATATGTGCACAAACACTACATTTGGATAATCGAAATATGGAAAGCGATTCGCTAGAATATTCGTCCGGTACACGTTGATGTGTGCCGGTGGTGGGATACGAGTACGTGAGATGAAATATGAGGGTAGATCGAAAGCAAATTATGGCAGGCAAGGTACCTTATGTTGAAAGCTGCCCTACAATTCACAGTGACGCAGATACATGACACTATTTTTTAACATAATCAACAATTCTCTTTAAATAACAGTCAGAATGTTCCGTCTATCGTTCAGTTCCTCGAGGACAGAAATCCGCTCCTTTATCAGTGAACCATTAGAGGTCTAGTGTGTGAATATCCCGATCATTGGAAAATTTCTTCCCTCCCCCCTCCCCTCCCCCCAGCTGGAAATTGTCGACTGTGTTTCATGACCTTTGCTTTCCAACAAGCATGACACACGTCTGTGCGACCTTGCTCTGATTGTCGGCACCTTTTCACTGTGGCAGGATGCTACATTCCATTTGGTCCGCAGATTACCAGAAATTCGAGGTAAATCTGTGTGTAATTTAGGCGTTTTGCACCCAAGAATCCTACTACCCCTGAAACTTCAACTCTGGAGAAGCCGTTTTCTCACATTGACATGCACCTGCTATTCATTCGCCAGCAGAACTGTGCCAGCAGGAAACCAGGAACACATCCTCTCTTCTGACCGTGCGCCATTCCTGTTGCTCAACGGTCTTGAAATGGGACGACACGTGTAACTTACTTTCTAAGACCGCTACTTATATTACACGTTAAAACCGGTCGAGAGGACGACGGTTCAAATACGCGTCAGGTCATCCTGATTTAGGTTTCCCGTGATTCCCCTAAATCGCTTCAGGAAAATGCCGGAATGGTTTCGTTGGAAGGGGACGCCCGATTTCCTTCCCCATTCTTCCCTAATCCGATGGGACCAATGACCTGGAAAACCGAACGTTCCACGCCAGAGGCGTCCAATGTAGGTAAGTGTATCGCAGTTTCGGTCTCAGATATGTCTTGCGTTTTTTGATGATATTGTCAGGTGTCTCCCAGACCCTGCCAAGGTAAGTCGTTTTTGTCTGAGATGTTGCTACAGCACCTGTAACTATCATTTCCTTCAGTAAATGGCATGAATCTGAACTCTCTCTCCAATCATTTTGAGAATCTAGGTCCACTGGTATCCCGATCACATAGCGCTCTGTAATCTTTGCTGCACTGTTTACTAACTGATTATAGCACATAAGTAACAGAGCCAGCTCTTCACTACTAGGAGATACATGACACACGTCGATCGACGAGACCCCGCAGTCTCTGGCAGCTGTGTTATGTCACGACCCGACACTTCCGCGGATACGTATAAGGAATTCGGCTTGCTGGGACTGTTTTAGTGTGAAACTACGATCCGAGTCTGTATAGCCTCTGAAGATGTCTCTAGTATTAGTAGACCACATGTGAGACAGGGAAACATGCCTCTGATTACAGTCTAAAGTACATAAAGCAAATATCACCATGGGTGCACCTCCTTGTGTTGCAGCTACGGAAAGGCATCAAGCAGAGATGAGAGGAATTCTTATGGTAGTTAAGAGTCACACTTATCAGTGTTTGCAGTATAATCCTTCACCAAGTAATACGAACATAACCCACGCAGTAATAGCAAATAAAACAATTTCTGGATGCAAGACAAATTACCAAGAAATACAATTTTCATTATTTCCACAGTACGACCACAACGTGAAGACTGAAAGCAAAGACATTACTCGCACTTACCCCGCAGAGATGCTCGCCACAAACGCTGCCGTAACTCCTCTTCTATCGCCAACGTACGTTACCGTAGCATCGGGAGAGACAATTGACAGTGAGCTGGTCCACGGATCATGCACGGCTATCTCGAAGCATGCGACCTTCAGTTGTTCAAACAATTTGACAGACGCGCGGTATGTAGCGACTATAAAGGAATACCATGCACAGATGTACCATGTAATTCGATTCACATCATTGGTAACTTTCGGAGCAATTTCAGCTTCCACAGGCATTATTCCAAAAAGTACATTAGCAAGACTTTCTAGAATATTTTAAAACAGAAACACGCACCCCGAGATTGTTTCATTTTGAAAAGTGGTGATATACTCAGCACGTGATCGTTTTCATTCGTGAAGGTAGCGCTATACCTGAGACGCTGAAACTGATTTCTGTTATAGCGCATTTCACTTCATTATTTTTATTTACAAATGTTATTTAATTAAACGAGATCCCATATGACGTGTTTACGTCTGAGGAAGCCACGCCACCTAATATGTAATCTGTTACGAATAAAAGCAGTTTCACTAATCACGCAGATATTTAGCATTCAGAATCAATATCAGCTCTGTGGAAGGTCGAATCAGACCTATGAAGAGACAATTTCACCCCTCAACAAAATTGCAAAGTCTCGAAATGAATATTTGCCTTCACTTTAACGTTACATGTCTAAGATATCGGATTTCTTAAGACAGAACATTCATGCTGATATCCTGACCATGAACTCTGGCTTTGTGCCGATGTTCTGACCGAGGTTGAAGGAGTAGGTGTAGGCTTAACAAAAAGAAACAGAGTGAGTACCTGTCCCAAGTGTTGGCCAGTAAATGGTACGCGGCACGGTTTTTCAATACTCTCTCACTGTACAAACACTGAGAAAAAGTATCACCTTAAGTCAGAGCAATAGTAGATGCTACATTTAATTCAGACTGCTTTCAGATGGTAAAGCTGAGTCACTAACATAGAAATGTTCTCATCTCTGCTTGATGCGTTTTCGTAGTTGGCACTTTAGTAGGAGGACTCTAGCTTTCTGGGCATTGCTCTATGATGTGACGAATATTCTTAAACGTAAAATTTCGTCTCCTAATAGGCTATAAGAACTCAGTCAGTAGTTTCAAACTAGACAAAGCTCGGAAAACAGAACTCTTTATACGTATCCGCGTAAATGTCGGGTCATGACATTACACTGCTGCCTGAGACTGCAGAGTTTTGCCGAAGTGAGTCACCGTTCTTCTAGTAGGGATGAGTTGGCGCTGTTAAGTAACTGTAATGATCATTCCGTAAAATGCGAAGCCAAACTTACAGGCCAATATGTCATCGGGACAGAAACGGAAACGGGTTCTCAAAGTGATTGAGAGGCAGTTCACATTCATGCCGCCTATTAAATGAAGATGAAAGTTGCGTTTGATGTAGTCGTATTTGAGAGACATACTACTATTTCTTTGCTTCGAATGGTCTAGCCAGATACTTGCAAACAGCATCAAACATCGGAGAGAGGTATTTCAGATCGAAACTGTACGTCTGACTGCAGTTGAGTGATATGTTCGGTTTCCCCACGACGTCAGCAACGGGACGAGTGGCGGCGGCTTGGAACAACAGTTGAGAGCGAGAAGCAAATGAGAGGCGAATGAGCAAATCGGAATATGAGAAAGAATCGCTCGATGTGCCCGAGTTTTGTGTGCAACAAGTACCGGATACCGTAATTGATTCAGAACCACCGACTGGCTCGCTAATAGCTGCTACGCCAGAAAATCCAGCACCGACACGTTATGCAGCCTAACCCTACTCACACACATAACCTGGCCGGCACTTGGATGGGTTACAATCCTGGCCGCCACGAGCTGTTGCAATTTTTCGGGGTGCACCCAGCCTCGTGATGCCAACTGAGGAGCTACTCGGCCGAGTAGTAGCGACTCCGGTCAAAGAAAACCATCATAACGACTGGGAGAGCGGTGTGCTGACCACATGCCCCTCATATCTGCATCCTCAGTTGAGGATGACACGGCGGTAGGATGGTCCCGATGGGCCACTTGTGGCCTGAAGACGGAGTGCGTAATTAATCTAATGATGCAGTGACTAGGCATTCATCTACAACTTCGTCTGTACTCCGCAAGTCATCTTCGAAGTACCAGATGAGGATTCTTTATGTACCACTGAAACCTCCTGCCTCCTTACCTTCCCTTTCCTCTTCCAGTCGCGTATGTTTCGCGGGAAGTAAGATTGCTTATAAGCCTTCTTGGAAGCACGAGTCCCTCTAATTCAACCTTGATGGCCTTTTCACGAGATTTACGTCCTAGGAAGCAACGTGTTGGTTGACTCTTCTAGGAACATATGCTCTCAGAACTTCTAACAGTAAAGCACACATACGGCCGGGGCGGCCGAGCGTTTCTAGGCACTAAAGTCTGGAACCGCGCGACCGCTAAGGCCGCAGGTTCGAATCCTGCCTCGGGCATGGATGTGTGTGATGTCCTTAGGTTAGTTACGTTTAAGTAGTTCTATGTTCTAGGGGACTGATGACCTCAGAAGTTAAGTCCCATAATGCTCAGAGCCACTTGAACCAGTAAACCACACAGCGATGCTTATCGCCTCTCTTGTTACGTCTGGCACTACAGTTGGATGATCATCTCCGTGACGCTTGCGTGCTTGCTACTCGTAAACGCACAATAGCGAAACGCACAGTTCCTCTTTGGGTCTAATTTACGCTGATAGGCCAAAACATTACGACTACCTGCGTAATAGCCGGTATGTCCACTTCTGGCACGGATAACAGCGGGGACGCGTGGTGGCATGGAACCACGTTGGGTATTGGCACCAAACCTGCACACACAGGTCGCCAAATTCCCTTAAATTCCGGGGTTTGGGTCGACGACGATCTCAGACGCCACGTTCAATCACATTCCCGATGTGTTAGATCCGGTTCAGATCTGGAGAATTGGAGGGCTAGCACATCAACTGAATCTCACCACTGTGTTTCTCTAAGTATTCCATCAGTCTCCTTACTTTGTGACATGGCGCATTACCTTGCTGAAAAATGCCACTACCGTCGAAAACATTATCTTCATGAAGAGTTGTGCGTGGTCTGCAACTAGTGTACGAGGCTCCTTCGCCGTTATGGTGCCTTGCACGACCTCCATTGCACCCATGGATGCCCACGTCGAAGCTCCTCAGAGCATCAAGGAGCCGCCACCAACCTGTCTCCGTCCCGCAGTACAGGTGTCAAAGAGATGTTACCCCGGAAAACGATGGATTCACGCCGTCCCATCAGCATGACGAAAAAGGTAGAAGGATTCATCAGATAAAGCAATGCTCTGCCACAGCGCCAATGTCCAGTGTCGATGGTCACTTGCCTATTTCTGCTGTAGTTATCGATGGTGTGTGTTAACATTGGCACACGCATGCATTGTCGGCTGCGGGGGCCCAGCTTTAGGAAGTATTAAAGTCTGATTTTAGTTTTGCCATAGTTCCTCACCTGTCCTGTTTTAACAGTCTGCTCAGTCTACGACGTTCGACATCTGTAATGAGGTGTGGTCGCTCACCGGCACGACGTCTGGACTTTGTTTCACCTTCGTTTCGCCACGTTTTGAAAACATACACTACAACACTGCTCAAACATCCGACAACTCGTGCGGTTTCCGAAATGCTCGTGTCGAGCCTCCTGAGCATCACAATCTGTCCTTGGTGAAAGTCAAGTAGATCACGGGCCTTCCGCATTCTGCACACGGATGGCATGCTCACTAATGCTAAATGCACTGTGCGTGTACCTGACAAGAGGCCATTCCTCGCCAGGTGACACTGCTGTCGCCTGGACGGGTTTATATAGATAGTAGGTTAGTGGTCATAATGTTCCGGCGATCAGAGCATTTTCTTTATCAGCCCTGTTTCATACGGATTCCAGACTGAAAAAATATTCAAGTATAACTCGAACTCCTTCGTAGGTGGACGTCTTTTCCTCAGGATTCTTCCTATGAATCCCAGAGTTAACACATGCCTTACGTGCCATTAGTTTGAAGTGGTCGTTCCACATTACATCACTATTTACGTATACTACTGGATATTTTATGCACTGAAGCGTCAAGGAAACAGGTATAGGCATGGGTGTTCAAATACAGAGAAATTAAAACAGGCAGAATACGGCGCTGCCGTCGGCAACGCTTATATAAGACAAGTGTCCAGCGCAGTTGTTAGATCGGTTACTGCTGCTAAAATGGCAGGTTATCAAGATTTAAGTGAGTTTGAACGTGCTAACCTAATAGTCGCCTCACGAGCGATGGGACACAGGATCTCCAAGTTAGCTATGAAGTGCGAATTTTCCCGTACAACCATTAGTAGGGGACCAAAGTCGCCACCAGCGCATTTTGTTAGTGCGGGTTGCCTACATCAGGGGCAGGTATACATTCAGGGGGAAACCTATTGTTCTCCTTTGAATGACAGGTCCTTAACCTATTGTTCTGCTAAAAGGGTTCTTCATTTTGACTGACAGGTCCTTAACTTATTGTCTCCGCACCAACTCCCATTCCTCCCTCCCTCACACCTCAGAAAGCTTCCCGCCCTCCCTGCAACAGGTATACTTCCAGGTCAGAGTTACTGGAACAGCACCACTCACTCTTATCAGTTTGATTGACTACTTAATTAAATTCATCAATTAATTAACCTCTCCCCCTTTGGTAAATCCCCTCCCCTGATATGTATATCGGACGGTATTGCAGAGAACAGGGTAGTACACTGAGAAAAATAGGTTTCCCCTGCTTTAACATATCACTTCTGCGTAATACTTATATTGTCTTTGTTAGAGTCAGAGTTAAGAACCTCCACAGGTAGATAATTGAAACTGTATGCAGGCAGAGCATAACGTATAAGCTTTTCTCGGTCCTGAGAGTCCAGCAGACTTACTTGGACAGTCTATTCCAGCTGTTTTATCATTGTCCACAAGCACATTGCTGCTTCCCTGATGATCTTCCATTGAAAAGTCGTGGCTGACATTAGGTAGTCGCACATCTCCAGTTTATTAAAAATTCAGCAGAGTCTTACGTTATGTCTAAATCCAAAAGGTAATAATCATCTACAAGTAGCTGCTGCAATATTCCAGGGAACTCTTCCATTAGAATATCCAATTTAACACCGGCTAATTCCAGTTAATATGGTGTAGCCACAGGATTTTTATATTTCTTTGAAATCGTTTCCAGTGCTTCCTTGTCGATTTTATCCAATATTCCTCTTGCTGTCACACTGTCGCTTCCATGTAGGAGAAATGGTAGCTTCACCTTGACACTATGTCTTGCGGTGACGAACTTAGAGAATTAACTACATAGATCATATTTAAATGAGCCACACATCTCCTTCTTTAACATTACAGATCGTCTCTTGTGTTACTGCTTCTGACAGTCCCCTTGACCACAGATTTTAACTGCCGGAATATTATCGCAGAAGGATTCTGTAATAGTAGGAAGCGCATTTAAATTCTTCTTGCTAAGGAGTGTACCATTTTCGGTGTAATTTATGTTGCCAATGTTAAAAACAAGATTGTCCAGGTTGTCCAGTAGCAACCATAAAAAGCGTTCGTTCGTCTTGTCCTCCACCCAAATAACTAAGGCATGTTAACCAGATTGGAGGAATCCATGTTGACACTACCACAGAAGACTGATCGGTTGCGGCTGTCATGCAACCTTTTATACTCTAAATATCCACGATGGCGGCACTTCCGGTCACGTGACACTCCGGCCACACATTCTAAATTCAATTATATGTGCAATCCAACTGTAAACTACTATCTGAATTGAGCTATTTTGTGCGCAAGGTGTCTGTGGGAAGGAAGGCGACTACCCGTCGACAGTACCACCCTATTCTGCACCGCACAATACCGCTGTCACGCTCGGGTACTACGGTACACTAGTCCGTCCAGCTATTGCGCTGTACTATCTTACCGAAACCGAATTCAGGTGAAGCTCTATACCCTACTGCATGGATATTGCGCTATACTATACCGTCCAAAAACGCTTCCATGTACTCGCAAAGGGCAGTCGACTTTCCTCCCACGGACACCTTGGGCTCGTTAGTAACTTTCCTTTGCCGGATAAGTTTCCGATGCGTTAAAGATCCAGTTGTTCTCAATTTATCATACACATATTTAAATGTACGACTTGTAGGGTGAGTACTGTGAGGATATCTTTCAGCGTATAAGTCCCTAGCTCTCAATGAAATTCGTTGCCATTCTCCATAAATGAGAAGTATATCGACTTGCTCTTGGAAGGAATACATCATTCACGTTCACCTGATTCGACGATACTAGTCTTACCGTTCCTACTAGTGTTGTATTTCGAAACCGATGAATAGTGTTTAGGTCAGTGGCACGTTAGATGGATACGCAGTATTTTGCGAATATTTACTATTTGCATGACACACGAGAGAGAATTGTCAGAGAATGTGCTTCGATAAGTGCCGATGTGATAACGAGTACCACTCAGTCCATTATAAGAAGATTGCAGCACTGCATTGATACCAATGGTCATCCCTTCGAACGCCTTCTGTAAATGGACGTTCATGCCACCTTTTTGACCTTCGTTGACCTTGACGACTTTACTGTTACACATCATTGGATTCGTCCCGATAGCCGCCATCAGAAAGTAAAAACCAAATTCAGCCCATTAAAAAAAAAAAAAACGAAGTTGACCTTCATATCTCTGACACGAAACCGCCTAACAACAAAAAACCATCGTCATATTATGGCCACTATTGTCCCATGCAACTTTTGTCCCAGAAACGTTTAGCTCCTATCATTACCTCGGAGTTACTCTTGGTGGCAATAGTGACTCACCCTGTATACTCACCCAAATGATGATTTGTCGTGTTGCACATTCACTCAGCACAAAAACAGTCGACATAGTCACATGCTATGGTAACATTTTGAACTCGCAAATGCCACGAGAGCTGTGTCCTCTTGTGTAGCAACTACTCGCAGTTCACCTCGAAACTCTTATGTGGCTATGGTGAATAACAGATTGTTTGTAAGTCTAGGACTGATCGAGCGTGAAGTGCACAACTATTTACTTATGGTCTCAAATGCATTCAGTAGAGGATAGAGCCATGTCTTCAGTAACTTGTATAAAACATATTATAAAAATATGCAAAATCAATAGTAATCTGTTTATTTAAGAAGTAAGGGGCTAGTGGGACTGTGGAAATGTCTATTCTGGACAAGAATTACATGAGATTCAATCCTTGTTAGTGACCTTGTTTTTAACCAATTCCACAAGAAAAAAGAACCTATATCTTGAAATTTTACGAAAGATTAACGTTGATACAATTATAGGTTGGCTGGTGATAATGTAGGCAAATTCTCTGTCTCATTGTGAATCACACGGGTGTTCGATCATTCCTGACAAAGGAGAGTCCCGTCAATAAAGAGAAACCGTAATTTAGATATTCCGAGAGGAGTGTAGGCTAATCTAAAAATACAACACACAAACACACACACACACACACACACACACACATCGCACAACTGGAAATGTGGATGATAAAGCATTACTCAGTGGCTTTGAGAAACGACATAAATCGCTTTGAATGAACAAAGTTCCAGGGTCAGAGTGTCCACAAACAACTTAAGGCTGATCCAGCTTTTCTTTTATCGATAACACACCGTAAATCCTTAAAACGTAAAACTATCACCAGTGCCGCGCAGGATTAGCCGAGTGCCGGCACGGTAGCTCAGCGTATTCGGTCAGAGGGTTAGCAGCCCTCTGTAATAAAAAAACTGAGTTAACCGATCAAAGGCGAACTTAAACGGATGTCTTACGACGTCCGCCCCGAGCACATACAACGACAAAAAAAATTAAAAAAATAAAAAATAAAAAAAGCGGTCTAAGGCGCTGCACTCATGGACTCTGTGGCTGGTCCTGGGGGAGGTTCCAGTCCTCCCTCGGGCATGAGTGGGTATGTTTCTCCTTTGGATATTTTAGACTAAGTAGTGTGTAAGCTTAGGGACTGATGACCTTAGAAGTTAAGTCCCATAACATTTCACACACATTTCAACATTTTTGAACTATCACCAGTAGTTGGAAAAAAGCGCGTTTCACAAACGTCCACAAGGACAGTAAAAGTGATGCACGAAATTATCTACCAAGATCTTTGATATCTATCTGTTGTATAATCTTAGACCGTGTTATCAGCTCAAAAATAATGAGGTATCACGAACAGATTAATCTACTTTATGCCGAGGTAATTAGGTGTCTTTATTATTTCTCAGTTTCCGAACAGCATTTGACTCAGCATCACACAAAGCTTATTACAAAATGATTATATGGGATTTCAAACGCAATTTACAAATGGATTAAGTTTATCTTGGTAGATATGATCAGCACGTTATTCTGGATGGCGACTCATTGACATAAACAGAAGTAATTTCAGGCGAGCTCCAGGGAAGTGTGTTGTGAGCTTTGCTGTTCATGTCGTATTCCCCAACCTGCCAGACAATAATTGTTTTAGTAGCCTCAGACTTTATGCAAATGATGCAGTTGTCTAATGTAAAGTACAATGTGAATAAAGCTGCACGAATGTTTAGTAAGATCCCGATACCATTTTCTCTATTTTTGCAAAATATTGCATCCTACTTAAAATGTTCATCAACGTGAAACAGTTCACAAAACTGGAAAACCTAACTTTATGTGAGAAACGTATTACAGCTCTCTACGTACAGCTTCCTTAGGGGTGACGAGGTCAATATTACATTAATTACACTGCGAAATGATTAAGGATCATTCCTCCAACGATCGATGTATGATTTGTACTTGAGAAGCACCTAATAATTGATACAATGGGTAGTACTCACTGCAGCTTGATACGGCTTTTCGGGGTGTAGTTGTAAATGTAGATACAGATGAAGATGCAAGAACTTTCTAAACTGGAAAATCTCTACAAGACGCCTAACTATGGAAGCAAAAACAAGAAACCTTTGCGCGACGGACACTTCTTCGTCAGTCTTGGACCCGCAGCAGAAAGTGATAGGTAAGGCCCAACGAAGAGCAGAGCGTTTCGTCTCAGGTTGGCTGTGTATGTGCAAAGTTGTTCCCCAGATGCTCGTCAAACTCCAATGGCAAGCGTTATAAGAGTGGCATTATGTAACAAGATGCAGTTCACAGGTAATATTCAGTGAGTTTAGAAACCTAGAAAATTCAGCCACTGTGTTGTGTCCTCCTATGTAGATGGCGCCAGAAGACCACGAATGTTTAATCGATCTCATACGAAGGCTTGCTTACCAACAATTGTTCACGCACAACATTAGCAACGGCAAAAGGTAAATGGTCGAAGTGACAGTGGAAAATAACGTACCTTCTGTCATACACTACAAGTTGGAAAAATCGAAGGAATTGTTCCCACCGAATGGCTTCCGGTTGTTAAAAGATATTACAAGAGAAAAATCGATAACGGTGTCTTCTTCTTTGTAAGAATCAACCTACATACATTATTTACAACAAAAAACAAGTCTTTTGAGATAATACTTCTATCAAATTAATTAAATAAGACGGAGAATTTTTAAGAAAACAAAAGTGAAAAAAATTACTGGGGGATTATAACACAACTACTCCGTGGGCTACCAAATTTTTTCTTTGAAATTTAGCTTTCCAATGTGTTTTTTGTGTGAATCAGATTTTGTAAATAAGTGTATTAATAATTCTATCCAGAAATGGAATGTTTCCTCATTGCAAAGATAAATAAATGTGAGATGTAAGTAGGCACGACTGCTTAGTCAGGACGATGCGATATTGTCACAGTATAGTGAACTGGTAGTTGCATTATCGCTGAGCTCGCAAGCACGCCTGCAGTTGAGCACAGCACAGAGCAGAACGTAGTAACTACGTTACAGCTTTGACATGGGAGCAGTGCCTCCGTATATGGTATACATTGTCTACAAACTATCTTCAGATGTTATTATTTCATGTTCAATGTTTTCACTTCTTGTCGTCATTGCTGCAAGTACAAAGCAGTGGTAAGATTTTGTTGTTCTTTGATTATTACTGATTGATTTCCATGAGCAGCTACATAACTGAAACGTTATTTGTTCATTGTGACATATCCATTTGAAATCATATTCGTATATGACATTAAATAAGCACAGTATACAATTACCGCAAAATGATCCAAATTATCGCAAACTGTACTATGGGCCAATTTCCTTTGTTACAGAACTCGTATAAGAAGAAGAGCCTGTGCCACACAGTGTGCTCAAACACTGCCTTAAATTGCACCGACGACATCTAAACCTGAAGTAAGATCCAACTAATTACTTGGTTAGACTTGTATTTTGCCAGCCAGCGTCGTAATTCATTTCGTATTTGAATAATACTGAATTATACCCAACTTGTGGTTCAAATGGCTCTGAGCACTACGAGAATTAACTTCTGAGGTCATCAGTCCCCTAGAACTTAGAACTACTTAAACCTAAATAACCTAAGGACATCACAATATCCATGCCAGAGGACCCAACTTGTGACCTGTGCGTTTACTTAAGACAAAATACCTAAGTAAGATCCATCCTATCCATTACTAATAATCAGAGAGAGTCTTAATGACTGAAAAACTATTTTAGTGCTTTTATTGAAAAAATGCCCTGTCTCCGCTACTTTTTAATTTAGTCCTAGAATATATTGTACGAATGGCAGTAGATAATTCAGAGGTCGTGGAGTTAAGTGGAAATATTAAAAAAAATTTGGGTATGCAGATGATCTAAACGTCATTAGCGATAGGAAAGACTCTGTAACAGCAAATGCGAATGCGTTAATCAAGGCTAGTGAAGATGTAGGTCTAAGGATAAGTGAAGACAAAACTAAATACCTGGTTACTATTAGAATGCCACCAGCAGAAGATCAGAAAATGTTAAGAGTTGGAGACATGCAGTTTGAAAAAGCGAACACATTTAAGTATCTAGGCGTGGACATCACTTCGAGAAATGAGATTGAATCCGAACTGAAAAAGAGATTACGGGCAGAAAATGCGTGCTACTTCTCACTGAATAGATTACTTTCATCACGGATATTGTCTAGGAATTTAAAGATTAGAATATACAAAACTATTATTCTACCAGTTATGCTGTATGGGTGTGAGACTTGGTCTCTCACTGTGCAAAATGAGAAGCCGTTTCGAGTATTTGAAAACAAAATTTTGAGGAAAATTTTCGAAGCAAAAAGGGATGACATTGGCGGAGAGTGGCGAAAACTGCGTAACGAAGAGATTCACGAACTCTATTCAAGCCCTGACGTAATCAGTATTATTAAATCACGTAGGCTGCGATGGGCAGGTCACG
Source organism: Schistocerca gregaria (assembly GCF_023897955.1). Classification (NCBI taxonomy): domain Eukaryota; kingdom Metazoa; phylum Arthropoda; class Insecta; order Orthoptera; family Acrididae; genus Schistocerca; species Schistocerca gregaria. The sequence goes on along the minus strand of NC_064921.1, from coordinate 693,898,548 downwards.
TAGCTCGAATGGATGAGGGCAAGGCAGCGCGCAGAGTACTGGTAGGGCACTTAGAGGGAAAACGTCTTGAGGGGAGACCGAGGCGTAGATGGGAGGACAATGTGAAGGCTGATTTGAGGAGCCGGATATTGAAGGTGAATGGAAGAAAATAGCCCCAAGACAGAAACAGATGGCGAAAATACGTTTCTGCGGTAATGGACTCTCGAGTACGATATGACCAGTGAGCGAGTGTGAGTATTAAAAAAATAACAATAAATAAAAATTTCATTAGCTAATTTGTAAAATAATAACTAACGTTAAGTGGTTCAGTGCAGTGAACAGTAATTTGAAAGACAGTGTTTAACGAAGTATAATTCAGCAAAAAATACTTTTTTTTTTGTACTTTGTCAAGGACAAATAAGTTTTCATTTTTCCGAATCTGCAGTCAGACAGAAATGTGTTTTAACTTCTTGAGGCAATAATAGTAGTAATGTTAAGAAAGTGATTTGCAGTAATTGATAATGATTAGTAGTAAAAGATGTCAAGAACTCTGTCATTCTTTTACAATCGAAAGTTTGTCTTTGCAACTTATGTAACCGTAACTCACAGGAAAGAGATTATTGAGTGATGCTATATCATTACGATAAATTTTAAGTTCAACGACAGCATTCAATAATGAATAAACATAAATAACTTTCTGAGTGAAATTTAACTCAGTAAGCCTTCAAGTGACTGACATCACGAATTTTTTCATTTACGTAACCATTTAATAGTGAAGAGATTTTGTCGTTCTTTGATATTACTAATTGATTTCCAAGAACTGCTACACAATTGAAAGGTTATTTGTTCACTGTGATATAGCCATTTGAAATCACGCTAGAGCAGTATTTATGCTATTTCCACCTTGCAACAAAACTGATCATTGTTATGTAAGTTTTTCACTATTAAGAGACATCGATTATAATGACAGTAATTTTGCTCAAGTAGTGAGCTGGCGACTGTTAATTTTCTCTAATTCATTGACTAAACTTACAACATTTTCGAAATTTAACCAACTACTGTAATTCCATCCAGCCAAATTTTGCATTCATTTAACCTTAACCGAGTGTTTACTACTTGTCGTCATTGCTGAAAATACAAATCATCGGCGATTTGGTTGTAACTGCACCTACAATTCACGGCTTTCATTTATTCTTCTGAGTACATTCCTTTCCCACAAAACGTGGAACTTTAGGTACACGGTCCATTTTAATCCTAATTAGCAGGAAATGAACTGGGTTGTTATAAGCTAGACGCGAAGTTGTTACCTTTCTCTTCACAGCTCACGACGCTATCAGCTACGTTACAGTTTCGACATGGCAGCAGGGTCTCCATATATCGTATACACTGTCTACAGACTACCTTTAAATGTTGTTATTTGATATTTAATAGACAAATTGTACACTAAAGATACGCTTTTGATAGATCATCATCGTGCTGCATAATTGAAACAGCACACTTTTACAGCACAGAAGTTATAACACTAGAAACATCAACTACGGGTAGCCTTCTAGCTTCCTGTTATTTTAACAAATCGATGCTTTGAAACAGCTTGTGTTCATACCACTTGCTGGAGATGGGAAAAAACCGACCGGTTAAAAGCGATACCGGTATTAAAGTTAGGAATAACCGATTTTTGTTTCGTCTCGGTTATAATATGTTTTTTTTTAAATTTTTTTCTTAATATTCAAGACTCTGACACAATCTATTGGTTATGAACTGTAGATTAAAACTGAAGAAACTGCAAAAAGATGGGAATCTAAGGAGATGGGACCTGGATAAACTGAAAGAACCAGAGGTTCTACAGAGTTTCAAGAAGAGCATAAGGGAACAATTGACAGGAATGGGGGAAAGAAATACAGTACAAGAAGAATGGGTAGCTTTGAGAGATGAAGTAGTGAAGGCAGTAGAGGATAAAGTAGGTAAAAAGACGAGGGCTGCTAGAAATCCTTGGGTATCAGAAGAAATATTGAATTTAATTGATGAAAGCAGAAAATATCAAATTGCAGTAAATGAAGCAGGCAAAAAGGAATACAAATGTCTTAAAAATGAGATTGACAGGAAGTTCAAAATGTCTAAGCAGGGATGTCTAGGGGACATATGTAAGGATGTAGAGGCTTGTCTCACCAGGGGTAAGATAGATACTGCCTACAGGAAAATTAAACAGAACTTTAGAGAAAAGAGAACCACTTGTATGAATATCAAGAGCTCATATGAAAACGCAGTTCTAAGCAAAGAAGGGAAAGCAGAAAGGTTGAAGCAGTATATAGAGGGTCTATACAAGGGCGATGTAATTGAGGACAATATTATGGAAATGGAAGAGGATGTAGGTGAAGATGAAATGGGAGATATGATACTGCGTGAAGAGTTTGACAGAGTATTGGAAGACCTGAGTCGAAACAAGGCCCCGGGAGTGGAAAAGGTTCCATTAGAACTAGTGACAGCCTTGGGAGAGCCAGTCCTGACAAAACTCTACCATCTGGTGAGCAAGATATATACTACAGGCGAAATACCCTCAGACTTCAAGACGAATATAGTAATTCCAATCCCAAAGAAAGCAGGCGTTGACAGATGTGAAAATTACCGAACTATCAGTTTAATAAGTCACGACTGCAAAATACTAACGCGAATTCTTTACAGACGAATGGAAAAACTAGTAGAAGCCGACCTCGGGGAAGATCAGTTTGGATTCCGTAGAAATATTGGAACACGTGAAGCAGTACTGACCCTACGACTTATCTCAGAAGCTAGATTAAGGAAAGACAAACCTACGTTTCTGGCATTTGTAGACTTCGAAGGGAAGCAGTGGTTGGGAAGGGAGTGAGACAGGGTTGTAGCCTCTCCCCGATGTTATTCAATTTGTATATTGAGCAAGCTGTGAAGGAAACAAAAGAAAAAATTCGGAGTAGGTGTTAAAATCCATGGAGAAGAAATAAAAACTTTGAGGTTTGCCAACGACACTGTAATTCTGTCAGAGACAGCAAAGGACTTGGAAGAGCAGTTGAACGGAATGGACAGTGTAATGAAAGAAGGGTATAAGATGAACATAAACAAAAGCAAAACGAGGATAATGGAATGTAGTGTAATTAAGTCTGGTGATGATGAGGGAATTAGGTTAGGAAATCAGACACTTAAAGTAGTAAAGGAGTTTTGCTATTTGGGGAGCAAAATAACTGATGATGGTAGAAGTAGAGAGGATATAAAATGTAGACTGGCAATGGCAAGGAAAGCGTTTCTGAAGAAGAGAGATTTGTTAACATCGAGTATAGATTTAAGTGTCAGGAAGTCGTTTCTGAAAGTATTTCTATGGAGTGTAGCCATGTATGGAAGTGAAACATGGACGATAAATAGTTTGGACAAGAAGACAATAGAAGCTTTCGAAATGTGGTGCTACAGAAGAATGAATGGGTAGATCACATAACTAATGGGGAGGTACTGAATAGGATTGGGGAGAAGAGGAGTTTGTGACACAACTTGACTAGAAGAAGGGATCGGTTGGTAGGACATGTTCTGAGGCATCAACGTATCACCAATTTAGTATTGGAGGGCAGCGTGGAGGATAAAAATCGTAGAGGGAGACCAAGAGATGAATACACTAAGCAGATTCAGAAGGATGTAGATTGCAGTAGTTACTGGGAGATGAAGAAGCTTGCACAGGATAGAATGGCATGGAGAGTTGCATCAGGCCAGTCTCAGGACTGAAGACCACAACAACAACAATAACCACGTAAAAAATCCGGCATATGAATTTGCCATTTCAGCAGTGTAAGATATTTTGATATTAACTTTTTTTTCAAACGAGTAATGGTTACTCATGAAAGTGCCATTGCATTAAAATATTGAATGTTTATAGAAACTAGGAGAAGCGGTAAGCACTATTTTAATAACGACACCTGCAGTTAGAAACTAGCAACAAATACGTGACATATGAATCGGTAGGGCATTGCAGATAGAATGATGTAGCTGTTGCCGTATGACATTGCCTTTTAGACAGGACACGTGTACGTAAAGTGTCCAATACTGCAGTGAAGTAAAATGCTCCATTTGCTTCAAGAGATTAAAAACAGGAAGAGGCGCAACAAACTTGCCTCACTATATTAGGGGAAGGCGTCCACAGTGTTCCTTGAAAGAAAACGGAGATTTGATTGGTATACCTATGAATATATTGATTTCCTATAAACTTCTTGAATACTTAATAGTGTGGTTACTGCAGGGTGAAAAACTGATACCATACAAAAGTGAAGATGCAGGGAAATCACCAACTTGTGATCTTTCGTTCCTGTTGTTGCCGTGCGTATCTCCTTCATTCTCGAAACCTTTGCTGCGTTGAATGTGAGACTTCTGCTGCAGCCTCAGCCCCATACCGATTCTGATCTGGTTCTCTATCACCTTCATTAGAATTTTCCAGTCTTTGCTCGAAGTCTATGTTTATCACTGGAAATACAAAGAATTTCAGAAAGAATATACGTATCACAAAGTATTATTTTGTCCAAACTATCGATCGCTGCGCCTCGGCTCGGCTGTTGGAGAAACGAATACATAGTCTACTTTATATTAATAGCCACTAGATGTCAGTTGTCTTCTGTTTTGCTTGGTAACCGTCATATGTTTAAAATGGCTACTCCGCAGCAGAATTCATTTTGTGTTCCCGAGTCTGCGAAGTGCAGTTCTATGATTACAGTGCAAAGACGTTTCAGGTTGAGGTACCAAATCGATCCTCCTAATGGGTGGGACATTCACAGCTGGTATCGACAGTTTCCAGATACAGGATGTATATGTACAGGAAAGAGTCCTGGCCTCCCCCGTATTTCCTGAAGAAAATCTTGCACGTATCCAAACTGCTTTCCACTGTAGTCCTTCAAAATCAACTCGTCGTGCCTGTCGGTAGTTACAACTGTCTAAAACAACAATGTGGCATGTTTTGAGACGTCGTTTGGTTATGAAGCCTTTAAAGTTAAAGCTGTTAACAAGCTTTGGCAAGAAAGGAAGAATGAAATGATTGTTGGTGTTAATATACCTCCTTTGCATTACTGCCAGATGACGTGTCACTGAGCACATTTGTTCTGTGCATGCAGTACACGCGAGGCGCCATGTTGTTTCCACTGTACTGTGTGGAATTTGAAGGTTCTGTTATAGTTCACTAACCTGCTGTCTTCAAGTTGATGTGCCCAGCGCAGAAAACAGCACGCAGGTCGTAGGTTCTGTATCTTGAGGCTGAAACTGACTTTTAGCGAGGTTCTGTTCTGAAACAATGTGTCACTTCTTTGGGATGCCACTCGCGTATTTTAATATAGCCACACGAGAATACTACATGATCTTAATACAACACCTTTTGATACAGAAAAATACATGATCAAACACAATGTTTACGAAAATGTATCTTTACACTATTTGTGGCATGTGTCTGTGCCTCGTGACCACTGGAGTGAATCTTTTAATACTGAATACTGGCAAACACATCCTGCCACAGACAACGTGACTGTACATCTCGACTGCCTAATCCAGAGTGAGGAACAGGAACTTAAATAGAAATTGGAAACACATCCTACGACAGACAACATGTCTGTTCTTGTCGACTGTCTAATCCAGAGTGACGAATAGCCCAAAACACTTCGCGGGCCATACGAGAAAAGGCGTGACCCGAACGCTTCCGAAGTGCTTCGTCTGCAATTTCGTCAGTCTTTTGTTTGTGCTTAAATTGTTTTTAATAATTCTAAAATGACTGATTGATAGTCAGCTGTCGAGTTAAAAAGTGAAGTCATTCCACTGAGTAGTTTAACTAATAATAATAACTATACTTTAACGTTTTGGCGCCCTTGCTCCGAACACAGCAGCCAATCACAGAGGAGTAGCATTATGCAGGCGGTCTTTCTCACGGGAATGGTACCGAATCTAACATCTCTCACAGGTACCTCACACCACATTTCGTCATCTATATACTTCTTGCATCTCAACTGCTCTGGGAACAGCTTCTTGGAGCCTAATGTGATGGCTGACTGAGCCAGAAATATTACAAAGCTCTGCGTCCTGATGACAAGCGCAAACGTCTGGCATTTTGTAACGAGATTCTTGATGCTATAGGCAATGATAACACTTTCAGTGATGAAGCGACTTTCCATGTTAGTGGTCAGGTAAACAATGTTCGAAATTGGGGCATACAGAACCCACAAGCAGCCATTGAACATGTACGAGATCCGCCCAAAGTGAACGTGTTTTGTGCGATATCCCGATCGTTTGTTTACGGCCCGTTCTTCTTTGATGGAAACACGATTAACGGTCAGCAGTACCTTGCTATGTTACGAAACTAGTTGTTTCCGAGGCTGTAGGAAGACAACTTCATTTTTCAAGACGGGCACCCCCTCACTGGAGTCGCCAAGTGCGTGAATATCTGAATGGAACTCTACCGAACCGTTGCATTTGTCGTCAACGACCTGTCGACTTAAAGTGTCTCAGCTGGGCTCCACAGTCACCGGATTTGACACTCTTTGACTTCTTACTGTGCGGTTTCGTTAAAGACTACGCTTATGTACCACCACTCCCACAGAACCATGAAGAGTTGAAGAACCGGATCCATACTGCCATAACATCAGTGACGAAGGACATGACTGCCTGAGTATGGGAGGGATTTGAGTATCAATGTGATAGAGTTCGTGTCGCTGATGGAGGACATATTGAACGTATGAAACTTCCTGGCAGATTAAAACTGTGTGTCGGACCGAGATTCGAACTCGGGTTCTTTTCTTTTCGCGGGCAAGTGCTCTACCATCTGAGCAACCCAAGCACGACTCACGCCCCGTCCTCACAGCTGTACTTCTGCCAGTACCTCTTCTCCTTCCTTCCAAACTTTACAGAAGCTCTCCTCTGAACCTTGCAGAACTAGCACTCCTGAAAGAAAGGATATTGCGGACACATGACTTAGCCACAGCCTAGGGGATGTTTCGAGAGTAGAGATTTTCACTCTGCAGCGGAGTGTGCACTGATATGAAACTTCCTGGCAGATTAAAACTGCAAGGTTCACAGGAGAGCTTCTGTAAGGTTTGGAAGGTAGGAGACGAGGTACTGGCAGAAGTAGAGCTGTGAGGACGGGGCGTGAGTCGTGCTTGGGTAGCTCAGATGGTAGAGCACTTGCCCGCGAAAGGCAAAACTCCCGAGTTCGAGTCTCAGTCCGGCACACAGTTTTAATCTGCCAGGATGTTTCATATCAGCATACACTCCGTTGCAGAGTGAAAATCTCGTTCTGGATATTGAACATCTGTAATCTGAACTTGAGAGGTACCTAAATGTGTGTAAAGTTTCATATTCGTATGTCTCAAATTTTAATAAATGTATGCATTCGAAATAGGTACACTCTTGAATGAGATTTTCAAGTTTCATATCAGGTACACTCGTTTTGAAACACACTGTGACAGCAATAAAAACCAAAAATCTGTTATTTGAGATACCGGTTATTTTCAGCGGTTTTAACAGTCTGGTTGAACTGGAGGCCAAAAGAACCGATGTAACTGCAAAAACCTGTTGTTTCAGCAATAACCACCGTTTCTAGCCACACGAAAGAAAACCCACCAAATATGATGTTTAATGCCATACAATCTGAAGCTCCTATGTTCTGGTTCGGACATAAAAACGATGTCGCATCTCACTGCCCACTTTCCTCTGCCCGAGGCGAAAATCTATCATGTACGATCCTCTATTTCTCGCTCTGCATTGTAGTAGATAGAAGACCTCAACAGCTTCTGTTCCACGGGCGTTTTCACGTCCCGTGAGAGGACGAGTTAACTTATACACGAAAGGAGAGTAGAGTGAAAAGGACTATTTTCAAATTGTTGGTAATTTTCTAATAAATTTATTGACAAAGATGCAACATGCGTCGAGTGGTTAACCCGTACCGCGGCAGATGTTTACCTGCTGAGGTGTATCGGAGGATCCGGAGATGGGGGGCCCCGCGACGGCCGGCACGCACTGCTGCGCGAGAGACAATGGCGGCGTGATTGTGCAGCCGTAAATCACGGCCCGCTGCTGTCGCCGCTGATCCGCCACTGTGCCCCAAGCCACAGGCCGGGGGTGCCTCATCAGCATTGTCTCTGCACCTGTCGATGCCGGCGCCGAGTAACAGGCCTACGTTCGAGCGACGCTCGTTTCGGTGTTTGACACGTCGCACTAGAAAATCTCTTTCAGCGCAACCTGCGACGCCTCGCTGTGGATTAAATGCCCCGGCATCACTTCATGTTTTACTGAGGAAGCCGTATGTGGTCCGCACGGCGAGACGCATTGTCAGATTCACCCAATAGTCGCCCGCAAAGGTGTGTCCGTATTTACCCGCTCCAACCACCGCCACCACTGTGTCGCCACCGTCGCAGTTTCTCGTACCCATCTCATACACTGAAAGGCCAAAGAGGCTAGTATGGGCATACGTATTCAAATACAGAGTTATGTAAACGGGCAGAATTTCTATAGAGCAGCTTCAAGAACACTCTTCCGAGCTGCAGTCGGCAACGCCTATATAAGAAACAACAAATATCTGGCGCAGTTATTAGATTGGTTACTGCTGCTGCAGTGGAAGATTACCCAGATCTGAGTGAGTTTGAACGTGGTTACAGTCGGTGCACGAGCGATAGGACACAGCAGCTCCAAGGAAGCGACGAAGTGGGGATTTTTATTAAAAATGAAATACCTCCAGCTGTATTTAAGATTTTATATTTACTTCGCTACTAGTTCCGACTTTGGGTCAATGCCATATTCAGGCCCGTACACTTTGATGAAATCAGTTTGTGTGGCTCCGTCTAGAAGTCCGCGGTGAGACCAACACGTGCTCCACATGGATGGCGGGCAATAAAAATCATACCAGCTGTGTCCCCCATTCATCCAGTTTAAATATGGATGTACGAAGAAGTGGGGATTTTCCCCGTGCGACCATTTCGCAAGTGTACCGTGCATATCAGGATGCTTGTAAAACATCAAATCCCCGACAACGGTGCGGCCAGAAAAAGGTCTTACAAGAACGGGACCAACGAGATCTATAGAGAATCGTTCAGCGTGACAAAAGTGTAGTCCTTCCGCAAATTGCTGCAGATTTCAATGCTGGGCCATCAGTAAGTGTCAGCGTGCGACCAATTCAAGGGCCGCGCGAAATTAACCGAGCGGTCTGGGGCACTGCAGTCATGGACTGTGCGGCTGGTCCCGGCGGAGGTTCGAGTCCTCCCTCGGGCATGTATGTGTGTATGTGTGTGTGTGTGTGTGTGTGTGTGTGTGTGTGTCTGTCCTTAGGATAATTTAGGTTAAGTAGTGTGTAAGCTTAGGGACTGATGACCTCAGCAGTTAAGTCCCATAAGATTTCACACACATTTGAACTTCTTTTTTGGAGCCAATTCAACGAAATATCATCGTTATGGGCTCTCTCGTGTACCCTTCGTGACTACACGACACAAAGCCTTACGCCTCTCCTGGACCCGTCACAACAGACATTGGACTGCTGATGACTGGAAACATGTTGCCTGGTCGGACGAGTATCGTTTCAAATTGTATCGAGCGAATGGGCGTGTGCGGGTATGGAGACACTCATGAATCCATGGACCCTTCATATCAGCACAGGGCTGTTGAAGCTGGTGGAGCCTCTGCAGCTGTGTAGAGCGTGTGCAGTTGGAGTGATATGGGATGACACATACGTAAGCATCCTGTCTGATCACCTGCGTCCATACGTGTCCATTGTGCATTCCGACGGACTTCCTCAATTCCAGAAGGACAATGCGACACCCCACACGTCCGGAATTGCTATAGAGTGGCTCCAAGAACTCTCTTCCACTGGTCATCAAACATCACAGACGTGAACATTATTGAGGATACCTGGGATCCCTTGCAACGTGCTGTTCCGAGGAGATTTCACTTTCTCGTCCTCTTACGGATTTGTGGACAGCCCTACAAGATTCATGGCGTCAGTTCTCTCCAGCACTACTTCAGATATTATTCGAGTCCATGCCACGTCCTGTTGCGGCACTTCTGCGTATTCGCCGGGGTCCTACACGATGTTATGCAGGTGTAACAGTTTGTTTGGCTCTTCAGTGTATGTGTCTCTTATCTGGAATCAACCAATACTTTTAACGGAGAATTAATATCTGGGATGTTTACTAAATTCATTGTTTGATCACAGCTGTTTCCCATGCATAAAAAAAAAAATAGCTGACTTGGAACAGACGACTGACACAGTCGAATCTTTGAACCACTCAAACATAATGGCATAGTGAGGTAAATTACACAGAATGTTATGACATTCCTCGAACAATCTATCACAACTGAATATAACGATAAAAGCCTACTGAGAGCATTAAAAGGAATGCGTTATATTTCGGTTACAACATAAATCATACAAATACAAAGCCACTCAAATCAACTACTGTAAATAGCTAGGAATTACAATTCAAAAAACTTCAGAAGGAATGATCACATAGATAATGTTGTGAGGAAAGCAAACTAGACACTGCGTTATATTGGCAGAACACTTGGAAGATGCATGGAGTCTACTACAAAGACTGCCTATACAACACCTTGTCCGTCCTCTGATCATTATAATAAAATATGAGAAATCAGAGCGCGCACGGAAAGCTTTAAGTTTTCATATTCCCGCACGCTGTGGAACGATACACAAATAGTGTTAAAGTTGTTCGAAGAACCCTCTGCCTGGTACTTTGGTGTAACTCGCAGATCAGTGATGTAAATGTAGGTGCAGAAACTCAGTGTTTAGTGTGAGTGAGGTTACCTCTTCCGTGTTGCCACAGACTGCGCGTAACTGTGTCGATTTGTACTGGAGCAGAGGGGTGTGCCAGGGGCCTAATCGTGTCTTGCTGCCTCAAAGAAAAACACACAATTTCTAAAATTCCCGCCAACCTGGCTTCACAGCATAGAGTTAGCTCGTACATCTTGAGTCCGCCGCTTTTGCTGCGAGGCATTAATCGAACTGCGAAAAAACAGTCTAAGGATATCTCTTGCTGATATAATAAGATCCGTAGTTTGTGCGAATGAGAGCTATGTCTCATTTTGCACATTTCTTCAGTCAAAACAGCAAAGCGAAGAATAATTTTATGTAGTAATGAGTACGCCTAAATGAACCAATGCAAAGAAATCATTCTTACTGTTCAAAATACAATTATTTCTCACTTTCCAACACAGTAGCAAATACTAATATTTCATAAGCTAAAATAATCACACATTCATAAACTCAATTATAATTTCGACTGCTCGCAATTCGCGATCCATCCACTTTAACTGTCCACTTTCCAGGCTAATACTGAAGTAATTGTTGCGAACTATTTCGCTAATCGGTCATTCGGCGAGAAGCAGATGACAAACGAAGTGAAGATTCGAATTACTCAAATGTTTTATAAAAGCTAACAATAAAATGTTTTCATATGTAATGATATCGGAATGTTAAGAGGTACCCCGATATTGTCAGCAACGAAATGTGAACGTTAGTAATAATTAAGAAACGAAAATATGAATTTTGGCGCGGAGTCCATGCTGTAAATCCGCAATCTTTTATCACAGCATCCAAGAAGAACACAAGCAGATTCTGTTGGTGCAGTTTCGCTTCCTGTGGGAACGATTTCTTGTCAGTGAAATTTAAAAATTCTGCTCCTGTTTTGTTATCTTCAGCTGCCACACCGGGCTAGTCAACAACGGACAGCTTAGCGATTTTAAATATGGCCAAAATTTTCTCGACCTCTCTGCCAGATCTTTTGCTAAGAAATATCTGTGATAGTTTTTGTGTTCATCGCGCATAGATCCTTTCACAGACACATGAATGTCGACTAACCTTTGCTTGTCGTCGTTTGTGAGTCCTCTTGTGGACCGAGAGTGCAATAGGCTCTGCTTCCTCAGCATCCGCCGAATTTCGTTATTATACCACGGTGGGTCTTTTCCATCCTTTATCCAGTTACTACGCCCATAACTCTCCAGATCACGATTTACAATTTGCTTAAAGTTTCATCATAATTCCTCTACGTCCATCTTACTGGAACTAAGTGATGTCAGTTCACGGACTATGTGAGATGCTACCGACTGCTTATTTGCCCTATCTAGCAGCGATACTTTCCTAGCCTCCTTCACTGATTTATTAACTTTCGTAACCATAGTTTCTATAATGACGTCATGATCGCTAATCCCCGTTTCTTTACTGACACTATTTGTAGGTTCAAAGTCTGAGATATTTCCATTGCGTGTGGGCTGTCGAGCTAGCTGCTCAGGAAAATTTTCAGAAAACATGTTCCAAAGTATTTCACATGACTGTCTGTGCCTGTATCCCCCCGCAAGGACTCCAAAGACATCCCAGCCTACACTCCGTTGTTTGAAGTAGCCTTAAATTGGTACTGAATGATGGTATCTCCGCACCACTCACAGTAGAGTTTCTTTGAATGACTCTATATAACTCTTGCAGCGGATAGGATGGCCGGTAAAAACATTCCACAATTAACTTGGTTTTACCCACACCTATTACACGCGACCAGATAGCTTCACTAATACACTCAACTTCCAATTCAGTAGAGATAACATTTTTATCAATTAGAATGAACACTCCCCATCCTATGACCACTAATCTGTTTTTTGGATATATGTCCCACAATTCGCTAAGTATTTCAGAGATTTCCACTTCGGGTTTCATCCAGCTCTCGGTCCCAAGAATAATTTGAGTGTGAGAACTTTCCTAGAGAGCAGTAAATTCGGGAACTTTATTCCGAATATTTCGACAATTGACTGAAAACTGATAAAAATGTGACTGTCGAAGTGTCTTTACTCTGAACGCTGTCTGGCTTCCCTTGCTGGCGAGTGTTCATCAGAGTACCTCAAACTAACGTCTAGCCTAAAAAGTCTTCAAGTGCACTTCACATTCAGGGCAGCTTTACCTTTTATTTGTGTTGAAACAGTTGTCACATAAAGAGGCCTGAACAGGGTGCTCTAGGACTGAAGCCAGATAACTCAAAATATGCTTCGTTATCCGGGAACGCTGTTAATGGAAATAGACACATTAACTTATTAGTGAATGAAACTACTGTTACATATTGTAATACTTACACAACTGCATATTCTTTTCGTGGCACATGACCACATGTGCAGATTGGATGACAAGGTGATGATTGCTTCTACGTCGGCCTACGGCCGGCTGGTGTGGCCATGCGGTTCTAGGCGCTTCAGTCTGGAACCGCGTGACCGCTACGTTCGCGGGTTCGAATCCTGCCTCGGGAATGGATGTGTGTGATGTCCTTAGGTTAGTTAGGTTTAAGTAGTTCTAAGTTCTATGGGACTGATGACCACAGATGTTAAGTCCCATAGTGCTCAGAGCTATTTGAACCATTTTCTAGTCGGCCTACGACATTTCCTTAAATTTTCTAATTTTCCGGTAAGTACATGATTTCTTGTAAAGTGACTGGGAGAAATCATATAACCTTTATTTTCTGTATAACGCATATTAACTCGAGGCATTCCAAATAACGTTCCTGTGTTACTTTTTTTCCTTTCCAAATATTCGTAAGCATGTCTCCTCATTAATTGCATTTCAAATTTGAGGCATCATCAGAAGAGCCCAAATTTCCGACATTTTTTTCTGTACTTCATGTTATGGCATACATGGGCTGAAATAATCCCTGCAAAAATTTCGTACATGAAGAACTAGCTGATAGGCGAATGTGTCCGTTTCCGTAGCACTGCAAATGTAAGCTTACTTGATATTCGTCGAGTGGAACAAATGTAGTCTGAAGATACACTCTGCTCCAGTGGAGATATTCCTCGTTTGCAGTTCATTAATTCCGGCTGAATCGGCGCAGTGCAACAGTTTAAAAGGGTCTCTTACGGTCAGAGAGCAGTCAGAACATGGCTCGTTAAGGTCACAGGGTCGGTAGCCGGCCCTTTAATTAAGATGAACTTCCGGCCGGCATCCGAAACGTTACGGAGCCGCGGCTTCGCCAGTCGCATGCCGAGCAGTTTAAACTTGGCCGCTGTGATTGCTGCTTTGAGCCCTCGCCGCTTATGTAAATGTTTGACGTAAAAATTTCTGTCTTCTTAACCTAACTGGTGGGGCTTACTTTCAATTATGTCTCTCTCACTGGGCGTGTTTGGGTGGTGTGTGTGCGCGAGCGCGCTCGTGAGCTCCAAGGCGCGGGAAAGACGAGCGCTGCGACATAACATTCTTAATTAAATTGCGAACTCCAACCGGCAGATATCGTCTGAGACGTTCTCCGGAAGTTAGCTCCCGAGGGAATTTATTTTAATCCGCTGTCCCTTTGCTTTACACGGGGATATTCGCTGGTAATAAACTAGAAAAAATTTTAAGACTCCTTACATTTTATGTTCTATTATGAAGCATAAATGTTCAACAAGCGTTAAATTTCTACCATCCATTACGCCATGCCATTACAGAAAATTTCAATAATTATCAAGATTGCTAGTAAAAATCTCGTTATTGGGTTCAGTATCACTTCACCACCACCCACACTTTTATCAAAAATCGAACGTAGGCAATTTAATTCTGCATTTGTGAGAGTCCTACAGTGAACCAGGTATTGAGGTACTATAGTAACATAAGATGATACTAGAAAAGACGAAACTGAAAATAATTTACTGAGAGAAAATCAATCCTTACAACGCAAATTTTTGAGAGGGATATATAGATCCGAATATTATGTTCTGTGATGGTATCGTCTTCATACACATTGACCCTACTGTCCACTCTGTTCGCAGTAATAACTCATTTGCGGTACTAAGAATTTCGCTGTTCTTTAGGTTGCCACACAACATAAATATTGAAAGCACACAAAGCCGGATCCTTCTCCCACGGTCCTGCCCTCTCACATGCACTGGACAAAGATATGGAAACACCGAAAACATAACACATTGTCATACCTAATAAGGTGTAGGAGAACCAGCCTCCAGTCATTTCGGAACGAATAAATACAGGTCCTGTATGGTTTTCTAGGTAATCTTATACCATTATTCTTGCAAAACTGTGACAAGTTGAGGAAACGACAACGGGCGTGGATAGCACTCACCTTTCTCTACAAAGTAAACCACAAACGCTCAGTAATGTTGAGATGTAGTGGCTTTTGTGGCCAGCGAAGATCAGACAGTTTATCTTGAAGCATCGCCACTGGGGAACAAAAGTTACACAACGGTATCGAACTGATCATCCAAAATGGCCACATAATCGTTGGCAGTAAGGGGAACTGGCAGGGTACCAATGTGGCCCAAAATAGCATGACATGACTGCCCAACTCATCACCAAACCCCCGCTATTTTTTCACTACTGGCAGCAAGCAGCCAGCATCGTAGGCTCGGTATGGCATACACCAGAAGTCAGCCAAAAGTTGGAAACGAAGTGAAAGAACACTCACCCGAGTAAATGACTTTCTTTCATTACACCATAGTACAGGTTTTATGGCTTCGGAACCACATTGTCCTCTTACAAGTATTTGAATCACTGATGGATGCTTATCAAATTCCAGCTCGCCCTTCCTTTCCTAGCTTAAGGAGCTCCCTTCGAGTTGATTTTGCACTGACAGGGTTCGAAACTGTGACATTCAGTTCTGTAGTGACTTTTGTAAATGTCATCCAGTTTGCAGCAGAGTGCAAGGTCTAAACCAGGGGCTCACACGATTTAGCGACGGTATCCCATGTGAATTTCTCGACCTTCACTATCGGGTGGAGAATTGTGGTTCAAAATGGCTCTGAGCACTATGGGACTTAACATCTGAGGTCATCAGGCCCCTGTACTTAGAACTACTTAAACCTAACTAACCTAAGGACATCACACACATCCGTGCCTGAAGCAGGAATCGAACCTGCAACCGTAGCAGCAGCGCGGGTCCGGACTGAAGCGCCTAAAACCACTCGGTCACAGCGGCCGGTGGAGAATTGTGGGCTTCCCTTAATATGTCAGGTGTACACTACACACAGGGAGCTACTACTAGGGTTTTTTCTTCTTTTTTGGGTAAGAGAACACACGCCCCTTGCGATAGGGAACGAATTGTAAAACGTAAACTTTCACAACCAGAAATGTAATAATCAGTAAAATATCCTTGGCTGTTATCCCACGGCCGAATGAATTTCAGATTGAAATCCAACGTTTCGTCCCGATCTGCAGAGGGAATTTTCAAGGGTGATCGTCGCTTCTTTGTGTTTCCAGTTCACACTCTGGCTTGCTTCTGACTGCAGCAAAATTCTTTTTACACGTGACCCTACGCATCGCCGTGATATCACATGCTTTGAATACCTAAGCAAAATCGGCTGCCTTCGGAAGCCGTCGTCCGCATTGGTATCTCTCCATGGTGGCAAACTATAGCCCGATACACGAACGATGGCGGTTCGCCCATTTTGATGCACAGACGGGGATAGCATTATTAACGCGTGCAAGCGACTTACATGCGAGTGCTTTCCGCTTGAAGTAATCATATATCCTGCAAATTATGTCTCTGGCTTGCTTATACAGAATTATTCATTTATCACCAACATCATCAATGACAACTCGCAACAAATGAAATACAAATGCACTAAACAACTCGCTACGATCACGTGTAATGCTCGCATTAGCTACGGCATTCAGAGCAGAGCGCTCAGGACACTACTGGACGCTCACTGGCTGTCGGAATATGCGTGACGTAGGTGCACAGAACAAGCCTAAGCTCGACCGCCATTGTTCGTGACTGCAACTATAGTACACATCTTCTTCAGCACCGGGATCCAGATGTCACTCAGTTTGTCATCCTCTGTCTTCCTTTTGAAACCACTAGTGTGTTTAACAATTTCAATTGCCTCTGCGTATGAGCCTTTCGTGTTATCCGTTTGTGGCTGTCAGTATGAGTCCGATCAAAATGAGTATGGTGGTCTCCTGGTTGCAAAGTACGTTCATCAACAGTTGATTTGTCAATCTCCCCTGTGTTCTTCTGGTTGTTTTTTCATCTTTCATTCTGCAATACCCACGTACACATACTATACTGAACCATATATTCCTGTATTTACAGAGGTTTGCGAGCATTCTTGTCCACTTTCTGATGACCCTGTAACTTCCGGGTGAGTTTGTACATTACCGCGATGTTCCGTTTCTTCAAGATTTTTCCTATCCGGTCACTAACGTCCTGAATGAAAGGCAGGAAAACTTTCGAATTCACGGGCGCTTGTGCATCGCTGTCGTTTTTGTACGAGTGTCTAAAGTTCCTTTTACGTCAGTGGACGAATAGCAATAGTTGAGCAGTACACTGGTGATACATTTTATGCCGCATTAATTAGCTCTGGTTCTCGGGTGTTTCTTGGTCCATCCGCCAATGTTTTTATGTTGTCTCGCATTTGTTGCGGATGATGGCTCGAATACCGGTGTATGTAACGCTCTGTGTGCGTGGGTTTTCTGTAAACTGTGTGGCCTAAGCTACCACCATCTTTCTTGAAAACAAGCAGATCAAGAAAATTTAGTCTTGTATTTGCCTCCCCTTCCCTGGTAAACTGAATTTTCGGACGAATCCCATTGAGATGCTTGTGAAAACAACGTAGTCACTCTCTGTCACGCCTCCACAAAATGAGGAACCAAATATTCGGTTTCTTTGTTGGCATTTTACAACGCCTGCTCCTCGAATCTTTTAGCAAAAAAATAAGTTATCGCTGGGCTAACGGGTCTCCCCAAAGCCAACCATCCGTCTTTTCATAAAACTCATCGTTGCGAGCATTCTTGTCCACTTTCAGATGACCCTGTAACTTCCGGGTGAGTTTGTTCATTACCGCGATGTTCCGTTTCTTCAAGATTTTTCCTATCCTTATATCAAGAATTTGGAGCATTTTATCACTAAATTAAATGTCTGAGTGGTCCAACTGGAGCACATTTAGTTACTTTTGTTGTGGTATCGCTGTTTACTGTGGCATCCCAAAATCAGGCGTTGGAACAACTGAATCGGATTTTCCCTGCCGATGATTAGATTTTCTTGACGTGCTAGTTTTGAAAAAAGACGATGGTTGCTTAGGCTACACTGTCCACCGAAAACCCACGCACACAGAGCGTTACTTATGCTGCAGTGAATTCGCAACGAAGTATTGTAGTTCTTTGTATACTGACGCGTGGCTGTGGAAGTTTCTTAAGCCCAGTTATAGCAAATTTCACAAGCAACTCAACGGGATTAATCCGAAGATTCAGTCTGCCATGGAGAAAGAGGCAGGCGGATGATTAGATTTTCTTGACGTGCTAGTTTTAAAAAAAAGACGATGGTTGCTTAGGCTACACTGTTCCCCGAAAACCCACGCACACAGAAATACGTGGTTGTGAGGCTATACTTAAACACATGCCACGGTAAGTTCTTAACAACATTACGAAAGTATGTGGGCAGATCGGACTCCTATATCAAGAATTTGGAGCATTTTATCAGTAAATTAAATGTCTGAGTGGTCCAACCGGAGCACATTTAGTTATTTTTGGTGTGGTATCGCTGTTTACTGTGGTATCCCAAAATCAGGCGTTGGAACAACTGAATCGGATTTTCCCTGCAGATGTTGCGGAACTGTTCAAATATTGGCTTACGGCCACGTATTTCAAGTAGAACGATATGTTCAGTGAACAGACGGATGGTGTGGCTTGGAAGTTTCTTAAGCCCAGTTGTAGCTAATTTCGTCATCGAAAAAATTCAAGGTGCATGCATTGGAAAATGCAAATGAAATAAAACAAAATAAAATAAACGAGTATTTGTGTCCATATTTTGTGAAATCGTGGCGGAGAGGAACTACATCGTTTTCACAAGCATCACAACTGGATTAATCCGAAGATTCAGTCTGCCACGAGGAAGGAGGCAGGCGGATGATTAGATTTTCTTGACGTGCTAGTTTCGAAAAAAGACGGTGGTTGCTTAGGCTACACTGTTCATCAAAAACCCACGCACACAGAGCGTTACTTATGCTGCAGTGAAGTCGCAACGGAGTATTGTAGTTCTTTGCATACTGATGCGAAAGGCCATTCGTTGTGGCAAACTCATCCACTTTCGAAAACATAAAGTCCAATTGTACATCGCATCTTCATCTTGCAGCAGGGTACTTGGCGTTATGTTACCGTTTTAGGGTTGAGCTCCGTCAAGTAGCGATGACTCTGCTGGTTTATGTCACATAAAAGGGAATAACTTCTACAGTTTGCTACGATCGCAGGTTCGAATCCTGCCTCGGGCATGGATGTATGTGATGTCCTTAGGCTATTTAGGTTTAAATCGTTCTAAGTTCTAGGAGACTGATGACCTCAGATGTTAAGTCCCATAGTGCTCAGAGCCATTTGAACCATTTTTTCCACTGTTTGACCAAAACGGCAAAGAACCGTTTTCTGAGGGGTGTGAGGGGGGAGTTTTCAGTCGGCCTACTGGTTCGTTTTCCGGAACCGATCCAGTCTCTGCAGTTTTTAACTCACATTTTTATCATGTGATTCGTGGGCTTCAGAAAGTGTCACTATTAGCCGGAAAACAAATTGATTTTCCTTCCACCTATCTTCGAAACTAATGCTATTTGTCTACTTCATTTTAAAGATACTAATATAATATTACTCGTATAACTGCTTCTTGACAACTTAATGGTTACTCCACAATGCTGACAATTACACTATTCTGCCCCAATACATAGCTTTTGTGCCAGTCTGCATTTTCGTGGGGTAATGAGAATTTTTTTCGTTTATTGTAACAAACACATAGCTCACATTTGGCGTACAGCGCTTTTTAATGCTGTGCCCTTCCGACTTTAAATATAATTTCAAGCGCTTCTATTCCGTTAAATAAACTTATTTTGCTATTCAAACTGAGCAGAAGCTAAAATTAAAACATAAACTGGATGCAAAAGGTAGATGCAGCAACATGGTATTTCATTCTGTAACCTTTCCAAAGTTCATCCGCGCTTCGTATCACAATGAGAACCATTTTTATATAAAATTATCTCTTGACATGATCCGTGTTAAGTATTCAAAGGAACTGCTTCCGTTTCCTTTCCAAGAGTGTACTGTACTTAATGTGCAGTGTGCGCTGTTTCCTACATACAGAGGAAACAGTAACGACTAGGAAGCTTTCATTGTACTGTAATCAGGGTGTTTGGAAATTCCCGTTACAGGTATCTTGGACTTGTAGAAGAGACTAAGTTCGTGATATTTTGAACAGGAAGTCATGTCCGGAATCGTACCTTTTCCATTCTATAATGGTTTCAATGCAGATATTTAATTCATACACTTCTTCCTGAGGAAGTGAATTATGCGTAACGCGGTACGTAACAATTCGATAATGATGATGTTTGTTTTGTGGGGCTCTAAACTTCGCGGTCATCAGCGAACGTACACAGTCCAAATTTTTACACAGTCCAAGCGAGCCACCGTCACGAATGATGACAATGATGATGAAATGATGAGGACAACACAAACACCGAGTCCCCAGGCAGAGAAAATGCCAAGCCCGGCCGTGAATCTAACCCGGGACCCCGTGATCCAGAGGCAGCAGCTCTAGCCACTAGACCACGAGCCGCGGACGTAACAGTTCGAAACGTAACATATCGAAACATCAATTTATCACTTAAGTAGATTCGTTTTTATTAACACTTAAACATTATGTTTTTACACTATTCCAAAACAAAATTGGACCCAGCATACTGTGCGTACAGAAAAGTACTGATGCACTACAACAGCGGCTCGATGTGACGATCACCAACGTTGTCGCAGACATTGTACAAACTAAACATGTTCTGTTACACACGCACCATCCCACCTGGTGTCTCTTCAGTGTCCAGAGAAGCGGACTGAACTCAGGCCATCAGATCTTCGTCTGTTTCTACAGGAGTCCCGTAAATTGAGCTCTGCATACGACCTAACAAGAAGTAGTCCATAGGAGCCAAATCCTGCGCTCGCGAGGACCATGGGGTTGGACCTCCCCGGCCTATTCATCTTTCACCATGTATGCTGAGATGTCTCTGAACAGCGCTTGAGAACTGAAGTGGTGCTCCACAGGCTGAAACCACATTTCCTCACGGACAGTCAGTGGCACAGCTTCCAACAACGGGTCGATACGTTCTGAAGGAAGAACAAGTATGCAGGACCAGTTGGCTTGAGTGGAAGCAGACGTAAACTCGTTATGCATCTGAACTGAAACCGTCCTAGAACGGACACGGTACATGTGCGGACGTGGGCTGCTATACAAAGCATTATGTGCTCAGTCCCCGCTACAAGTCTTAGTTTGTAACGGGAATTTCCGAACACTCTGCATAGCTACAAGCCTATATTGCAGCGCGTCAGACTTGAAATAAGACTCACCGTTTGGAGTCTCCAAGTTGTCCTCTTAGTATGGATTAAAATGGAATCATATCCTGTTGGTCTAGGTGAAAGACAAGATGTGAAGCGTACTTTCAGTTATTTTGGAAATGCATATGTATGAACGGAAAAGAGGTAGGCCATTGCCGATATTTCTCTTTGCTTATACGTCAGCCCCTTCATGCTACCACATTATTACATTCCAAGATGTACGAGAAGTATGCAAACCGTTCACGCAAGTGGTCAGTGTCAGCAGGCATCACGCAGATACTGTGTAACACTCTATCTAGCCCTGATAACTCCTGCGGTGTGGTAAGGAAGGAATTCCACTAGTTTTTCCCAGGAATGCCACATCCAGATGACGTTACTCATTGACGACTGCATCCCGTAGAGGTACTAAAGAGCAGTATTGTTGATTTCCACGTTGCAAATAGTTCCAAGCATTTTCTGTAGTGCTGAGGTCGGGTGATTGAAAGGGCAAGTGGGGCACTATAAGGGTTTGATAACTCACCAAACCAGGAACTTATGCATGCAGCTAGGAAAACAGGGTTATTGCTGTCTTGGAAGACGGATGTTCCCACGGCATACTCCTCATGAAAACGTAGATGCAAGTAAATAAAATGCCGTGTGGCTAGGGCCTCCCGTTCAGTAGGCCGTTCGCTTGGTGCAAGTCTATCGAGTTGACGCCACTGCGGCGACTTACGTGTCGATGGCGATGAAATGATGATGGTGATAATGACAACACAACACCCAGTCCCTGAGCGGAGGAAATCTCCGACCCAGTCGGGAATCGAACCCGGGCCGATAGGTATGATCACGCAGCTACCAGAGGCGGGATCAGAAGCAAGTTCGTTTATCCGTAGACCTCTTTTACAAAGGTATTGGACGTATCTTCGTATTATAATTTTAGAACAACGAAAATGAAGAGTAGAATAAGTTTTTTTTTATTTCCGTCACTGACCACAAAATGTCCGATCTTTATACTGTCGTTTTTCTTCACCAATGACCATCTTAAGATCTGTATTATAACATGTACTAATATAATAAAGGTACAGTGGTGTCGTCACAAAATATAAGGAGCACGTCACTTGGAGGGTTCTTAAACGTTAATAAGAATGTTTCGGTTAAAAGATACTTTTTAGCTACCTTTTGAAATATATTTGTTTTATCAATTACATTAATCTTCTTTCGTAACTTCTTGTAGAGCCTTATTCTTTCGTAGAAAATGCTGTTTTCAGTTATATGTTTATTCTTACTTGGCTCCGTCGACAACATATTCCTTGGTCGTGGACAGAGCTGTTTGTGCAGAACCTACCAATGTCATTTTTTTTTTTTTTTGTAAAAATCTCCAGGGCTTTAACAGATCTTTACAATGAGCTCGACTACTATTTTTGATTATTTTTCTTATGACTCTTCTCCACAGTTTGGTAATCATGTTTATATTCCTTGTATTTCATCCCTAGACAAGAATGCCGCAACTAAGTATTGAGTGTCTAAACATTCATGGTGGTGTCGATTGTACTATATCGTATCTCCCTACCACTTTCGTGAAACGACGCTCTGAGCATGTTTTTTAGGGAATTAACTAGTTTGAACCTGGGACCTGTTGCTGATAAGGAGACGCCAGACCACACATGACATGTAGAATTCAGAAGAGTTCAGTGAGACTAGCGATAATATAACCAAATACTAAATGGTCTCAGCGTCAGCTCCACTGCACTCCCTGTAAAAGAATCTTAATTCTAACTAAATATAGTGGAAAGGGTTCAAGGCTCTCCTATTTTTAGTTAGTTGGTAAAATAACGTCGAAAAAGCAGTTAAGTTTACCATTGGAAATTTATTCTAATCACAAAACACCGTTTATAAATTGCACTATTGATAAAAGGAAATGTTTTAATACAGGATGGTAAAAACCAACTGCGTTCAACAAAAATGTGAACGAATATTCCCTGAATGGGTTTAAGAAGTTCTACAATCGACCGAAGGATGACCTATGCCATATCACATCTATAATCTAGGTTAAATTTAAGTTTCACAAAAGAAAAAACTATCAAAATGGTCTACAGTGACCCTCAATTATCTTTAATTACTTATCTAACCTGTCGTAAATTACAGTGGCTGATGTGGCTTATCAATAAGTATAAGATAGAAAAATCATCGCGTTTACTTCAAGTGCCAATGTGAACACCATGAGTTTTAATTAACGATCGACACTAGTATTACGCAAAAAGGGGGTGTAACAGATGAGGCTTCTGCAGTTCTGAGTGAAGCCTTATGCGCTCAAAAATGCGGCATCGCGTGCGTTCATTACCTTGTCGGTGTTTAGGCAGCGTCAGGGCGGCGGCGGCCGGCGCAGCAGCCATCCAGCTCGCCGTCTCGGAACCAACTCTACTCTAACTTCTCGTTACTACAATTTACCGAATTTGGTTTAAAAAAACTATCTGGCTGTGTTTTCATCTGACCAATCAGGGTCTCAATGTTAACCTTTAGCTCCGCCTACAAAATTTCTGTCTATCCAATGAGAAACGTTATACTTTTCGTGGTGGGGCAATGTTTTTTAAAGTTCGCAACGTAACAGAGACGCTAAAAAGTCTCACGCTAAAACCTGCAGCTAGTGTGGTCCTTTTAGCGTTATCGTAAGATCTATACTGCTCTTCTGGAGGGCTCTATCTTTTAACATGGGCTGGGGAGTGATCCTAATGTAACAGACACGCGAAAAAGTCTCACGCTAAAACTTGCGGGTGGTAGTGGCCCTTTTTGTGTTATCGTAAGATCTATACGGCTTTTCTGGAGGGCTCTAGCTTTTAACATGGGCTGGGGGTGGTCCTTGACATTCCTGAGACGCGAAAAAGCCTCACGCTAAAACGTGCGGGTTGTATAGTCGTACAGGTAGGCTCGCGGCGTGGGTGCCCAGCCCCTACCTTTTCTAGCTTAACACGGCTCTGCTCTCGGCTTCTGTCCTCGTTTCTCCCCTCGGAACTGCGTCTGCCTCACGGTGGGAAGGTACGACATGCATTTAGGCATTCTTGTGTTAGTCTGTGGTATTCCATTTGCTCACTCGTTACTTGTATTACTTTGGTTAATTTAATGTCACGATTTATTCCGAGCTATGTGACATACTAGTGGATTTGCTTATCATGTCAGGGTTTTCATGTAAGGTGTTGGATTTGCCTGACACCTTACAAGTGTGTGTATGAATAACATGTTGAATAAAAGACACTGACAGTTATACACTGATGACAGAAGTCTAAGAGCGTAACATGCTGATCAAACTCTATTTGCGAGTATCTTTGTGTGTTCACACCCATTCATCTGAGAATCATCCCTAGAAATTTTTAATTTGTTACGTTGTCTGTAGAGGTGCTATCTACATATAATTTAATAGTGTCGTTTTACCTCTTCAAACTGAAAGTCAAAGCAATTGTTGCCTTTATGTTCAGTGTCACTTTATTGCTTACTGATCAGTTTCAAACTTCCTTGAGGCTTTCATTTGCTTCCTTCGCAAGGAGTGCTCCTGTTTTTGTTTTTCAGTGACTATAGTACTGCTGTCATCAGCAAAGAGAATTTTCTGCTGATGACTAACACCAGTAGGAGAGTCATTGATGTACGAAGTGTGTCCGTAACGTAAGGTCTCCAAGACGCAGGACTAGTGGGGAACGCTTTTACGAGAGAACCACCAACTCTGGCTTGCAGCTTGGCTTTTCCCCTTCAAATCCCCACCAACCCCAGCCCACTGTCACAACTAGGTCTTGACAGAGGGGCCGTGCGCGATGGAGCTCCCCATTTCTGCACACGGCAGGTGCAAGTTGCGTACAGTGATCCATTTTTGAGTGCCCATTGACATTCATCGTCATATATGCGAAGTCTATGGGCCACAGGGTGTGGACTTCAAAAATGTGCGAAAGTGAGTCGGAGTGTTCAAGGATGGATGTACACATGAGCAGCGTTCTGGTCGGCATTCGTTTTCGGCGAAACAATTGCAAAATTGGAAAAAGAAATGCTTGAAGCCTGGAGTGTGACAGTTCCTGAAGTCAATAAGAACAAGGCTGAGGAGATTTTGTGCGATGGGGCTCCCCAAAATTCTTGCCGAAAGACCATAAACGGCAACGTATTGAAGCGGCCTGTGGATTCTTGGAGCGCTGTGCAGAACAGGGCGAGGAAGATTTGCATTCAGTTGTTACTGGCAGCGAAAATGTGAAAATTGTGTATTTCTAAAGGAGTGACGAATATTTTATTCGATTAGCTTCTCCTGGATTAAAAGTCAATTCTGTGAGGCAACTCCAAAGAATCAAGAACTACACAACTTATAGGAAGTGTCTAATTATGCGCATATAATCATGAGAAAGTCGTCGGCGTCTATGCACGTGGGGTACTATGCATTAAAAAAAAAAAAAAAAAAAAAAAAAAAAAAAAAAAAAAAAAGGAGCTCATACATTCGGCAGAAACAATACTGCCCTAAAACTTATTAAGACTACAAAATGTCTAGTAAATTACAATGTAAGATGGACAACGATATTGATCTTGTCACCATATTATACGCGAACGTCATGCAACAGCTTCAAAAGTGATCACTGAATACCGCAGTGGCCAGACTCTTAATACGGGTTAGTTGCATGAGGGGTGTAAAGTAAGAATCCTGATCACCATTCGGCAAAAGTAATTTTTTAAATATATTATTCAAGAAGCAATAAAAAAAGGCTTCATTTTCGCCTTTATTTTCTCATGCAACATAAGATAGGCATTGCGAGTGAGGTAAACCTCCTTACGGTAAAGAAATAATACTGCAATAACGATGTGTTGTACCAAGAAACATCAATAAATGTGAAATTATAATTATATTAATACCTTCAGCTGCTGACGGTCATTGATTACATCAACGGGGACAGGTGAAAATGTGTGCCCCGACCGGGACTCGAACCCGGGATCTACTGCTTACATGGCAGCCTCTCTATCCAGTTTATTTATTTTTTATAATTTTGTTAATGAAACGCTGCAGGAGCAGGACGACGGGTAGGGCAGGGGTCGACACCAGAAGCCTGGCCATTCCACCGCCACGCCCAAACAAAGTGTTCGAGGATCGAAGTGTAAGTAGGCTGTTTTGGTTTTTTTATTGGTAACGCCGCCGCCACGTAGCGCTCTGTATAAAAATCACTGGCTGTGCCGTGTGCAGTCTGTGGCAGGTTTGTATTGTTGTCTGCCATTGTAGTGTTGGGCAGCGGCAGCTGGATGTTAATAGCGCGTAGCGTTGCACAGTTGGAGGTGAGCCGCCAGCAGTGGTGGACGTGGGGAGAGAGATGGCGGAGTTTTGAAATTTGTAAGAATTGGTGTCATGAACTGATATATACATTATGACTGTAAAGGTAAATACATTGTTTGTTCTCTATTAAAATCTTTCATTTGCTAACTGTGCCTATCAGTAGTTAGTGACTTCCGTAGTTTGAATCTTTTGGTTAGCTGGCAGTAGTGGGGCTCGCTGTATTGCAGTAGTTCGAGTAACGAAGATTTTTGTGAGGTAAGTGATTTGTGAAACATATAGGTTAATGTTAGTCAGGGCCATTCTCTTGTAGGGATTATTGAAAGTCAGATTACGTTGCGCTAAAAACTATTGTGTGTCACTTTAAGCACAGTCTTGTATAATTTTTCAAAGGGGACGTTTCATATGTCGACCCTTAGCCGAGGATACCTCACTGGAATCTCCTGATTTTTTTTCTTGTAGTTTGTGTGATTAGTGTAGCTTTTGTTTATTGCTAGCGCGTAATCATAGAGAGAATTTCCTTTGTAGTAGCAGTCTTTCATTTTTGTACAGTAAAACAGTTTTGGCATGCATGTAGTTTTTGCACGAAGTATTTCGCAGCTGCGCTTGCAATTAACTAGTTATTATTTTCAGTGCTATGTTAATGTGTTTTCTTATTTTGCTCTTCAAATTGTGCTTTTCTGTGTTGTCGTGTGAAATATTGTGACTATAATGGCGTGTGAAAAACGTAATACTAGGCTCCAAAGTAAACTGAGAAATGATAGTGAAGACGAAAGCAGTGTGTTAGCGCCACCATGTAATGAATTAACTAATGTTCATAGTAGTAATTTGGTAATTGTACATAGGGAAATGGAGCGGGCTGCAAACAATGGTGTAGACAGTGAAACAATTAGTGAACAGGGAAGCATTATCGATCGATCGGTTGGCAACTGCTTGCCTCAGGAGTCCGAAATGACAGGACACATTCTTGCAAATACTGTAGATTCAGGTTTTGCGTCCTCACCGGTTTCTCAAATAAGTCAAGACACATTTTCTGTTTTTCAAACTGCGAATATTGCCGGTTCAAAAACATTGCCGAACAGCACTAAGGAACATGTTTCAGACACCAGTGCACTGTTATTACAATTAATGCAACAAATGGGACAAAGGCTTCAAAAGTTAGACACAATGGAACAAAATCAGAGACAAACACAGCAAAAGCTTCAAAAGTTAGACACAATGGAACAAACTCTTCAAAAGTTAGACACAATGGAACAAAATCAGAGACAAACACAGCAAAAGTTAGACGCAATGGAGCAAAAGCTTCAAAAATTAGACTCAGTGGAACATACACTTGAACAAACACGTGAAGATTTAACTACTGAGTTACATAACATTGAATCGAAATGTAAAAAATCTGTAATGAAGTAAAAACACAAATTTGTGAGCATTTTCAACCTATTTTTTCGCGGCATGAAAACGCATTACAGAATCACGAAGCAGACATAAAAGAATTGCAAACTGTAGTTCGTGAAAATCACGACACCTTGCAAGCTAAAATGGAGTCAGTAGCATCCACCGATTCGGTTACACAACTTGCAAGACTCAGGAAAACTTAAAGGACACAGTACATTCGATTTCAACACAAATGGACACTCAGAAACTTGGTTCAGAAAAACATACTGAGGAAATGTGTTCACTATCGGAGAAAGTAGCCGAACTTTCGGATCAGTTCACTAATTTATCTACGAAGGTAGATGATAATCTGAATGACACAAAACCGGTAGTCTTGAATGACACAGAAGAGTGCGAACAAATTAGGAAATTCAAATAAAGTCTGAATCAAATTAGTACGCAACACCAAAGGGAAATCCGGGAAGTACAAGATCAGCTGACACAGGTCATACAAGAATTACGTATTTCAGAGGACACTCGCACTCCAATACGGAAGAGGAACATAGGAATACGGAACAGACACAAAATAATAACACAGGGCACTTCGGAAATTATGAAGGAAATTGGCAAGGTACACCGAATTTTGAGATGGAACCGCCGAAACGACGTAACAATGACCGACATACGACTCGCCGACATGGTCATTTTGACTATAAGCTGTTCATTACTACACGTAAATTCAAAACATTTAAGCATTCTGGCAACGACATTCATCCACAAGCGTGGCTTCATCAATTCTCTCATGGTTTTCCTCCCAACTGGTCATTAGAACACAGATTAGAATTTATGTGTGGCTACTTTGAGAATGAACCAGCTGTAAGAATGCGATCGGTCATTCACGATTGTCACAGTGAAGGAGAATTTTATCATGCTTTCCTCTCAGCATATTGGTCTCAAGCTACACAAGACCGAGTAAAACATAGCATAATGATGATGAAACACTTTGAACAATCAGAATTTTCCAGTCTTGTCAAATATTTTGAAGACATGTTGCATAAGAACCAATATCTTTCAAACCCATATAGCCCTTCAGAACTCATCCGCATTTGCTTAATCAAATTGCCTGAACATTTACGGCATATTATTTTGGCAGGCCGTTGCAAAGCGACATTGAAGCTTTTCATGGGCTCTTACAAGAATTAGAAATTGACACAGACAGTCGCAGGATGCGAAAACAGGAAAACAATCACTACAGGTCACATCCGTCGCAATTCCGCGATGAAAGAAACAATAACTGGACACGACAAGGCCATTCTCACAACACAAATCGTGACGAAAACAGACACCACCCTTATGACAACCGTTGGCAGAGTAGTAATAGTTACAGGGACAGATCACCTCTCCGCAGTAGTGAATATAACAGAGACAATCAGAGAAACAGACAATACGGGAACCAAAATAATTATTATCAAGGGAGACAGAATAACTTATGATGCAACGGTCTAGCGTGCAGTTACGATTCAGAGAGAAATTCTCCACCACCTGACCGACAAGAAAGAAAGTATGGAATCTACCGACATGACGACAGACGATATGATCGTAACGACAGACCTGAATTGCATCAGAACTGGCGGGATTCAAACAGAGCAGGGCCCTCTCGGCAAGGTGAATTTTTAGAAGTTAGGTCTCCTAATCCCAATAACGACCGGCGCTAACAAAGAGTCAATGCCTCACACCGCAGGCAGCCGCGTGCCCCGGCTGGCTCAGAGAAAAATAACACAGACGCTAACCTTGAGAAAAGATTTAGCATTCCTTACCTACGTATAAAACATAATAGCTTTTCAGTTGACAGTCTGCGTACTAGGAAGAGTAAAGATTTACACCACATTTCACATGTAAAACCGTTTATTGAAAGATAATCTGCTTTTTAACTTAGTCTTTGCCATAAAATTTTTCACTTTACGTTACTAGTATGCTTTGTCAGACTTATAATCTGTTAACATGCAACAATGTTTGAAGTTAAATATCCAGTCAAGAACCAAGAGAACTTATTTAAACAGAAATTACGAATGCATTGTTATAGTGTACAGACGTCACAGTGTTATTGTGCATGTACATTCTTGCTTGTTAGTTGCACGATTACGTAACGACTATAAGGCTGACATATTTAGAACTGTTACCAGTACGGCTAATGAGATTTTAATGCAACATTTTGGTTTACTTGAAAATAAATTCTGGATTTAAAGTACTTTCTGTGAGATACCAGATGACTCAGTGGTTAGTTTATGTGACAGCTACACGATTTTATCACGACGCTACTAATGAGTGACAATTTACAATGTTGCTTTTGCACTGTATCTGTTTTATATCTGCACAGTTTTTCTGTATTATTCTGGAAAGTAAAACATGTTTTAGTAGTAACTTTGTGGTATAGCTACAATGAGACAGCCTTTTCTATAGCACAACAATACGTTACAGTACAGTACTTACTTCATCACGGCAATAAGCGTAGTAACTACGATATCTATACGCAATGCATTTCACTTTTGTTTATCATGAGGTAAGTACATGGACTTCTGTAGAACTTAGCTTTCGGAGGACGATAACTACGACACTTCCACAGAGATTATCTTACAACACGACGCACAGTTTAGCGCTACAGTACGCGTATTTGAGTGACTAATTTTGTACTTAAAAAATTTATTTTTAAAGATATTTGAAATACAATGATACAAAGGTTTTCCGTGATACATTTCATTCCATTGCTGTAATCTGTAACATCTGAGGATATAAATACATTAATCCTCAGGGGGGTACACGTCTACTTTGTGTACCATGTGTTTGGCAAGCACAAGGAGCCCTAGCTAATATGGTATTTGCTTATACAACTTTACACATCGGTACCATATTTCTCTAACACATAAATTACACAGCTATCTGGTCATTTAACTGAGAGAAACAAACATTTATTATACTACATCAGTGACAGATGTTTACGTAATTACACAGTTGGATAACTTCACACTTACGAAATTGTATTTTGTCTGTACTTTGTGAACTGTTCATACATTTTGGGAACCATTGTGATACTATGAGAGCTTTGAATGACATAATTGGGTATGAGATCATGATTTTTAAAGTACGGTTGAGGTAGATGACACTTTTGACATGAGCAGAGAATTTTTTTTAGGTTTTGAAATTATTGGAAGAAGGTAGGACGATTTTGAGATTTGGCTGAGGTTTTATGATGTTATGATAACGATGTGTATTACGCTGTTGCGGTATGTTTATGATCAATAAGCTGATGCTATATGAGTTATTTGATTATGCTACTTATCTGTTATGATGGAATATTGAAGAAGTGTCGACGAATAAGGTAAGAAATAATGAGTAGAGGTTAGGAACTCTGGTTTGTGAAAAAGGTTGTTGAAAACCAAGAATCGTACTTTAAGAGTTATGAAATGTATGTAAATACTTGAATGTATTAGAATGCCGACGAAAACTTTTTGGACACTGTTATATTAATAGAATTTTGTTTCTACAGATGTGTAACGCAAATTCTTGACCTGTGAAATTTTATATATGAGACTGCCACTGTAGCGAAAACTGGTGTCGTAAATATTTCGGTAAGACAGTTAAGTGACCACCTGCACGTAATGCGCCGTGGGCACCCAGCTGGGCGACAGCCACCTGGAAACAAGCCATTAGTGTGTGCCTTTCAGAGGTACAGGAAAAAAAAAAGGCCATTATGCTCGCTATTGACATTTCTTTGTAGAAAGCATCGCAAATACGACACGCTCAAACTTGAAAACATATGATTACACTTTGGAGTTCTTAATTTATGATATTTACTGAAATGAAATGATGAGAAACATTCCATGTCTATTGTCTTGCTAATTGGATAGTTGGAAGATTGTTTACTGCATTATGAAATGACTTATGGCTAGCGAACGACGTTTCACGCCTTGCTTTGCCTATTTTGTTTAATATCTAGTTTCTAGCTGCCCTGCAGCATTGGTTAAAGTACAATTTTATAGATGTACTAATATAAATATTTTATGCCTACAGACCCAGTAAAGAATAATTTCGTGATATACTTCCAAAAAAATGAGGGAGCACAAAAAGACATTGCCCTTCACAGGAACTGCATACATAATTTTCTTTTCAAGTACTTGGTAATTTATTTCATTGAATAAGTAGTGGTGCACCATTTTAATTACATAGACATTAAGATGTGAATATACATTTCCCTTATCTGCATTGTTGTCTTCAGTGTACTATTTTTTCTCCTTGTAGGTTTGTCATGTTTAGATATAAGTTATTACATTTATTGCTGCTTGCTTCGCTTACCTGCACCTTTTTTTATTGTTGTTTGTATTAATTGTTTTGATCTGCTGCATTGCCTCGTCCCTTAGTTAAGCATCTGAGCTCAGTAGATTTAAGTTAGCTTAAGAGGGGGTAGCCTACATAAGAGAATGAGTTGCGATGGATTTGAAGAAATGCACTGAGAGGTTATATGAGAAAAGTACAGAAAGCAGGTATAGGTAGGATTTTCTTGGAAATAAATGATGAGGTAAGATACTGGAAAATAAATGATGAAGTAAGAAATATGTGAACATATAAATACAGAAAGCATGCTTGGATAGGATTTTTTTGGTGGAAACAAATGTTGAAATAAGACGAAAGATCTAAGGAATGAAGTTTTGGGTTGGACTGCAGTACCAAATGTTACACTGAACACAAATCCTGGCCTTCCCTCTTGTGTTAACCCACTATGTGTTTGTGTACCCTTGGGTACTTGTGTTCTTCCTGTGTTTATGTGTTTATCTGATGAGAGTTAGGTAGTAGAATTTCTATGACAGTGTGTTATTTACTTTATTTTATTTATCTGTTCTGTTTTATTGCTCATTTGTGAAGTTGATGTTTCAAAAGTTATTCTGATCTTATATGTATGTACTTATGTCATAATTTTTGCAACACTGATGTATTGGTTATTTCGATTTTTTTGTAACGCCTGTACTACTACAAATGTTATCTGTATTGTTTTGTTCTTTAATGATATATTTTGTACCTTTGTTATTGTATTCTTATGTTATAAAATTGTAATTGACACCAGTTCATCAAATTAAGTAACTTGTAAATTACATTTCACTGCACATGTTTCTGTTGGTCATAGTATATGGACAATATGTGAGAAGTAGGGACTGATAGTGTTTGCACATGTGTTAATAATTCAGCAAGGGACTGGATAACAGCATTGCTGGTTCTAAGGACATTTCAAACAAATTCTTTGTGATTGGACAAGTGGTGGTTTATGGACTTGCTATATTCTTCGCAAGACTCTTCGAGGGTGATTGTGCACCTGCACATTCGCAACAGATGGCTGCTGGCCATCTCTACAAGGACTACAGTGGGTCTACACCTTTGATGACCCACCAATAC
Organism: Schistocerca gregaria; assembly: GCF_023897955.1. NCBI lineage: Eukaryota > Metazoa > Arthropoda > Insecta > Orthoptera > Acrididae > Schistocerca > Schistocerca gregaria. Next base: position 693,865,189 of record NC_064921.1, on the reverse strand, counting down.
CATTATTTCTGCAAGGACTACAGTGGGTCTACACCTTTGATGACCCACCAATAGCATTATTTCTACAAGGACTGCAGTGGGTCTGCACCTCTGGTGGCCCACCAATAGTAATCTCTACCAGGACTACAGTGGGTCTGCTCTGTGATGACCTACCTACCGATAGTCTTCAACGTCGACTGACTCTGCTGTGGCCCATTACCTGTTTGCATGTCGAGAGTCAGCACTTTCTTTCGTTGAAAGTACAACACTACTTCTTCAAGACTGCATGGAAATCCACTACTTCCGTGTGCATTTTCTTTTACTACTCAGACTTTGAGAAAAACACTGCAATTTTACTTTGATGAATGATCAGGACTGTCTTTATGGACTGTGAGAAAATTTTAGCTTTTGACCAACATTGTATCGATAAGTGTGTGCATTTCATTTCTTTGCCATTGTAATTATAAAAAAATTTTCAAATCTGCATTGGCCACTGCCCAAAACAATTTATAAATTTTTTTTGTGGGGAGCATGGGGGCTATGTAAGTAGGCTGTTTAGGTTTTTTTATTGGTAACGCCGCCGCGACGTAGCGCTCTGTATAAAAATCACTGGCTGTGCCGTGTGCAGTCTGTGGCTGGTTTGCATTGTTGTCTGCCATTGTAGTGTTGGGCAGCGGCAGCTGGATGTTAACAGCGAGTAGCGTTGCACAGTTGGAGGTGAGCCGCCAGCAGTGGTGGATGTGGGGAGAGAGATGGCGGAGTTTTGAAATTTGGAAGAATTGGTGTCATGAACTGATATATATATTATGACTATAAAGGTAAATACATTCTCTGTTCTCTATTAAAATCTTTCATTTGCAAACTGTACCTATCAGTAGTTAGTGAGTTCCGTAGTTTAAATCTTTTAGTTAGCTGGCATTAGTGGCGCTCGCTGTATTGCAGTAGTTCGAGTAACGAAGATTTTTGTGAGGTAAGTGATTTGTGAAACATATAGGTTAATGTTAGTCAGGGCCATTCTCTTGTAGGGATTATTGAAAGTCAGATTGCGTTGCGCTAAAAACTATTGTGTGTCACTTTAAGCACAGTCTTGTGTAATTTTTCAAAGGGGACGTTTCAGAAGGATCAGGAAAAGGATGTAGTGGGTTTGTCGATGCTGTTTTATTTATTTATGTCTTTAATTTTTAGAACAGTTTTAATTTTTTTAATATTTTCATTTTGAGTTGTATTTATAGATTTATTTTTGTTTTATGACAAAGAAAGATCCTACAACTGCTGTAGCCGAGCGTCCGAGTCGTCTCCTCGTCTGTTGGGAGGGGTTCCCCCCTATTCCGTCTGTAGAGGATCAATATGCTCCAGGATTCTTCTTCATTTTGAGCGTCTCATACCCAGAATGCCCCAGTGAGCAGGAGGATCCGCAAATAATGAACCTAAACAATTTGCGAAACGAGTTCTGTACTTCAGGTGGCGGCTGAAAGTTGCATGAGTTGTCATCAATAGGGACCAAAAGTCGAGTGTGCCTTTGGGAGCATCGCAAAATATGTAGTAAAGGGCCACGCCTTTTAGCCAGTTAATGGCATTCGTCCTGGTTGATGGAAAGGGTACTCCGTTGGGGCGCAATGTATCAACAGGGGAGATAGACTCCGGCAATCGCCGCAAGAGTAACGTTAGCATGCGCTGCGTCAGTAGACAGCACTCGCTGGTCGCGGCACACGTCAAACGGTGGGCATCTTAGTCAGCGACTGAGCATATCGCACAGAAGGGGTCGTCCGTCAGATGTATGGAATGTAGCCTCTGACGCGTAGTGAACTTCCCATTCACAACCACGTACCACAATGCACGCACCGTCGTAGGGAGAAAAGGCGTGTGTACCGCTCGTCACACCGTGTTCCAGGCAACTTCAGGATGCCTGTGGGCGACCGTATTTACATGTTGTTGCTGTTGATAGAGGCAATAATAGTCTTTTGTGCTGGGCATCCGTGTCTTCGGAAGTTCTGACTGTAAGTAGCTGAAGTCAATCAAGATCTGTCTGATGTGGGTGAGTGCTGGTGAAAAGTGTCCTACAGAAACCGGGGGACGCAGAGAGTGTGGTGCCACTTCCGCTATCAGGGTGCCGGTCAGAGTGGCGTGGGCAGAGGTCCATGTGCGACGCATAGTGTTGAGATAAAGCGTTCACGCACGTTTATATACATGAATTAAACCGATACCGCCCGCCCGCTGCGGCAGTGTCAGGGTGGCGTATCGGACTTTAAAAACCAGACCGGTGCTTACGAAATGTCCCTATGCTGCTTGAAATCTGTCTTCCATCGTAGCTGTCAAGAGAAGGATATGCGCAAAATAGTTCAGTTTTGAGACAAGATAGGTGTTGACATAACGTGTTATGAGGAGCATATCCAAGCAACGCAGTTTGTTGTCCTGCAGCAGAGCACGTGTCTGGTGTAGGAGCCGACGGTACGTAGCCGCCGTCGTGCGGCGGACATTGCTGTAGAATTGTACTTGAGTTCGGGCACTTTGTCAAAGGGCAGGGCCGTTATGTGGGAAAGCCCCTCTCCGACAGCCATGTATTTTGTCCTCTTCACGTTGATGACGCCCCCGGCGACCGCCCCGTACTGGCGTAGCCACTGTAGCGCCATATGCATTTCATCCTCTGATCTGGCTAGGAACACCATATCATCGGCGAATGCACCACAACGATAGGTCACGTCCTGCAAGGAGATACCAGTTAATCGCTGCCGAATACCATGTAAAGCTGGTTTAAGCGCTGCAGCAAATAATATACCCGACAGGGGGCACCCTTGTCGCACTGACCGTCCAACAACAATGTGACCAGACTGATAACTGTTTACCATCATGCCGGAGCGCGCTCCGTGGACCAGTCGAAGGACCATCTGTGCAGACTCCGGAGAGAGGTCCATGTGTAGCAAAACTAATCGTAAGAAGCCGTGGTAGACGCCGTCGAATGCGTGGTCAAAATCTACGGCGACAAGGGCGCCTCGTATTTTGCAGGCCGCCGTCAAAGCAATTACGTCGCGGTACGCTCCTAATGCTGTATGAATGTTGCTGACACCACCTAAACATGTCTGAACAGTGTGGATGGCTTTCCCGATAGCGATGTGGAGACGCGCGCGGAGGATACGGGCGAAGATCTTGTAGTCGTTGTTGAGGAGTGTGAGTGGGCGTAAGTCCTGCCACCTACAACCACCATTCGGTTTCGGTATTGGGATCAAGATGCCTACTGTGAATTCTGTGGGGACAGTGAAATCAGGGCGCATCAGGTCTTGAAACATTTGGAACCACTTGTCGCCCATAAGGTCGTAAAAAGTGCGGTAGAATTCCAGGCGACTTGTTCGGCGCTCCACGTGCCAAGGCCGATGTCAGCTAGTCGGGTGTAATGGGCATCAACAGACTATCATCGGGTGCTATGTCCCGATGGGCGGGAAAATCGTGCAACAGCTCGTCATAATAACGTACATTTCGCGGATCTTCCATATACATAGTCCCTTAGTGTCTGGTGAACGTGTGCGCGATGTCCGTTTGTGTCACTGCGCGGCCACCTTCTCCTTGTTTACCGCCGTAATGAGCTGGCGTTTGCGCTGGCGCCTCTCGCGCACAATGTGGTACACTGACGCCGTTTCGTTGGGGATACAGTCTTGCACTCGCTCACGGATGCGGTCACCTTCTAGCTGCTCTGTCCTGATGCGAAGTAGACGAGCTTTGATGCGTTGTACGGACATATGACGTTCGGGAGACAGCGGTTGCGTCGACAGCTCACGTAACGCTGTATAGTAAAATCCCGATGTTGCCCTTTGCCAGTTCGATCTGTCACGCCCGTAGGCCATCAAGGTCTTTTGGAGTGCAGGTTTGACACATCCCAGCCACCACAGCAACGTGGACGCATACATGGGCAGGCGCCTGATACATTGACGCCACATGTCAGTGACTGCTTGCCGACACGCTTCCTCGTCCACGGGCCCCTGCTGTATCTTTTGAGTTGTCGGGGTAAGGTGCCAGTGCAGATGTACGCGAGATGGTCCATGAAGGCCGTCGGCCAGAGTTCTGCATCACGGATTGCTGTGCGGAGGGCATGCGAGACGTATAATCGGTCGAGACGACTGGCAGAATGGCTGTTAAGTCCGTATATCCATTCTGGGTCCCATGATGTAAGAGCCATGTGTCGTGGAGCGCGAGGTCACGTATCAATGCTTGTAGACCCGGGCATGGGACGTAATGCGGTACCTGGTCCTCGGGCCGCAGAACACTGCTAAAATCGCCGCCAACTATGTAATGGTCCATATTTCGTTGCAAAAGTGGGGCTACCTCCTCCGAATAGAAGACATGCCTGTCACCACGGTGCGAATTACCGGAGGGAGCGTAGACGTTAATGAGGCGGACTGCGCCAAGTGAGAGTGCGATGGCTCGCCCGTTCGGCAAGTACGTCACGTCCGTCGCATCTATACCATCTCTGAGAAGGATGGCCGTTCCTCCTGCGCCATTACCAAAGGCTAGGCTGTAGTTGGTATAGCCATATAGGTCTAAACGCAGCTCGGGACGGACCTCCTGGAGAAGGGCAATGTCCAAATCTGCCACTCTGATCATGTCGTGTAACATGTGGGTCTTGACAGTGGTGTGGACACCATTTACATTGACTGTTCCCACACGGTATGACTGAGACATATCAAGTGGCGGAGGCAGTGTGCTGGTGAAAACTCACATCTGCATGCTGTGCATTACTGTGCCGTATGAGTACCTGACTGGCAGAACCCTCCGGCTTCAATGTCAGCCATGGGCTCTGGTGGAGATATCGATGTTTGGTGTGCATCATCTGCCTCCATATCGTCTGCCCAATCACCAAGAGATGATTGTGATGTCATTGGTGGCTGGTCGCTTTCACAGGAGCCAACATTTTGGGAGTCGACGCAATGCGCCTCGTTTTCTGGGCCACCAAATTTAGGAGAGTGTTCCTTGTCTTCAGGCACCTTCTGGTGAATGATGACACTGGAGTCCGTTGCAATTGTGGACGAGTCAACGAAGTCGATGTCTTCCGCTGGCTTCACATCCCTGTCCTGTTCTTCAACTGACAATCGCCTCTTCTTGTGTCGCTTTGGTGATTTTTGCTTTCGGGTCCGAGATTCGACATCCACTGGAAGGCGGGTCTCGACACAGTCTCGGTCGCTAGGAATCCCTGTGTCCGATCCCGACAGTGACGGTGGCTGGGTGCCCACGACGCTGCGGTGGACAGAGGCTGTAGGAACCTCTTCACCGTTGGGCTGCGGCGTCGTCGAAGGTGCTGACTCTCCAACGGAGCTGGCAGCGGCTTGAGGAGGTGGCAGGTATTGATCATCCATCACATCATGTTGTGCTTCCTCCACATATGTTAGCGGGAGAGAGATCATAGTGGATCGTTGTGGAAGTTCATTGCGAGGCACCTCAACGAGGTGGCGCTGCAGACACTCAGTTCTATCATGGCCCTCCTGGCCGCAGCCCAAGCAGGTCCTCGGTTGCCCATCATATATAACAATTGTGCGACAACCACCAACGAAATTATATGATGGAACGTGCTTCTTAAGTTCTATGCGCACGTGTCGTACCCAGTTAAGGACAGGGTACGTTTCGAATGTGTCCCATTTCTCCTTTGTGTGGCTCAGAACTGTGTCGTATGGCCGCAGCTCATCAATGGCTAGGTTGGCAAAAACTTCGAACGGTAGTTCAAAGATGCGCACGGTACGCACCCCCAGACCAGCATGGTCAACTCCTACCACGCTCACGTTACCGTTTGCGTGACAGAAGCGAAAGCCGTTTGCAGATCTTTGGAGTAATCTGTCGCAGGCCGCTTCGTCAATCAGTTTGAGGTACACTGTGCTGGTCACAACAGACAACTGAATGCCTATCAGTTCTTGTGGTTCTATGTGCATGATGTCTCGTAGAAACAGTTCTATTTCATGGGCTTTCGGTCTCGTGTACATGGGGGGTACAGCCTGGAATAGTGAGAACCACAGCTCTTGCTTTGTGCTATTCAACAGCGGAGTACGCCTGCCCAGTGTGGTACAATTATAGCCACGCCAAGCAAGTGGACATGCCGCTTAATGAATCCTGCCGCATCATCACAAGTTGTCTGAGACCAACCCCGACTGTTAAATTGTACTGCCTGGAAGGTGTGGCCCCACTAGATATTAGAAAGAAAGTAGCGGCCAGGAAGGAAAAGACAAAGGCGTTGACTTCACCTGCCCACCCGCTGCACAAACAGTAGCCAGCTCGCCGGCGACTAAAATCTAGAAAAAGCTTCCTGCACACAGCAGAAAACGTTGGGACACCGCAGCGAGGCTGGCAACGTGGCCAGAAGAGAACGCGCACCTTGGGGAATGGTTAGCCCCAAACGAAGAACTCCCTCCTGGCCATAAGGAAGAATGGACGACATGGGAATCTCTTAACAGGCTGCGCTCTGGTGTCACACGATCCAAACAGAATATGCGCAAATGGGGCCTCTCAAATGAACCGGCGCTGTGTGACTGTGGACACACTCAGACCACCACCCACCTCACGCAGTGTGTGCTGTGCCCAAGCACCTGCACCATGAAGGATTTGATGAATGCCACTCCGGAAGCGCTGGACGTGGCCAGGTTCTGGTCCAAGACTTAATAAAATAAAAAACTACTTGACCCTGCTTATATATATCTGTATACTTTTATACTCTTTTTGTATTTGTTATATACTTGATATGTAAGTGTTAAACATTCTGATTTTATGCACGATGCTTCTGACACGATTAAATAAAGAATTCATTATTTGTGTTAATTTCATCTTTTTGTTTTCATTATGCCACAATTTTGCAATTTGTTGAAATGTCTGTAAATGTTTTAATGAATCTCGTAATAGAGCCATCTTAAGTTGTACATTCTTTTTTGACAGTATTCAGAATTTAATTTTTCAGGAATGACTTTCTTTACAGTAAAGGTGTCCTCCACGATTATTAATAAAGTTTTAAATATTTTGAGATGTACTAAGTAAGCAGATTAATTTACAGTCAACAGTGTAGGTTATCTTAAACAGTTATTTTCTACTGCCTTGAGCAGTATTTTATTTTGTGGATATTTTATTTTAGATATTCCACTTCACGTATTGTAACTTTCAAAAATTGTTTCGGGATTGAACTTCATTTAAAGGGTTTTCAGTGAGTACGCAATTTTTTTCTTTTGGGATTTAGTTAGATTAGTTTTCATTATTTCAGATTCGGCATTTCAAGAAGATCTAAGTTTAGTTTCACTGCACTGTCCCCATGCGCAACACAGAGCCAACACACAGCCATCTTTGCTCACCATTATGTATACGTTATCTAAGCACATGTTACTAGAGGGGAAAATTAAAAAAAAAGTATATTCAGAATTTCACATATCAATAAATTACATAGAAAGCTCACAACAATGTTATAACTCTATTTGGCATAATCTCCAACATGAATGTAACACACGAAAGATATTTAATCTGGACGCAAACAACAACATTTCATGCAATAGTAATGTAAACTGTCTAGGTACAAGACATGCACAAATCTGTTATAATTTTATAGGTAAAGGGGCACTTGGACGTAGAATGGAAAATATTGCCGATAACTAGAGACAGACGTTACAGGCAAACACAGGCTGACGACAAGAAGTGTTTCAAGAAGGCTCCACACAATAATTAATTAGGTGAAATTTATCTATGAATGTTTCGAACAATACTTTGAGAGACGAAAAGTGGTACCTTGGCATATCGTTTTGGCTGTCACAATGATGAAGTCTGATTCGACCGCCTGAGAGACAGATCGCTCCGCATGGACTCAAATGTGGTATTGAACTGTGACGGAACCGAATAGTGTTATGAAAAGGGGTGGCCCTAGCAAATGAGTCCAGAGTGTTGGTCCTTCTCATAAAAATATTAAAGAATAGATAATTGAAAAGTGGTTCACCTAACTAATGACATGAAAATTCGGTCAAAAATTAACGCCGGTCTATTATAATACTTTCTGTTATCATAAAAATAAAGATAAACTAATAATGGAATGTTGTTAATATCGATAAAGCACATGGAGTATGAAAACTATCATTTAGAAACTTTTAACAAATATAAACTAACAATTGGCTGACAATGACTCTAAATGACCGTCGACTTGGTGGTCATCTATGTCAAAGTGAAACCACGATTGCTCCAGTTTCGCCATAAGGGCGTATGGCTACAACATGCAAACATCACAGCCATCCTGATCATAAGTGTGCCCTCAGCCACTGAAGCAAAAATATAAATCACTAGCCTAATCAGCCCAAAACAATGCGACTACAAATGGTTAATAATTGTCATTCCTCGCTTGCATATGCTGTAAATTCTCACCAGATTTATCATACTGGAAAATGTGGACCCACAGCAAGACAACAGCTGCTGAATCTCATACCGCCATCGGCAGATCAAGAGTGTCTTTCACCCAAGCTGAGTACCCAGAGTCGACTGTCTCCCAGAGACAAGTATTTCCTCTCTCTGCTCTCTGCAAAATCCCCGTAATTCTCCTTCACTAATGAAAAAGCTTCGCTGAATGTCTGCCAGGGTCATTATTCTTAACAAGCTATTTTTCCATCTGGAGACAGCCCTACAACGTTAGCTAATTGGCTGTGTCCCCACGTATAAACAATTTAATACCGTACTCCCAGTCTTCAGTTAAGTCTTAAGTGTAACCGATACGCTAATTTCCCGCACGTGAAACACTCAGAAACTGGCATGTTAGCTCCCACTCTCTGTTATTTCCTGTAAGATGACCCACTGAAATTTCTTTCCGCCATTTTTTAGTCATGAGGCTTTTCACCCCTTGTGGAGTGGCGTCCGGAAGTCGGCACACCGCCTTATAAAGAAAGGAAAGAATTCCTGATTAAGAAACAGCTATGTCCCTTCCCACGAGAGAACAGAGATCTGTATCTGCGACTGGCCTCCCACTCCTCTGTCTTCTTGAAAGCAGCCGCTCGGAGATAAATATATTCTTTGGAAACGTACTTTCACTAGACCGCTTTCCCTTTGAAACAGAAATATTCTGAACAGGGATAGGTTCCCTTCACAGCTTATTACTCGACTTCTGTACTTAAGGACTCTGACCCCACAGCCTGCTGGGCATAGCTACTGGGAAAACACCGCGGTCACCGTCCACCACGTGCACTGCTCGAATACACTTGTCCGAAGCGGCCTACTGCAGCGACTCTACGGAACCTGTCTCCCAGACTCACTGTGCTTTCTTCAGCTAAGGACTGCTCCCCTCAGGGAATTTCACGGGGCTCCACCTAAAATGTGCAGCTACAGAAATACGTAACATGTGAACTGGAGTAGGGAAAATAATAACATAGCGGTTATCGGCTTAATCCCTACTATCACTACTATTAACCATAAACAGCATTAAATATGTATTATTCGACAGGAGTATGACCCAGAGCTTAACTGAATGACACGTAATGAAATATGAGACTTGTCAGTCCAGCAATAGAGACTTATGTTTAAACTTGCACAGAACTAGTAGTAAAGTCTCCCCCATTGCTGAATGCGGAGACGAGATTTCTATTGGGGTACCCACTGAAAACATCATAGGCAGATAAACTCCTGAAGCAGCTGCACAGCTCATTAACAGTCACAACACTTTAAACGAGGAAAATTTTTGGTACTTCAGAACAATAGTAAATTTTTTAACGGCGTAGGTGTCTTTCTATAAAATCGGATAGATTGGTTTAATAAGAATTCTTCTTTAGGCTAGAGATTTATAGAGTTGTTCACAGATTTCATTGGATCCAATAGTAGTTGTTCATTGAAGATGTGAATCAATGGCTGTTGAACGTGCAACTTCTAGTGTTTCAGCTGCTATATAGACGTTGTATCTCAGATATCTGAATGCATGCGAAGTATAGAATAGTTGATTCGTCTTAAAAAATTGTAAACATTAATTGGAATGATGTCTCAGAAGAGAGAATTTTTGTCAGTGCCTGTACTGATCAAAAACGCCGAACAAAAAATAAATTCTAAAAAAGGATAACTACGTTAGATGTGAACTCAGCTTGTCAGATGAACTTTTAGCTCATTGCACATCTATAGTAACGTATCCATTTTTACTTTTATTGCACTTGGAAACGATATACACTTGAAACGACGAAAACAAAAACCAAACAGCGCAAACATCTGTCGGGAGCCTCCTCGGGCAATCAACACCCGAATGCACCGAGCTGCATATTGCACATGCAAATTCCATCTCTGCCAGCTCACTTCGACGAGTTCAAATATATACACTCCTGGAAATGGAAAAAAGAACACATTGACACCGGTGTGTCACACTCACCATACTTTCTCCGGACACTGCGAAAGGGCTGTACAAGCAATGATCACACGCACGGCACAGCGGACACACCAGGAACCGCGGTGTTGGCCGTCGAATGGCGCTAGCTACGCAGCATTTGTGCACCGCCGCCGTCAGGGTCAGCCAGTTTGCCGTGGCATACGGAGCTCCATACGGAGCTCTTTAACACTGGTAGCATGCCGCGACAGCGTGGACGTGAACCGTATGTGCAGTTGACGGACTTTGAGCGAGGGCGTATAGTGGGCATGCGGGAGGCCGGATGGACGTACCGCCGAGTTGCTCAACACGTGGGGCGTGAGATCTCCACAGTACATCGATGTTGTCGCCAGTGGTCGGCGGAAAGTGCACGTGCCCGTCGACCTGGGACCGGACCGCAGCGACGCACGGATGCACGCCAAGACCATAGGATCCTACGCAGTGCCGTAGGGGACCGCACCGCCACTTCCCAGCAAATTAGGGACACTGTTGCTCGTTCTACCATTCCTAGACCGGCAAGGGAACTTGCTGTTCCAACAGGACAATGCACGTCCGCATGTATCCCGTGCCACCCAACGTGCTCTAGAAGGTGTAAGTCAACTACCCTGGCCAGCAAGATCTTCGGATCTGTCCCCCATTGAGCATGTTTGGGACTGGATGAAGCGTCGTCTCACGCGGTCTGCACGTCCAGCACGAACGCTGGTCCAACTGAGGCGCCAGATGGAAATGGCATGGCAAGCCGTTCCACAGGACTACATCCAGCATCTCTACGATCGTCTCCATGGGAGAATAGCAGCCTGCATTGCTGAAAAAGGTGGATATACACTGTACTAGTGCCGACATTGTGCATGCTCTGTTGCCTGTGTCTATGTGCCTGTGATTCTGTCAGTGAGATCATGTGATGTATCTGACCCCAGGAATGTGTCAATAAAGTTTCCCCTTTCTGGGACAAAGAATTCACGGTGTTCTTATTTCAATTTCCAAGAGTGTATTTCAAACTACTGATATACACGTAATACGTTTGTCAGAGACTTGGCTCAAACCAAATATTCCTACAACTTCCGTAAACCTAGATGGCTATATCTTTCTCAGGCACGACAGATGCAATAGACCACGGGGCGGAGTAGGGGCGTACATAAGCTCTGGTTTGTCATCTACTGTATTACATACATCCGACAATAATGTAGATAAACAAGAGGAATATATGTTCATAGAGATAAAATCCCTTAACAGAATGTGCTTAATATGTGTCCTTTACAAACCTCCTAAAGTAGGTGGGGTCGCCTGCTTCGTAACTGCCCTCTCTAGTCTCGAATCGTCAAATGAACGTGTAATTATAGCACGAGACACTAACATTAATTTTCTGTGCAATAGTCCTTCCACTGGGAAATTTAAGAGGATGCTTTCTTCCTCTAATATGACTCTACGTCAGCTGATGCCTACTGATCACATGACTACCAGTCACATTTTCATAGATATATTCGCAACGATATCTCCAAACAGAAGAATCCGCACCTCTCAAATATCTGCGCCTGGCATGTCTGCCCATGACACCATTTTCATGACGTATTCACTAGAATGTCCTAGAAAGAAACAAAAACCGTCTACATACCGAGACTTCAAACGCGTAAATTTGCCTGAACTCGAAACTGAGGCACAAGAAATCGATTGGGGATGACCTCTACAACCCTCATGGACAAAAACGACAAACTCCAGGATTTCACTAACAAAATTACTCAACTATATGACAAATATGCTCCAATAAAGACCAGAAAAGTAAAAAGGAAACCTGCACCTTGGCTGACTGATGAACTAAAAAAGCGCATGAATCTCAGAGACGCTGCACATCGAGCATACAAGATACACCCTTCACCAGAAAATCATACTGTATACAAGCAGAAACAAAACATAGTTAGTCAAGCGGTGAGAAACGCTAAGCTCAGGCATGCCCGTACATTAGCTGACAATAGATGTAGACTAGCTATCCTGTGGAAAACTCTCCGTAGTCTCGGTTTAGGCAAAATAAATGTTGCAGAAAATCCCATGGTCCCAGCTAAAGAACTAAACCGATTCTTCACATTACCTGCAACCAACTACCACAACTGAACCGCAAAAAAAAACAAAAAAAAAAAACACAATCATTGATTACTTCACGGGGATCAGCATCTACTGCACATGATGGCATCACTAGCCACATGGTAAAACTTATTATTGATCAACTACTGCCCACTATAACAGACATTTTCAACGATTGATTAATCGCAAGTGTTTTCCCTGAGTCCTGGACACTGTGAAAAATTAAGCCACTGCCTAAAAAGGACATCGCCACAGCACCCTCTGACTACCGCCCCATCCACCTTCTTCCTGCACTATCAAAGGCCTTAGAATATATAGTCCATGACCAGCACACCAGCTACCTAACTACTAACAACCTACTAGACGAATACCAGTCAGGTTTCCGTAAACATTGAAGCACAACAGATGACCTGAAACTTGCCATAGACAGACAAGAAGCGGCTATCATTTGCTTCTTAGATTTCAGCAAAGCATTTGATACTGTCAACTTCGACATCTTACTAGCCAAACTTAGCGGTCTAAGTGCAGAGCAATGGTTTCGCTCATAAATGACGTCTCGTCAGCAACGCGTCCTGTCCGGGAATATAAAATCACAATGGCGGCAGGTAGTGTCAGGCGTTCCCCAAGGCAAAGTATTAGGTCCTATACTCTTCTCTCTGTATGTCAATGATGTGTCGTCGGTTCTGACCTATTGCAAGTATCATATCTAAGCTGATGACCTTCAGTTGTATCTAAGTGCGAAACCAAGCAATCTTAAGAAAGATATTGAAAATTTCAATACTGACCTCGATGCACTATCAAAATGGGAACAGGACATAGAACTAAAACTAAACCCATCTAAAACCCAAGCGGTACTTGTTGGTCACTCTAAGCTCATTAGCCCAAAACATCAGGAATCCGTACCATCTCTTATCCTAAATGGAACAAATATTAACTTTTCTCCCTCAGCCGGTCGTCGTGACCGAGCGGTTCTAGGCACTTCAGTCTGGAACCGCGCGACCGCTACGGTCGCAGGTTCGAATCCTGCCTCGGGCATGGATGTGTGTGATGTCGTTAGGTTAGTTAGGTTTAAGTAGTTCTAAGTTCTAGGGGACTGATGACCTCAGATGTAAAGTCCCATAGTGCTCAGAGCCCTTTGAACCATGGATGTGTGTGACGTCGTTAGGTTAGTTAGGTTTAAGTAGTTCTAAGTTCTAGGGGACTGGTGACCTCAGATGTAAAGTCCCATAGTGCTCAGAGCCCTTTGAACCATTTTTCTCCCTCCGCAAAGAGTTTGGGAGTAATAATAGATGAAAATCTAAATTGGACAGAGCACGTATCAGCGTCCCTTCATGTCCTACAGAAATATAAAAAACTCTTCCCTTTCGATCTAAAAAAGAAATTAGTACAAACGCTTATACTCCCAATCATATACTGCAGTGACATTATCCTACAATCCTCTCTCAGGAAAATTCGCGACGTCTGGAACTTGTCATGAATGCCTGCGTCTGATATATCTGAGACGTTCGACTTTTTGATCATATTTCACCAGCATATGCAAAATTGTCTTGGCTGCGTGCAGACAAACGCAGAGATTTCCATACATCTGTCTCATCTACTGCCGTATAAATGTACACTGTTCCTCATATCTCTCCTCGTCCTTAACGCTTATGTCGGAACAACATGACAGAAACACACGTTCCCATCATAATAAAATCCTCTCTGTTCCACTGCATTGCTCAGTCACCTTCTCCAAGTCCTTTACAGTAACGGGAAGCCGACTCTGGAATAGATAACTTAAAAACACGTCTGGCTTCAAAAAACAGTTAATGACATGTCTACTTAAGCAACAGTAATGCCTTCCTCTGTACATGAATGCACTTCACCTCATTACTTCCCTCTTTCCCCTTCCTGATATCTCCCTTCCCTAAAACTCGCTATACTAGTAAACACCTACTTTACACACCAAGATATTAATGTACATCTGCACAAATCTTCATTACTATCGCCAATTTTTCTCATGTTTGTCATTATTATTATTTTTTTACTGTTATTATTATTGCTTTTATCATAATTTGTACATATAGCACCTGTTGTAAAAACACTGTCATCATTTACTTTATTATGTCTTAGTCATTACTCTTTATTCATATTGTCACTAGAGTAATCTAATTTTCTTATTTAAAGTATTGTCATAATGTAACTCTGATGTGTGAAATGCTGCATGTGTGGAACACTGGTCCGATGTAAGAGAGGGCCTGATGGCCCTAATGTGATCAGGTTAAATAAATAAATAAAGTACAGACCCTGATGGACCATTCATTACTGACTGACCACCATATCATCGACTGCCAATAATAACATTCAGATAGGCTTTGGAGGGGTGGTGGGGTTAGAATATCCTCAACCAGCCATTATCAGCTTTCCAGGCCTTAAAGCCGCTACCCTCAAATAGCTCCTCAATTGATATCACTAGGTCAAGTGTGTGCAGTTCACTCCTTCAACCACGCAAACTCCATGACAGTGATGAGAATCGAAATGGAAGCCTCTCCAAAGTAATCAGACATGCTAACCACACAACTATTGAGATGGAAACTCGAAAGTATCACGGCACATAAACAAAAGACTTACCGTAAACATGATGCAGGAAGTGTCTGTCAGTGTGACTAGGAGATTTCTCGCATTAAGATTGTCAGATTCTTCATGTGAACAAAACTGCGTAAGTTCAACAGAGCAAAATCACATAATGGGGGAGAGAGTGTGGCAGATATGATACGCGAGTTGGGATGGAAGTCATTACAGCAAAGACGTTCATCGTCGCGGCGAGATCTATTTACGAAAATTTCAGACACCAACTTTCTCTTCGGAATGCGAAAATATTTTGTTGAGCCCAACCTACATAGGTAGGAATGATCATCAAAATAAAATAAGAGAAATCAGAGCTCGAACAGAAAGGTTTAGGTGTTCGTTTTTCCCGCACGATTTTCGGGAGTGGAAAGATAGGGAGATAGTATGATTGTGGTTCGATGAAACCTCTGCCAAGCACTTAAATGTGAATTACAGAGTAATTATGTAGGTGTAGATGTAGATGGATCACACTAACACAGCCGCTAGCCTTGACAGTGCCATAAATTTGAAGAGAACGGTGGTCTATGCGTTTCTTCAGGTATATTGACACCACTCATTGTGATTAGATCTCACAGAGCTACCGCCATTCACTGCTACTTTACAACTGCTGTTCCTAAAAACCGCACTATTTTTATAGGAATAAAATCTGGTGATTTAGGGAGCCAGTCAAGGTGGGACATGATACCTAAGTGTCCAACCAACCACGAACGTATGCACACAGCCCTTTGGACATGGTTGTTGTCTCTGGGAAAAACAGTTGTGTATCATTGCCTCCAGTCCCAGCTGGCTACGATACTTTTATGACCACTGTTTTCCGTGCGTTACATGGCTATGAGTGTACATCACTCCTTAAAGACATACTGGACAGTCACTGTTGATTCACCAACAAAATAGGCGACTTCATTCGCTATGTCATCATGTGTAAATCTAAATGCAATATATTGTAAGGTGGCGTGGTCTCCTGACCTTCATTTCTTACATATTCCGTCCTCACAATTGTATTCTGCACTTCAAGATGCTTCATTTCACCCCAAACTCCATAAGGTAGAGTCAATTTTGTATGACTTCATGTAAGCGATATTTAAATCGCAAGTGTGTACTGAGGTTAAAAAGTCACGGCTGGCATACACAACATTATGGCAGCAGGAATTTTTCGTTCTAAAGAGGCAACCAACCCGCTGGGGGGGGGGGGGGGGGCGTCCCTTCAGAGGGGTGAGTCAACACACGCCTACTTCGGCCAGAGTGACCACCCAGAGAGAGAGAGGACAGCTTTTGCCAGAGCGAAGGAATAACGACCCCTGTATTCGACTTAAAAGCAAATTCCGCTACATTGTGTTGGAACGCATTTTTTGACGGACCGACTGCGTAGTTATGGAGTTCTCACAGGAGGACAGTATACGCCTAACAGAGATGCTACATATTTCGCATTGGTCGACTTAAACGAAAAGTCGCTCTCCCATTTAAAAGAGCAACGCTGATTGGCGGAATATTTCTGACGCAAAGAGCTAGAGGAGTGAGAGAAGACAGCGAATGATGTACCGTTGCAATTTATCCAGAAAAAGTAGCCATTCTGTTGTCGCTTTTGGAGGAGGAACACATAACAAGAGCGAGTGTGCTCGTACGTGTATGCAAAGAGCAAGGAACAAAGTCTCTCCTCAGCACTTCACTGGGAGAGCACCTCTGTCATTAGCAAATCAGTGTAATACTCTACAGGGTGTTACAAAAAGGTAGGGCCAAACTTTCAGGAAACACTCCTCACACACAAATAAAGAAAAGATGTTATGTGGACATGTGTCCGGAAACGCTTAATTTCCATGTTAGAGCTCATTTTAGTTTCGTCAGTATGTACTGTACTTCCTCGATTCACCGCCAGTTGGCCCAATTGAAGGAAGGTAATGTAGACTTTGGTGCTTGTGTTGACATGCGACTCATTGCTCTACAGTACTAGCATCAAAATGGTTCAAATGGCTCTGAGCACTATGGGCCTTAACATCTGTGGTCATTAGTCCCCTAGAACTTAGAACTACTTAAACCTTACAAACCTAAGAACATCACACACATTCATGCTCGAGGCAGGATTCGAACCTGCGACTGTAGCAGTCCCGTGGTTCCGGACTAATCGCCTAGAACCGCTAGACCACCATGGCCGGCAGTACTGGCATCAAGCACACTAGTACATAGTATCAACAGGTTAGTGTTCATCACGAAAGTGCTTTTGCAGTCAGTGCAATGTTTACAAATGCGGATTTGGCAGATGCCCATTTGATGTATAGATTAGCACGGGGCAATAGCCGCGGCGCGTTACGTTTGTATCGAGACAGATTTCCAGAATGAATGTGTCCCGACAGGAAGACGTTCGAAGCAATTGATCGGCATCTTAGGGAGCACGTAACATTCCAGCCTATGACTCGTGACTGGGGAAGACCTAGAACGATGAGGACACATGCAATGGACGAGGCAATTCTTCGTGCAGTTGACGATAACCCTAATGTCAGCGTCAGAAAGGTTGCTGCTGTACAAGGTAACGTTGACCACGTCACTGTATGGAGTGTGCTACGGGAGAACCAGTTGTTTCCGTACCATGTACAGCTTGTGCAGGCACTATCAGCAGCTGATTGGCCTCCACAGGTACACTTCTGTGAATGGTTCATCCAACAACGTGTCAATCCTCATTTCAGTGCAAATGACCTCTTTACGGATGAGGCTTCATTCCAACGTGATCAAATTGTAAATTTTCATAATCAACGTGTATGGGCTGACGAGAATCGGCACGCAATTGTGCAGTCACGTCATCAACACAGATTTTCTGTGAACGTTTGGGCAGGCATTGTTGGTGATGTCTTGATTGGGCCCCATGTTCTTCCACCTACGCTCAATGGAGCACGTTATCATGATTTCATACGGGATACTCTACCTGTGCTGCTAGAACATGTGCCTTTACAAGTACGACACAACATGTGATTCATGCACGATGGAGCTCCTGCACATTTCAGTCGAAGTGTTCGTACGCTTCTCAACAACAGATTCGGTGACCGCTGTATTGGTAGAGGCGGACCAATTCCATGGCCTCCGCGCTCTCCTGACCTCAACCCTCTTGACTTTCATTTATGAGGGCATTTGAAAGCTCTCGTCTACGCAACCCCGGTACCAAATGTACCGTAGAGGCACTTCGTGCTCGTATTGTGGACGGCTGTGACACAATACGCCATTCTCCAGGGCTGCATCAGCGCATCAGGGATTCCATGCAACGGAGGATGGATGCATGTCTCCTCGCTAACGGAGGACGTTTTGAACAGTTCCTGTAACGCTGGTACGTTCTGTTGCTGTGTGTTTCCATTCCATGATTAATGTGATTTGAAGAGAAGTAATAAAATGAGCTCTAACATGGAAAGTAAGCGTTTCCGGACACATGTCCACATAACATATTTTCTTTCTTTCTGTGTGAGGTATGTTTCCTTTTTATACCACCCTGTAAATTACGTCACTCACGATTAGTACTGTTCTCTGTGTTGGCCGCCACACTTATTGTGAGGTGTGAACACGGACAGAGTACTAATTAAACGATTGCGACCAAATACTGAGTGGCATCGCAGTGGGCTGGTTATCTGACCAGTGTACCACACCAATAGTTAGACTAGCGGTGGATAGGAGTACTTGACTTCATCAAGGCATAGGGAGAGTTTGATTGGCGGAGGTTGTGTTATTTGTAAGCAGCGAGCGACGCAGGCAGCAGTCGTCGCAGCTCACGGTATTCTGTGCTACAGCGTATGCGAGCCCCATCTTTCCTCCCTAACAGTAGCAGTAGTAGAGGGGTTTTGGGTGCACGACAGTAAGGTCTTCAGCGCCCCCTAACAGTACACACAATTTCATTTCCCACGCCACAGCCTTGATCGTACCTAGAAAAGTTATTCAACCTGTGTAGGCGCGGCTCTCAGCCATTCTGCCGAGTAAATAACATTGTTAAAGAAAAGAGAGAAAAGAACACTTCCATACTTCATAAAATAATAGCATTCCTATCCATAAGAGGCAATTTATTAATTTATAAGAAGAAGTTTCACTTGAGTTCTCAGAATTTTTTGCAATAAATGATATTGTTCGTTCGTTTAATGTTCTTCTTACACTAACTAACAATATTCCAATACCCAAGTATTCCAGTAGTTACCTAAGAATATAGAAATATTTTTTGTTTCTTTTCCTTACAGCGGACGACTGCAGAAGATATTTGTTGCTGAATGTTTTCCAAGCACTTCTTGTCGGTACATTAGGAGCGTCTGTCTTGCTTCTGTAGTAGTGTGAAGTGAAATTGTTTCTTGCAGCAGCCAAAGGGTACTTGCTGGATCAATCCATTGCGCAACTTGACAAAATGAAACCCACACACTCACAAGATGCTATCTGACATTCTGACTCAGCTTTAAGTCGATCATTCTTAATGAGCTTGTTACAAGCGCCAGAATAATATCTGTACGCTACTTCACTGTTATGACTCACGGAATTACTTTCAGCAGTAGACGAATGGGAAGATCGTCACATCTGAGATGAAAAAGGTAGAGTACTTTCAAATAAACATCGCTGTGCACATTCACGGTTACCCGAATTATGGGTCCTAGTCATGATAGAAAATTTGAAACTTTCACTCGAATACTGATGGAGACATTCGTTCCCTGACAACAGATATTCCTGTCTGGTTTGAAACCGATTGCTACCATAAGGGCCGATACATGTTGCTAGGATAAATTCATGTGGTATAAGACTGGAGATGTGGAAATTTGGTGCTGTATTTAACATACGTTAATTATCCTCCCTACAAAATAATGAATTAGCAGTTAAATGACTATTAAATGTGACAAGATAAACAAGTAATTTGGTTTATTCCGTTAAAGAAAGCATTTGAAAGCAATGATAACATGATACTGTAAAACACTCATAATTAATGAAATGTCTGGGGTAAGATTCTGATAATGGTATAAATGAAAGAACTGCAGCCGCAAAATGTACCGTGATTATCGTTATTTTAGTAGAAAAGACAGATAGTAGTCTTCCAACTGGTTTGATGCGGCCCGCCACGGATTCCTTTCCTGTGCCAACCTCTTCATCTCAGAGTAGCACTTGAACCTAAATCTTCGATTATTTGCTGCATGTATTGCAGCCTCTGTCTTCCTCCATAGTTTTTGCCCTCTACACCTTCGTCTAGTACCGTGGAAGTCATAGCCCGATGTCTTAACAGATGTCCTATCATCCTGTCCCTTCTTCTTGTCAGTGTTTTCCACATATTCCTTTCCTCTCCGATTCAGCGTAGAACCCCCTCATTCCTTACCTTATAAGTCTACCTAATTTTCAACATTCGTCTGCAGAATCACATCTCAGATGCTTCGATTCTCTTCTGTTCCGGTTTTCCCATTGTTCATGTTTCACTACCATACAATGCTGTGCTCCACATGTACATTCTCAGAAATTTCTTCCTTAAATTAAAACCTACGTTTGCTACTAGTAGACTTTTCTTGGCCATGAATGCCCTTTTCTTCAGTGCTAGTCTGCTTTTGATGTCCTCTTTGCTCTTTCCTTCATTGGTTTTTTCACTACCTAGGTAGTAGAATTCCTTAACTTCGTCGGCTTCTTGACCATCCATCCTGATGTAAGTTTCTCGCTGTTCTCATTTCTGCTATTTCTCATTGCTTTCGTCTTCCTTCGATTTAGTTTCAGTCCATATCCTGTAATCATTAGACTGTTCATTCCATTCAGCAGATCATGCATTTCTTCTTCACTTTCACTTAGGATAGCAATGTCATCAGCGAATCGCATCATTGACGTCCTTTCACCTTGAATTTTAATTTCACTCCTGAATCTTTCTTTTAGTACCATTACTGCTTCTTTAAATTACAGATTGAACCGTAGAGGCGAAATACTACATCCCTGTCACAAGTAATAGTGATATTTTGGTAGGAGTATAGATCCCAGACCCGAACACTAATGAACCTTTTTTTTGTATACCGCTCAGGAAATTTCATTTTTCGCCTCAGGATGTAATAATCCTCAGGTTGGGAACCATTGGTCTGTGGTCTAAGGTGAATTTCAAGGAAACAACTTACTTCCTTCTTGTGTGGAAATACAGTATCGCGTGCGGGAACAAAATAATACCGTGTTTCCGTGCTATAACGAGCAATGGGCGTTTTGGTGCTTCAGTTCTTATAAAAAAACGAGTACCCAATCTGTATTACGGCGTACAGCCCGGCAGCTCCGCTGGAGCGCCGGCTGAATTAAAAAGCGCGCGTGACCAGGAGTCGCCCTCGTTCTAGCGGCCCCAGGCAGCGGCGCGCGAACGTTCAGATATTCCATCACGGGCAGCTACAATTTCTCGTCCGTATTTACGCAGCGGCTGAGCTTGCTGCCCGCGGCACCCCCGGTAATTGCTGCCCAGACGTCGAAACTATGAGGATGCTCGATCTCAGTTCCCACATGCCCCGCTCCCCAGACAATGCGGCCTCTGAGACGACCGGCATGTCTTTCTATCTGTTTCATCTCAGATATGACGATCTACCCACTCTTCTACTGCTGAAAGTAATACAGGAATCGTTTTCTGTAGGATAAGCTCATCGAAAAAAAAATCGGGCTTCCCTTGAAAAGAGCACCCTGGTCATTTTGGAGATCTGAAGTTGCCATGGAACTGCTACTAGGCAGTGATGCCGACATTGACCACTAACGTAAGTCATAACGGTAAACTGGCGTATATCTTTTATTTGGGTGTCTGTAACAGGCAGTAAGACCGACCGACTTACAGACGTGCCAGCATGGCATCCATCACATTTGGATTTACTCGTGACAACATAGCGAATGAGGTCACCTGTTTTGCTGGTGCATCAACAGTGACAGTCCAGCGTAATGTACACTCATAGCCATGTAACACGATATAAAGCAGTGGTCGTAAAGGTAACCTAGCCAGCTGGGACTGGAGAAAATGATACATGACTTTTTTTTCGAAAACAGTTCCGTATCATATGTAAAATCATACTGCAAAGTCCTATTGGATCAGAAAAATTAAACCCCATCGAGAAATGTGAAACATAACAATACTATTGACTGTCAGTGGCCAGCTATTGTAATTTGCTTTTCATTTACTCTTTTATACGAATTTGCATACCTTTTATAAATGAGAGGATGCTGAAAGCAGATTGTGATGAGACGACACCACTGTGGACTCACATAGGTCACCAACCAGCAGTTCTCGAAAGGGCGTGCCAGGAGGTACGCAGGTCAATGGCTCAGAGGCTACTGGACAGTCTTTTGGAGCGTCGTTGCAGGGGCACCGCAGGGAAACACGGATGAGATCTCCAGTGATGCAAGGCCCTCAACGACGACCATTTACACAACTCAGAAGTGAAACGAGAAAGACGGCTATTTTAGTGAAGTCCAAGAACGCTCTATTGTGCACCAAAGTCGAAATCTGAGTTTTATATAGAACGTGCCTGATACTACAGGCACTATCTCGAAAATGGAATGGTGACCTGCAGTTTTGGCAGACTCTGCAGGGTTCAGATGCTACAGAACGGCGTCTTCACAAAAACCAATTATTTACACCACATAAGAAATGCCAGGGTTGGCTAATATGAAAAAACTACAGGTTAAGCAGAGACACTCGACTCTGCCGATGAGGACCCACTTCATTGGCTACAGCTAGAGGAGGAAAGAGAATGAGATTCCTTATTTTCGGGAATAAGTATTAGGATGCGTGCTACAGGTTAACTGCTTGTAGAATAATCAGGGGAAGGGGAGTAGCATTTTCTCGGAGACATTTTTACTTGTCAGTGCTTGGGAGATCCGTAACACAGCCAGTGTGAGTAGAGAAAATATCAATAATGCGGAAATGGGAGTTCACCTTTTAGCGAACACTCAATACAAAATACCTTCTTTTTTGAGAGCGTCTGCCACCCGTCTTCAACTCCGCCGTGCTGTGGCGCCACCAGAGGACATGTATCGAGGGAGATATTGGACTGATTCATACTTAGCTACTAAGGAGGGTTAGCAGTGTGCCACCAGTGACTGATTCTGCACCAACTTTATCCTCAACCTACAATTTACTATGGTGAAATGCAGCCGCAACTGCAAGATGATGTTTAGGAATATTACAGAGGTTTCATAGGATTCCTCATGCACCCGTAGTTTAGGAGTAGCATCTCTGATTAGCAATCAAAACGGCCTTAGTCCCAGGTTCGAAACCTGCCAGCGTTTACATTCTTATTAATAATCAGCATCGACAGCCTAACACTTCCGACATAAGAAGTCACCCTTATTCTGGTAACGGCCTTGTCAAAATGGGCAGAGGAGCGGACAGAGGTTCAGCGCACTCTCTTGTCCACGGGGTGGGAAATTCCACTAAAGAATCAACAATGATCAACGGCATGAGAATGCAAAACTCAATGGAAACCACTGCATTAAAGACACATAACGAGTATCACAGGGCATGCGCTCTGTAATTGAAAAAGTGTCTCTCCATTAGCAAAAGATTACGGAGTAGTCCCCCATTAGGATCTCCGGGAGGGGACTGTCAAGGGGCGATGAAAATGAGAAAAAGATTTAATAACCAACGATAGGATAATACTCTATGAGTCTGGGCGTGGACTGTCAGAATGAAAGTGGTAGGGAAACCCGAAAACCTAAACAGGGAAATGCAAATGCTCAATCTAGATACAGTAGGAGTCAGTGAAGTGAAATTGAAAGAAGACAAAGATCTCAGATGAGATGAGTATAAGGTAATATCAACAGCAGCAGGAAGTGGTATAGCGGGAGTGAAATTCATTATGAATAGAAAGATAGGGCAGAGAGTATGTTACTGTGAACTGTTAAGTGATAGTGTTGTTCTTATGAGAATCGACAGCAAACCAACACTGACAGCTATAGTCCAGGTATACATGCAGAAGCCGCAAGCTGAATATGAAGAGATTGTGAAAGTATACCGAAATGTTAAAACGGTAAACTCAGTACCTAAAGGGAGATGAAAATCTAATTGTCATGAGGCACTGGAATGCAGTTTTAGGGGAAGGAGTAGAAGAAAACTTTACAGGAGAATATGGCCTTGGGCAAGGATTGATAGAGAAGAAAGACTAAATGAATTCTGTAATAAATTTCAGCTTATAACAGCAAAACTCTGTTCAAGAACCACAAGAAGAAATGGAAATTTGTGGTAAGGCCTTTTGGGACCAAACTGCTGCGGTCATCGTTCCCTAATCTTACACACTAATTAATCTAACTTAAACTAACTTACGCAAAGGACGACACACACACCCATTCCCGAGGGAGGACTCAAACCTCAGACCGCTAGGTTATCCCGCACGGCCACAAGAAGAGAAGGTTTGCTTAGAAAAGGCCAAGTGATTAGGGAAGATCTCAGTTAGATTACAGCATGGTCAGGCAGAGATTCTGAAATCAGATACTCGATTGTAAGGCGTATCCAGGAGCTGATTTAGACTCAAATCAAATGTAATAGTGCTGAAGAGTAGTTTAAGAGATTAGTCAGGAAGAATCAATATGCAAAGAAGTGGAATACGGATGTACTAAGGGATGACGAGACATTCTTCAAGTTCTCTGAAGCTATAGATACAGCAATAGCGAATAGCTCAGTAGGCAATGCAGTTGAAGAGAAATGGCCATATATAAAAAGGGCAATCACAGAAGTTGAAAAGCAAAGAGTAGATGCAAAGAAAATAACTGCGAAAAAACCATGGGTAACAGAAAAAAGGAAGTGCAAAAATTACCCAAAACATTTCATTAATTATGAGAGTGTTTTACTAGTATCATGTTATCATTGCTTTCAAATGTTTTCTTTAAGGGAATAAACCGAATTACTTGTTTATCTTGTCGCTTTTAATAGTCATTTAACTGCTAATTCATTATTTTGTAGGGAGGATAATTAACGTATGTCAAATACAGCACCAAATTTCCACATCTCCAATCTTTAACCACATGATTGTATCCTAGCAACAAGTGTCAGCGCAGTTACGTTCGTATACGTAAATTTCAAAATGCCCCCTATTAGCAAGAATATGTGCATCAACCTGCTGTCGCATTGGATCCCTTACGCGCTGGTGCATACCTGGATAATTGTGTATTGTTTTACGGCCTTTCACAGTACAGCAACGAAGACTATGCTCAACTTGTACCGGGGTTTCGCGTACAAGCACTTTCAAATGCCCCCATTAATTAAAGTCGAAAGGGCTAGGTCCGGAGAGCGAGGGGCCAAGGAATTCGTCCGCCTCTACCTATCCATCTATCACGGAATCTGTTATTTAGAACCCTACGAACATCAGCCCTGAAATGGGGAGGAGGTCCACCATTAATGAAGTACATGTTTTGTCACAAGTCAACACAAGCAATAATTTGAATCACCTGTCAACATTACCTTCCATCAATTGGAACTGGCGGTGAACCTAAGAATTATAAACTACTCTACAATCCGAACAAAAGTAACCAAGAGGATATTTTGAATATTTCATGTAATGCGGTTACGTTTTGTTTCTGTGTGTTTCCATGACTAATGTGATTGTGAACACAAGTAAAAAATGAACTCTAACAGGGAAATAAAGCTTTCTTCCTCCTTATGTGAAGAATGTTCCTGAAAGGTTTGATCATACCTTTTTCTTACACCCAGTACTACCACGTTTTCGATAGGCTGAGTAGTGCCTGCAGACGACGTTTGGAATATTGTTCAATTTATTATGGTCGAAATATTTTACTAAATGTTGCTTTATTACAATGATGAAATATTGTAGAGTACAGAGTCTGGTTTCATCGAGGGACCTGCTACGGTCGCAGGTTCGAATCCTGCCTCGGGCATGGATGTGTGTGATGTCCTTAGGTTAGTTAGGTTTACGTAGTTCTAAGTACTAGGGGACTGATGACCTCAGATGTTGAGTCCCATACTGCTCAGAGCCATTTGAACCATTTTTCAATATGTGAAAGCAAGTAATGTTTCGTTCCACGGGTTCCTTCAAACGGATGAAAAAATTGCGAACGCGTTTTTACAGATTTAAGCCAGATGATTTACAGGCTCATGGTAAGGAGAGTCATGCTCACCAAGCAAGTATGAATGCCCCTCTGCTCAAGAACGCTTATATTTATCTAAAGAACACGTACTGATTGGTCCTCAGATCTAAACCTCGCTCAACGGCAATGATTTTGAGAAGACACAATTTTAATATCCAACTTAATAGAAGAATTTTCTCTACAATCAGAATTTTCTAATGTATTGTGTTTCTTACTTTGAAACTGTACCGGCCTCTCCACTGGATTAAGCAAAGCTTATAAAACGTACGAGTAGATAATTGTTTTGTGTAAAAAAAGGGTATTATAGATAGAAACGAATGCCATTACTAGAATTTTCACAAAACTGAATGCTCCTGCCAAACTGATATTTTGTCGTCTACTATTTTGGAAGTGGTCGACTAAACTAGACGCAACGTCACAAATACTGGAATTCGCTGAAGATCTGTAATTCTGTCAGAAGTTAACAGAGAAAACTCTTTGTTACTCTTTCAGCTGGCCAAATGTGAAAACTGTAACCATACCATTAACATCGAGAATTTCGGAGGAATTAGTACAGTTACATGTGTAATACTTATAAAAGTCATTAAGCACTCCGTCTTCAGGCCAGTAGCGGCTCATCGGGACCATCCAACCACCGTGTCACCCTCAGCTGAGGATGCTGGTACGAGGGGCGTGTGGTCAGTTATGATGGTTTTATTTGACCGGAGCCGCTACTATTCAGTCTAGTAGCTCCTTAATTGGCATCTCGAGGCTGAGTGCTCCCCTAAAAATGATAACAGCGCATGTCGGCCCGGGTGGTCACCCTTCCAAGTGCAGGCCACGCCCGACAGCGCTTAACTTCGGTGATCTGACGGGAACCGTTGTATCCACTGCGGCAAGGCCATTGCCCCATAAAATTCATTGAAATGTTAAAATTAATAGAGTACTTGGTATCGATTTCACCAAAAAGAACTGTAACTGTCGAGTGCTCTTCGGACAGTGTGTAATGACAGAAAAACGATTTTTTACCTTAAATCACGGGACGTAGATGTCGCTTCCAAATCTTAATGCAGCAGAGTCCGTTACATTTTACAGTAAATTTAACGCCAAAATAAGCAGCAGAAAATCTTGAACGACACTGCTTTCTGAATAGTATCAATCAATGTGATGGTAGTAGCAGTAAGCTACAGCTGGTGTGTAGTCGTAGTCCGATACACCCATAGATAATCTCTTTTTGTGTAAATGGCAGCAGAACAATCCTTGCGCTCAAACAGCATATTTATAAATTTCGCTTGATATCGAATTCTGTGTGAGAATAAATATGTGGGTGGGGCGATTTTGAAGATATCATGGAGACATCATAGATATCTGTCACAGTGTACTCCTAGGAAGAATGGCACAAGCTGATGTTTTGTGAATAACGCCACCTACATCACTCAGTATGCTTCTCTATTTATAACGTCGTTTCGGCTGTTCCATCACTATTTCTGTATTTAAGATTAAAGGAACATAAGAACGAAAGGTATTTGTGCTACATTATCAGACTAAAAAATATGAAAGAACATTGGAGGGTTTCCTGTGCATACTGTCGCATCCTGCAACTCATCATCCATGTTAATCTTCTTTTTGTCTCCAAAGTTTAGATTTCTATTGGTCGTTCTCCTTTCTATACCCTGAATCCACTTACTACGCAGTGTTCCTCTGTGTCTTCTGTTTATTGGTTACATTGAAATATATTTTTGGATATTCTTTCTTGTTCTATTCCCGTTAAGTGTTGTGTTCAAAGAAAAAAGAAGTCTGTGTTCAATTGCACCCTTTATGGTGTCATTCTTGTGTGTTATTTCCCTTACATCCTCTTTTGTTGTATCTTTCAAACGTGGGATTCTTGATGCTCGCTAAGAAAGTCCGTTTATAGAGCTTCGACTTCCTTCAGGGTCTTCAGCGTAATCGTCCAGCTCTCCAAATCACAGATGGTAACTGGCTTAATAATGGCTTTGTCTGCATTAGATTTCATTTTTAAACCGGTTTGTGAACGACAACACGGAGTTAAGTATTTTATTGCTCGTCTTTCTGGGCACAACCTCCACTCGCTCCGTACTGAACTGCTCTTCCAACGTTTGTGCGCATTGAATGTGATAACTCCGCAGACGTACTTCTTTCAAAGTGGGATGAAAGACAGTGTGCTATGCACCCACTTGACAGACGATGCTTCTAGTATTCCGTGTAGGATCTTCGTGATGCGGTCCACAATTTGTTTCTCAGCTTCCGATGTACGTTCATCGCGTTGTGGACCTCTGCCTCCTGCATGGGGCAGTAACGAGCCAGTATCTCTCAATGTATACTCGTAAGCTGTATTCTGTCATCATTTATTTCATAATAAAATGAAATACAATACAGGATTAACTGTAAAAAGATAAAGATAACTGCTGATTTCGTTAGGAATGAGTTGCAAAATAATCGAATAATAGACGAGAACTATGATGATACAAACTTTTGGCGAACAGCCGCAAATGTCGATCCTCCAGAAAGCCTTCGTGAAACTAATCGTTCTCGATAAATTCTTACCGCTGCCCATGCAGCACCTTTTAACTCATCATAAGTTAGGTGAATATCGCATAGTTCAGCGACAGTATATTTCCGTTCCATTCTAACGCTTAACCGAGTTGCAATGACATCTGCACAGGTAATTCGACGACTGTCGACGGTTGGTGTATTGCAATGACTCAACCACGCAGGCCATAGTTGCCTATCTGTTTGCGACACACTCTCGCGACGTCAATACGCCCAGCGGTGAATAACTCGTACCGATTGCTTACGTAAGTTGTGGGAGGGGACAGATCGGTTACCCGGTAATGTTCTGATCCTGTTTAATGAATTCTGCTGTGTATAATATTTACACAAGTCACGTCTAATCCGGGTGCTCTGTCCAGTATCCAGTTGTCCAAAAATAGTGTCCCGTGGTGAAATGTTTATTATCTTTTTTTTATGGGACAACCGGAGAAAATAGATAAACATATTAGTAGACGTTTTAAATCAGTTACTTGTGTTCTGAAACTTCCTGGCAGATTAAAACTGTGTGCCCGACCGAGACTTGAACTCGAGACCATTGCCTTTCGCGGATAAGTGCTCTACCATATTTTTTTTTCATTTTTGTTTATTATCAGATTGACTTGGTATATTTCACGAGAATTCAGACAACCATAGTCAAATCATCATTTAATATTAGCTGCAAAAAGAAAATCAACAAATTAGTGGAAACACAAATAAAACATTTCTTCTGAAGGGGAAGACCAACCCGTTATCCCACCCGTATGAATTTTGGGTGTATATATATACATGCAAAAGAGAAAAAAAAATTACGAAAAAATACAACAAGGGAGGGGACTCAAGCTCAGGGAAGAAACAGGAATCACAGGGGAACTTAACCAACCCCTTGACGGTTAAACACAAGAAAAAGCATATTCGCAAAAAGCGTTCGGTATTGTGGTAACCGCTGCCATTTCCAATGCGCATTTGACAAATAATGGTGAAAAACGCGGGGATCTGGGTCATTACCGCCTTCAATGACGTAGTGGACATAGTAACCCAAGAGCCAGACAATCGTGTTCGTTTTCGTCTGAGGAAAATAAGAGATGTCCGGATGTAAGAAGATGTCGTCTGGGAATGCGGTTTCAGGCCCTCTAGTAAGAAAAGCTAATTGACGGCGGACCCAGAGCCAATGATCCCGTCCGCAAGCAACTAGCCTGTGAAGTAAGGTGTCAGTTTGATGACATT
Organism: Schistocerca gregaria; assembly: GCF_023897955.1. NCBI lineage: Eukaryota > Metazoa > Arthropoda > Insecta > Orthoptera > Acrididae > Schistocerca > Schistocerca gregaria. The sequence goes on along the minus strand of NC_064921.1, from coordinate 693,835,413 downwards.
CCTCACACTGATCAGTCGGACGAAGGCCAATACGAAAAAGACGATCACCAGTAGGTATCAGACGGTAAATAACCTTATACCACGTTGAAACAATCTCCATCGGCAAAATGCGAAGACTAAGATGAGACCAGACCGTTTTCCATGACGTTGACGGGGAAGCAAGTTCAACAGAAGAAGGGAAACATGCTGTACCCCAACGGATTTGTAGCATGTTGGTAGTAATATGCGTCATAGAAAGTATATCAGCACCCAGAATACCGACAAGTACAAAGTATTCACGAATGTGCCGCAATTTAGGATTAATCCGTCCAACATCAACAGGAGGGGTCAGACTGGCCGGCCGGAGGCGGGAAAGTAAACGAGAGGTGACTGAATGCGGAGCCCGCGTACAGGTTAAAACATTGCGGCGGGCAAATAAGATGGACGTCTTCACTTTGATATCTGAAAGACCCAATCCTCCAAGCTTCCGAGGCCTGGCCACAACTTCATACCGGACACGGAAGACATGGCGGCGCCACAGAAATCGACTAGACAGCTGTTTCAGCCTGCGGGCCATCATCGCGGGAAGCGGGAAGACCTGCGCAACGTAGTATATTTTACTGAAGACATAGGTCTCTAAAACCCGTGCCTTGTGAAGGCGGCTAAGGGAACGGCGGTCATGTTCAAGGATCGCCCCGTGAACACGACTCGTAACCTCACGCCAATTTAGTGCCGCCATTTTGATCGGATTACGATCCACTATGATCCCCAAGGTCTTATGGCGATCGACAACCGTCGCCCAAGGAATGACGACATGATCAAAGCCTCTCAACGGCAGGAACGTGCATTTGCGATCATTAATGCGAACACCAGCAAGACCACAAAATGAATCCAAGGTATCCTTAAGCCGCGGTATGTCCTCGGCATGTCGTACTAAAACCATGACGTCATCGGCGTATGCACGGACTGCAAAAATTTCCCCCAATATATTCCAGCCACGTAATTGCATGGTGAGATGGCAAAGTAAGGTCTCTAAGGATAGAACAAAAAGTGACATGGATAAGGGGCTTCCCTGGGGTAACCCTCGTCTGATCGATATCCGGGGGGTAGGGTGACCGTTCACAATCACCGAGACACTGATACCGGTAAAAAGATTAGTTAAGACTTGTCGAGCATCATTATTAAAGCCGACAGCGGTGAGCACTCTCGATAAAAAATCATGGCTGACGCGATCGAACGCTTTTTGGAAATCAAGAAAAAGCAAAGCTCCTGGGATATTAGCGGCAGCCGCCACCTAGATTACATCGCGACATTCGAGAACGGAAGTCAGTATCGTGCGTACAGGCACACAGGTTTGGTGGGCGGCAATAATGGTATCGAGCAGCTTAGAGAGACGGATATTAATTGCTCGAGCGACAAGTTTATAATCAAAGTTAAGGAGAGTAATAGGACGGAGGGAATCACTGGTCTGGTATTAGACGTTAACAGGGGGGTGGGGGGGGGGGGGGAGGGGAGGGGGTCCACTGGGGTCCGAACCGTACCATAACCCTGGGTTCGGTGTGGGGCGACGGTAGAGTGGGCGGACTGCTGTGGCTTGTTGTGGGGTTGTGAACCACTGAGGGCTTCGGCGGGACGAAGCCTCTCCATCTTTTCTACATCCCCAGTTCAATGCACAATACACAAGTTAAATTATGATAATATTTCGTTATCAGCGCCCGTACAGATTCCAAATCATTTCACTGTCGAATCTCGCCACTTTCCCGAATGATGAAGATAACACAAACACCTAGTCCCTGGGCGGAGGAATTCCCCATCCTTTCCGCGAATCGAACACGGGATTCAGCGATCCTGAGACAGCAATGCAAGCCACTAGACCACGAGCTGCGTGCTAAGGTGGTACCTGTTGCAGGTTTATAGTCATTTACGATATATCGTATTGTGAAAAGTTTCCACACTGACACTTGTGTCATGCAACCCTCGTAGTTGCTAGGCACGATGTTGTTATGTTTGCTTTCAGTGTGGTTGTGTGTTCTTTGAGTGCATTGCGACTTGCTAGTCAGTTAGTGTGTGACAATCCAAGTAGTAGGTCGTGAATGGACGATGGAATCTACCAATGAAGAAAAGCCGATATGCTCATGGTGTATGTAGTGTGCAGGAAGAATGCATTTCGTTCTTGTACTGTGTATGAGATATCTCATTAGACGTCAACCATCTTAGCAGTTACTTAGCAACCTCTTCAACTACTTATGTGAAAGTGGTAGTGTAACACCTAGACCACGTAACGGAAGAAAATAAGTGACGACAGAAGAGGGGAAATTAACAAGTATTGTTGGTGCTGTTGCAGCTGATCAGCACGTTAGCTGCCATGCAATCGCACGTGGAAGTGGCATGAGTCAGGCACGTGTCCTACGCATTCTCCATCGACAGAAGTTCAATCACTATGCATGGAAATGATTACAAGAATTGTGTTAACTTCTGTATATGGAAATTAAGGCAGGATACTCCAGATGTATCAGGTATCTCGTTCAGTGACGAGGCCACATTTACCAATCAAGGTCAGATAAACCGCAGAAAGATGCATTATTGATATTTCGACAATCCGATTGATTTCGTCAGGTGGAACGTCATCGTAGTGGAGTATGAGCGGGTAGTGTGGTATAGTAAACCATCAGCTCATGGCCCGTTTTTCATAGACAGTAGACTGAACCTGCACAAGTAACGCAACCTCGAAACAGACTATCTTCCACGGATGCCAGCAGACGTTCCTCTGCAGACTGGGAGGAACCTATGGTACCAATATGATAGCTGTCCAGCCCATAGCGTACGAAGTACTACGTAAGTCTTCGCGAATTGATTCCAAATCATTGGACTGGACGTAGAGGACCCATACATTGGCCAGCCCGGTCCCCGGATTTGACGCTTGTAGACTTTTTTGTGTGGGGAAAGCATATGCTGTCTACGAGATCGTACCAGCTACACCTGATGATATGCAACGACATATTACTGCAGCTCGCTCAGAAATCTCAGCTGAAATGCTAGCACGTGTGCAGGAGTCGTTCCATACCAGACTGGAAGTGTGTATTGCACCTACCGGTGATCACTTTGCACACAACCTGTGACTGTCAGTTGTCCCGTTACTGGTCAGAACCTACATAAATGCTGTATGCACTTGCATTGTTCTTTAGTGAGAGCTACCACAAGCATTGCACAAGTGTCGGTGTGGGGCTTTTCACAATACGATAACTCGTAAGCGACTCGCAGTAGAATCCTGAAACAAATACCACTGACATTCTAATTTACTCTACTTTTAGTTTGTTAACGTCAGTAGGCATTTTTCCATTTAAAAATTGTATATTTGCACAAAAAATTAAAATTTCTCAGTTGATTGGCTAACAATAAGAGCCACTGACTACCGATTCATTCTGTGAAAACCTTACATCAATAGCACTTCCCATTTCCGCAATATAAGCGGTGCAAGTTTTACGTGATTCACCCGGCATGTGTATCATTCCCCTGAAAATTTCTAAATCACTTTTAAGGGGAATTTGTTTTGTCCCTACTCATGCGAAAATATGCGGACTCCCCGCTTAGATGTAAGGACAAAAGAATGTTAACGTCCGTCAACAACAAGATCGTAAGAGACGAAGCGCATGTTCGGATTAGAGGAAAATGTCGTAGGAAATTAGCACTGTCAGTTTCACAGGAACAATCGAGACAAACAACTAAGGAAAACCATGGAGATTTGTACCTTTCCATTCCTGAACACGAATCCCTTGTTTTGACCGATGCACCATCTCATTCTATGGATACACTATGAGTGGGCAGGTGTTGTACCATAAAAAGTGAGTTATTCCTGGTTAATTTTACACGATCTGACTGTATGCAGCCAAATATCAAGCAGCAGCGACCTGTCGAGGAGACGGTGGCGGCGGTAATGCTTGTAAGAATAGAAGAGATTTCGCGGATAGAGGCGGCGCCTCCATCCAACATCACATCCGCTGCGAGGCCGTTCGTGATTACACAGTTACTGCTCGTAGTAGCAACGCTTACTGTAATGTGAATGCTCTGTGCAAACGATCGGCGTTACAGGAGGGCGATAACTGTTATTAACTGCCTCTGGTGGCGATGCAGGATCACGTGACGAGCTGCTTCTGAATACCTTGGCAGCTACCGGTGCTAACCGCAGCTTTACTCGACTACTGCTACCCAATCATTTCGTCAAGCGTGCGGAATTGTCTTGTGCCGGACAAATTGGCACTCGTCTTCACAATGGTGGTTTCTTAGATCTACTTCTGGAGCAGGCCGAATTGATACTATAAAACTTACAATATACTATATCACTTTATCATAATTTGAACGAGATGAAATACTCAAATTTGTAACAACTCGCTCTCATAAGAATGCGACGTGTATTTTTTACTGTCACGTAACAGTAACACATCACTTGATACTTGTAATTTCAAAGTGCAATTGACTATAAATTTTGCTACAAGGTTCTGTCTAATACAACTCTCTCGCTGCTGGCTATAATGATACGATGCTGTTGTCTACGGCGATGATTGCACGGGCACTCTACTCTGTGTAAGTGTGCTGCAGCTTTGGCGTATGGAACTCACTGATGGCGTGTCTACGGCAGAGCCCCTCATTCTTCATTGCATCTGCCAGCGGCTATGATCACTTGTTTTTCCGTCGTTAGGTACCAAACTTCCTTTGGGACCTCGTTCTTTGGACGACACCACAAACTGCATTCACCGAGCGAGGTGGCGCAGTGATCAACACACTGGACTCACATTCGAGAGGACGATAGCTAAAATCAGCGTCCAGTCATCCTGATTTAGGTTTTCCGTGATTTCCCTAAATCGTAAATGTCGGGATGGTTCCTCTGAAAGGCCACGGCCTCTTTCCTTCCCCATCCTTTCCACCAGCCGGCCTGGGTGGCCGAGCGGTTATAGAGGATACAGTCTGGAACCGTGCGATCGCTTCGGTCGCAGGTTCGAATCCTGCCTCGGGCATGGATGTGTGTAATGTCCTTAGGTTAGTTAGGTTTAAGTTGTTCTAGGGGACTGATGACCTTAGAAGTTTTAAGTCCCATAGTGCTCAGAGCGATTTGAACCATTTTAACCATTTGAAATTTCCGCTTCCGATGGGACCGATGACCTCGCTGTTAGCTCCCCTCCTCCAAACAGCCAACCATGCATGAAGAGACACAATCATTTACTGTTAACTTCCAAACTGCAAATCGTCAGTGGTTTTCACCTTCTGGGTAAACAAAATAGACAGACGCGTTATAATGAACATCGACTTTAGTCAAGAATATACCTGATATATTGTATCATAACTACGGAATGAGGTGGTACAGTGGTAGGGAATTCGACTCATATTCGGGAGGACGGCGGTTCAAAGGCCTGTCTGGCCTTCCAGGTTTACGTTTCCCGAGATTTCCCTAAATGTCTCAATCTTTCACTAACATTGGCAGGTAAATTTTCCACGATAGGTTATCAGAGAATTAGATGAATTTGCTGGGCATTATTGCCATGGGTCAGTGTTCCACTGGTGAAGAGGAGCCTTCAAACAGTTGCACCTATTGGCTTCATTGTACTCATTTTTCATTTTTAATTCTCTGCTCGACTTTTCTCCGTATTATCGCATCGAAACAGTTCGTGCCTATAAGAGGCAACCCAATGAACAGACGTGCAACGCAAGTTACTATCGCGCATTACCAGACAATTCGTGTCAATGAACTGTAAGCACGTATTGACGTTTGCCGCGTCACAAAGGGTGCCCATATTGAGCACTGTAAGGTAAGTTAGGAAACTTGGGGAGATGTTTTCTCCACTGATGTGTGTTTGTTTCCCGAATACCTTGTAGTTTTTGCACGTTCCTGTTGTTGAATCTTGGGGGTACTTATGAATAACAATGTACGTCTTGCCGCGCGGAGTGGCCACGAGTTTGAGGCGCCTTGTCACGGATTTCGCGGCCCCTCCCGCCGGAGGTTCGAGTCCTCCCTCTGGCATGGATGTGTGTGTCGTTCTTAGCATAAGTTAGTTTAAGATAGTTTAACTAGTGTGTAAGTCTAGAGACCGATGACTTCAGCAGTTTGGTCCCTCAGCAATTCACACACACGTTTATGTATGTCTTACCATCTCACTTTGGGAAACGAAGCCGCAGGAAATATTCTTTTTCGGTTTGTTACATCTGGCTATTAGAGTCATTAAAATAACCATACACTAACGTCTTTCACTTCGAAAAATAGTAGTGGAAGGATTACGGCGAATGGTGGGACAGTTATTCCCAAATGAAAAGGTTGATTTTTTCCTTTTTCCCTATCAAAGATAGTGCTCTGTCTCTAACGACATCGTTGTCGAAGGAACGTTAAAATCAAATCTTCCTTCCTTACTTTATAATATGCATTTCGACAATTGGAATTACATCTTCATGCATAATATGCTTTCTGTATAGTTTGAAAGACAACATTTTCGCCATGGACTGCATGTATTTATTGCAACCCGCCAATTACAATTTCAGATTTAAGCCATTATCAAGTGGTTTGTTGCTGAAGGATAGCAGCTGTCAAAACGGCTAAAAGAAATGTGAGCTTCTATGGTTGTTGAAAGAGTTCGTTATACACACCCAGACGAACGCTGACAAAAGCCAAGCTAGCTTACATACATCTTTCTTTTTCTCAAGTTACGGTTACATGCGTGTCAGCAACTAAACCATTCTATAATGATTTAAAGTTGAAACAGTAATTGTAAGATTTGCAATAAATACATGCATTCAATGCAGAAAATGCTGCCTTTCAAGAAATTCAACGACACTGCGAACCTGAATCAAATACTGTTACTGTTTTCACAGTAATCTCCCTGTTGTTTGGTTAGAAGAGTCCGTCGGCAAGTACATTTCGCTATGAGAAGTATATGTATTGAGTTTTGGAAAGAGCAAATTAAAGAAAATGGAAAGAAAGGAAAATAATATGAACAGACACATGATAATCTTCTGGAGAAGATGCTACTACTATAACTGCGTATACTTCCACGACCAGAATCAGTTAACCTAAGAGTTTTCTGGATACTGTACCGTGCCATATTGTGAAACCGACGTTCCAGTCACGTCGACAGCGGCCTCCTTCTGGCTCTAGTGCTGTAGTTTGTTTCCCGTAGTCCCTTATATATCGACATGGCTCCTCTAAGGAGCATAACATTACGACAAAATTACGAAGGACAGTTAATATTTCTGGTCTTTTGTGGCAGAAGGAGCAGCGAACTTTATTGTAATTCATTTGCTGTAGTCGAAGGAGTGGAGACCTACTGTTGTCTGTTGGCCCTTACTGTATGTGCCATGATTCATAGTCTTCGGCGACTGGTGCTGTGTGGCGCAGAGGCGGTGAAGATCAACAGGCTGTTGGAGTTCTAATACCGATAGTCCGTTCGATCTCCGACCGGGTGAGCCGTTGCAGGGGGTCCTTGATTAGTATGGAGACTAATGCAACGGAACGAGCCTAGGAGATGGGCACGACGCCTTAAAGCGGGCCACTTACGCCAAACGTTGAGACCCAGCGCAGTCGCTGCACGCCACTCACCGGGTGTCGCCGTCCTCCCGCCGGTCTCTGCCCTGGAGGTTAATGAAACCAAAGACACTTTGGCACGTTGCATTCGTGACTCATCCAGCCACAATATCGCAACAAAGCCGTTTTGTTGTGAATAAATGTTGGTCATCTGCCCAGGCTGGGCCTAAATCGACGCAGCGAGTCAACGAGTCTTCATTTGTCACCGTATCGGCTTCCTCCGAGAGGTTACCACCACTTTGTGGTCATCTTTACAGGACTGCTTGCCAAAGGGGTCTAGCTGCCCCCTAATGGACCGAGGGTCGAACTGAGCATCTCCCCTCCCCCTAGCCACCGAACCACTTACCACCGCTGGAAGCCACTCCGCGTCACACACTTAGCAGGCAGTATCAACATGTCGCATCAGCCCTGATGCAGTCTAGCCGCTCCCCGAGATTCCCTACGACGCAAGATCGCTCTACGCCTGGACCGCTCCGAGCGTTGAAGAGGCTGTGTCTTACCACGAAGTTTAGCTGACACTGGGTCCGTGGGCCGAGAGCCACCTTCTTGCCGCCGCCAGGTGACAGCCTGAGCTCCTAAAAATTTGATAAAGGAGTTCTACTAGCCGAAACTGGCTTTTGACACATCCTAATCCTGCATCCTCTGCTGGATCATGCTCACGTCCTCTGCACTAAGGAAGACTGGTCGTGGGTAGGGAGAGGGAGAATCAGACCTAAAAAGTAAACATTAGCAGGTGAAAGATGGATTTATTGAATAATTATAGATTAATAATGCTCAAACGAGGGGAGGCTTTGCTAAAGAAGAATACATGAATAGAAAACTTAGCTAAACTGGACAGGAAGTATACAACTAGGTATAAATTTACTCGCTCTATACAAAGACTAGCACTGTGATAGAAAATTTTGAAGAGAGCTTGAGCCAGAAAGAATACCGGCCCACAAGATACAGATACAGCGACAAAAGAGGGTTAACGGTAAAAGTTTACGGCATGATTGACTCCATCATTATGTGACAATAGTGCGAGAGAGCCGCGCTTGCAGTGTGAACCAAGTAGCGTGCTTATGCAAGAGACATTGTCGAGTGCTGCCAAGGTGCTCAACAGCTACACAGTTAATAAATTCAAAGCGACAAATGCCTGTAACAAAACGCTCACGCTACTACACGAATCTGAATTTGTTGGTCTGTGTCGACGCTGCAAGTGAATCTACGATGAGGTGGCAACTGTCACATCTTTTATGACTTTCCATGTGCACCGTCTAGTGAGCTTCAGACCTCAAGAAACAAGACATTTTCCATCTTACGTGGTGAGGCAAGGGCCATTCGCTCCTGCCGTGGGAAGGTTCAGTCCAACAGTCGGGAAAACGATCTTCGCTGTGTTCCCACAATTCCACATGGGTTAAAAAGGACTAATTCAGAAGCTGAGGAATTTTTACAATTGTCGCCATTTTGATTACATTTACAACTTTGCTAAAAATGACAGCAACCAAAATCCGTTTCCAGGTTTTTATCCCTCCATACCTTAGGAAAATTTATAATAATGTCACTTTCCTATCTGAATTTTTATTAGAGATTTAAACAGAAGATTAGAATTAAAGAAATTCGAAATTAATTTGATATCCATTAAATGATTACATGGCGTGATTTTTCATTATAAAGAGTCCTGAAATTACAATTAAATGAAAACCCTTAGCTGCTTACAGGCCATGAAATGCGTCAACGGGGCAGATGAAAATGTGTGCCCCGACCGTTACTTGAACCCGGGATCTCCTGCTTAAATGGCAGATGCTCTATCCATCCTTTTTTTTTTAATAATTTGTACTGAACGAACTAAACGTACATATATATTCACTATGCAAGAGTTCTTCAAGGTACCATACCATTTGGACGTGTATGAGTCGTAGCAGTAGACTGGTGGTATTGTGGCAACGCGTACTTCCTTAAGAAGGGCGACGTCGACGTCAGAGGCCCGAAGCATGTCGCGTAGGAGTTGCAGCTTGGGTGCAGTGCCGATCATGTTGATGTTCAGTGTGGCAAACCGGTACGTTTGTTTCAGCGGTGGTGGACGCGCATCTACCATCACCAAATGAAGTATGAGGAGGGCACCGACAGGAAGTCCCGTCCCATCAGCTGCAGTGCCTTGCTTTTGATGTTAACAGGCAGCCTTGTCCGGCGGAGGCAACTCATCCGGAGGAGGGGGCGTATCTTCCTCAATCTCGTCGGCCCATGCTCCTGTGCCGTGGGTCTGTCCAATGTCCATGGGAATTGCGTCGTGGTGAGAGAGATCTGGAGTTGTCGGCGGGGAGACAGCCGTCTCAACCGGCGCACCGATCGTTACATTGTGCATGGCGACCTCCATAGTGGTCCCGTCCTGCGAAACGTCTTGTTCAACGTGAAAGTTGTCCGCCGACCTCTGCGTGAAAATGTCGGCTGGTTGGGTGTCGTCTTCGTCGTCGCGGGTGGCGACGCTTTGAGAGCCCGTGGGTGAACGGCGACGGCGTTTGCGCCTACGTGGCGAGCGTTGTTTGCGCACGTGTTCCTCAGTGTCGAACGACGGCAAGAAAGAGCGTCGACCTCGTTCGAAGGCGTCGGTGGGTACAATGAAATTCTCAAACAGGTATTGTGAAGAAGTACTGTTCTCCTCAGCGTCCGGTGCGGGAGCCTGTTCGGCGGCAAGGTCATCTGCGTGATCGACAGTAACGGGTCCGACGTTGCCGTCGGAATGACAGAAGCGCAGTCCACTTTTGCCTCTTGAAGCACCTTGTCGCACGCCACATCGTTGATCGTTTTGACGTAGACGGTACTGATAACTATCGACAAGTGGATACCAATTAGATCTGTTGGTGGTATTTTAACTTCATCGCGAATAAATCGTTCTACCTCCAGGGCATTGGGTCGGGCGAAGTCGGAACAAAAGTTGAAACGTAATGTCTTCATCCGATAGTTGTGCGCCATGGTGGTCTACAAGGGAAAACGGCACTTACAGCGGCCGAAGTAAACACAAACACACTGTGCGCGCCTAGCCCGCAGCGCTCTGGCGCGTGACCGCCGAGGAGCACTGCCGGCGGCAGACTGATCCATCTGAGCCACCGAGGACACAGAGTATAGTGTGACTGCAGAGATTTATCTCTGGCACGCCTCCCGCGAAACCCACATTCTCAACGTATTGTCCCGCACTACATTCGTAGTGCCGCCGCCCATTATAGTCATTACTCGCGGCGCGTTGCCGATTCCCGTAAGAGTTCGGGCACTGTTTGTCCATTCGCACAGAAGAAGAAGATGGTCAAGTGGCCGGTGAGCGTTAACTATATATATACTAAAATGTATCTGTTCTTTCGGACATTATATATATATACAGGGTGTTTCAAAAATGACCGGTATATTTGAAACGGCAATACAAACTAAACGAGCAGCGATAGAAATACACCGTTTGTTGCATTATGCTTGGGACAACAGTACATTTTCAGGCAGACAAACTTTCGAAATTACAGTAGTTACAATTGTCAACAATAGATGGCGCTGCGGTCTGGGAAACTCTATAGTACGATATTTTCCACATATCCACCATGCGTAGCAATAATATGGCGTAGTCTCTGAATGAAATTACCCGAAACCTTTGACAATGTGTCTGGCGGAATGGCTTCACATGCAGATGACATGTACTGCTTCAGCTGTTCAATTGTTTCTGGATTCTGGCGGTTCACCTGGTCTTTCAAGTGTCCCCACAGAAAGAAGTCACAGGGGTTCATGTCTGGCGAATAGGGAGGCCAATTCACGCCGCCTCCTGTATGTTTCGGATAGGCCAAAGCAATCACACGATCATCGACAGACTACGTTGTCTTCTATATCTTTCACATCACTTGCAGCGCCATCTGTTGTTGACAATTGTAACTACTGTAATTTCGAAAGTTTGTCTGCCTGAAAATGTACTGTTGTCCCAAGCATATTGCAACAAACGGTGTATTTCTATCGCTGCTCGTTTAGTTTTTATTGCCGTTTCAAATATATATATATATATATATATATATATATATATATATTTGAAGGCGAGAAATATGGTGGATGTCCATCGATTCTATCTGGTAATGGAATGGGAGACACTGTGGGACGGTATGTTTAAATGACATTCGCTGTCTTTCCGTATTAGTCCTATTATACACAAATATCACGGACTCAACTCTAGGGCATTAGCATATATATATATATATATATATATATATATATATATATATATATATATATGGTGAATCACCTAACATTACCGCTGGATATATTTCGTAAACCACATAATATACTGAAGAATCGATTCCACAGACCGAACGTGAGGAGAGGGGCTAGTGCAATTAGTCAATACAAACCATAAAAAAATAAACCGAAATATGTTTTCAGTGCCGTTTGTTGCAATGTAAAATGGTACTTACATCCGGAGATATTGTAACCTAAAGTTGACGCTTGAGTACCACTACTCCGCCGTTCGATCGTGTGTATCTGAGAGCACCGAATTACGTAGGCATCCAGAGGGAACGGTGATGGACCTTGGGTACAGAAGAGACTGGAACAGCACATTACGTCCACATGATAACACCGTTTTATTGGTCTTTTTCACTGACGCACATGTACACTACTATGAGGGGTGAGGTACACGTACACACGTGGTTTCCGTTTTGAATTACGGAGTGGAATAGAGTGTGTCCCGACATGTCAGGACAATAGATGTTCAATGTGGTGGCCATCATTTGCTGTACATAATTGCAATCTCTGGCGTAATGAATGTCGTACACGCCGCAGTACATCTGGTGTAATGTCGCCGCAGGCTGCCACAATACGTTGTTTCATATCCTCTGGGGTTGTAGGCACATCACGGTACACATTCTCCTTTAACGTACCCCACAGAAAGATGTGCAGAGGTGTAAGATCAGGAGAACGGGCTGGCCAATTTATGCGTCCTCCACGTCCTATGAAACGCCCGTCGAACATCCTGTCAAGGGTCAGCCTAGTGTTAATTGTGGAATGTGCAGGTGCACCATCATGCATACGTCGACGCGTTTCCAGTGGGATATTTTCGAGCAACGTTGGCAGATCATTTTGTAGAATCGCGATGTATGTTGCAGCTGTTTGGGCCCCTGCTATGAAGTGAGGACCAATGAGGTGGTCGCCAATGATTCCGCACCATACATTTACAGTCCACGGTCGCTGTCGCTCCACCTGTCTGAGCCAGCGAGGATTGTCCACGAACCATTAATGCTTGTTCCGTAGATTCACTGCCCCGTGGTTTGTGAAACCCGCTTCATCGGTAAACAGGTAGAACTGCAACGCATTCTCTGTTAATGCCCACAGACATAATTGCACTCGATGATTAAAGTCATCACCATGTAATTGCCGATGTAGCGACACATGAAACGGGTGAAAGCGGCGACGATGCAGTAAGCGCATGACACTACTTTGACTCAGTCCACCGGCTCTCGCAATGTCCCGTGTACTCATGTGTGGGTTCATGGCAACAGCAGCTAACACACCAACTGCACCCGCTCCTCCTGTGACGGGCCTGTTACGGACCCGTTTGCGTGCTATGACCATACCTGTTGCATACAGTTGGCGGTAGATGTTTTGCAGTGTGCGGTACGTTGGATGCTCTCTGTCCGGGTACCGTTCTGCATACACCCTGCAGGTTTCAGCTGCAATTCGTCGACACTCGCCACAGATGAGTATCATCTCCGCCTTTTCAGAGTTCGAATACACCATGGTCACAGTTCCTACAACACTACACTATCACAGACGTCTGGTAACACGGTGTACTACAGTTGGTCTGCGTGCGGAGACAAATGCAGAATAACAATAGCAGCAAGCGCTACATGCGGACACTGCGACAGCTAGACCAAACCACAACAGTGCACTACAGCCACACTCGTAAACACGGTCATCATCGTAAACATGTCCCTGCAGATGCAGCTCGCCGACCGTGGCCCGTGCTTGTTACAACACGCAACTGAACGTCGGAGGTTTCAAGCGTTTACTTTAGGTTACAATATCTCCGGATGTAAGTAACATTTTACAATGCAACAAACGGCACTGATTACGTATCTGTTTATGTGTACTAACAAAACTAACGTGGTTCAATTTAAAAAATGTAGGTTTGTGTTAAAAAACATACTTCCGTGCATTTTTGTATGGTTTGTATTAAACAATTACACTAGCCCCTCGCCTCACGTTCGGTCTGTGGAATCGGTTCGTCAGTATTTGATGTGGTTTACTAAATGTATCCAGCGGCTCACCCTGCATATATATGCTAATGCCCTAGAGTTGAGCCCGTGATGTTTGTGTGTAATAGGACTAATACGGAAAGACAGCGAATGTCATTGAAACATACCATCCCACAGTGTCTCCCATTCTATTACCAGATAGATTCGATGGACATCCACCATATTTCTCACCTTCAAAAAATGTTCAAATGTGTGTGAAGTCTTACGGGACTTAACTGCTAAGGTCATCAGTCCCTCATCTTACACTCTACTTATCCTAAGGACAAACACACACACCCATGCCCGAGGGAGGACTCGAAGCTCCGCCGGAATCAGCCGCACAGTCCATGACGGCGGCGCTTGAGACCGCTCGGCTAATCCCGCGCGGCTTTTCGCCTTTAGATCAAGGCAGTAGCACGTACGAATTGATTGAAGAAGGATGACTATATTTATGACCCAATAGAAAATGTACTTTCAGAAATCTTGGCAAACTGAACATTACTCAAACACATGCAGGAATATACACTGTTGATAATGTCAGCGCGGAGGCGATCTGTAGAATTATGAACACTGAAAAACAAAAATTCAACTGCCAAGATCGCTAAAATCATTGATTCATATAGCTTTGCGATTTCGGAAATTCTCTGTTGCCATCTTCGGATTTACAAAAGATGGGACAGAAAATGCTAGAATACAGGAACTAACATAATAATGTCACACATATTTTCAAGTTTTGCAATAAACGGAAAAAGCAACATAATTATGATTGCATCATTACACAATCTTTTCCTTCAGTATAGTACGTGCTGTTACGCGATGCATGTTCATGTTGGTATCGTGAACTACATTAAAAGTTAGCATGTCAGTTTTAAAATCAAAGCCGGCCGGTGTGGCCGAGCGGTTCTAGGCGCTACAGTCTGGAACCGCACGAGCGCTACGGTCGCAGCTTCGAATCCTGCCTCGGGCATGGATGTGTGTAATGTCCTTAGGTTAGTTAGGTTTAAGTAGTTCTAAGTTCTAGGGGACTCATGACCTTAGAAGTTGAGTCCCATAGTGCTCAGAGCCATTTTGAACCATTTTTAAAATCGAAGTGCACACATATTATTTCGCCGATTACAAGGTTTTACATTTTTCAGCATTTTACAACTGACAGATCCCTGTGCAAACATTCTTAGTAATACATAAGGACATCAGACGGCGTATTAGTAGTAGGACTCGATACTATCATCTCGCATTAGATTAGGGCTTGGACCTGCTATAACATATACTTACGTATGGCTAAATTATTATCGTAGCTTACACGGAAGCACCAAAGAAACTGGTGTAGGCATGCCTATTCAAATACAGAGATATGAAAAAAGATAGAATACGGAGATGCAGTGAGCAATCCCTGTATAAGACAATGTGTCCGGCGCAGTTGTTAGATCGGTTACTGCTGCTACAATGGCAGGTTATCGAGATTTAAGTAAGTTTGAACGTGGTGTAATAGTCGGCGCACGAGCGATGTGACACAGCATCTCCGAGGTAGCGATGGAGTGGTGATTTTCCCGTACGACCATTTCACGAGTGTATCGTGAACCTCAGGAATCCGGTAAAATATCAAATGAACATCGCTGCGGCAGGAAAAAGATCCTGCAAGAACGGAACCAATGACGGCTGAAGAGAATCGTTCAACGTGATAGAAGTGCAACTCTTCCCCGAAATAGCTACATATTCAATGCTGGGCCATCAACAAGTGCCAGAGTGCGAAGCATTCTACAATACATCATCGATATGGGCTTTCCGAGTCGAAGGGCCACTAGTGTACCCTTGATGCCTGCACGACACAAAGCTTTACGCCTAACCTGAGCCCGTCAACGCCAACATTGGACTGTTGATGACTGAAAACATGTTGCCTGGACGAAAGAGCCTCGTTTCAATGTGTACAAAGCGGAAGGACGTATATGGGTATGGAAACAACTTCAATCCATGGACCCTGTATGTCAGCAGGGCACTGTTCAAGCTGGTGGAGGCTTTGTAATGGTGTGGGGCGTGTGAAGTTAGAGTGATACGAGACCCCTGACACGTCTAGATACGATTCTGACGGGTGACACATACAAAAGCATCCTGTCTGTTCACCTGCGTCCATTCATGTCTATTGTGCATTCCAACGAACTTGGGAAATTCCAGCAGGACAATGCGATTCCCCACACGTCCAGAATTGCTACAGAGTGGCTCCAGGAACACTCTTCTGAGTTTAAACACTTCTGCTCGCCACCAAATTCCCCAGACATGAACATTACTGAGCATATCTGTGATGCCTTGCAACGTGCTGTTCAAAAGAGATCTCGATCCCCCCGTACTCTTATGGATTTTATGGACAGTCTTGTAACATCATGGTGTCAGTTCCTTCCAGCACTAGTTCAGACATTAGGTGAGGCCATGCCGCGTAGTACTGCGGCACTACTGCGTGCTCGATGTGGCATTACACTATATTATACAGGTGCACCAGTTTGTTTGACTCTTCACTGTAGAATCGGAGCTGCTGTTACATGTTTTGATCCCGCTCCATAAAGCTGTGATATGCATCTGTTTCTAACTTGTGCGGCATCCTTTACGTGTGGCAACGAGTAAGGAACACAGTTGACAGATACCTGGGGATTTTTATGTTTATAATATGTTGTTGTTGGTGATGGTGGTGGTGGCGTCTTGAGCCAAGACACTGGTTTGATGCAGCTCTCCTTGCTACTCTATCCTGCACAAGCTTCTTCATCTCGCAGTACCTACTGCAAGCCCGCATCTCGTGGTCGTGCGGTAGCGTTCTCGTTTCCCACGCCCGGGTTCGATTCCCGGTGGGGTCAAGGATTTTCTCTGCCTCGTGATGGCTGGGTGTTTTGTGATGTCCTTAGGTTAGTTATGTTTAAGTAGTTCTAAGTTCTAGGGGACTGATGACCATAGCTGTTAAGTCCCATAGTGCTCAGAGCCATTTGAACCTACGGCAACCTACATCCGTCTGAAGCTGTTTAATGTATTCATCTCTTGGTCTCCCTCTACGATTTTTACCATCCACCCACTCCGCCAATACTAAATTGGTGATCCATTGATGTCTCAGAATATGTCCTACCAAGCGACCCCTTCTTCCAGTCAAGTTGTGCAAAAAATTTCTCTTCTCCCCAATTCTGTTCGATACCTGCTCATTAGTTATGCGATCTAATCTTCAGGATTCTTCTGTAGCACCACATATCGAAAGCTTCTTTCCTCTTCTGTTTATTCTCTCTATTCTCTTCTCTGTATAATGTCCCAGTTACATTTTTCAGTGCATTCGCATCGTGTAATCGTTTTACGGACGACGTGTGCTATGACCAGTTTCCATAATCTGAAGATACCTACCATGGGCGAAACGCGTTATTGAAATATGAAAATAAAAACCTCCGGAACCAGGACTGTACTTTTGTTTCAAATTTTGCGCTGGTTGCTGTCTCAACCGAGGTGATAACAAGGAAAAGACCGAACGGTTCTAGGTGCTACAGTCTGGAACCACGCGACCGCTATGATCGCAGGTTCAAATCCTGCCTCGCGCATGGATGTGTGTGATGTGTGTGATGTCCTCAGGTTAGTTGGGTTAAATTAGTTCTAAGTTCTAGGGGACTGATGACTCAGAAGTTAAGCCCCATAGTGCTTAGAGTCATTTGAACCATAGAAAGGAAAAAACTTTATATCAATAACATGCCGAAGCTTGAAGTTTGGTGTGGCCTATTGTACGATAGGGTGATAACCCCAATTTTCTTCGCAGAGAAAACCATACCGAGAAATATTTACTTGAACATGCTCAAACAGTTATCGAAGAGTTCAGTCTAATATGACCTTCCAGCATTTTGCTACATGCCAACAATTGAAGTCAGATTTGCAGGATATGTAGAATTACAGAGTTTCTGAGAGGTGAAAGGATCGAGAAGGTCCCATCGCGTGGCAACTATGGCTTTCTGATGTCACGCGATTAGACTTCTTTGTGTGGGGTTACGTGAAAAAAACGCGTCTACACAACACAATTTAATGACACTCTATTGGTTGAAAACAGTCTTGGTTGCAATTTTAGTTTTTTTATTATTCAGCTACGCGTTTCACTTTATTTAGGCATCTTCAGGTTGATCCTAATTTGATATTTCTTAGAAAGATCCTTTAGACAGTGACGCCAAAGGGCATCGTCGAATACATCAGGCCAACATTACCTTCGCTAAACTCAGTAAAACACGTTTTAAGACCAACCTGAAGATGCCTAAGTAAGGTGGAACGTGTAGTTGAAAACTAAAAAACTAAAATTGCAACCAAGACTGTTTTCAACCAGTACTGTGAAACACTAGTTTGCTGTATGCCACACATGGATTGGAAGCATTTCTTAATGACACTCCTCCCCCTCGTGCACGTATCAATGAAGGATTCCAAACTGGAGACGTAATATGAAGGTGGTAGGGGAGAAGGGAAAGGAAAGAGAAAAAACTAATGATGTCAGCTGCATCAGGACTTGATATGGAGTTAGCATCGGCAAAGTGAAAATGTGTATCGGACCGGGCCTCGAACTCGAGATCACGTGCTTACTAGGCAGTTGCCTTAAGCACTGCTCCACCCGGCCACGGTGTTTATCATTAACGCGCGAAGTATTTCGGCAGGCCCCACGGCGGACTCAGATTCCCACCTAGCGCCACGTATCCGCAGTCCCAGATCACGTCCTCCATCCTCACTATATTTTGATTCCCGCTGGAGGTCCCGGGTTCCGATACAGGTGGGACGATCAGTTTCTTTCACCTCTTTTTCTTTCTTTTTCTCCACCTTCAGGTTTCATAATACGTATCACTGATGCGATTTAACGTGGTGTCTTTTCTTTCGAATGCAATGTCTGAAAAAACAGACACCATCCATTCATAGAACTATTGATGCTACAAAGCTGACCCGTGCATGGACAGAATTCGAATATTGTATTGATGTTCTACAAGCGATGAGTGAAGCACACTGATAAATTCGAGAATTAAAGAAGAAAATACTCTGAGAGTTGCTAAACGTACAAAAATCCACGATGCTCCATCTCTAATAATTTCCAAGTTTTGTCTTTCTGATCTGATAGCTGTACTTTATGGGCACCATATACACTGAGGTGTTGACCGTATCGGATTTACCCTCGGTGACTGGAAAACTGTGGCCTGCTCAGATGAGTCCTGAGATCAGTTTTAAGATCTGATGCTAGGGTTCGAGTGTGGCGCAGACCCCACAAAGCCACGGAGCCAAGTTGTCAACAGGGCACTGTGCAAACTGGTGGTGCCTCCAGAATAGTGTGGGCTGGGTTTGCGTAGCATGGATTGGGTCCCCTGGTCCAACTGAACCGATAATAGACTGTAAATGGTTATGTTCGGTTACCAGGACACCATTTTCAGCCATTCATGGACTTTATGTTCCCAAATAATGATAGGACTCATATGAATGGCAATGGGCGATGTCACTGGGTCCCAACTGTTCCTGATTGATTTGAGGAACATTTAGGAGAATTAGAGAGAATGATATGGTCTTCCAGCTCGACTGATGCGAACCCCACTGAAAGTTTATGGGACATAATTGAAAGGTCAGCTCGTGCACGAAATTCTGCACCAGCATTAGTTTTGCCATATGGATGGATTTAGAGGCAGCGTGGCTGAATATTTCAGGAGAGCACTTCCGATGACTTCTTGAGTCCATGACACGTAGAGTAGCTGCGCTACGTCGGATGTCACCGACACGTTATTATGTGATATCCCACGACATATGTACTAAACTACTCATATGCAACTGGAGATGTGCTTTTTATTTGTGATAGTGTATCTGTAATTGTAAAGGACTGTAATTGTTTCCAGTATTTTTGAGGATCTCACGCAACTGCGTTGATAGTCTACGATTGTGGAAGTATTGGAGAGAAAGCACCGCGAGCGCTAACGCTACCCGAGACAGCAGCTCCCGATGCGTCAGACTGTGGCCACTGCAGGTCGCCGCGGAGGTGCCTCTGGCCTCCTTTCGGCTGGCCACGCATCTGCAGTGCAGCCAGCCACTTAGTATGAATTACAATTTCAATATCTCGCTGGCGCTTGTCACTGGGGCGCGCTGGATAATGTATCGAGGGCGATATTGAATCTGATAGCAGGCCGCCGCTCTTAACTCAATACACCGTCTGCCGGGGCGCCGATAAATTGCGCCCTCCGCTAATGTACTTTGGCGCCGCATTCTGATTAAAATGGAAAACGTTCCGCTGCCTCCGTATACCGCCACCGCGCAGCTGTTAAATCGAACGAGCGCTCTGCAGTACTGCTCAGCCTCTCTTGAAAACAACTTGTTTATCCGACCGGAATCACTGGGGTGTTGAATTGACCAATCGAAAAATAGAATTCCAGCGTAAGATATACATCTATATTATAACTTGTGCTAACATTTTTCTACTTCATTTTTCGTTACTTCGAAGCCAATTTGCTATTACAATATCACTTTCTCCGAATTGTTAGCAAATTATCGATTATATTTTGAAGTTTAATGAAAACTATATGCACCTTGGACGAGCCTGTATCAATACTAACGTGCGTTCTACATCTAAATCTACATAAATACCTCTCAAACCACTGTATAGTTGATAGTGGAGAGTTCATAGTACCAACATTAGAAAATTCATCCCCTACTAGCTGAAAGACCCAACACTGCCTAGGTATTTATAGACTGAAGATCCAAAGAAACAGGTACACCAGGGTAATACCGTGTAAGGCCCCCAAGAGCACGCAGAAGTGCCGCAAAACGACGTGGCGTGCACTCGACTAATGTCTGAAGTAGTGCTGGAGGGAACTGACACCATGAATCTTGAAGGGCTGTCCATAAATCCGTAAGAGTAGTACGGGGTGGAGACATCTTCTGAACAGCAAGCTACAAGGCATCCCAGATATATGGTCAATAATGTTCATGTCTGGGAAGTTTGGAGGCCAGCGGAAGCATTTAAACTCAGAAGAGTGTTCCTGGAGCCACTCTGTAGCAATTCTGTGCGTGTGGAATGTCGCATTGTCCTGCTGGAACTGCTCAAGTCGGTCGGAATGCTCAATAGACACGTATTTACGCAGGTGATCAGACAGGATAATTACGTCCGTGACACTTGTCAGAGTCGTATCTTGGTGTATCAGAGGTTCTGCATCACCCCAACTGCACACGCCTCACACCATTACAGAGCCTCCACCAGCCTGAACTGTCCCCTGTTGACATACTGACGAGGCGTAAAGCTTTTTGCAGCGTAGTCATCTTGAGTACACGAGTGGTCCTTTGGCTCTGAGAACCCATATCGATGATGTCTCGTTGAATGGTTCGCAGACTGACACTTGTTGATGGACCGGAACTGATATCTGCAGAAATTTGCGCAAGGGTTACACTTCTGTCGCGTTGAACGATTCTCTTCAATTGCCGTTCATTCCATTCTCGCAGGACCTTTTTCCAGCCGCAGCGTTGTTGGAGATTTGATGTTTTACTTGATTCCTGATATTCACGGTACACTCGTGAAATGGCCGTACTGGAAAATTCCGATTTCATCGCTACCTCGGAGATGTGTACAAGCACTCGTGCGCCGACTGTAATACCACGTTTAAACTCACTTAAATCTTCATAACCTGCAATTGTAGCAGCAGTAACCGATGCAACAACTGCGCCAGATCCTTGCTGTCTTAGACGTTGCCGACCGCAGCGCCGTTTTCTGCCTGTTCACATATCACTATATATTGTAGTTGGGAGCTCCAATGTTAGGCGCGTAATGGGGCCCCTTAGGGATATGGCGGCTAAGGAGGGGAAGAAATCCAGTGTGCACTCCGTGTGCATTCCGGGAGGAGTCATTCCTGATGTGGAAAGGGTCCTTCCGGATGCCATGAAGAGCACAGGGTGCAGCCAGCTGCAGGTAGTGGCACATGTCGGCACTAATGACGTGTGTCGGTTTGGATCTGAGGAAATTCTCTCTGGATTCCAGCGGCTATCTGATTTGGTGAAGGCTGCCGGTCTTGCTTACGAGATGAAGGCAGAGCTCACCATCTGCAGCATCGTTGACAGAACCGACTGCGGACCTTTGGTGCAGAGCCGGGTGGAGGGTCTGAATCAGAGGCTCAGACGGTTTTGCGACCGTATTGGCTGCAGATTCCTTGACTTGCGCCATAGGGTGGTGGGGTTTCGGGTTCCGCTGAATAGGTCAGGAGTTCACTACACTCAGCTGGCGGCTACACGGGTAGCGGAGGCTGTGTGGTGTGGACTGGGCGGTTTTTTAGGTTAGAAGGCCTCGGGAAAGTGCGGGATGGGCTGCAATGTCAAAGGGTGCTTGGCAATTACAGGACGTGCTTGGATCAAGGAACAGTCGGAATTATAGTTGTAAACTGTTGTAGTTGCGCTGGAAAAGTCCCTGAGCTTCACGCGCTAATAGAAAGCACAGAAGCTGATATCGTTATAGGTACAGAAAGCTGGCTAAAGCCTGAAATAAGTTCTGCAGAAATTTTTACGAAGTCTCAGACGGTGTTCAGGAAAGATAGATTAAGCAGAATTGGTGGTGGAGTGTTGGTGTCTGTCAGTAGTGGTTTATCTTGTAGTGAAGTCGACATAGATACTCTGTGCGAATTGGTGTGGGTGGAGGTTATACTTAACAGCCGAATTAAGTTAATAATTGGCTCCTTCTACCGACCCCCAGACTCCGATGATACAGTTGCGGAACAGTTCAGAGAAAGTTTGAGTCTCGTAACAAATAAATACCCCACTCATACGGTTATAGTTGGTGGGGACTTCAACCTACCCTCGGTATGTTGGCAAAAATACTTGTTCAAAACCGGTGGTAGGCACAAAACGTCTTCCGAGATTGTCCTAAATGCATTCTCCGAAAATTATTTAGAGCAGTTAGTCCACGAACCCACGCGAATTGTAAATGGTTGCGAAAACACACTTGACCTCTTGGCCACAAACAATCCAGAGCTGATAGAGAGCATCATGACTGATACAGGGATTAGTGATCACAAGGTCATTGTAGCTAGGCTCAATACCATTTCTTCCAAATCCATCAGAAACAAACGCAAAATAATTTTATTTAAAAAAGCGGATAAAGTGCCACTAGAAGCCTTCCTAAAAGACAATTTCCATTCCTTCCGAACTGACTATGCGAATGTAGACGAGATGTGGCTCAAATTCAAAGATATAGTAGCAACAGCAATTGAGATATTCATACCTCATAAATTGGTAAGAGATGGAACGGATCCCCCGTGGTACACAAAAAAGGTCCGAACGCTGTTGCAGAGGCAACGGAAAAAGCATGCGAAGTTCAGAAGAACGCGAAATCCTGAAGATGGGCTAAAATTTACAGACGGGCGAAATTTGGCACGTAATTCGATGCGAGATGCCTTTAATAGGTTCCACAACGAAACATTGTCTCGAAATTTGGTAGAAAATCCGAAGAAATTCTGGTCGTATGTAAAGTACACAAGCGGCAAGACGCAGTCAATACCTTCGCTGCGCAGTGCCGATGGTACTGTTATCGACGACTGCGCCGCTAAAGCGGAGTTATTGAACGCAGTTTTCCGAAATTCCTTCACCAGGGAAGACGAATGGAATATTCCAGAATTTGAAACACGAACATCTGCTAGCATGAGTTTCTTAGAATTAGATACCTTAGGGGTTGCGAAGCAACTCAAATCGCTTGATACGGGCAAGTCTTCAGGTCCAGATTGTATACCGATTAGGTTCCTTTCAGATTACGTTGATACTATAGCTCCCTACTTAGCACTCATATACAACCGCTCGCTCACCGATAGATCTGTACCTACAGATTGGAAAATTGCGCAGGTCGCACCAGTGTTCAAGAAGGGTAGTAGGAGTAATCTATTTAACTACAGACCTATATCATTGACGTCGGTTTGCAGTAGGGTTTTGGAGCATATACTGTATTCAAACATTATGAATCACCTCGAAGGGAACGATCTATTGACACGTAATCAGCATGGCTTCAGAAAACATCGCTCTTGTGCAACGCAGCTAGCTCTTTATTCGCACGAAGTAATGGCCGCTATCGACAGGGGATCTCAAGTTGATTCCGTATTTCTAGATTTCCGGAAAGCTTTTGACACCGTTCCTCACAAGCGACTTCTAATCAAGCTGCGGAGCTATGGGGTATCGTCTCCGTTGTGCGACTGGATTCGTGATTTCCTGTCAGGAAGGTCGCAGTTCGTAGTAATAGACGGCAAATCATCGAGTAAAACTGAAGTGATATCAGGTGTTCCCCAGGGAAGCGTCCTGGGACCTCTACTGTTCCTGATCTATATAAATGACCTGGGTGACAATCTGAGCAGTTCTCTTAGGTTGTTCGCAGATGCTGCTGTAATTTACCGTCTAGTAAGGTCATCCGAAGACCAGTATCAGCTGCAAAGCGATTTAGAAAAGATTGCTGTATGGTGTGTCAGGTGGCAGTTGACGCTAAATAACGAAAAGTGTGAGATGATCAACATGAGTTCCAAAAGAAATCCGTTGGAATTCGATTACTCGATAAATAGTACAATTCTCAAGGCTGTCAACTCAACTAAGTACCTGGGTGTTAAAATTACAAACAACTTCAGTTGGAAGGACCACATAGACAATATTGTGGGGAAGGCGAGCCAAAGGTTGCGTTTCATTGGCAGGACACTTAGAAGATGCAACAAGTCCACTAAAGAGACAGCTTACACTACACTCGTTCGTCCTCTGTTAGAATATTGCTGCGCGGTGTGGGATCCTTACCAGGTGGGATTGACGGAGGACATCGAGAGGGTGCAAAGAAGGGCAGCTCGTTTTGTATTATCGCGTTATAGGGGAGAGAGTGTGGCAGATATGATACACGAGTTGGGATGGAAGTCATTACAGCATAGACGTTTTTCGTCGCGGCGAGACCTTTTTACGAAATTTCAGTCACCAACTTTCTCTTCCGAATGCGAAAATATTTTGTTGAGCCCAACCTACATAGGTAGGAATGATCATCAAAATAAAATAAGAGAAATCAGAGCTCGAACAGAAAGGTTTAGGTGTTCGTTTTTCCCGCTCGCTGTTCGGGAGTGGAATAGTAGAGAGTTAGTATGATTGTGGTTCGATGAACCCTCTGCCAAGCACTTAAATGTGAATTGCAGAGTAGTCATGTAGATGTAGATATTTGAATACGCATGCTCATACTAGTTTCTTTGCCGCTTCAGTGTAGCTGTGCCTGATACTTCGAATGTGTGGATTTTTTTATTTATAAAGCTTCTTTTTATACAAAATCAGCACTTACATCTACATCTACATGGCTACTCGCTAATAGTACTTAAGTGCCTGGCAGATGGTTCATCGAATCACCTTCGCAATAATTCTCTGTTATTCCACTCTCGAACAGCGCACGGAGAAAAAGAACACCTTTATCTTGGGCATTCGGAGGAAAAAGATGGCGATTGAAATTTCTTGAGAAGATCCCGGCGCAATGAGAAACGCCTTTGTTTTAATGATGTTCAGATGGTTCAAATGGCTCTATAGGACTTAACTGCTGAGAACTTAGAACTACTTAATCCTAACTAACCTAAGGACATCACACACATCCATGACCGAGGCAGGATTCGAACCTGCCACCGCAGCGGTCTCGTGGTTCCAGACCGACCGGCTAACAATGTTTGCTCGAAATCCTGTATTATGTCCGTGACACTCTCTCCCCTATTTCTCGATAATACAGAACTTGCAGCCGTTCTTTGAAGTTTCTGGATGTACTCCGTCAATCCTACCCAGTAAGTATCGTGCACTGGGCAGCAGTACTCCAAAAGAGGAGTATATACACTCCTGGAAATGGAAAAAAGAACACATTGACACCGGTGTGTCAGACCCACCATACTTGCTCCGGACACTGCGAGAGGGGTGTACAAGCAATGATCACACGCACGGTACAGCGGACACACCAGGAAACGCGGTGTTGGCCGTCGAATGGCGCTAGCTGCGCAGCATTTGTGCACCGCCGCCGTCAGTGTCAGCCAGTTTGCCGTGGCATACGGAGCTCCATCGCAGTCTTTAACACTGGTAGCATGCCGCGACAGCGTGGACGTGAACCGTATGTGCAGTTGACGGACTTTGAGCGAGGGCGTATAGTGGGCATGCGGGAGGCCGGGTGGACGTACCGCCGAATTGCTCAACACGTGGGGCGTGAGGTCTCCACAGTACATCGATGTTGTCGCCAGTGGTCGGCGGAAGGTGCACGTGCCCGTCGACCTGGGACCGGACTGCAGCGACGCACGGATGCCCGCCAAGACCGTAGGATCCTACGCAGTGCCGTAGGGGACCGCACCGCCACTTCCCAGCAAATTAGGGACACTATTGCTCCTGGGGTATCGGCGAGGACCATTCGCAACCGTCTCCATGAAGCTGGGCTACGGTCCCGCACACCGTTAGGCCGTCTTCTGCTCACGCCCCAACATCGTGCAGCCCGCCTCCAGTGGCGTCGCGACAGGCGTGAATGGAGGGACGAATGGAGACGTGTCGTCTTCAGCGATGAGAGTCGCTTCTGCCTTGGTGCCAATGATGGTCGTATGCGTGTTTGGAGCCGTGCAGGTGAGCGCCACAATCATGACTGCATACGACC
This sequence comes from Schistocerca gregaria, assembly GCF_023897955.1. NCBI lineage: Eukaryota > Metazoa > Arthropoda > Insecta > Orthoptera > Acrididae > Schistocerca > Schistocerca gregaria. Next base: position 693,809,024 of record NC_064921.1, on the reverse strand, counting down.
GAGGCACACAGGACCAACACCCGGCATCATGATGTGGGGAGCGATCTCCTACACTGGCCGTACACCTCTGGTGATCGTCGAGGGGACACTGAATAGTGCACGGTACATCCAAACTGTCATCGAACCCATCGTTCTACCATTCCTAGACCGGTAAGGGAACTTGCTGTTCCAACAGGACAATGCACGTCCGCATGTATCCCGTGCCACCCAACGTGCTCTAGAAGGTGTAAGTCAACTACCCTGGCCAGCAAGATCTCCGGATCTGTACCCCATTAAGCATGTTTGGGACTGGACGAAGCGTCGTCTCACGCGGTCTGCACGTCCAGCACGAACGCTGGTCCAACTGAGGCGCCAGGTGGAAATGGCATGGCAAGCCGTTCCACAGGACTACATCCAGCATCTCTACGATCGTCTCCATGGGAGAATAGCAGCCTGCATTGCTGCAAAAGGTGGATATACACTGTACTAGTGCCGACATTGTGCATGCTCTGTTGCCTGTGTCTATTTGCGTGTGGTTCTGTCGGTGTGATCATGTGATGTATCTGACCCCAGGAATGTTTCAATAAAGTTTCCCCTTCCTGGGACAATGAATTCACGGTGTTCTTACTTCAATTTCCAGGAGTGTATTTTCTACGTGTTCTTTCCTATTTAAGTTGTTCGTAATTGTAATTTCTAGATATTTGGTTGTATTTACGGTCTTAGTTTCGATTGATTTATCCTGTAACTGAAGTTTAATGATTACTTTTAACACGCATGTCGATGACCTTATACTTCTCATTATTTAGTTTCAATTGCCAATTTTCGTACCATATAGATATCTAAATCTTATTTCGGTTGGTTGTGACCTTCTGGTGACTTTACTACACGATAAACGATAGCATCTTCTGCAAAGAACTTAAGACGGCTGCTCAGATGGTCTCCTAAATCGTTTATGTAGATAAGGAACAGCAGAGGATCGAGAACACTACATTAGAGAACGCCAGAAATCACTTGTATTTTATTCGATAACTTTCTGTCAACTGATACGAACTGTGACCTCCCTCACAGAAAATTACCGAGACGCTAATCCATAAGCAAGCAATTTGATTATTACCGTTTGTGAGACACTGTGTCGAAAACCTTCTGGAAACTAGAAATAGTGAAATCAATTTGAAATCCTTTGTCGATAGCACTCAACATTTCGTGTGAGTAAAGAACTAGTTGTGTCTCACAAGAACGACATTTTCTAAATCTGTACTGAGTAAGTGTCAATAGACCGTTTTCTTCTAGGTAATTCTAATGTTCGAACACGATATATGTTCCAGAAGCCTACTGTACATCAACGTAAATGATATGGTCCTATTTGCAATCTTCAGTATTGTTCAGTAACAAGCCGCGAGGGGTAGCCTTGCAGTCTCAGGCATTTGTCACGGTCCGCGCGGCTTTCCCCCTCGGAGGTTCGAATCGTCCCTCGGTCATGGGTGTGTGTTTCGTCCTTAGCGTAAATTAGTTTAAGTTAGATAAAGTAGTGTATAAGCTTAGTGAGCGATGATCTCAGCAGTTTGGTCCCATCAAATTTCATCACAAATTACCTTTTTGTTCAGGAACTCTGCCTTGGAGAAACTGTTGTAAACATCTCGCACTGAAATCCGCTCTAAATTTCGAGCTTCTTTAAAAGATCGGCCAGTCTTGGCGGTTTGCATTCGTTAGAATATGGCATACTTTTTTCTTTTTACTTTTATTTTTTTGTTCCTGCAACAGTGTTCTGACTCTTTTTTGTGTACTATGGGGGACGAGCTCCGTCATTTGTTAATTTGTTTGGAATAAATCTCTCAACAGCTGTAGAAAATATTTCATTGAAATCAGCCCTTGCCTGGTCTACACTGCAACATTTGAAATAAAGGATGTGTCAAAAGAATCATCCGATTAAAAAAAATTATAACTATTATGTTATTTGAGAACATACTGTTGGAAAGAGCAAACTTAAGATTTGTAGATGGTTACCGCTAGGTAGCAGCAATGTGCGCCCACTTCAGTTCTAGTAAAAATGGTGTCGGGACAACAGAAAGCGTTTTGTGTTCAACGTTTTGCGCAGTGCGGGTCATTAATAACTGTTCAGTCTAATTTTCGCACTAGGTATAGTGTGGATCCTCCTACAGCACAGAGCATTAGACGATGGCATGACCAGTTCGGAGAAACGGGTTGTTTCTGTAAAGGCAAATCGCCGGTCCGCCCCCGAGTGTCTGACACAGACGTCGAACGCATTCGCCATCGTTTCACAAGTAGCCCGCAGAAATCCATTCGCCGTGCTTCTCAACATGTCCCCGATGTCCGTTGGGCGTGTGTTACGTCGTCGTTTACATATGAAACCATACAAAATTCAGCTACTGCAAGCTCTCCGTGAAGGTGACAAACAACGTGTGGAGCTCTTTAGTTTCGGTCTTGGCGAGATGTAGGATGCTTCTCGGACTACCCCAGCAGACAACCGAGCGGCAAAGACCGTATGAGTTTGACGAAGATCGTTTAAACCCATGAATCCACAACGATCCATGTCAGTGTACTCAAGAAGAAGGAAAATATGATAAACTGTGGTCATTCAACAGCCGACATTTGCATGCAATGAGGAAGGCTGAATCATCGGGTGTATGGTTATCGTATGCTCTAAGCCAAAATCACATAAATCAGCGGGTGGCAATATGTGCATCTCTGTTTGCGCATCATCAGTTGACTCGTGGACAACACCGACCATTCACACCCTGTATCGTTCGTTGCTGTTGACGAGAAATGGTTTCGTTATGGTAACATAAGTAAAAGAGGGGAATGGTTGAGCCCAAACAAAACAGCAACCCCCCGTACAAAGAACTAAGCGAATCCGCAAAAGATAGTGTTGTGCATGTAGTGGAAAAGTGAAGGCTTGATTTACTGCGAATAGCTTCCCCGGCGTGTAATCATCACTGCTCACATTTATTGTCACAAACTGAGCGACTACAAAGACTGCGTGAAGTGGTGCTATTCCACGATAAAGCCCGCCCACATTATGCTAGATTGACCAAAACCACTTTACAGAATTTGTGTATCCACCTTTCCACCTGATCTTGCGCTTTCCACTCTCTATCGAACAACCTTCAAGGAACTTCCTTTCCGGACGAAAATGCGGTCCATAGGTGCCTCGACTATTATTTCGCCTTAAAAGCACGTGTTTCTACAGTCGCGGAACCGAAAAGCTACCGAGGCGTTTGTAGATCGTAGTATATAGTGAATGAGAACATACTATTATGCGTTTCCGTCGTGTATATTAAACTTATGGGAAAACTCTACGAACTTCTGCACTAACCCAACAGCATCATATCTGCAGGTGATATACTGTAGCACAGCAGCCTTCGTTAATCAGAACACACCCTTGTGTCCGCCTAGGCTTGTGGCGGTCCTCTAGGTCATGGGAGAGGACGCAGGGCGTAACCGTAGGTCGACTGCGTTCGGGAAGAGCAGAGCGGCGCTAACAAGGCTGGAGGCCAGAGCAGGGGAGTTCCGCGACCGGCCTTTGCGGACGACCAGGCGGAAGGCGCTGCGGAAGGATTAGCAGAGGAGGCCGGCGGCCGCCGAGGGGTGGAGGCGGAGGCGGAGGCGGCTCTGCGGGGGCGGAAAGCCGACCGGAGGCGGCGCGATTAGCGGATCACAGCCGGCGCCCCCTGCGGCCGCAGCCGCCATCATTTCCTGAGCTCGTTTTCAGTTTCGTGGAGATTTCCGGCCGCTTTTGAGAAAGCCATAGACTAATCCTAAGTTGGCGGCAATACTCAGAAATGATGCGCCTTTCTAGATATCGGAAGAACCAAGAGTCGGGACTCTGGAACCAATTGACTCTGCCGTCAGCTCTCATAATACTCCCTCGTCCATGAGAGCTTCCGGCTGTGCTGGAATTACGTCTGGAAACGTCAGCAGCACGCTCTGAAGCCCTAGATAAGCAGAATATCTCCGTAGTACGTATAACAAGCACACTGAACCGCCAAAAATAGTGGCATAGGCATGCATATTGAAATACAGACATATGTAAACAGACAGAATACGCCGCTGTGGTCGGCAACTCCTATATAAGACAAGTATCTGACGCAGTTGTTAGATGCGTTATTGCTACTACAATGGCATGTTATCACGATTTAAGTGCGTTTGAACGTGGTGCTACAGTTGGAGCACGAGCGATAGGACACAGCATTTCCGAGGTAGCGATGAAGTGGGGTTTTCCCCCTACGACTATTTCTCGAGTGTACCGTGAATATCAGGAATCCGGTAAGACATCAAATTTCCGACATCGCTGATGCCAGAAAATTGTCCTGCTGGTGTAGCGGTAGCCGCCGAGCCCAGAGGGCGCGCAGCACAGCAGCAGCAGCAATTATGTGATAACCTAGAAGTTAATTTAGTCTTTGTTTCTTGTTCATGTGCTTCTGCAAAGAAGTGAACTGTAAGTGTGTATTTCACTATGTAGACCAGTGGCTAGACAATTAACCATATCTTTTGTCTTTTGCGTAAGTCTTGTGAATATCCTTGTGTAGGCCGATTTCCTAGTGTTAACTTTTCTTGTAGAGAACTTTATTTCTATTTAATAGTTTGCGGTCTCAGAGTTCAGTGAGAAATCTGCACACCGACTTTTAGTGTTCCTTTAATCTCCTTTGGTATATTTTCAAACTCAGTAGCGACATTTGAGACCATGTATTTATTTTATACACACTACGATATGGCTAGGGTCTATGGTTGTTGTTAGCGGACACAAGGAGAGTTGGCTGCTGTCCGTAAACAGCTGGAAGCTGCGTTGGCTACCGCCGACAAGCTTCTAGCTATTGCCCGAAGTTGCGGTGACGTCGAGGCGCCAGTGACGAGACCTGCGACACCTTTGGGGTCACTGGAATACCTTGGTGGTCCGGACGTCACAACGGCTTCCGATACGCCACATCTGACCGGTCCGTCCTCACTCCAGAGTGGGTGGCAGACAGTGGTGGGTTCGCGCGTCACTGGGCGGAAGGCAAAGAGGGAGCAGGCCGTGCTGCTGGCTATCTGGCAACAGGTACGAGGTGCTTCCCAGTGCTGATGATAACTCTGAGTCAGCACGGGATGCCTCTCCTGTTGGGCCAGCGGTCGATTTTACTGCCCAGTCCGGACAGGTACAGAGGGTGGGTTTACTAGTCATTGGGAGCTCCAAGGTTACGCGGGTGATGGAACCCTTCAGGGAGACAGCGGGCAAGGCGGGAAAGAATTCCAGTGTGCATTCGGTATGTTTGCCTGGAGGTCTCATCCGTCATGCGGAGGAGGTCCTGCCGGCGGCTATCGAGCGCACTGGGTGCAACCAGCACACGGCGGCAGGAATGACGCCTGCCGCTTGGGTTCTGCGGCCATCCTCGGCTCCTTTCGGCTGCTGGCTGATTTGGTGAAGACAACCAGCAACGCACGTTGGGTGCAGGCTAAGCTGTCTATTTGTAGCATCGTACCCACAGTTCATCCGGGAGGACGACTGTTCAATCCTGCGTCCGGCCATCCTGATTTCGGTTTTCCGTGATTTCCCTAAATCGCACCAGGCAAATGCCGGGATGGTTCCTTCGAAATGGCACGGCCGACTTCCTTCCCCATCCTTCCCTAATCGGATGAGACCGATGACCTCGCTGTCTGGTCTCCTTCCCCAAAAAAACAAACCAACCCCCACAGTTCATCGTGGTCCTCTGGTTTGAAGCAAGGTGGAAGGTCTAAACCAGAGGTTCAGACGGCTCTGCGACGGTATCGGATGCGAATTTCTCGACCTCCGCTATCGGGTGCATAATTTTATGGTTTTCCTTAATAGGTCAGGAGTGCACTACACGCAGGAAGCGGCTACTATGGTAGTGGACTACGCGTGGCGTGCACATTGGGCTTTATTAGGGCAGGGGACCCCTCCCTGGGAGCAAACACGATTTGTCTGTTAAATCAGCCACAGCGACCTTAAAGAATCTAGGTCCTTGCAGATCAGAAATAGAAAAGATTAATATGATTTGGGAACATTGTAGGAGCATCCAAGGAAAGATCTCAGAATTAGTATCGCTTATTGAACGTTATAATGCACAGATATTACTGGGTACATAAAGCTGGTTGAAGCCAGGCGTCAATGACAGAGTAATCCTAAGTTCAGATTGGAATATTTATCGTAAGGATAGGTTAGTCGCCAATGGTAGCGGCGTGTTTATTGCAGCAAAAATTTGATAAAATCTAGCGATTCCGAATGTGAATTAATCTGGGTGAAATTGAGTATCAAAGAACAATCAAGAATGTTGATCGGATGCTTTTATAGATCACGTGCGTCAGGATCTGTAGTTGTAGAGATTCAGACAGAGCTTGCAGAATATCATTAGTAATTTTCCTCATCATTCCGCTGTAATAGGAGGTGACTTCAACTTTCCAGGTATAGATTGGGAGTGTTATGCCATCAAAACTGGTGCCAGAGACAGGGAATCGTGTGGCTTTGTTGTGAATGTTTTGTCCGAAAATTACCTTGAGCAGATAATTAGAGAACCAACTCGTGAAGGTAACGTCTTTGACCTGCCAACAAACAGACCTGAACTTATGGAATCAGTTAACGTAGAGGAAGGTATCAGTGATCACAAGCCTGTGACAACATCTATGCCGACGGGTCCTACAAGGTATGTTAAGAAAGGTAGGAAGGTATATTTGCTCAGCAAGTGTGACAAGACACAAATTTTAGAATATCTTAGGAGCCAGCATTAAATATTCTGTGATGAGGACGAAGATGTGGAGAACAAATGGAAAAAATTCAAAGGCGTCGTTCAATATGCCTTAGACAATTATGTTCCGAGTAAGGTTATAAGGGATGGGAAATATCCACCAAGGTTTAATATCCGTGCTAGGAAAGCGCTACTTTAACAAAGGGCATTTCATCACAGATTCAAGAGAAGTAAAAACATAGGTGAGAAACAAAAGCTAAACGAAGCGAAAATGAGCGAAAGGAGAGCAATGAGAGAAGCGTTCAATGATTTCAAAAGTAGGACGTTGTCAATCGACCTGAGTAAAACCCCTAAGAGATTTTGGTCGCATGTAAAATCGGTAAGTGGGTCAAAATCGTCTATTCATTCTCTCAGCGTCCACACCGGCGCAGAAACGGAAGATAACAGAGAAAAAGCCGAAATACTGAATACGATCTTCCGAAGCTGTTTCACCGCGGAAGATTGTAACACTGTCCTTCCTTTCAATCGTCGTGTGCATGTCGAAATGGCAGATATTGAGATAACCGATAGCGGAATTGAAAAGCAACACCAATCGCTTAGTAATGGAGAGGCTTCAGGAACAGATGAGATTCCTATAAGAGTCTATGAAGATTATGCGAATGGACTTGCTCCCCTTCTAGCAGTAATTTATCGTAGGTCGCTTGAGCAACGAAAGGTACTTAACGACTGTAAAAAAGGCTGTCATTCCCGTTCTTAAGTAGGCCGTAAGATAGATCCACACAATTATAGACCTATATCGTTGACGTCAATCTGTTGTAGAATTATTGAACATGTTTTATGCTCAAGAATTATGACGTTCTTGGTAAATGAACAGCTCCTCCATAAAAATCAACATGGCTTCCTCAAACAGAGACCCTGAGAAACTCAGCTCGTTTTGTTCCTCCATGAGATCCACAGCGCAGTGGACAACGGCGCTGAGGCTGATGCCGCGTACCTTGATTTCAGTAAGGCATTTGACACCGTCCCGAATTGCCGTTTAGTGAAAAATATACGAGCTTACGGAATATCGAAGCAGACCTGTGCTTTGATACAAGACTTTTGTGCAGATAGAACTCAACATGTCGCTCTTAACGGAACTAAATCGACAGATGTAAAGGCAATATTCGGAGTACCACAAGGAAGTGTAATAGGGCAGCTGCTGTTCACAATATGTATATTAATCGTCTAGTAGAAAGCTTCGGATGCTCTTTAAGGCTATTCGCAGATGATGCAGTTGTTTATGTCAAAGTAGCAACTCCAGAAGATACTACGAATTTGCAGAACGACCTGCAGAGAACTGATGAATTGTGCAGACTCTGGCAGTGACCCTGAACGTAAATAAATGTATCATATTGCTCATAAACAGGAAAAGAAATCCACTACTGTACAGCTACACTATTGATGACAAATAGCTGGAGACAACGGTTGCCGTATGATGTATGTCTAGATGAACGGAATCAACGACGACTGAAGAGAATCTTTCAGTGTGACAGAAGTGCCACCCTTTTGCAAATTGCTACAGATTTCAATTCTAGGCCATCAACATGTTGAAACGTTCCCTTAGAAAAATTAATGAATTACTGTACTGATAAACCTCTTACATTATTTGCTTTTCAAACAGTTGAGCAGAACTGAACGTACTCACACATTTCGCTCTTTACCTATTCTGATCAACACTAAATTGACACACAATATTTTTAGCGAAACGCAATCTGACTTTCAATAATCCCTTCAAAAGAATGGCCCTGAGTAACATTAACCTATACCTTTCACAAACCACTTACCTCACAAAACACTTCGTTACTCGAACTACTGCAATACAGCTAGCACCACTACTGCCAGCTAAATAAAAGATTTTAACTACTGAAGGAACTAACTACTGATAGGCATAGTTAGAAAATGAAAGATTTTGATAAAGAACAATCAAATATTTACCTTAATAGTGTTTAAAAGTCATAATATATATGTCAGTTTATGATATCCATCCTTACAAATTTACTGTCTCTGATGGACACACGTCCAGATCATCCGCTCTCAAAACTCCACCATCTCTCTGCCCACATTCACCACTGCTGGCAGCTCACCTCCAACTGAGCAACGCTACGCGATGTTTAACAGGCAACTTCCCAACACAACGACAGCAAATAAGCAACAATGGAAAGCACACAGCACAGTCAGTGATTTTCATACAGTGCGCTACGTGGCGTTACCAATATAATAACCTAAACAGCCTACTTACAATGCGTCAACGAAACATCATCGATATGGGTTTGCGGAGCTGAAGCCTGACTCGTGTATCCTTGATGACACAAAGCTTTAAGCCTTACCTTGGCCCATCAACATCGACAATAGATTATCGATGACTAGAAACATGTTGCCTCGTCGGACGAGTTTCGTTTCAGATTGTACCGAGTGAAATGACTTGTACAGGTATGTGGACAACCTCATGAATCCATGGGTCCTACATGTCAGCAGGGGACTGTTCAGGCTGGTGGCGTCTCTGCAATGGTGTGGGGTGTGTGCGGTTAGAGAGATATTGGGCCCTGATACGTCTAGTTACGACTCTGACAGGTGACACGTGTGTAAGCGTCGTATCTGATCATCTCCATCCATTCTTGTCCATTGTGCATTCCGACGACCTTGGTCAATTCGCGCAGGGCAGTGCGATACTTCACACATTCAGAATGGATACAGAGTGGCTCCAGGAACACTCTCCTGATTTTACACACTTCCACTGGCCACCAAACTCCACAGGCATGAACATTATTGAGCATATCTGGAATTCCTTGCAACGTGCTGTTCAGAAGAGATCTCCACCCGCTCGTTCTCTTTCGGATTTATGGACAGCCCTAAGGATTCACGGTGTCAATTCCCTCCAGAACTACTTCAGTCATTAGTCGAGTCCATGCCAACTCGTATTGGGGCACTTGTGCGTTCCCAATGGCGCCCTACTCGATATTAGGCAGGCGTACCAGTTTTTTGGCTCTTCATTGTATTTTCTTATCTGCTATTTATGGAAACCAAATCTACCCCTAGGGAAATTCATACCTAGGGAATGGTTCAAAAAATGGTTCAAATGGCTCTGAGCACTATGGGACTTAACATCTTAGGTCATCAGTCCCCTAGCACTTAGAACTACTTAAACCTAACTAACCTAAGGACATCACACAACACTCAGCCATCATGAGGCACAGAAAATCCCTGACCCCGCCGGGAATCGAACCCGGAAATCCGGGCGTGGGAAGTGAGAACGCTACCGCACCCCCTAGGGAATGGCTCAAATGGTTCAAATGCCTCTGGGCACTATAGGACTTAACATCTTAGGTCATCAGTCCCCTAGAACTTAGAACTACTTAAACCTAACTAACCTAAGGTCATCACCCACATCCATGCCCGAGGCAGGATTCGAACCTGCGACCGTAGCAGTACAGCGGTTCCGGACTGCAGCGCCTAGAACCGCAAGACCACCGCGGCCGGCGCCGTAGGGAATGGCTCCCAGTAATGATCGATATACCATCGCAAAATTTGTGCCGTATAAACGCCCTCACGAGAAGTACAAGACCTTCTTAAGCAAAAATAGCGTACAAATACATGAGAACATTGAGTACACCACCCATAGCCGCCATCGATCCAGAAAGTCGCCTATCAATGCGGCAATTACAGCCACAGAGGACAAATTCAGTTTGACTTACGCCTGGCATCAACAATGGACCACAAAGCAGAGTAACGAAGTTCCATGTATTCCCCGAAAGCCTCTGAGCACAATCGGTCCCAGCATGGTATATTTGTGTGTTTCCTGCATAATAGGGCAAGAAATCGATGCCCTTCTGCGAATGTGGCGAATACCTGACCATAAAACGCATCATAGAAAAATGCCCTCGGAGAGCTTATGAAGGAAATCTGAAGATTTCGTGATGGCTACGCCAGAAGCAATAGCTAATATTAATATGTCAGATGTTTGTTTATAACTGTAATTATTTCAGTTTTCACTATCTGTTTTGTAATTTGTGTCTTACTGCCATACGCTAAGTAAATATATCTCAAAATTTCTTTGGAAATTTTATTTAAATCTTCCTTGCAAAAAGGGACCTGTATGGATTGTGGGAAGACATAGAATTTGCAACAATATCTGTTGGAACAGTGTTTCCATTCGGTTTATTTGAACACAAACGTATGTACAGGCGAAGCGTTTGGCGCATAACAAAAGCTTCTGGTGGGCTGTGGTTACACCAAGAATGAACACTATGAAATACGGCAAGTCTTTGTATGTGGCCCAAGTACGTCGAAACCGTACGATGAATGCAGCCAAACTACAAACATAGTCCGAAGTGGCATTGTAGGTGCCGTAGGTGTATATAATACATAAAATTGTAGTTATTTTGTGCTCAAAATAATGTTTTGCACCGTTATGAAAGTCAAGAGTTTCCTGTTATTACTATAAATGAGGGATTTGATTATGAAAAACAGATACCTGTTGTATATAATTCTGATGAAGTACTGAAACAATGTTTGATATATTTTTGTTTTTTCACTTTTTTATTTTACATTTTTATTAAGGAAATTGGGCCTCCTAGCGCTGTATGATAAATCTGTATTGTTTTCTTTACTTTTACTACAACATCGCTCTGTACCACGATACAAAACAAGAATTTTAAAATAACATCTCCATTGACAAATTCAGTTCTGTTATTAATAATGTTTAGTCTTAATTAACAGACAGGAGGATAACTATGTAGAACAAAAGTGTTCCTTAGGTTACCCGAACATTTATATACCCTCACTCAATTTCTAAACGGTTATATACTTCCGGTTTTTAGGGGACTCTAGTAGGACACATATCACATACGTAAACAAAGTGATCATTAAGAGCTAACGCCCGAACAGTATGCAACACATTCATCATACAGGTAACACAGCTACGACTCTGACAAAAGCTACTGGGAAAAGTGTCATAGTCTACGCTTGGTTATGGTAATCTACAGTAGTTTTACAAGGCAAATCAGAAGTAATCGTTTGATGGAAAGACAAGCCCAACAATTCGTGTTCCACTAATTAAACTCCAGCCTCTTCTTTTCACATCATGCAAAGACTTTTGATGTAACTGATAGGACTTTTTCAGGACTTCAGCCATGGTGGTTCCCCGAGTTCACCTTTCCTGCTAAGTGTAGCCATGTTTCCTCAGAAAAACAGGACACGTCCGGTTTAACATCTCTGTTGTATACAGACTACGAAACTAGTTGCAGTACTGATGTTGAGTAACAGTATCTCCACTGATAACTGTATACTCTACCGTTACTCTTTAAGTTTTCAGCTTGACTTCCTGCGTGATTTTGTGAGCAGAAGCTACAGACACACTGCTCTGATGTGCTGCAACAATTTTCAATTTTCTTGCATTTCTTTCCAGACTTGCTGCTAAGCTGCATAATATATTCTCAGTTATTGCACTTCGTTTTCTGGAGTATCCAGTCCCTGAAATTTCATTACCAATTTGTGTGTCTTCCAGTTTTTTTGAATGTATTCATGGGAAAATATTTGTATTAAGTCTAGCTGATGTTTCACAACAACATTCCTCTTACATAGCTCAATACAATAAAAGCGCGACTACCTGTTATGTTTCATCTAATAATGCATAGCACTTATGCGTCCAGTATTAATCAACTGAAAACATTTCCCTTGTATAAAATTTGTCCCATGAATGAATAACAACACAGTATGACAAATTTTAAGAGAATAATGAAATAATAAGTACACAAGCATAGCGCAATGGAACATGTAAAGGTGGTCTTCAACATAAATTGAAGGAAATCAACACACAACAAAGAACTTCAACGACTGTATAATACTCGTATGCATAAATGTGTATCTTCTTGTAGAAAAGACCTGTGCAGTGTAGGCGTGACGGCACCTTGTATGGTCTAATACCTACTGACAAGAAGTACAAATCACAAAATGCGAATTCTCAATAAGACTGCATCACATATCTTGAATATCTCTACAACTCACATCTGCGTTTGAAACGCGGCAAGCATTTTAAATGCCGGTCTCATCAATAATTAGAATATATTTACAATTCGGAGTCTGGTAACAGAGAAAATCGGTATTCGTATTATAAAGCATGATGACTAGCAGTAAGGTGTCCTCTGCCATTTTCATGGCTCTCTTTATTGACTCGGTGACAGTTTTCAATGTATTCTGAATGTTTATGGGGCATATATGAATATGCAGCCCATTGGAGTCGAGAGAGAGCAACAGCAAACCCTTTAGCCAAGCAGGTCGGTAACCAGAGGATGGGAGCGCGACCTGGGTGGCGCAGGATTCTTGGAAGTGAAGTCGGGAAGTAGGCCCGGTGCCCACAGGGAGCAGCAAGCGTTGTCGTCCCACACGACTGCTTGCAGCTGATGTCCAGCGAGAGGGCAGTACGGTGCCTTGTATAGGAGTCGCGGACCCGTCACTTGTAGAAAGCGAGGGCCACAGGAAAAAAAAACTATAATCTCATACCGGTACTTCCTGAATTTCTCAAACCAAGTTCCAAGGTAAAGGAAATTGGTAGGAGAGTGTGCACTACACGTAAAGATGTGAGATAACAGTGCTGAAATGAATGATTTTTGATAGCAGGGGAGAGTTTCATGCCGGCTGGGGTGGCCGAGCGGTTCTAGGCGCTTCAGTCGGGAACCGCGACCACTACAGTCGCAGGTTCGAATCCAACCTCGGGCACAGAAGTGTGTGATGTCCCTAGGTTACTTAGGTTTAAGTAGTTCTATGTTCTAGGGGACTGATGCCCTCAGAAGTTAAATCCTATAGTTCTCAGAACCATTTGAACCATTTTTTGAGAGTTTCATGGTCACTGGAGATTGAAAAAAGAGGCTCTATTTCTGGCGGTTTCCGTGTGGAGAGAAGTCTCGTAATTGGACAGCCCTTGTTCGTATTTCTGCGATTGGTGTCTGGCACCTCTTGGCGGTAGGATGGGTCAATGTCCGCATTGAGAGTGTAGTAAGACTCCAGAAGGTCTGCATCAGATTTGTGTTAGGACTTCGTGGTGTCCTGATAGACATGGCGCAAAAGCGCAGTAGAAGATACCACATCCTGGAGTCCCGAAAATGCGTTGATGACTCCGTTTTCGTGAAGTGGCAACCACATCTGCAGCACACAGCTCGGCGCAGAATATCATACTTATGGTGATACATCGCAGCACCGGCAGTCTGGTTCAACTTGATTTTCTAATTGAGGAATCAGGGGCAGTTGCCTGTCTTATCTACTTTAACACTGGTAAGAACTTCAAGGTTTCAGTCACCAGCGTCCAGCCACTGCTTCGATCGAGAGTTACAGGATTAAATTGTTGTCAGTTATCGTTAAATTTTGGGAAAGAGTAAATTCTTAAAAGGGTAAGAAGTAATTTAACTGACTGGGGAGTGACGCAGCTTTCCATTTAATCTTCATGCAAATATCGATAGATGTACTTTTCACATGCCTTTGGCTGTTTATTTTGTATGTTCATCCCATAAATCTGTTTATGAACAAATGTGAGTATTGAATTTAACGATTGTTCCTGTTCCACCCCTTCACTTACTTTATGTTGTAGGCTTTCTATCTATGTCCGAGAAGATATTAACCATAAGCTCAAAATGATAACCAAGATAATACTCCAGTCAGACGTCATTAGTCAAAGTGAAATGTTGTGCAAATTTCCCACTTTAACAGTTGTGTCTGGGCATTAATTTTCGCTTTATCTATTTAACTTCGCGCGACAAAATTTAATGGTTTGTTCTTAAATAGGTGACCTGCCCACAATCAGTTTTGGAGTGTTGAAGAAAATTCTACACATCGGGGTTTTGCACTTCAAAATGGTTCAAATGGCTCTATGAGACTTAACATCTGAGGCCATCAGTCACATACATTTAGAACTAATTACACCTAACTAACCTAAGAACATCACACACATCCATACCCGAGGCAGGAGCCGAACCTGCGACCGTAGCAGCAGCGTAGTTCCGGACTAAAGCGCCTAGAACCCCTCGGCCACATCGACTGGCTTTTGCACTTCTTTAAGCTGAAAAATTTTGTGTTGTGAAGAGGATGCTTTGTCTGATGAAGGCAGCCTACAGTACTCTTAACTCTGCAGTAATTTGTGTTCGTGTCGACTACTAACGTGAACAAGGTCTATACCAGTACACATTCAACTGAACATAAAATGTAATATGAATGAGAAATGACAAATGGTTCTCATGGCTCTGAGCACTATTAGACTTAACATCTGAGGTCATCAGTCCCATAGAACTTAGAACTACTTAAATCTAACTAACCTAAGGACATTACACACATCCATGGCCGAGGCAGGATTCGAACCTGCGACCGTTACGGTTTTGAACTGAAGCGCCTAGAACCGCTCGACCACCGCGGCCAGCGAGACATGACATTAGGAGGAAAATAATTCATGATAGATTTGAAATTAACTTCAATTGTTATTCAATACATAGGAATTAAAGTTCGGGATCAGTATGTATAAATGTTCTCGAAGCGTCTATGTGCAAATACAATACCACACATTCACAAAACAAGAAAATAAACTAAAATTCCTTGTAATATTATTTAGTGAGTGGGAAAGTAAAAAGGAAAAAAAGACTGATATACCCAGATGACTGAAGCAAAAGTAGATACTAATCCTCCCTAAATCAGGCAAAGACATCAAGTGCAGATAACCAAGACCAGACAGACCCAATGTGCTGACAGATAGCGATTGTCGAGCAATCGTGAGGGTGATTGCAAAAAGTCGCATCAATCACTCGTCAGTTCCAAAATTACTACCAGTAGTCCAGCTAACACGCTGGCTGTGCGTAGAAAATTAATGGATTGGACTACAATGATCGAGTAGTTCCTCATAAGCCACACATTTCTGTAGTCAAGTGGCTCTTTAGGTAGTATGAACAGCAACGCCATTGACCAATGGAGGACTCAAAATGAGTTATTCGGAGTGATGAATCACGCTGTAAAGTGTGGAAACCCGTTGAGAAGGTATGGGTTTGGTGAAAGTCTCGACAATCATCATGTGTATTGCCAACAGCAGTATGGACGACGTAATATTTCGGTACGAGGGTCGTTTTCTTGATTACGACGTGGTGCCCTTACTGCGCTTAACAAAACGCTAAAAGCAGAAGGATATGATTTTATACTATTGTGTAGTGCGTTCAGATACAGGAATAATTCGGATAAGATGACTATTAGCATGACAAAGCATCCTGTCATCAAGCAACATTAGCGAGGCAATAGTTTGTGGACAGTAACATTCCTGAAATGGTCTGCCCTCCCAAGGGTTTCTAGCTGTTGCCAATTGAACATTTCTAGGATGATCTGTACTGTCGTCTTCAAACAATAAACGGTACAAGAAAGGAATTAAGAGTAGCATATGGAACGGAACAGAATTATGCAAGGAGTGAAATTACAAATGCAGAGGTAAAGTAATCGGAAACGAACAGAATGATGGTGCTCAGGGATATGGCTCACTAGCAGCATAGTTAAAACTCATATCAGTGCTCGAATCAGGTTGCGAAAGTAGTACCAGAGTCAAGACGGAAAAAGGCGTCAGAAATGGAATCAGTGGCTGAAATGCTCGTCAAGATGAGCATGGCAATGGATTGAAATCCTGCATAGCCAGCAATGCGGATCAGTATTGTATGGAATAGTCTGAAATCAGCACTGTACCGTGTCAGTACGAAGAGTAAGTGTGCACCAAATCCTTATCCCAACTCTGTACATGAAGTCCTGGTACAGAGCTTCCCTTCCACTTTAACACTACCGACCCTTACCAAATTGGAAATCGCCGATAATGTGTTGATATTCTGTAAAGAGTTTTGTCTGATCGTGACAGTACCTAATCACAAGGAATCTGACTTTAATACCGTAGTCGCGAAATTAGTGAAACATTAACAACAGCAAAGTAAATGGTTTTGAACTGACATTCTACTAATACGAAAGTAAACTGTAATTATATATACATGCGGCCGCCAGACTACTTAGGCAATGTGGTATCAAGTTTTATGGCAAAGCGGAAATAAACTTCACTTAAGAAAACTAACCTCACTTGATATCCCAGCTTATCTATTCCAACACAGTTTCAACATTATAGAGTAACCTGCTGTAGCAAACAATACAAAATCTAATCCTTATGGTGAACTTAGAATGGCCAATAAATGCAACAGTACACACTGTCTCACAAATAACGTCCCCTTTTGGCAAAAAAAAAAATACTATGCAGAATATTGAACAAATTCAGAAGGTCATATGAACCTCTAAACAAGTCTGACGATCAATTGCATGAACTACTGTTATTTTAATTAACTGTTACAAAAGACATCTTGATTTTAAGCAGCACTGATTACTATGGGCTTTAAAAAATTGCAGATGAAGTTACTTTATACAAATGGACAGAACAGTTATTATTTAGAAGATAAATTTTGGTACAGAATAAATAATTGTGATGGTTGCTGCAATTCCTCAGAAAGACCTTTTACTTTCACTTATCATATAAGTTAGGTAGGTTATGGGGCCTCTTGAACTGATATGATTTGAAGAACCATCATCAGTTGTAAATGGTAACACACAAAGTTAAGAAAATGCCAAATATCTATAGTAATAATTTTAAGTGTAATGAATAATGTAAAATTAGTTCAACAATTAACAAGGTGAGCTAGCAACTAGCCTCTCATTGGACTCAAAGTCTGACTTTATAAATGACTGCGCAGCTTTACAAACCACTTAAAATAGACATATAAAAAGAAACAAATAATTACAACTTTACAACCCTGGTCAAAGTGAAATAATACTGCTGTCTTTTTGTAACTTATACTTACAGAGAGCTATAAGAACTTTGTATTTATGTCATTGATTGTTTTAATGGCAGCTTCATATTTCAAAAATGGTTCAAACGGCTCTGAGCACTATGGGACTTAACATCTTAGGTCATCAGTCTCCTAGAACTTAGAACTACTTAAACCTAACTAACCTAAGTACACCACACACATCCATGCCCGAGGCAGGATTCGAACCTGCGAGCGTAGCAGTCCCGCGGTTCCGGACTGCAGCGCCCAAAACCGCACGACCACCGCGGCCGGCAGCTTCATATTTAATGACAAGCTTTCTTTATGAACATACTTTAGGAAGATTTCACATGAAAAATTATTAGGAGTAAATCATTTACTAGTATACAGAAAACAAACCGCACTTCATACTCCGCAAAGTTATTGAAACTGCAATATGTTTTGCTACCAAAATTTTCAGGATATTTGGAATTCAAAAAGACTTGGAAAGGACTCTGTCTTTGAATGTGACTGGGCATACGAGTGTGCACACTTAACATAGAAGTTCAACAAAAAGTTATTATTCAATACATGATACCTGGTTCCTTAGATGTACATACTTAGATAACTATCCTTTTGAAGGTGGTAGTGCTTGTGGCAAATTATAGTGGCTATGAAACTGACGGTAAAGTAATCGTGGTTCTTGACGTTAGCAACGTTCTGATATAACTCTTCTTGGCGTCGTAAATTTAACCAAACAGTACCAATAATGATACCATGGTCGATAAACCACGTTACGTTCCTTTTGAGGATAATTTACAAGCTCGCAAGCTCTCCTTGCCTCAGTTTATAAATCAAAAGGAATCATAATAGTTGCCCAAGGCTTCCGCTGGCCACTCAGTATCACAGTCAGAACTCGAATATGCCACTCGCCACAAAGCAATCAAACGCCTTGCGCGCAAGGTCCACCTTTTCCAGTCCCACCAAACTACTTCCGGAGCGGCGGGGCCATACTAAAGGCTTTACATTTAGCTTCGCTACCTATGGGCATCGCACACATCCATGTCCGAGGCAGGATTCGAACCTACGACCGTAGCGGTCGCGCGGTTCCAGACTGTAGCGCCTAGAGCCGCTTGGCCACCCTAGCCGGCCAAATTATTTCATTCACAGAATATTACATATACAATCAGAAATAGAGTTACAATATGATTTCTTAAAACGCCAAAATAATTAACATAATTATAACATATAGCATAAAAGATCCTGACTATACAGATACACTAGTGTGCAATGCCAGCAAAGCACTTATACGAAATATACATAACTCTATGCATCTTGTGAAGTTTTGTTTATATTGGTATTAGCTGTGGTGTAGTAGTGTTAATACAAGTCGTTGCTTTCTTAGTAGTCAGAGAATTTCGATACTGCTGTTGTTAGTTCTATAAATAGTTCTACTGGTATACCTGAAATAAGGTAACTTAGACGTATAGTTTGTTTTCAGTAACTGTAAAATTTTACCATGAGAGAGAAGTATGAGCCGGACGGTGCGGTCGAGCGGTTGTAGGCGCTTCAGTCTGGAACCGCGTGACCTAAGATGTTAAGTCCCATAGTGCTCAGAGTCATTTGTTTTTGCCAACTAGGGAGCAGGGGAACAGTAGAAGTCATAGACAATATTATTATTCATTCTTCATTACTAGATGGGCACTATATCAGTAAAAGCGTGAATGGCCTTTCAGGCCACCATGGACAAATTTGAACACTAAAAAGCCTTTGTACTCAAACAAATGTCACATGTAATTACAAGCTATGTAGGAAAGTTAATCCAGCAGCAACAGAGAGTATTTTAAACCTTGTCAAGGAACGAGAGTGGCAGGATGCTTATAGTGCCGATAGCATAGATGATAAATATAATGCTTCCCTCATTTCTCATGCTCTTTGAAATTTCTTTCCATTACAACGTTCTTAACATGGGTACTAGCAGTAATAGGCAGACGGGGTAGCTGATTAGTGGGACAAGAATATCATGCAGAACAAAGCGGAAATCATATCAAAATGTTAGAAGTAGTCACATTCAAGCTGCAGTAGCCCGTTACAAACAGTATTGTAAGGTGCTTAAAATGTTATAAGGAAGGTAAAGAGAATGTGGATGTGAAGAGAATAGCTAATTCACAGGACAAAATAAAAACCATATGTTCAGTTGTGAAGGAAGTGTCCGGTTAGTAGCATAGTGTCGACGATATAAACACATATTGCAGTAAAAATATTTCTGTTGCTGATAAATCAGATATATGTACTGTATTTAAAAATCATTTTCTGATCGTTGCTGGTGAATTAAATAAAAATTCAGCTCCTACAGGGAATCATATAACTCTCTTGGCAAGTGCCTTTCCGAGATTGATGTCTGAAATACTCCTCTATAATACAGACAAGAGTGAGATTGAGTCAATAATTAAATCACTGAAGACTAAAGCCTCTAGCAGAATATTAAAGTACTGTGCTGCACATATTAGCCCTGTATTTATCCATATTTGTAATTTTTCCTTTACGAATGGTCAGTTTCCTGAACTATTAAAGTATTCAGAAGTACAACCGCTTTATAAAAAGGGAAAAAAGGATAATGTAGACAATTTTAGATCGATTTCTATGCCATCAGTGTTTGCTAAAGTTATTGAAAAGACTGTGTATGTAAGGATAATTGATCATTTTATATCACACGATTTGTTATCAAATGTACAAGTCGGCTTTAGAAGTCGCTTAACGACTGAAAATTCTATCCTTTCTTTTCTCTGTGAGGTACTGGATAGCTTAAACAAAAGGTTTCGAACACTAGGCATATTTTTTGATTTAATAAGGCTTTTGGTTGAGTGGATAACCAAATATTGCCTCAGAAGTTGGACCATTATGGAATACAGGGAGTAGCTCACAATTGGTTCACCTCTTACTTTAGCAACAGAGAGCAAAAGGTCATTATTCACATTGTTGAGAATGGCTGTGATGTAGGGTCTGAGTGGGATACAGTCAAGTGGGGTGTGCCCCATGGATCATATACAGGGTGTTACAAAAAGGTACGGCCAAACTTCCTGGAAACATTCTTCACACACAAAGCTAGAAAATATGTTATATGGACATGTGTCCGGAAACGCTTACTTTCCATGTTAGAGCTCATTTTATTATTTCTCTTCAAATGACATTAATCATGGAATGGAAACACACAGCAACAGAACGTACCAGCGTGGCTTCAAACACTTTGTTACAGGAAATGTTCAAAATGTCCTCCGTTAGCGAGGATACATGCATCCATCCTCCGTCGCATGGAATCCCTGATGCGCTGATGCAGACTGGAGAATGGCGTATTGTATCACAGCCGTCCACAATACGAGCACGAAGAGTCTCTACATTTGGTACCGGGGTTGCGTGGACAAGAGCTTTCAAATCCGCCCATAAATGAAAGTCAAGAGGGTTGAGGTCAGGAGAGCGTGGAGGCCATGGAATTAGTCCGCCTCTACCAATCCATCGGTCACCGAATCTATTGTTGAGAAGCGTACGAACACTTCGACTGAAATGTGCAGGAGCTCCATCGTGCATGAACCACATGTTGTGTCGTACTTGTAAAGGCACGTGTTCTAGCAGCACAGCTAGAGTATCTCGTATGAAATCATAATAACATGCTCCATTGAGCGTAGGTCGAAGAACATACTGACGAAACTAAAATGAGCTCTAACATGGAAATTAAGCGTTTCCGGACACATGTCCACACAACATCTTTTCTTTATTTGTAACACCCTGTATATAATATGCCCTCTAGTACCTCGTGGTCATGCGGTAGCGTACTCGCTTCCCACGCCCGGGTTCCCGGCTTCGATTCCCGGCGGGGTCAGGGATTTTCTCTGCCTCATGATGGCTGGTTGTTGTGTGATGTCCTTAGGTTAGTTAGGTTTAAGTAGTTCTAAGTTCTAGGAGACTGATGACCATAGATGTTAAGTCCCATAGTGCTCAAAGACGTGCTCAGAGCCATTTGAACCATTATTAAGGGTAACTCTAAAAGGTTTCAGTTTGCCGATGACAGTAGCTTGGTAGTAAAGAATGTTCGTGCAACATTGGCTCGGTTTTAAATAGTGCACTTCATAACCTAAGTTCCTGGCTTGCAAGAAATAAACTAACGCTAAATCACAGTAAGAATCAGTTTTTACACTTTCTGACACACAATTCAACAAAACCTAACGTTTTAATTTCTCAGAGTTGGCACACGATTAGTGAAACTGAACAGTTCAGATTTCTAGGTGTTCAGATACATAGTAAACATTCGTGGAAAGCCTACGTTCAGGATATTGTTCAAAGGCTTAATGCTGCCATTTTTACTATTCGAGCGGTATCTGAAGTCAGTGTTCGTTCGACACGAAAATTAGTCTACTTTCATTCATTTATGTCGTATATTATATTTCGGGGTAACTCTTTCCATTCTAAAGGGTTATTTTTAGCCCATAAACGCGCGGTTCGAGCAATAAGTGGTGTAAGTTCGCTATCGACCCCTGCTTCACTCGCGGTTAATATTCGGCAGAAATCAAACCTGCATTTCGATGCGTCTTCCTTAACTCTTGTGCAGAAAGGTATGAAGTATATTGCTGTATCCAATTTTAATAAGCTACCACTCGATTTCAAACATCTTAGCAGTAACCTACGCGCTTTCAAATCGAAACTGTAGAGTTTCCTAATGGGTCACTCCTTCTATTCTGTAGACGAGTTCCTTGAACAAGTAAGCTGATTCTTGCTGTACTGTTGATTGCGTTTACTTAACCTTACGGATTGACTTTGTTCGGGTTCATAAGCACTTTATTTTAATCTGTTATTACTTTTATGGTGTAATTTATTGTACTGACATGTTCCATGACTTTGGAGATTTGATCCTGTATGTGGTCCTACGGAACTTGACGTGTAAATAAAATAAAAATAAGTATTGATGTTACATACTCTACGACTCTGTGATTTTTAATGCGTATCTTCCTCCTCCTGTGCTTCCAGAGCGCTGAAATTTTTCGATCTTATCCTAGTCAATAGATACTTCCTCCTGGGTAGTCTCTTCATTGCTCGTTCCAGTGTGTCAAACGTCTGTTGGATTACCGCGAAAGCCCCTAACACCCTGTATTTGCGCCCATTTGTGGACTCTTCCCGTTCTCGCGTTTCACTAACGTTCTCACTGTGCAGAATTCCCTGAACAGCTCTTCTTTGGTGTCAGACTGACGACTCGTTGCGTGTCTTTAACAAGCTTACACACGTGAATGGTCGTGAGGGGCTGTTGCGTAATCGAACAGCTGCTGGAGAGTACGGCGCTCGTTATATTTTTTCCAGGAGGTTCTAAGCTGGCAGTACGTCCCTTCCATCAATCGCCAGCTTTTCACGAAAATATCTCTACTGAAATCAGGAAGCATTCTATGCGTACACCCTGTCCGCTACTCGAATTTCAAAGAAGGTTATCCCAATGTCAACAAAAGTGTTTGCGGCCCTTTTTGTAACACAGGTGCGTTTCAGTAACTCGCTATCTACCAATCTTTCACATTCACTACAGCAAGTAAACATAAATGTATACATGTTTGTATGTACGCATGTTGGTCCCAGTTGATGTTTGGAGGCAAGTTCTTAAAAGAGACAGTACACCCTTCTTTTATTTACATGTCACGATGTCGAATTTCATTGGCTATTCTCTTGGTTCTATTAATTTCTTGAGGAGCTCTCCTGCTCTCTTAGATACATAAAGTGCCTTCATCTATAGCACTCTTAACGTCCCACCTGCTTTTCAAAATATGGGCAGTAGTGTGAAAATGGACTACTGTCTATGTTACGTAACACACTACTGGCCATTAAAATTGCTACACCGAGAAGAAAAGCAGATGATAAACGGGTATTCATTGGACAAATATATTATACTAGAACTGACATGTGATTACATTTTCATCCAATTTTTGTGCTTAGATCCTGAGAAATCAGTACCCAGAACAACCACTTCTGACCGTAATAACGGCCTTGATACGCCTGGGCATTGAGTCAAACAGAGCTTGGATTGCGTGTACAGGTACAACTGCCATGCAGCTCCAACACGATACCACAGTTCATCAAGAATAGTGACTGGCGCAATTTGACGAGCCAGTTGCTCGGCCACCGTTGACCAGACGTTTTCAATTGGTGAGCGATCTGGAGAATGTGCTGGCCAGGGCAGCAGCCGAACATTTTCTGTATCCAGAAAGGCCCGTACAGAACCTGCAACATCCTGTGAAATGTAGGGTTTCGCAGGGATCGAATGAAGGGTAGAGCCACGGGTGGTAAGATATCTGAAATGTAGCGTCCACAGTTCAAAGTACCGTCAATGCGAACAAGTGATGACCGAGACGTGTAACCAATGGCACCCCATACCATTACGCCGAGTGATACGCCAGTATGGCGAAGACGAATACACGCTTCCAATGTGCATTCACCGCGATGTCGCCAAACACGGATGCGGCCATCATGATGCTGTAAACAGAACCTGGATTCATCCGAAAAAATGTTGTTTTGCCATTCGTGCACCAAGGTTCGTCGTTGAGCACACCACAGCGGGCGGTCCTGTCTGTGATGCAGCGTCAAGGGTAACCGCAGCCATGATCTCCGAGCTGATAGTTCATGCTGCTGCAAACGTCGTCGAACTGTTGGTGCAGATGATTGTTGTCTTGCAAACGTCCCCATCGGTTGGCTCATGGATCGAGACGTGGCTGCACTATGCGTTACAGCCATGCGGATAAGATGCCTGTCATCTCGACTGCTAACGATACGAAGCCGTTGGGACCCAGTACGGCGTTCCGTATTACCCTCCTGAACCCACCGATTCCGTATTCTGCTAACAGTCATTGGATCTCGACCAATGCCAGCAGCAATGTCGCGATAAGATAAATCTCAATCGCGATGGGCTACAAACCTTTATCATAGTCGGAAACGTGATAGTACTCATTTCTCCTCCTTACACGAGGCATCACAACAACGTTTCTGCAGGAAACGCCGGTCAACTGCTGTTTGTGTATGAGAAATCGGTTGGAAACTTTCCTCATCTCAGCACGTTGTACGTGTCGCCACCGGCACCAACCTTGTGTGAATGCTGTGTGAAGCTAATTATATGCATATCATAGCATCTTCTTCCTGTCGGTTAAATTTCGCGTCTCTAGCAAGACATCTTCGTGATGTAGGAATTTTAATGGCCAGTAGTGTAGTTTTCTCGATTCTTAATTTTGAAGGCGAAGGAGGTTATAATGCAGATCGAAAAATGAGGGGCCGTTGTTCAGTAATGATGAAGAAAGAGAGATATCTCGACTGGAACTCAAGAACAGTCTAATTATGGGGTGTATGTATCTACCGAGAAATGACGAATCCATGCAAGACGGGTAACACTACTTTTGTTAGTTTAAGAACTGATGACAGCGAATTCTGTAAACCAGACTGACAGGTGAAATATGAATTTGGGAAAAAGGGCCGAGACTACGTGTCCAGTGATATCAGATTCACCAACTGTTCTGGTTTCTTGTTACCAATGCATGGCTTCCGCTGTGCTCACACATAACCTTGGAGTGTTAAGATGTCTGGCAAGTTTACGGCGTACCGTTTCCCCTTTAAAATGCATTCGACTTACAAGGCGATTAGTGGAGATGAATATTCATGAGGGAGGAGCGAGCGAGAAAGGAATTTACAGGCGAGTAAGGTAATGAAAAAGTAAAGCCATCTGCCCAGTACAGCCCCAGATGGAAAACATAAAAGAGCTCCTTAATACCTGGATAAGCCAAATGATTACCGCATCTCGTCACGGAAATATTACACGGTTTCATCTGCTTGAGTGCACAGAACCATTTCCGATTGCATTTTCGGGGGAAAAGCCTGCTTATAAAAGCGTTGAGACCCCCTTCTGCAAAATCATGTGACAAATTTAAAACTAACGTTTTCGTGAAGTAACGCAGGGATTCGGCCGTCACGCTACTGGTATAACGGCAATCACCCGATTAACGTTACACACCTCAGAGTTGAAAGTCAAGCGTTGACGTTGTTTCCAGTGTATTCTGAACGTTTGCAGCAAAGAATGGTCCACGTGAGCTTGAAAAAATATCGAGATCTAGAGGAAGCCGAGTCATCTCATGTAGAGAATTTAGAGAGCTAAGGGTCATCAAATCCGTCATTCTTATGTATTCTACAGATCCTTAGGTGCTTCTATATTATTATTATTATTATTATTATCTCCTCAGACTGTGAACGTCTACGCAACTGTATGAAAGACCGTTTATATTGCGCTTCCTGTCACTTATTAAGTATCTTCAGTACCCATTAAGACATATTTGTTGTATGTGCACAAAAAGTGTATTGTGTTTCTAGATATTTTACTATATTAAAGTTTTTCCGTTGGTCTCTCGTGAAGCGCAAGTTTCTTAAAGTTAAATTTGTGTTTGGTTCCACTTACTATTGTTTGAGATACTGTTATCAGAAACATGTAGCCGTGGAAAAAAATGTATCTTGCTGTACTGCGTGTAACATGACGTCCGACTTCAGCATTTACTGACATATTTCATTTAACTACTTCACTTTCTGAGTGTATTTTTCTTAAACGTGTGTTAAATGAGAATATTTACTGTTTACAATGTTGCCACGTGTCACTGTGTATCTATATGACGTCTGATATATGTGTGTTTGTTAGGTAGCTATTTCTGTTATAGTGTGTGGTGGGAGAAGATTTGGCAGAAGGGGAATTCAAGTGAAGGAAGTCACAAATATTGGGTTTGTGTTTCTACAATATGTAAGGGCAATCGTTGGTAGGAAGACTGAATAGGTTACGATTGAGTCTGATTTAAGTTCTACGTCATAATTTGTTACTGTTTTGGTGGTTAATACGATCAGTGGGTTGTAAATCCTATCAATTTGGTCATTTCTTACCTTTCTCTTTGTTGGAAGTCCTCTGTACATGAGTCGCTGAGAACCAAAGTCGTCTAAGTAAAAAAAAACTGTAGATTTAAGTTACACCACTCATTTTACTCACAATGAACGGAAATGTCTTCTGGAGAAGTGGTACAACGATAGTTCCTACCGGAGCCACTTGAGAGCTCCAAATGCATTCTTCCTCTCACGCCAGAGTGAAGCAAACAGCAAGACCACGTGGTCGTGTTATTCTGTGTTGTTTTGCGTTTTTATCTACGTTCTAAAACCAAAAAGGCACTGTAACAGTGCTTGTAAGTATTAACATTATTTTCTTTCTTCAGATTTCTAATATCCAGATGTTATTAAAGCAGAAACTGTCCTTACAAGGGTAGTTTGCACTACATGTTGAAGTCTAGGTTAAAGACTACACACATAAAGCAGTGATGTCTCACATTAAATACATAAACCATAGAAAGGAAAGAGGGGATGACACTTCTCCCACACATCCCTCTGATGTACCACGCTTTCTTCAACCAACTGACAACTGCATGTTCGGCTCAGCAATCTGGACTTGGACATGTTGACCCTTTGGCAAAAGAAAATGATGTGGATAGTGGAATCGAGCAAACAGGCATACACCATTATAAAACCTCTTGAAACATCAGCATTTCGACATTTAGAAACGACAATTTATTTACAATCCGTAGATGAACGCACTGTTGAATTATTTAACATACTCAGTAGATAGCATCCTAGTAATTAACAGCAATAATACAATTATTTTATCTCAGTTTCTGAAAAATTAATGCATAATGGGACTAATAAGTGCAGACTGACATTTACTATATCACGTCATGTTTATGGTTTATAAATAAATTACAATTATGGAGATTAAAAGACAACGTACTCCTCCTTAGGTATTCAACTTCCCAAAACGTTTATAAGAACAGTGGTACAACTCTCGATTTATACTACTTTACCTTTCACTATACATAAATTTCTGAGTGGAAAAATGGTACTTCAACTTCCAGGGAATACAAAAAGGAATTTAATATAGAAATAACTAAAATGTCTGTAATAAAGGTAATTATATCTCATTTGTACATTTCATCAAATGAACCACGAAATGTTGCCGAGTATGAATTTATGTTAAACGAAACCCAAATCCTTTCATTTCTCAGAAGTGGGAACAATTGAGTTATACCAATTTGGCTCTCAGCGGCTCATATCAAATTGCAGTCTTAGGAATTCCTGTCCAGTTTGATCATTCTAGTAATTTTCATATCTTGTTCCATGTTAGATGGTTCATCCACACGTTTTATTAGGTGCTCAGCAAATGTCGAATGGCTGTTTCCACGCCTCCAGCTACTTATTTCTTCCTTGTATTTGCTTATAATACTTCTACTTTGTCAGATACCCTTAGTTGTAATCTTGACATTCTATCTGGAATACAGTAACATATCTAGGACATTACGTAACCCGCTTACTATATACAATGAAGTGGGAAAAGTCATGCGATAGTGATATGCACGTACACAGGTGGCACTGGCACTTCGTCCACAAGTTATAAAAGGGCAGTGCGTTGGCGGAGCTAGAATTTGTGCTCAGGTGATTCATGTGGAAAAGTTTTCAGACGTGATTATGGCCTCAGAACGGTAATTAATAGACTTTAAACGCTCAATGGTAGTTGGAGCTAGACACATGGGACGTTCCAAGGGCAGCGACGTTTGAGTATAGTGGTCAGTGGTAACAGACAAGAAACACCGTGTGAAATAATGTGGAAGTCAATGTGGGACGTAGACGAACGTAACCGTTAAGACAGTCAGGCGACATTTGATGTTAATGGGCTATGGCAGCAGACTAGCGACGCGAGTGCCTTTGCTAACAGCACGATATCGACTGTAGAGCATCTCCTGGGCTCGTGGCCATACTGGTTGGTCTCTAGGCGACTAGAAAACGACGGCTTGCTCGGACGAGTCCCGATTTCAGTTGGTAAGAGCTGATAGTAGGGTTCGAGTGTGACGCAGATCACACGAAGCCATGTACCCAGGTTGTCAACAACTGTCCTGGCTTGTGGTGGCTCCATATTACTGTGGACTTTGTTCACATCGAACAGACTGGGTCCTCTGGTCCAACTGAACTGACAAATGACTTGGATAACATTTGCCGCCATTCATTAACTTCACGTTCCTAAATAGCGAAGCAATTTTTTATGGATGACAATGCGCCATGTCACTGCCATAACCGGCATGGAAGAGTTAAAGGATATGATGAGTGGCTGGCAGGAAATGTTGTCAGCTTACTGCAAGAGGTACATTGGTGGTGGCGGTTTGGGAATGTTTGCACTGTACAGGACGTAAAGAGGACCGAGTCTTGAGGTACGCCTGCAGCGGGAGCAGGCATGGTTGATCGTGATATGTGTAGGACAAGGTTGAAGGAAGGTTGCTGTAAGGTGGACATAGTTAACTGGGGGTGCATCAGATTTAGCATGAAGTGAGATCCGGAATGCCATACTCGGTCGAAGGCTTTCTGGATACCAAGAGATACCAATATTGTGGACTTACATTTATTCAGTTGAAGGGGGATTAGGTGCGCAAGTTGAAGAAGTTGATCGTCTATGGAATAGATGGGACGAAACCGACACTGGGCATTGGTAAGGTAGGTCGGTTGCAAGGTGCTCGTGGATTCGTCGACCAAGAATGGTTTCAACGATTTTTCTGAAATCTGAGATGAAGCTGATAGGTCGATATGACGAAGTTTCAGGAATAGGAGGACTTTGGGCGTCTTCCACTGCCCTGGGTAATAACCTGTGTACAGGGTGGTACCGTCACTCATGGCAAGATATTCGTGATAAGCTCTTGGACTTTCGGCAGGTGATTGTGCTGTGACTGGATGCAGTGTTTCGCTTTTTAGTGAATGTTTGTGTAATGTCATCAGCTGTTATTGGAGTTTTAGTCCTCTTCGTGGAGTACTGTATAAGTACTGGAAGTTTGGTGCGAGAAGTGGATGGTTGTGCTGGTACGTTCATACACATCATGTAATCAAAGTGGGCGTCATGTGGGATGGTGAATGTGTCTCCTAGGTAGGACGCCAAGTGATTGGCTTTGGCGAAGTCGTAGCAATGGATGGATGGAAGTGAGGTTGTTTCCAGAGAGCCTATATAATGCTTTCCGATACTTTGTAGAGTATATAGATTTTTCGTTTAGTTTAGTGTACGTCATGCCCCACTCCCAACGGCTTTTGGCTTGTAAGTAAAGGCGAACGTGTGGCTGGAGCTGTGGGTGACAAGTTAGCGTGTCTCGGTTGCTAGTACAAAGGAATCCTCTGTATGTACAAGGGTAGTCTTCGAGGAGGGCAAGAGTATGTGGAGGAAGAGTATCACAGTCGTAGTAGAGAGTTTGGAGTGGGATATGGTTGGAAATGGCTTTCCGGTTGGTGTGTCGTAAGAAGTCAGTCTCACAATGGATCTCAGGATATTGGAGATTGGAATGTTAGCTTTCGATAACGGTATGAATTTTGGCACAGTATGAATTCCAGTCTGCACGGGAATAATCATGGATACGTTAGGGTAGATGATTATGAACGGTGTGGGTTGGATTGGCATGAGATCTGGAGGACAGGTAAGATATTCCCAGAAACAGACTTCTACTGTAGTGCACCACAAGATGTTGGGGGAGACAGTAATGTCATCAGCGGAGGTACCTGTGTCAGGAAGTGAGTGGAAAGGGAGATAGATACTGTGGCCGCTGAGGATTTTGGTAAACTGACGCCACCGCGGTTTTTTCTACGGAAGTGTAGGAGTGAAGGTTAAGGTCAGCTGCGATTATGTATGTGTTAAAAGTTTGGTGTACATGGGTCAGGAAATCGTAAGGGATGGGATGGTAGGGAGGATTTAAAAAGTGGCAAGGAAAAATGAGAGTTTTTAGAGAAAGATAGCGAGGCTGATGTGCTGAGTTGGATCACTGAGGAGGGGTTGGGGAGCGGAGGGGTTTTTCGGAGATGAGCGATGGCCACTCTATCACAGGCAATAAGAGGGGTTTATCAATTGGATGTAATACGTAAGGAGACATGCAGATAGAAAGGTGAGGTTTGAGAAAGGTTTTGTTGAGGAGGAGGTATGAGTTCCTGCAATATTCCTCCACGGCGGTACTGACCCTACGGATCAGAGATGCTTGTCGGTGGCCAAGAGGTGCACTTGCACCTGTAGTTAAAGCGTTCAGACATTCAGTTCGTCTATAGATGTATGTTCGGCGGCTGTAAAACACTGAAGACATCACTGCAATTTAATTACACCAAAGGCCGGATTTCATATCTTGTCCAAACTAAAACCGTTATCTCTATTTATTAGGTTATTGGCTGACATAATTTCTTTGGTTTCCTTGGAAATAGAATCTCAAAAGGTAGAGGTGGATGTTAAAATCATCACGTGACTTTAGTTCTTCGAATGACCCGTATCCATACAATGTTCCGCCACAGCTGACTTGTCTCGCTGTAGTAAATGTGTGTATCTTCGGTGTTCCACGCACATTACCAACGCGTACTAATCTGTATTTACATGCCAACAGCTGACATCACCCATCACAAACAGTAGGTGTCTTTAAGACCTTAGTGCAGAGAGCTCGCTGTATATCCGATAATAATATTTTGAAAGATGAGCTCACACACCTCAAGACCATTTTTATAGCGAATGGATATTCCCAGATACAAATTCACAGATAATTGAATGTGGATCTTGGACTGAAATTGCGTGATCTGGAAGAAGAAAGTAACATCTTTAGCTCAAGAGCGTTTTCGCTTGATGTAAGTTCTCTTTCCTGGAAGATAAGCCGCATTCTCGAGAAGCACCGTGTTAAGGTGAACTTCCGGCCTCTTACGAAGACTGCAGTCTTGCTCAGTTCTGTGAAGGATGTTTAGTTGCTTTGTAAAGTGGATGTATACCAGATTCCTCACGTGAATTGCGATATGTCAAAAATAGGTCAGACAGCGCTCACTGTTCTTGAGAGATGCGTGCAACACCAAAAATACAGACGCTTGCTACGCCCAGGCAAGTCAGCAGTGGCAGAGTATTGTTTGTATAGATACGGGTCATTCGATGAACTACAGTGACGTGAAGATTTTAGCATCCACCTCTCCCTTTTGGGATTCTAGAAATTAGATTAACCAATAAATAGAGATAATGGTTTTAATTTGGTTAGGGTATGGAATACGGCTCTTGGTGTAATTAAATTGCAGGGAAGTCGTCTAGGTGTTACCGCGGTCGAACACACATCGATAAGCGACTCGAACGCTTTGACCACAAGTGGCCCTCTTTCTCTTCAACCAGCATCTGTGACCAGCATGCGCAGTTTTTTTTTTTTTAAAGAAGTGGAGCCCCTTCACGCCCACACCGGCATGATGGCCAACACAAAAGGTCTACTGCCATCTCTGCATGAGGGTTAGTATTCACTAAAGTGAGGTGTCGCAGGATGTGGGTACTGCGATGTTTGCGTACGTCTCGTTAAGATTAACCATTAATACGCGCTCATCTGGAGATAGATTGGTCGAAATCTGACGAAGGGTAGCGGTTTTAAGGGCAGAGGAAAAAAAGTGCCAAGGCAAGAGCCAAGGGAAAAAAAACCTCTGCGATAGTTAGGTCGGGTGGTAAGAGCAGTAGCGGTTTTCTTGCTGCCTGCGATAGGTTGTGCAAAGATAGGCTTTGTTAGTAGTGGGTATCACGCTTGTCGATACCTTGGCGTTGTGCGTTGTGCTGCTCGGCGGCTGGCGCTGGGTGCTGGTATAGAGTCCTCGTTCAGCGTCAGCAACCAGCAACAGTTAGGTTTGTTATCGATCTTGTGTCCTATAGGTCATATACCGGGAGCACAGTGTGAGGGAATGTTGGCAGCTTGTTTGTGGTCCTGTGGGCGAGCTCGTCGGTGTCCCTGCTGTGGCCTGTTGGTCGGCTCTAGTAGCAGCTGGTAGTTGCCAGTCAGTGTTGCTGATATGCAGGGGCTTACCGACGTTTGTCGCTTTTTGCGTATGTTAGTTTACCACAGGTGGCTATGCCCTAGCTAGCAGTGTCTTTGGCCACTTGTGTTTCCACCTGTGGTTGTGAGCATGCGCAGTATCCCCGTGAAGGAATATATAAGGCCTTGCGGGTTTATGTAGACTTTCCCTATATGTCCGGTTCAGAATAATGCTACGTATTGTCGTGTAAAGACTTTGACATTTGTCATAATGCAAATAATTCACAAAATGTACAAATCCCGGATAGGG
The DNA here is from genome assembly GCF_023897955.1 of Schistocerca gregaria. Lineage (NCBI taxonomy): Eukaryota > Metazoa > Arthropoda > Insecta > Orthoptera > Acrididae > Schistocerca > Schistocerca gregaria. The sequence goes on along the minus strand of NC_064921.1, from coordinate 693,776,350 downwards.
AGATAATTCGTAGTAAGTGTTCCGTTTTATGATTACGTTCTCTACTGTTAAATTGTGCTGTGTTCTGTTAGCCACTTCTAAAGCCTATTTGCTCTTTTGCCTTCTCTAAGTGATTGTTGAAATTCCACATAAATTTCTTGTCCATTAGACGGAGAAACCTTAGAAGTTTATAAGTGTTTTTATTTCTTGTCCGCTTCCTCTCTTTTGAACTGGATCAAGTCCTTTCTCTTTGTGGTTTTTGGTAAACTCATTACGCAGCAGTAAAACTCTTTTCACGTCCCTGTGGATTGTATTGCCTCCACCATTAGCCATTTCCATATAAACACCACATTCACCTTGTGTCATTGCTTTCGTCTTACGACGAATGCCTTTACCCATTTTTTTCTTTTACTAAAACACAAGGTGTTAACTTTTTGTCTTTGTAAAATAAAAATGAAAAAAACTTTTGCAGCTGCGTGCATTGTTTTCATACAACAAGATGTTAAATTTTTTTTATTTTATAAAATAAAAATAAGAAAAATTTTAGCTGTATGTGTGGTTTGTCATAGCAAAGTGACTTTTATGAAAGTTATGAAGAACGATTTTTATGGGGCTTTACATACTTACTCTGGAATTACGACTTAAACTGTATTATTTTCAAGCGTCTCTGATTCATTTCATGAACTTTTCCTTGTCTTGTATTGTTAGTCAAAGTACATTCTTAACTAATAGAACCACCCCAGTGTAAGTTTCTGTTCTATTTTCTACAAGCCATTCTTGATTTTGTGCCATATCGCCTTGTTGAAATGCCATCACCTGCTGTGCATGGCGCTGCTGACAAAGTGTCGCTTCTTCGCGGCTGTTTTCGCAAGTTGTTTCGTGCTGCTGGCGGAAACCACGTCTTCTCTCGAGTAACGTGGGATCTATAGTCGGGTTTCATTCAACTCTCTGACACACACACTTCATAAACATGGAACTTGAAAATAGGATAAAACAATATGGAAGAGCTACATTATGTGTTAATATTACTTTCATGTGCCGCCGGAGTGGCCGTGCGGTTCTAGGCGCTACAGTCTGGAACCGAGCGACCGCTACGGTCGCAGGTTCGATTCCTGCCTCGGGCATGGATGTGTGTGTGATGTCCTTAGGTTAGTTAGGTTTAATTAGTTCTAAGTTCTAGGCGACTGATGACCTCAGAAGTTAAGTCGCATAGTGCTCAGAACCATTTGAACCATTTTTTGAACTTTCATGTGCGTCAACAAATTATTGAGACGATAAACAAACAGTTTATGAAAATGCCTTTTCTGATCAGGTTATCGAATTTTTGGCCTGCGAGAAACTTTTTTTGTGGAAGTTAGATGAAAAAATTAGCAGAATGAAATATTAAGAATACTTCAAAATCTCATCTACTCCAAACCGGAACTCTGTGAGTTTTCTAACAGGAAGCAATGTCAGTTCAATACGACGCGCAATGGTCAGCTCGCGTGGCAATTATTAAGGCTTCTAATTAACTGTATAGCCTTATAATTAACCTGTTATTAAGTTTTCTGAACAACCTCCTTGTTTGTAACATAGCAAAATATAAGATTTATGTGTGAGGGAACGTACCTTAAACTGTCCCGCCAGTACTGGGAGAAAATCAAAAGCGATAGAGACACAATATTTTAATCGTGCAGTTATTATTTTGTGTGATATAGGCCGAATTCTTGATACGAACTCCAATTGGTGTTAGTTGCTGAAAAGGCCTTCTTATTTAAAATGTCAAAACTTACGAACTCATAATTATGTAATGTAGCTATTTACCGTTGTAGATGCGCACATCAAAGATGCCGGTAAACCTTCTGATGCAGTACTTCATTCCTTTCGTGGGAATGCAAGAACTCCACTGACATCACTTTCGTCGCTGTGGAATGTGTTTTAACTGTCATTATAACTGTCGCTGTTGTTACTTAGTGAAATGAAAAACTGTGTGCGACTAACTTAAAAGAAAAAAAGAAACATAACTATAATCACACATCGACAACTAGAATGAATATCCTACATATTGCTTGAATAATAGTAGTATGGAAGCTTCACATCAGTTATCCTGCAGCCTAGTGGTCAATTCTCCGATCTGAAATGGAAACCTAGTTTAATCTATAGTGACTAGTAATACGCTGAGTGCGACGACTCGCATCCTTAGGAAATGAATCTCTATTGGTAATCTTATTATGTATGAAATGTTTATTTTTTCTCCAAGAGTTGCGAATTTTGATGTTATTCCAGCTTCATTTTATTTCACGAAATTTTCCTTGCCATCGTCAGAGCTGTAATACTGTTTATATCTAGTGCTACAGCACTTCTATCGATTGCGTTTTTTAACGAAGAGCAGCGGGCGGCCATTACATTTTTCAGTCTTACAGTAGACACGAAACGCGCAAGACATTATCTCGACTCACCTCATACATCAATCCGCCGCAGGCCGCCTCTTGCCGTTGTGATACAATAACTTTTCCCCGTTGCGTGGGCGAGGTGTGAGGTCACGTATGTACAGGTGGTTGTTACTGGCTTTCCATACTGCCGTCATGAGCTGCGTACTGTTAAATATTCTTTCGTGTAGCTAAAGTCCGCCAGGTATTTGGTGCTGTTTGATCGTGGTTACTCATTCATCGAGTGTTGGTACCATCGGATTGTGTTCATACGTTCTACCATCTGTAGTGAGAGCGGTTTCTTGTAGGGACCGGCAGCCTGACGTCCCTCTAGTTTTCGGTGAATGTTGAGTGTGTTTTGTGTTCCCAGTCCGTAATTATAAACATTGTGTGTGTGTTTGTGTGTGTGTGTGTGTGTGTGTGCGTGTGTGCGTGTGTGTATGTGTGTGAGTGAGTGTACGTAACCGACTCATCTGGACGGCTGCCCGACCTTGGACAACGGCCAGAGCGCTATGACACAGATGGGTACGGTGTCGTAGCGTACGCGTAATCGCTGCGTATATACGTCTTCAAAGTGTTCCAGAACGAACATAGACATACTACTGATGAAGTCCCCGTTCTAAATTGAAAGCCTAGTAATATATAGGATATTCAGCCAAGTTGTCGATCGTGTGGCTATAGCCGCAAAATGGTTCAAGACGACATTATCACATTTTCAAATGCTTAAATTTTTTATTTCATTAGGCCATAAGAAGACATAATGTTGTTCCGAAACATGTTGGGTCTATAATCACACATCGACAACTAGAATGAATATCCTACATATTGCCTGAATAATAGTAGTATGGAAGCTTCACATCAGTTATCCTGCAGCCTAGTGGTCAATTCTCCGATCTGAAATGGAAACCTAGTTTAATCTATAGGTAGTGCAGATTACTTCAGTCGCGTTTTCCCATAATGGCCAACTGTCATAGTTTTATGTGACCGCTACGGTCGCAGGTTCGAATCCTGCCTCGGGCATGGATATGTGTGATGTCCTTAGGTTAGTTAGGTTTAAGTAGTTCTAACTTCTAGGGGACTGATGACCTCAGATGTTGAATCCCATAGTGCTCAGAGCCATTTGAACCATTTTTTTAAGTGACGTGAAGCTCAGTAAAGTTAGTAAGTCAGCGCTCTAGCCCGGTGCAGCTTAGTGAGCACCCACTACATTACTACTAACATCTAGTAACTTTTATTGCTAACAGGGCGTGTAGAAAAATTTATTTACGATGAGTGTTAGTTGCTATCACGTTTAATGTTTATTGAGACCAGAGCTTATATTTAATGGAATTTTGATAAAATTTTAGGACACGCTTAGCAGAATGTTTTGCTGTGATTTTAAGTGTCGTCAGCCTGTGGAGTTGTTGCTCGAAGTGTGATCATTTTGCTTTCTTAGATCTTCGTTTGGAGTAAGAGTGCTTCCGTTTTTCGTTCATGCTACACTCTCAGTTGCGTTAGGGTGCGTTCGTCCTCACTACCGGCTGCACGTTGATTCAGATGGGATGGTTCTCACATCTGGCACCCACCTCACACAGAGGGCGTCTGATCCGAAGAAGTTCTTTTAATGAAAATTGGTAGTTTACCCTGAATAATTAAATAAAGGATGGTAAAACAAATGTGTCATTCAAACCACCTTCAGGCGCAAACAACCTAGCGCTCCATTCACCCATCCCGTTCCTTGCCGTGTCAGATTTCAATTTACCTTCTTAACGAATTTTTATTGTACCTTATCACATTCTCTCGAATATATATGTACGAATAGTTTTCTTTCATTCATCGTTTTCTGTCACATTCCTATCATCATTTGGCAGTAGCTCCCATCGTCTCTCTTTGTATAGTCTAAAATAAAGCAGAATGTTTGGCTGAATCAACAGTAAAACTAGAGAATAGAAGCTACATTGATACTGATATGAAAGCAACCGAATCAGTCGACTAAACAACGATATCAACAAGCAAAACAAACAAAACCTTACAGTCAAAGATAAAACTAATGCAACGACGGCGTAACTCTCACTGTGTAATGCAGCGTCAAACCCATTATGTGATGTACAGTGTTTTAATAACTATAACGCTAACAAAAGAGAAGTAATTAATTCCATAACGTTTTGAGCTGAGTAGTGTTTTTCATGCTAAATTATCGGAAAATTTAATGACTGTGACATATTGCCTAAAGCTTTGATGGGTATGACAGTGCTCTGGGCTGAATGCAACAACGCATCCAATTCTACGCTTTTGTGAACCTGTAATGAATTTATCGAGTCAGTTCAACACACTGTGAACAAAGTGTCCGGAGGCAATTCTAATAGCGTCGTATTCACAAGCGCGTGTGGAACTCTCTACACCGGCAGCATATTCATTACGAAGCTTAGCTTTTGAGTTTATATTTTTAAACTTAAAGTTCGCAAAGCGTAACATCCTTAACGGCTAACCCTAGAAGACTGATGACATCAGATGTTAAGTCCCATAGTGCTCGAGCCAGGTAACCCTAGAATGTGTGAGGCGAAATAGTACCGTACAATTCAGCAGAAAAATCACTGTTTTAGTCGCCTCTATACATTCCGCTTCTCATACTTTTATTTAAATTGTCATGTTGAAAGTATTTTACTTCATAGAACACGCGTGTTCATTGTCAGGTGTTCTGTAGCCTCTCTACAAGATTTTTCGTGTACTTTCTTTCTTTAGATACTTCTGGTTACAACTAATATTTCTCTTTCTCTTCTACGGCCATAAGATTGTAATTTTAACACAATTAAATTTTGTTTAACAACAATCACTTATTTAATTGTACAGTGCTATGATGTGTCATTAACATACCATGAAGCTTACAGATGTTAGTTTTACCTATTTCTGATTTTTACCGATAGAACGTTGATTTGAATATATATTATTAACCGTCGCCATATGTTTAGAGGCTGCGAAAATTTGAAACAACGATTTGTGGTGAATCTTTCCGAGAGGAAACAAAATAAGGATGTATAAAACTATAACCAGAGCAGTATTAATATTTGTGTCAGAAATATGGTGATTAGATAAGTATAAACAGAAAAAGTCGAAGGTTTTTGAAAATACAATACTATGGAAAGATATTTGGACGAATCTGCGAGCGAAAGAGAACGGCGAAGAATAAAGGATAGGAAGCTCAGGAAATATATAGTGAAACAGATGTTGTTGCGGAAGCCGAGACAAGGAGGCCGAGATGTACGGGGCATGTCTGCAGAAGAGAGGAGGGATCGATATTATTCGAAGGTCAGAAAAAAAATCCGAAGGACCAAAATCTTTAGGCAGTCGAAAATCAGATGGAAAAACTTCGTGGCCAAGTATATTCCGATACATGGAGCAATGGAAAAAGAGGCCACTTGACAAGGCAAAATACAGATTGTGTGCACAGAATAGCAAGTAAGTGTAATTACGTAATAAAAACATGGAAGTAATATTTAAACTAATTTATAAGCCCAAAATTCCTCAGTGGTCTTAAGCCAGTTCTGATAGATTTTAAACGTGCTGGTGTGAGACAAACTACTACCTAACTACCTAACTATGAGTATCGCTAACGTCGATGTGGAAGTATCGATAGCCGATAAGAGGCCACCCCCTGGAAGACCACCACTTTCTTATAATTGTGTAATATTTACAGTCACTTAAAAAGGCGGTTCTGCAGTGAAATATTTCGAAGCCAGTGCCAGAACTGCAGTGCGTTGTTGTGTAACAGTCAGTGAACAACCGACATGCTGAAAGTATATAGCTCCAGCACTGCACTGTAGCAACTGATATGAATCATCTGTATGTATTCTACAAAAGATGTGTTGTGCAGTTGTCCTCTCCCACCCCCCCTCCCCCCCTCTCACGTCAACCCAACAGCCATTCCATCAGCAGAACAGTACATAAAATTCTAGCTTGAATATTCGTGTGCTAATTTACATTAGTTCAGAAGCTTTATGATTTAAAAACCTTATGTCTGTTTGTGTACACGACTGAACATCTACATCTACAAAGATAGTCTGCAGATCACACTTGAGTGCCTGGTAACAGATTCATCCAACCATCTTCATAATAATTCTCTGTTACTCCAATCTCGAACAGTGTGAGGAAAATAACAACACTTCTATCTTTCCGTGCAAGCTTTGATTTAAATTATTTTCTTATGATGATCGTTTCTTCCTTTGTAGGTCGGTGCCAACAAAATATTTTCGTATTCGGAGGAGAAAGTTGGTGACTGAAATTTCATGAGAAGATGCCGCCGCAACGCAAAACACCTTTGATGGAATGATGTCCACCCCAAATCCTGTATCATGTCAGTGATATTCCTCGGTATTAAAAAACGTGCTGCTCTTCTTTGTACTTTCTCGATGCTCACTGCGCATCAGTACTCCGAAAGAGCACGGACAGTAATAGTGTAGGCAGTTTCTTTAGTAGGTCTGTTGCATCTTCCAAGTATACTGACAATAAAGAGCAGTCTTTGGTTTGCCTTCGCCACGATATTTTCTACGTGTTCCTTAAAATTTAAGATGTTAGTAATCGTAATTCCGAGGTATTTGATTGAGTTTACGGCCTTTAGATTTGACTAATTCATCGTGTACGGATTTCTTTTAGCACTAATGTGGACAACCTCATACTTTTCATTATTCAGGGTAAACTACCAATTTTCACAGCATATAGATGTATTACCTAAATCGTTTTGCAATTTGTTATGATCATATGATGACTGTACTAGAATATAAACAACAGCATCATCTGCAAACAACTGAAGACGGCTGTTCAGATTGTCTCCTAAAACGTTTATATAAACAAGGAACAGCAGAGGGCTATAAGACAACCTTGGGGAACGCCAAAAATCACTTCTGTTTTACTCGTTGACTTTCCGTCAAGTACTACGAACTGTGGCCTCTCCGGCAGGGAACAACGAATCCAGTCGCGTAATTGAGACGATATACCATAAGCACGTGATTCGACTACAAGCGGCTTGTGAGGTAAAGTATCAAAAGCCTTATGGAAATCTAGAAACACGGAATCAACTTAAAATCCTTATCAATAGCACTCAACACTTCGTGTGAGTAAAGAGCTAGTTGCGTTTCACAAGAACTATGTCTTCTGAATCCGTGTTGACTCTGTGTCAATAGACCGTTTTATTCGAGGTAATTTAAATGTTCGAACACAATATATATTCCAAAATCCTGCTGCATGTCGACGTTAATTATATGGGCCTGTAACTTAATAAGTTACTCCTACTACCTTTCTTGAATATTTGTGTGACCTGTGCAACTTTCCAGTCTTTGGGTACGGATATTCCATCGAGCCAGAGGTTGTACAAGATTGTTAAATTTGGAGCTACTGCATCGCCATTATCTGAAAAGAACCTAATCCTTATGCAGTCTGAACCTGAAGATATACTGTTATTAAATGATTTAAATTGCTTCACTACTCCGATAATATCTTCCTATAAATTACCCATGTTGTCATCTGTTCTTGATTCGAATTCTGGAATATTCACTTCGTCTTCTTTCGTGAAAGAAGTTTGAAAGCTGTGTTTAGCAACTCTTCTCTAGCAGCTCTCTGATAGATAGTATTTCCATTGCTATCGTGCAGACAACGCAATGATTATGTCTTGCCGCTAGCATGCTTTATGTACGACAAGAACCTCTTTGGATTCTCTGCCAGTCTTTCACACAAAGTTTCGTTCTGGAAACTGTTACAAGTATCTCGCATTGAATTCCGCGCTAAATTTATAGCTTCTCTAAAAGATCGACAACCTTGGAGATTTTGCGTTCGTTTTAGTTTGGTATGCTCTTTTCGTTATTTCTGCAACAGTATTCTGACCCGTTTTGCATACCAAGGGGGATCAGCTCCGTCGTCTGTTAATTTATTTGATCTAAATCTTTCAGGTGCTATCGATGCTATTTCCTATTTCTATGTATTCAAGCCCCATCTGGTCTACACTCACCTGTATATTGTTAATTTGGAAGGAGTGGGTGTATTTTTTTTTTTTTTTTTTTTTTTTTTTTTTTTTTTTTTTTTTTTTTTTTTTTTTTTTTTGGAGGATTTGGTTGTTACAATACTGAGTCTCTCTACGACAACCCTGCGCTCACTAATCCCTATATCCGTTTTGATGCTCGTTATTAGCTCAGGATTATTTGTTATAAACAGGTCAATTGTGTTTCCACAACCGTGTCTATTTGAGTGGGCTCATGAACTAACTGCTCTAAATAATTTTCAGAGAACGCGTTTAGCACAACATGCTATACTGTGTTAAATATAAAGTAAATGCAAATGTGCCCGGTAGCAGTTTACCACATGTAATGACTAGTTATTTATTTTACATGACAGCCCATAGCCTAGTATTCACGCTCATTCCGTGTGATATTGGTATTACTTTTATTTCTGCATTGATACCTTTTTAATTCCTTTATTACGCTAACAATATATCGTTACTTATTAATATTATTACTAGACTAGTGTACCTCCTACTATTGCTACTTATCTGTATAGTCATTATTTCTAAACAATTTTGACCTCTGCTGTCTTCCTCCAAGGAAACGAAAAGAATGAACAAACGCAGAGTAGATTCTGACTTAACAGTGTCGGTATTGTATAGTATGTGTTGTGTGCTATTATACCCAGTGGTAAGGAGAGTCGGGCTGTACAGTGGTGCAACAGCTGTCCTCGTATGGAAACTGTACCGGAGGAGGAATGATAAGCAAACACGCTAATACAATAAACAAAACTGTTATATAACTTATAGCTTTCTCCAAGCATTGTGAAGAAAGTTTACGAAAGAACGAACACGAATAAAGTCCAGCTGTTACAAGAGCATTATGCAGGATGAGGCTACCACTACTAACGAATGAGTGAACTGTCCAAGGCTGACTAAAACTGAAGACGGTTAAGGACTGTGAATGAGACTGGGCCGTGTAGCTGCCGCCGACCATCTTTTGTCGTGGTGGCAGAGGGTACTCGAGGTCGGAGCCGCCGGGACCCCGCGCGACCGCTATCGGTGTCTGCGTTTCAGTTGCATACTGCGAGGCGCTGGTGAGGGTGGGATCAAACGATGATACTATAGTAGGAATGGCTATGAATGACGCCTAATCGGTGTTTCTTTTGTCATTGTAATAAAACGAAAGAAAGAAACAGGGTGTAGGCCAACACCAGCACATAACCTGTTGCTCTCGAGTACCATCACGTCGTACACCTAGCCTAAGGTTGGGATCCAGCCCCTGGATCAGTGTGGGTAATGTGTTTCATTCTTCCAAGAAACGCTGAGAAGAAGGTAATAGTTTAATCCAGGACTCAGACGTGCAGTCTCCGATAAGAAGTTGTGTATCACCGCCTCTCCCCCAAATAAGAGCCAAACATCCATACTACGCAAACCACCAGACGGTATGTGTCGGAGGGTACCTTGAGTACCTCTATCGGTTCTCCCTTCTATTCCAGTCTCGTATTGTACGTGGAAAGAAGGATTGTCGGTATGCTTCTGTGTGGGCTCTAATCTCTCTGATTTTATCCTCATGGTCTCTTCGAGAGATATACGTACGAGGGACCAATATACTGCTTGACTTTTCGGTGAAGGTATGTCCTCGAAACTTCAACAAAAGCCCGTACCGAGCTACCGAGCGTCTCTCCTGCAGTCTTCCACTGGAACTTATCTATCAACTCCGTAACGCTTTCGCGATTACTAAATGATCCCGTAATGGAGCGCGCTGCTCTCCGTTGGATCTTCTCTATCTCTTCTATCAACCCTATCTGGTACGGATCCCACACTGCTGAGCAGTATTCAAGCAGTGGGCGAGCAAGCGTACTGTAACCTACTTCCTTTGTTTTCGGATTGCATTTCCTTAGGATTCTTCCAATGAATCTCAGTCTGGCATCTGCTTTACCGACGATCAACTTGATATGATCATTCCATTTTAAATCGCTCCTAATGCGTACTCCCAGATAATTTATGGAATTAACTGCTTCCAGTTGCTGACCTGCTATATTGTAGCTAAATGATAATGGATCTTTCTTTCTATGTATTCGCAGCACATTACACTTGTCTACATTGAGATTCAATTGCCATTCCCTGCACGATGCGTCAATTCGGTGCAGATTCTCCTGCATTGCAGTACAATTTTCCATTGTTACAAACTCTCGATGTACCACAGCATCATCCGCAAAAAGCCTCTTACTTCGGAAGACTTCTCTCCATTGAGAATGACATTTTCCGTTCTGTTATCTAGGAACTCTTCAATCCACACAATTGGTCTGATAGTCCATATGTTCATTAAACGACTGTGGGGAACTGTATCGAACACCTTGCGGAAGTCAAGAAACACGGCATCTACCTGTGAACCCGTGTCTATGGCCCTCTGAGTCTCGTGGACGAATAGCACGAGCTGGGTTTCACACGACCGTCTTTTTCGAAACCCATGTTGATTCCTATTTCTAGTCTGCAGAAACGACATACTCGAACATAATACGTGTTCCAAAATTCTACAACTGATCGACGTTAGAGATATAGGTCTGTAGTTCTGCACATCTGTTCGACGTCCTTGCTTGAAAACGGGGATGAGCTGTGCCCTTTTCCAATCCTTTGGAACGCTACGCTCTTCTAGAGACCTACGGTACACCGCTGCAAGAAGGGGGGCAAGTTCCTTCGCGTACTCTGTGTAAAATCGAACTGGTATCCCGTCAGGTCCAGCGGCCTTTCCTCCTTTGAGCGATTTTAATTGTTTCACTATCCCTCTGTCTATTTCTATATACCATTTTGTCATCTATGCGACAATATAGAGAAGGAACTACAGTGCAGTCTTCCTCTGTGAAACAGCTTTGGAAAAAGACATTTAGTATTTCGGCTTTTAGTCTGTCATCCTCTGTTTCAGTGCCATTTTGGTCACAGAGTGTCTGGATATTTTGTTTTGATCCACCTACCGCTTTGACATAAGACCAAAATTTCTTAGGATTTTCTGCCAAGTCAGTACATAGAACTTTAATTTCTAATTCATTGAACACCTCTCGCATAGCCCTCCTCACACTACATTTCGCTTCGCGTAATTTTTGTTTGTCTGCAAGGCTTTGGCTATGTTTATGTTTTCTGTGAAGTTCTCTTCGCTTCCGCAGCAGTTTTCTAACTCGGTTGTTGTACCACAGTGGCTCTTTTCCATCTCTTACGATCTTGCTAGGCACATACTCGTCTAACGCATATTGTACGATGGTTTTGAACTTTGTCCATTGATCTTCAACACTATCTGTACTTGAGACACAACTTTTGTGTTGAGCCGTCAGGTACTCTGAAATCTATTTTTTGTCACTTTTGATAAACAGAAAAATCTTCCTACCTTTTTTTATTATTTCTATTTATGGCTGAAATCATCGCTGCAATAACCGCTTTATGATCGCTGATTCCCTGTTCTGCGTTAATTGTTTCAAATAGTTCGGGTCTGTTTGTCACGAGAAGGTCTAATATATTTTCGCCACGAGTCGATTCTCTGTTTAACTGCTCAAGGTAGTTTTCAGATAAAGCACTTTAAAAAAATGTCACTAGATTATTTGTCCCTGCCACCCGTTATGAACGTTTGAGTCTCCCAGTCTATATTCGGCAAATTAAAATCTCCACCCAGATCTATAACATGGTTGGGAAATCTACTCGAAATATTTTCCAAATTATCCTTCAGATGCTCAGCCACAACAGCTGCTGAGCCAAGGGGCATATAGAGACATCCAATTACCATGTCTGAGCCTGCTTTAACAGTGATCTTCACCGAAATTATTTCCCATTTTGGATCTCCGTCAATTTCCTTCGATACTACTGCGCTTCTTATCGCTTTAAACACGCCTCCCCCTTCACTGTCCAGACTGTCTCTGCGGTGTACATTCCAATCTGAGTTTAGGATTTCATTAGTGTCTACTTCTGGTTTCAGCCAACTTTCTGTTCCTAGTACTATGTTGGCATTGTGACCGTTTATTAATGAGAGTAGTTCTGGGACCTTTCTATTAACGCTCCTGCAGTTTGCTATTAGCACATTAATATTGTTATTACCTGTTGTATTTTGCCTACTCCTACCTTGCCGCGTCTCAGGAGGCGTCTTGTCGGGCCTAGGGAGGGAATTCTCTAACCTAAATATTACTAAAGTTGCCACTGTTATCATTGATGGGGTATAGAAGAACAGAAATAGTAACCACTGGGGAACACGCTCACCATCATCAGTGGTATAATTACCTCCTGCATCTACACTAGATGTGTTTATGCAAGACTTTCAGACAAGTAGCATCGCTTCTTCTCAGCTTGTTTTTGACTACATAATAGCTAGTGTCTTTTTCGGGTCCTGTTCTCAAAAATCCTCACCACTGTTCTTCAATAATCCTTACCGTTTAACTTTATGTTACTGTTGTCTTTGGTATTATACTGCGGTCAGAACGATTGGAAATAACTATTTCGGAATAGCAATTGTCTCAACAGTTGCAAGTGACCTGTAGGTTATAAAGAAAATGGTACATTTTTTAAGAATATGGTCAGAAGAAAATGCTCACCCATCGGTTACTCCGCATTAAAATCTTTTTGAGAGTATTGCCGTGTCACCTTATGCTATGTCCTGAGTAAGGCTGCCACAACACAGCCGAAACAACAGTTTCTTTAATACTTCAGTATTTTAATTTATATAAGATACAGTACTCCCAGAGGTTAAGGTAGAGAGCAGCCGTAGAATCCAGTGCATAGTTTATATAAATGCAAGAATCCTGCCCTCTAAGGGTTAGCACGAATCATTGCATTAGGTCTCACAATTTCAGCCGTGGTTATTGCAATATCTGCAATATAATATGGATCAAATATTTATAGGAGGGCGAGGCTACCAAATAACGTATGCCAACATAATCTTTGCGAGTTAAAAGAATAGACTCATGTGCTCTTCAACAGCAAATGACACCTGTCAGTAGCTAAAATATTGTTACCATTGCTCATCATGCAATGACAAACGCCCATAACTGATTATAACAGTTCAGACAACACTTTTCGCTGAATCACTTTTTTGAATACGTCGTCTCAGTTTGCCGCTTTTCTAGCACACGTATCACCATCGGCCACTGGCATTCCCAAAAAGCCCCACATCCTGTATACAGGCGCCTGCCTATAACCCAGAAAAACCGTCCATTCCAACCACCGACACTCACTCGTTTACCAGAAACAGGCTTTCAGCCTCTTTCACATGAACGACTTTTTTGCCTTAATCGAACGCTCGTGGCTTGTGAGTCTAGTGCAGCGTTCGTGTTGTTTCATTCCTGTACCCTGTCCCGCCTGTGACTCATGATCGCTTTCTTTTACACGTCAGGGTCGAGTCTGCGTGATTTGCGAAATCTGCTTGCTACGCAATTTTGCATCCCGACGGTAAAATTGACCTACTGAGGGACTATCTTGATTACGAAAAAATCTAAATGTATTTACTGAATGTTGGAACAAGCATTGGTAACAGAGTTTATTGTTAAAAACTGAAATACATAGTATTAATCCCGACTGCTTGTCTTAGTGGATGGTGGGAACGCATTCGTTTTATGGTTTGCATTTATAAATTAATTTACCTTGTAAGTAGGCTGTTTAGGTTTTTTTATTGGTAACGCCACGTAGCGCTCTGTATAAACATCACTGGCTGTGCTGTGTGCAGTCTGTGGCTGGTTGGCATTGTTGTAATACTCGCCATTGTAGCGTTGGGCAGCTGGCTGTTAACAGCGCGTAGCGTTGCGCAGTTGGAGGTGAGCCGCCAGAAGTGGTGGATGTGGGGAGAGAGATGGCGGAGTTTTGAAATTTGTAAGACTGGATGTCATGAACTGCTATATACATTATGACTTTTGATCACTATTGAGGTAAATACATTGTTTATTCTGTATCAAAATCTTTCATTTGCTACTATGCCTATCAGTAGTTAGTGCCTTCCGTAGTTTGAATCTTTTATTTAGCTGGCAGTAGTGGCGCTTGCTGTATTGCAGTAGTTCGAGGTACGAAGATTTTTGTGAGGTAAGTGATTTGTGAAAGGTATAGGTTAATGTTAGTCAGGGCCATTTTTTTGTAGGATTTTTGAAAGTCTCTGGGTGGTCGTCGATCTTAAGTAAAAAAGCCAAAATCATAAAAACATAAAATATAAAATAATAAGGACCAAAATCAAACAATAAAGGAAAATATAAAGTATTAGAAAAATCATAAACCCTAAATAAAACTAACAAAAAAGTCGATCTATTATTCTACGTGCTTTGAGACAACATAACACTTACTAAACTCCATGTGTTTTTTGTTACCCTCTGCGACAGCAGCACGCCAAGAGTTAAGTATGCGACACTTTTGAATGCATGTAGTGCAATAAAAACCGTCAATAACAAAAAAAATGAGGACAAATTTGTCATTCTCTTGTTTGCTAAAGATCCTGGGATATATGAAACGGCATTTATTTACTGAAGAATGTCTTACTACTTTAATAACAACAGAAGACCTATTGGTGTGCAGAAAGATAGCGTATATCTACCCAACAACTCCAAGTTTTGTTCGGTACACTTTCATCCAAATCAGTGAATGCAAAATGCAGGAGGTTTATACGGAACGAAATACTACGTTATTTAACGTATAAAATAAGCCAACGTACCTCTATCTGGAGGGAAATATAACTGTTTCCCACCAAGAAGTAACCAGTTCCGCGACAGTTTCTACATCAGAACCGCAAACGGCAAGAATCTGCAGTGTATTCGCTTTTGAAGCAAAAGTAATTACTTTCTAAAATATTCATGTAATTTGAAAATGAATGAAGGGTAAGAACGGACGAATCATTAGACTCCACAACATTTTTTTACATGTCGAGGAAAGTCCGTATCGTAATAAGAACAAACAACACAAATATACGCCTCTCAGACGGGAGATTTGTAGTTATATCCTTTTGCTTTTAGTGGAGTAAGCTGCAGTTATACAGATATTCCAAAGACTTTCTTTATGAGTGATTTGTAGATTATATCATTGAATCATTGGAATCTGGCTGTTTTTACTTTTCTTTTACGGTAATTTATGTCTTTCAGTAATTTACTAATGCATGGAATGCAGAACGTAACGACTAATTCGTAAATTAAGTATAAAATTAATTAAAAACGAATATTGTTCTTACGATACGGGTGACTGTTTGCTTTTCACCCTTGGAGAGCTAGTGTCGCTCCAGTTGTCAAACGGTAACTTTAGCACCAGAGAGTGTTGTGACAGCATGTACTAGACTGTGGTACAATTATGCACGTTCGGGATGTTCAAGTAAACACATATAGCAAAATACATATAATATGGCAAATACTGAGAAATCAGAAGAGGAGGTGGGGCCACTATGAAATAATTAATTTAACCCTGCATCAGAAGGAATCATGAAGAAAACTAAAGTTATTTATCTTCCATTGAATAACGAAGTCCACGGCAACAATCCAGCTAAGCCCCATATTTTATGTAGAGTGCAGTTTCTCAATGACTCGTATCGTCCACTATCTGCAGTTTGAGAATTAAATACGATGTAGAGAAGTTACTTCTTTTATTGACTATTTTACAATTCGTCATCATAGATATGTAGGCCTCCCCCCATGAACCATGGACCTTGCTGTTGGTGGGGAGGCTTGCGTGCCTCAGCGATACAGATGGCCGTACCGTAGGTGCAACCACAACGGAGGGGTATCTGTTGAGAGGCCAGACAAACGTGTGGTTCCTGAAGAGGGGCAGCAGCCTTTTCAGTAGTTGCAGGGGCAACAGTCTGGATGATTGACTGAGATGGCCTTGTAACAATAACCAAAACGGCCTTGCTGTGCTGGTACTGCGAACAGCTGAAAGCAAGGGGAAACTACGGCCGTAATTTTTCCCGAGGGCATGCAGCTTTACTGTATGGTTAAATGATGATGGCGTCCTCTTGGGTAAAATATTCCGGAGGTAAAATAGTCCCCCATTCCGATCTCCGGGCGGGGACTACACAATAGGATCTCGTTATCAGGAGAAAGAAAACTGGCGTTCTACGTTTCGGAGCGTGGAATGTCAGATCCCTTAATCGGGTAGGTAGGTTAGAAAATTTAAAAAGGAAAAAGGATAGGGTCAAGTTAGATATAGTGGGAATTAGTGAAGTTTGGTGGCAGGAGGAACAAGACTTCTGGTCAGGTGACTACAGGGTTATAAGCACAAAATCGAATAGGGGTAATGCAGGAGTAGGTTTAATAATGAACAGGAAAATAGGAATGTGGGTAAGCTACTACACACAGCATAGTGAACGCATTATTGTGGCCAAGACAGATACGAAGCCCACACCTACTACAGTAGTACAAGTTTATATGACAACTAGCTCTGCAGGTGACGAAGAAATTGAAGAAATGTATGATGAAATAAGAGAAATTATTCAGATAGTGAAGGGTGACGAAAATTTAATAGTCATGGGTGACTGGAATTCTGTAGTAGGAAAAGGCAGAGAAGGAAACGTAGTAGGTGAATATGGAGTGGGGCGAAGAAATGAAAGAAGAAGCCGCCTGGTAGAATTTTGCACAGAGTATAACTTAATCGTAGCTAACACTTGTTTCAAGAATCATAAAAGAAGGCTGTATACATGGAAGAAGCCTGGGGATACTGACAGGTTTCAGATAGATTATATAATGGTAAGACAGAGATTTAGGAACCAGGTTTTAAATTGTAAGACATTTCCAGGGGCAGATATAGACTCTGACCACAATCTATTGGTTATGCCCTGTAGATTAAAACTGAAGAAACTGCAAAAAGGTGGGAATTTAAGGAGATGGGACCTGGATAAACTGTAAGAACCAGAGGTTGTACAGAGTTTCAGGGAGAGCATAAGGGAGCAATTGACAGGAATGGGGGAAAGAAATACAGTAGAAGAAGACTGGGTGGCTTTGAGGGATGAAATAGTGAAGGCAGCAGACGATCAAGTACGTAAAAAGACGAGGGCTAGTAGAAATCCTTGGGTAACAGAAGAAATATTGAATTTAATTGAAGAAAGGAGAAAGTATAAAAATAGAGTAAATGAAGCAGGCAAAAAGGAATACAAACGTCTCAAAATGAAATCGACAGGAAGTGCAAAATGGCTAAGCAGGGATGGCTACAGGACAAATGTAAGGATATAGAGGCTTATCTCACTAGGGGTAAGATAGATACTGCCTACAGGAAAATTAAAGAGACCTTTGGAGATAAGAGAACCACTTGTATGAACATCAAGAGCTCAGATGGAAACCCAGTTCTAAGCAAAGAAGGGAAAGCAGAAAGGTGGAAGGAGTATATAGAGGGTGTATACAAGGACGATGTACTTGAGGACAATATTATGGAAATGGAAGAGGATGTAGATGAAGATGACATGGGAGATACGATACTGCGTGAAGAGTTTGACAGACAACATTCATTGGAACTACTGACGGCCTTGGGAGAGCCAGTCGTGACAAACCTCTACCATCTGGTGAGCAAGATGTATGAAACAGGCGAAATACCCTCAGACTTCATGAAGAATATAATAATTCCAATCCCAAAGAAATCAGGTGTTGACAGATGTGAAAATTACCGAACAATCAGTTTAATAAGCCACAGCTGCAAAATACTAACACGAATTCTTTACAGACGAATGGAATAACTGATAGAAGCCGACCTCGTGGAAGGTCAGTTTGGATTCCGTAGAAATGTTGGAACACGTGAGGCAATACTGACCCTACGACTTATCTTAGAAGAAAGATTAAGGAAAGGCAAATCTACGTTTCTAGCATTTGTAGACTTAGAGAAAGCTTTTGACAATGTTGACTGGAATACTCTCTTTCAAATTCTGAAGGTGGCAGGGGTAAAATACAGGGAGCGAAAGGCTATTTACAATTTGTACAGAAACCAGATGGCAGTTGTAATAGTCGAGGGGCACGAAACGGAAGCAGTGGTTGGGAAGGAAGTGAGACAAGGTTCTAGCCTCTCCCCGATGTTATTCAATCTGTATATTGAGCAGGCAGTGAAGGAAACAAAAGAAAAATTCGGAGTAGGTATTAAAGTCCATGGAGAAGAAATAAAAACTTTGAGTTTCGCCGATGAGTTTGTAATTGTGTCAGAGACAGCAAATGACTTGGATGAGCAGTTCAACGAAATGGACAGTGTCATGAAAGGAGGGTATAAGATGAACATCAACAACAGCAAAACGAGGATAATGGAATGTAGTCGAATTAAGTCGGGTGATGCTGAGGGAATTAGATTAGGTAATGAGACACTTAAAGTAGCAAAGGAGTTTTGCTATTTGGGGAGCAAAAAACTGATGATGGTCGAAGTAGAGAGGATATAAAATGTAGACTGGCAATGGCAAGGAAAGCGTTTCTGAAGAAGAGAAATTTGTTATCATCGAGTATAGATTTAAGTGTCAGGAAGCCATTTCTGAAAGTATTTGTATGGAGTGTAGCCATGTGTGGAAGTGAATCATGGACTGCAACTAGTTTGGACAAGAAGAGAATCGAAGCTTTCGAAATGTTGTGCTACAGAAGAATGTTGAAGATCAAATGGGGGAGATCACATAACTAATATGCAAGTATTGGATAGGGTTGGGGAGAAGAGAAGTTTTGGCACAGCTTGACCAGAAGAGGGGATCGGTTGGTAGGACATGTTCTGAGGCATCAAGGGATCACCAATTTAGTATAAGAGGGCAGCGTGGAGGGTAAAAATCGTAGAGGGAGACCAAGAGATGACTACACTAAGCAGATTCAGAAGGATGTAGACTGCAGTAGGTACTGGGAGATGAAGAAGCTTGCACAGGATAGAGTAGCATGGAGAGCTGCATCAAACCAGTCTCAGGACTGAAGACCACAACAACAACAACAGTTACGTAGGGTCTATCAAAACGGACGGAAGTTTTGGCACAGATTGACCAGAAGAGGGGATCGGTTGGTAGGACATGTTCTGAGGCATCAAGGGATCACCAATTTAGTATAAGAGGGCCGCGTGGAGGGTAAAAATCGTAGAGGGAGACCAAGAGATGACTACACTAAGCAGATTCAGAAGGATGTAGACTGCAGTAGGTACTGGGAGATGAAGATGCTTGCACAGGATAGAGTAGCATGGAGAGCTGCATCAAACCAGTCTCAGGACTGAAGACCACAACAACAACAACAGTTACGTAGGGTCTATCAAAACGGACTTTACTACTTTGGAAAAATGATATTGATTTATTGATTTAACCTACGGACATGGTTTTGGTGTTATTTTATAACAATGTACACCACGTTGTTCACCAGACACCTAAGAAAGTTGAAAACGACTTCCATTGCTTGTGTAGCGCACATCTATTCAAAGTTGATTTCTTGCCAGACTCGCTGCAGCATGTCAGACGTGACGTGATCAACTGCGATAAAGATTCTAGCTCTGAACTCAGATAGAGATGCTGATAAATGTGGAACAAACAAGGTAGCCTTGACTACTCTCCAAAAGAAAAAACGAAGATACCAGGTCCAGCGAACGTGATGGCCATGCAATTGATCTTTTCACTTACGCGAAAAGTGGACATTTAAGAAAAACCGGACTTTACCGAACAGTTAACATATTATTTATATTATGACCCCAAGACTAAGTCTGTAAATCGTACGAATTTTCAAGGTTGTTAAGTTCTTTTTGATACATCCTACATGCTAGTTAATCGAAGCTTGATGCTGTTTTATAAACATACTGTTGCGCCATTGCAATAAAATAAGATATTTTTTAGCTCCACATTATCATCTGTAATAATATCAATAGTGCTTAGTTCGTGATTAGTAGTACAGTTTCCTCGTGGGATTGTGTGAGTGATTATCATGTTTTTATGACGCTATATTACTATACTATTCTGTGCTATTGTAACTCCATCATTAGACACATCTAAGTCAGTTTTCCAATTATTGTCAATGTTTTCCTTCTTTCTAGTACTAAGTTATATCATGCATGAAAAAGTAAATTATTCTTACAACTTGTATTTAAAATTTTGCATAACGCGGCGTTGGGTAGTCAGATACTCATGGACATATTTTTAATAAAGCGGGGTAATTAAATAGTAAAACTCGACGATCGAATTATGGAGTTAACCAATATACAGGACGTCCCTAATCAAAGTTCCAGTTTGAAGACATTGTAGAAAGAGGCCCACAGCTCAGAATGACGCCCAATTTGAACAACATATTACTGCCGCAGGCGAAAACGTCACGGAACAAATAAGTAAATAAATAAATAAGAACTAGAGTTTTACCAATAGATGACGCTTGTAATGTTGTTGCATTAATTTGTTATGAAGACGGTGCTGATAGACAATAAAAGCGGGTTAAAAGCTGTGAGCTATGTGGGGAAGTTAACCTTGCATTACTGCGCAACTGTTTCACCAGGTATCCATTGTCTAGTTTACCAAATTCCCAACCACACTAACATTAATTGTAATCTTTTAATCGTCATACGATAAGCGGTGATATATATATATATATATATATATA
Organism: Schistocerca gregaria; assembly: GCF_023897955.1. Classification (NCBI taxonomy): domain Eukaryota; kingdom Metazoa; phylum Arthropoda; class Insecta; order Orthoptera; family Acrididae; genus Schistocerca; species Schistocerca gregaria. Next base: position 693,755,489 of record NC_064921.1, on the reverse strand, counting down.
TATAAAGAGAATTTAAATAAAAAGAAATAAAGCAGTTTATATTTGGAAATTTATTTTAACATTGACCATTGAAATTTCAGTATAATAAACTTGATTCATAACTGAACTGGTGCCTTATTTAGGATTGTCAAAATGTGAGTTTGTAATCTTACAGAACACATCAAATATGGAGCCAAGATTGGGAGACTGCATACAACACTGCGTTCATAAAATAACACACGAAGAACGTTGAAACATATGCAAGAGGAAATTAACCGCTACCAACCGATTCAATTTTCACCCAAAGACGTTACATTCGTAGCGCAATCCTGTCCGTCATGTAATTAACGCACACTGGTATACTAAATTCATACTAACTCTCTGTGAAATCTTCCCGAAAAGAATAGCTGAGGGCTACTTTGTTGATTACACCACACGCTTCACGTGGTCAACTTGGTTTACACAAAGAGTGTAACTCCACAATAATTTTGATAATTAAAATAAATTAGATCGAAAGGCAATTTACAAAAGAAGAATCTCGAACTGGTTACTATCGTCTTACTATTAACCTGATGGGTCAAACTATTGTATAAGCACGTGGTACTGGTCTCACAAAGCACACCCCACGTCGGTTGAACATAAAGAAAAGTTGCTATATTGAAAAACATTGTCATGACGAGACGTTATAATCTCATGCACATTCGCATTTAAGATTGATGATCTTAGTTAGAGTTACTGATCAACACGTGGTTCCACTTTACTCACAAAGTAGTGACAAAGCAACTACTGGAAGATCTTCTGAACTTCACACTCGAAACATACTGCGTTGCAATTTAAGATAACATTAGATATTTTAGAGCTAAACCTGAAATAAAGGTGATTAGATTTTCAGTTAGGCTGAACTTGAGAAATCCATTGTCCTACGGACTTAGCAGACACGCGCTTAGCCGGAGATCTTACTTCTGACGCTCGCTACGGACAGACTGCTGTGGGCCCCTACAGAGGGTGCTTCCAGATACAAAACGGAAGTGACCAGTGAGGCAGCTTCCTATACCAACATGACAAGGGACAGACAGGACTCAGGACTATACTAAGGATAGAAACCTCTTTGCTTTTAGAAAGCGTAGCTACCTGTTCCGACGTTGGTCCTACTGTTCTCTAGCAGACAGGCTTGTGTGCTACCATCCAGCATGCAACTAGAAATACATTTGCTCATTCATCCTCTCACACAGAAGGGAAGGGGGATGACAGTATCTTGTCATATACAGTATATAAATGTAGGATGTAGGTTCCGTATGAGACTGTGTGACATGAATTACATATAAACTGTGTTTTAAAGTGTAGTAGTGTGACAGATCGTTCTTGTTTATGTGTAAAAGTAACACGTTCCACTACTCAGTCTCCTCCCATATAGTCAGAAACGCCACAGTAAATTTAGAAGAGGAATTTATGCCGTAAATGGCAGCGGATTTAAGAAATTAACATGAAAGGAATCCAACAGAGACATTTCACGCTGTAACGTAAATGGGGTCAGCTACAAACGACAGACGAATCACAATACGAGGGCTACGTTTGTGGTGTACATTACGCCATCCACACTGTTCAATGTGCGTAATTGCACAAGTTCTGCGGTCAACCGTTGTGGCACTGTCAGGTAAGCCCGTCCATCGCGCCCAGGACGGCGCACATCCGATGGAAAATCGGTTTTTAATTGTCCTGTGGCCAAAAGCCGCATAAAGAGCAAACTGAGATCGGTTTCTAACTGTCGTGAAACTGGAACAACGCGTGTTCAATATCCTATCCTTCGTTTTCTGCCATAAGCTGAAGTCTGGAAACAGCAGGTTCCACAACAGATGATAGTCGCGGGGGTCACATTCAGTATGCATTGCGCAATATGTGCCTTCAATTCAGCTACGTTCGTGGTTGGAGTAATCAGGACAACATCTATCAGATAATCCCACAGCCAGAAGCCACAAGGATTACGATCAGGTGATCTGGACGGCCAGGCTGTAGGAAAAAATTCTAGCATTTCCGAAATGCCTCTGCAGCAGCCGCTTCACTGCCTGTTCAATGCGCGGAGGAGCGCCATGTTGCATAACATGTTCCGACCCATACATGCACGCTGTTGAAGGGTTGCAATTACTTCATTGTGCAAAAGACTCCCACAGCGTTTACCAGTGACGGTACAGGTAACAGGTCTCGCTTGACTCATCTCCTCGAAAAAATGTTGCCCTGCGACAAATGGTACCTTCAACCCGTACCACACAGTCACCCTCGTAGACTGAAGTGATACGGAAAGTTCCCGGCAGATTAAAACTGTGTGCCGGATCGAGACACGAACTAGGGACCTTTGCCTTTAGCGGGCAAGTGCTCTACCAAGACGAGATACTGCCGGAATTAAATCTGTGAGGACGGGTCGTGAGTCGTGTTTGGGTAGCTCAGTTGGTAGAGCACTTGCCTGCGAAAGTCAAAAGTCTCGAGTTCGAGTCTCGGTCCGGCACAAAGTTTTAATCTGCCAGGAAGTTTCATATCAGCAGCACACTCCGCAGCAGAGTGAAAATCTCATTCTGGTAACATCCCCCAGGCTGCGGCTAAGACACGTCTCCGTAATATCCTTTCTTCCAGGAGTGCTGGTTCAGCAAGGTTCGCAGAAGAGCTTCTGTGAAGTTTGGAAGGTAGGAGACGAGGTACCGACGCAATTAAAGCTGTGGGGACAGGTCGTGAGTCGTGCTTGGGTAGCTCAATTGGCAGAGCACTTGTCCGCGAAAGGCAAAGGTCCCCGAGTTCGAGTGTTGGTCCGGCATATAGTTTCAAGCTGCCAGGAAGTTTCATATCAGCGCACACTCCTCTGCAGAGTGAAAATCTCATCCTTAAGTGGTGCGGTTGGAAGTGCATATGGATTTTCCGTTGCCCGTATTCTTGAATTCTAAGGTCTTACATGCTCATGGAAATGGGCCTTGTCTGTCCCCAGAGCGTTCCATGGCCACGAATTGCGCACTTCAATGCGAGCTAGAAATTCCAGAGCAAAAGTTTGTCTTGTTGATAGGTCAGCAGAAAGTAACTTCTGGATATGGGTGATTTTTTGTGAATAGTAATGAAGGATATTTCGTAGGATTTTATCCACCATACTCACAAGCATGTCCAACGTTCAGGCAATTCTCAGGTCACTGCGTGTTTACGTACCGCCACTTGACCCGTACGTCACTGCTGTAGCCACATCTTCGACAGACGTCGGATCAACTGTTTTCCTCCCTCTGCTACACTGTACGTGTCTTTTCGAATTTTATAATCGTATTTTCCATTCCCCTGGGAGATTTTGGGCCAATATCTTTTCTCACACCCTTGATTTTTCGGCACTTCGGCAGCGCTGCTGGCGCACAGCCACCGTTCACCGTTCTTGTAAAACAGTTTTATCAGCAGCGCGCTACCCTTTACGGAGACAGCTATGTTGGGCTTCTCGGACGCAAACTGAGGAAAAGCACCATATATTGGTCAAATTTTTGTTTATTTTCTTTTTTTTCGTGACGTGTCCCCTGCATCAATAATATGCTGTTCAAATCTGACGTCATTATGAGTAGTGGTTCTCTTTCTACAGTGTTCTGAAACCTGAACTTAAATTACGGACACTCTGTATTGTTTCCTCCTACATATGTATCATGTATCTCGCCAAAACACCGTTAAAGTAAAATTAGAAAGTTTCGAGCTCATACTGCGAAACTCAGCTTACCCATTTCTCACTTGAGATCCTGCGAACCATGGCTGAAGAGCAACAGGCGGATTCCACAATCCTATATTTCCATGAAGCATCTGACACAATGCCTCACTGCCGACTGTTAACGAAGGTACAAGCACATGGAATAGGTTCCCAGGTGAGTGAGTGGCTCGAGCACTTCTTAAGTGACAGAAAAACCAGCATGTTGTCCTCGACGGCGAGTGTTCATCAGAGACAAGAGTATCGTCAGCTGCGTCGCCAGGGACGTGTGACAGGCCACTGTTATTTTCGATGTTCATAAAAGATCTGGAGGACAAGGTAAGCAGCTGTCTGCGGCTGTTTCCAGATGATGCTGTGGTGTACCAGAAGGTGTCGTCGTTGAGTGACTGAGGGAGGGCACCAGATGACTTAGACATATTTTCTTGTTGGTGTGCTGAATGGCAGCTGGCTCACAATGTAGAAAAATGTAAGTTAATAGAGATGAGTAGGAAAAACAAACCCATAGCGTTCGAGTGCGGTATTAGTAGTGTGCTGAAAGTCTCTTCAGGGTTGCTGCCGGATGCTAAAATCAACTTGAGTTCGGTTCCTACAGCAAACCCGAAGATACTTTCCAGACTTATTACACCACGGTCACCGGACGTATGTTCTCGTGGGAGACAAGTAGCTTGTTTCCGAGGCACCTCTGACAGTTAATTTTAACCCTCGCACCCTCGTAATAACGATGGAACACACAAATTGCGTCGCGATTCAGTACTTCAATCTCCAGCCGACTTCTCTCCAAGCGACTAACGCTGCTACGGTCATCGGATTTATGGTCACCTGGGAGTCAAGTTACTTGTTTCATACGCACAACTGATAGTTAATTGTAACCCTCGCACCCTTGTAATGACGATGGAACACACAAATTGCGTCGCGATTCAATACTTAAATCTCTAGCCCACTTTTCTGACTGTGGGAGGACACAAGACGACTCAGACATATTTTCTATTTGGTGTGTCCAATGGCAGCTGGCTCTCAATGTAGAAAAATCAAAGTTAATACAGATGGGTAGGAAAAACAAAGCCATAGCTTTGGAGTGCGGTATTAGTAGTGTGCTGGAAGTCTCTTCGGGGTTGCTGCCGGATGCAAAAATCAACTCGATTTAGGTTCCTACAGCAAACCCGAACAGACTTTCAAGACTTATTACGCCGGGATGCCTACAATGTCACAGTAGTGTGCTGCCTGAAGCAGTTATGTCGATTAAATATGGAAGCGTAACGCTGCTAAGCGATATGTAATGGAATGAGAAATATGATGATTGCAGTACGGAAGGCGAATTGTCCAGTTTCGGTTTATTGGGACGATTTTAGAAAAGTGAGGTTCATCTGTAAAGGAGACTGCGTGTAGGTTACTAGTGCAACCCGTTGTTGGCTACTGTTCGAGTGTTTCGGATCTACACCAGGTCGGATTAAAGGAAGACATCGAAGCAATTCAGAGGTGGGCTGCCAGTTTCGTTGCCGCTAGGTTCGAACAACAAGCAAGTATTGCGGAGATGCTTCAGGAACTCAAATCGGAATCAGTGGAGGGAAAGGACGTTCTTTTCGAGGAGCGCTATTGAGAAAATTTAGGGAATTAGCATTTGAGGATGACTGCAAAACAGTTCTACTGGCGTCAATATGCGTTTCGTGTAAGTACATTGAAGATAATCTTAGAGAGGTAAGGGTTCGTTCAGAGTCATAAAGAATCAATTTTACTTCACTCTATTTCCGAGTGCAAAACGAAACAAAATGACCAGTAGTGGTACAGGGTACCCTCCTCCAAGCACCATACAGTGATTGGCGGAGTAGCTATGTACATGTACCCAGAATGAGATTTTCACTCTGCAGCGGAGTGTACGCTGATATGAAACTTCCCGGCAGATTAAAACTGTATACCGGACCGAGACTCGAACTCGCGACCTTTGCCTTTCGCGGGCAAGTGCTCTACCAACTGAGACCAAGCACGACTCACGGCCCGTCCTCACAGCTTTACTTATGCCAGTACCTCGTCTGATACTTTCCAGACTTTACTCCTGTGAAGGAGAGCTTCTGTAAAGTTTGGGAAGTAGGAGACGAGGTACTGGCAGAAGTAAAGCTTTGAGGACGGGGCGTGAGTCGTGCTTGGGTAGCTCAGTTGGTAGAGCACTTGCCCGCGAAAGGCAAATGTCCCGAGTTCGAGTCTCGGTTCGGAATACAGTTTTAATCTGCCAAGAAGTTTCATATGTACATGTAGACTTACACACGTAGGCTTACCAACAGCCTGCTTTACGCGAACCACGTTCGACTGGAACAGAATGGAAGTGACAGTAGTAGAGAAAGTGTACTCTGCCATATACCGTATGGTAGCTTCCGGACTACAAATGTAGAGATAGTAAGTGTAGATGTAGGTCTGTGTGCACATTTGGTGCTCCTTGCGCTGACTGTCTCGGCTGAAAAGAGAGGGTCAGTAGTTACGGTAGTTATGATGCGCTTTCTGGTGTCTATTGAGGAGGCGCGTGCCGGCATAGAGGCTTGACTTCTGGGCGGTACGGCGCTCCTCGACTGATTGATTGCCCGTCGAGCCCTGGACACACCCCTTCCGGTTTTTCTCGGCGGCCGGCAGCCGGCGGTGGCAGCGGCGCCCCGGGTGTCCTCGGCATCAATCAGGGCGAGCGCTCTGCGGAGGCGCCGCAGAAAAAGATGAAGAGCAGACGGAGTGAAGAAGGACGAGGAGGAGGGGGGGGGGTGGTAGGAGGGATGGAGGAGGAGAAGGAGAGGGAGGGGCTCTCCGGAAGGCTCCTCTGCAGTTCCAACCCCCCCCCCCCCCCCCCCCCAAGGCTTACTGCCTTTCCTCAGCCGTCCAGACACGGGCAGCCTGTGGGCAGGGCTTTCCAGTACGGTCACCAGAGTTTCGACAGGGAGACAAAATAATAGAGAAGAGATCATAGAGATTCTCATTGTGAAAAATACAGCTACACCAAGTCACTTAGACGCCGTACGCATCAGTCTGTACCACAACAACCGCAGCCACACGTCGAGACAGATATACGTGTATTTGCATGAGGCCGCTAACTAACAACAATTAACATTCCACACATATCATTGCAGATTCCGGACCCATTTTTATTGCCTGACTCGTTGGTGAAATTATTATCTTCACCCACAACTACGTGATTATTCTGCAATTCAAAATTAAGTGCCTGGCAGAGAATTCATCGAGCCACCTTCAAGCTACTACTCTACCGTCTCACTCTCGAAGATCGCGCGGAAGAAACGAACATTTAAATCTTTCCGTGCGAGCTCTGATTTCTCTTATTTTATTATGATAATTCCTCGCTATTTAGGTGGGTCCCAACAAAATATTTTCACGTTCTGAGGAGAAAGTTGGTGACTGATATTTCATGAAAAGATCCTGACGCAACGAAAAACCCCGCTGTTGAGTGCTACACGAATTCACGTATCATGTTCACGGCACTCTCTGTGCCCTTCTATGAAGTTTTTGGATGTTCTCCGTGGACCCCATCTGATGACGATCCCACATCGCGCAACAGCACTCCAGAAAGGGACGCAATTCATAATGCAGGCCGTCTCTTTTAGTAGACCTGTTGCATTTTCTCAATGTTCAGCCAGTAAATCGTAGTCTGGTTTGTTTTACCCACAATATTATATGTGCCATCGTTCCAACTTAAGTTATTGGTAAATGTTATCACTAAGAGTTTAGGAATTTACAGCCTTTAAATTTGCGTGATTTTATCGTGTAACCGAAATTTAGTGGATTCCTTTTGGCACTCACGTGGCTATTTTCACAATTTTTATTATTTAGTGTCAACTGCCACTTATCTTTCCATACAGAAATCTTGTCTGAATCGAACCTCAACTTTTTTTTATAATCAGGTGACTTTATAAGAGCGTAAATGGCAGCATTATCTGCAAACAGTCTAAGTACTACTTAGATTATCCCCTAAATTGTTTATGTGGATCAGAAATACCAAGAGCGTACAACATTTCCTTGGGAACGCCAGATATTACTTCTATTTTACTCGATGACTTTCAGTCACTGAGAACTGTGACCTTTATGATATTTTTTCAATTTCATTTCGACCTTCCCTACAATTTAGACGCAAATTAACCCCTTCTTAGAAATTTTGAGAGACAGTGGCCTTGCCTCAGTGATAATAAAGATTCCCATCGAATTACTCTAAGTTAAGCGCTGGCGGGATTGGTTAGTACATGGATGGATGAACGTCAGCCAAATTGGCAAGCAGACTGCACCCACCCCTTGTAAGGCCAATTGGGCAGCTATTTGATTGAGAAGTAGAGGATCCGATCACGAAAACTGACAATGGCCCAGAGAGCGATGTGCTGACCACCTGCCCCTGCATATACGCATCCAGTAACGCCTATGGGCTGACAATGACAAGGCATTCAGTCAGTACCATTGGGATTCCCGAGGCCTGTTCGAAGTTTTCAGAAATTTTGACAGAAAAGAGACCATGAAAGAAATATTTCAACCTACTGAGGAATAGATTACAGAATCTGCTTTGGGGTGTGGTCATTTGGAGAGATTAATTACTTACTCAAGATTTTGGCGACTGGTGAATTCAGATAACGATTTAAACTGGTCGAGACATTGTGACTAGTATTTTGGCCGAAAGGCTAGATTTATGAAGGCGGCAACTAAAGGAATCTTTATATGGCTGGCCCCCATCTCAGCATAGGCGGAACTGTTCCAACTTGGAGAAATATTGCAAAGAGCGATGTGTAATTGTGGGACTGGATTGTCTCAGCAAATTCCAACCAAAAATGTTGAGACGTCCCTATGGACGTACCGCAAACTCCTTTCTGTTTCCTCCATGTGGTGCAGCAACACACAGAGGATTTGGTTTCGATAGTTGGAGCCAAGGCAGGGTGTGAAACAACTGTGGATGGGCAACGTTGTTTGTCCTCCAAGCTACAGCCATGTGCGGCTTGGCCTCTACTCCTCCCAGAAGTTGGTATTGCGGCTATTTGTAGAGGTCGGAAGCTTACTATAAGGTGGTCACCCCAGGGTCATAAAACATCGGAACGCAACAACCTCAACATCACGTTTTGCCGATTTCTCTTATATTGTAAACTCTCTTTAGACAGTGAACTACAGAAAAGGGTATTAGATTAAATTCTGTAATGCGAAATGACCTAAGAGCCAAAAAAAAAGGTAGTAGTATTTCGAAGTAATAGTTAGTTAAAATTTTACAAAGAGTATATATTCGAAATCGAATAACCCAAAGTAGTGCAAAGGGAATCCAAGGAAGACATAACAGAGGTGCGTTTTGTTTTGAATGTAATATATAAACCAATGCGCAAAATTGTTAGGTCTCTTGAGTTTTTCTTTTCAGCGGTGGCGATTGCGTTCGCAGTCCTTCCGTGGTAGTCGGAATTTTGAGATTAGAAGCCTAATTAAATTGCATTCTGAGAAATAGATTAGACATTGGGGTGGTGGAGAATAGATTATTTTGGGACAAATTCAGAGATAGAATTAGTTAGAGGTGATATGGTGTGCGAATATTGATATTCAAGTGAATGGTTATTGTATGTGTTAAACGAAACGCTACGATCGTATACTTACGACTGTGAAGAGATTTATTGATAATATGGAAACTTTTATGTTGAATTAGGACTTTATTCGCTGTAGGCGAATTATTAAAGAGTATTGGGACCGAAAATCGTTTGGACGTTATCATACTAGTATCTTTTCCGCTCGTTGTCAAGGTGATTCCATTAATAAACTAAAAGTGAAAAATAGTGCCCGTTAAAAGACTAAACTTGTGCTGAGCAAACATTGAAAGGATTCGAACCCATAATTAATATCGTGTCGTAGAATTGAGAAGCTTAGACATTGTAAGGCCGAGAGTCATATTTATAATTTACCGGACATTAATGGCAAAGGACAGTTTCATGGGAAAAGATATCTTTGGTGATAAGTACACGAAGGGACGTGTCCGGCCTGAGTGGCCGAGCGGTTCTAGGCACTAAGGTCTGGAATCGCGCGACCGCTACGGTCGCAGGTTCGAATCCTGCCTCGGGCATGGATGTGTGTAATGTCCTTAGGTTGGTTAGGTTTACGTAGTTCTACGTTCTAGGGGACTGATGACCTCAGAAGTTAAGTCCCATAGTGCTCAGAGCTATTTGAACCATTTGATGGAATGTAGCACTGACTGAGTGTTATCATACCGAAACAATACACACTAAGATTAACTCTCCTTTCATTGCTCCCCCAATGCCATCTCTCGTTAATTTGAAAACTTAATTGGTCAATAAAACAGAAAGATACGAGACATTCCCAGTGTTTACTACATTCCGTAATCAGCTCATACCTAGATAATAATATCTGTAAACATTCAAGTGTTATTGAAGGAAGCTGATAAACCTTTTACAAACATATTTAATATGATTCAATGAATGCACAGAGACTGCTAAAGTAACTCAAACAAATTACTCAGGGAAACAAATTAGTAAAAATAGACTGGAACTCAATTTGATATCCTACTGTAGAGTAATGAAAAACAAAACTGTCTTTGGATCCGTCATGGTTGAAAGTGTATGAATTATCTCTGGAAAAACACATCAATTTTCAACTACTAGTTCACACGACTAGACTCACAACGTGATTCAGAGATGTTTTATGCCAGACCCACAAGGTAGGGGGTGGTTCTTAACTAGCCGGGACAATATATACACAAACTTTTGAGGGAGGAAACAGCGAAGCGATATCTGTGTAATCGCGACGACGCTGAGGGTGCGGGCATAAGATGAACAGGCCATAAGATTTTGACGAAAACGCGTTCCAGATCACGGTTTCCGTGTCGGATACCATGATCAGAAGGTGGTAGCAATATTACACGCGTATAACCGTCATCGGTTTCACTCGGCGTCTGTGACAATGTTGCGCTATTGCTGTCAGACGGCATCTTCAGACATGTGAGAAGAGGTCGCCGCAGATACCCGTCCTTGTCACCTCGATCAGTATCTTATTGGCCCAGCTCTCTCTCTGGGATATTTGGATTACCACATGTATTCAACTGGTAGTGCAAACGGCGTTTAAACCACTATCCAATTTCACATATTGATTCCTGTATGCGTTACTTGTTTTCTTTTTTTTATGGTCAGTGGAAGTAACCTTAGCACGCCAATAGTGAGTGTTCTCGGCTCTGTGTTTATATATTCTGATAGAACACACCTGGTTGTTAATGTGTAGTCTGTTTTATTAGCAAGGAACTTCCTACCCACTTTTATCAGACCCAAGGTAGGGACTAAGTAAATTGCTGCTGCCTAAGAATTCTGAGACGAGTTATTTTGATACAGTTTAGAGGCATGGTGGAGAGGGGTGGGGTTGGGGGAGGGAGAGTTAAAAATCATCTATTTGATGCTAATAAAAATAGGTGATACTGTTCCAGCAGCATTCAATGACTTTCAGGTGAATGGGCTAGTTAGGTAAGTAATCCACTACAGTTTCCCTTCTTTTAGAATACCCCTGATCATATACGAGTACATATATACTCCGAAAGCCACCTTACGGTTTGTGGCAGAGGGTACTTCAGGCATCACAATCTACTCACCCCTCACCTGTTCGATTCATGAATGGCTTGTGGGAGGAATGACTGTTTCTAAATTGAGCAAAAGGCTTTTCAATGTTAGCAAGGCATCTTGTGAAAAATTTTCAACATATTCTGTTTAATTACGGACAGTTCCCTCGCAATAATGGCAGTTTGCTGTTTTAATCGAGATATACGAGTAGGGCGCTGTACCAGTTCGTAGACCAGGGTCCATTGTCCATGTAAAGAAAACAGTAATAGCATAAGTAAGGCTCTTCTCCACACCCACACAGTGGGCTTAAAAGACAAAGACTCATTGTGCGACCTGCTAAGCCTTGTTACTGTCGGCTGCGAGTAGAGCCCTCCCCTCGCTCACGTAGCACCTAGAGGCAGGTAACCGAGCCGACGTGCCTCTGTCCAGCCCTGCGGCCAAATGTTTATGAGATCATTCCGTGTGTATCATGATAAAACCAGTAATGTTGGCTTCTACCACTTCCTTATGTAATTCATTTGAAAAATCATCTTTCTTTTTCTCTACACATATAATGCGCAATGCATATAAAACAGATATTATAGTACATCTACCATACGCAAGATTTTTGAGCTGCAGGATGATTTTTCAACTTTGGTCATAGAATTTGATCAGTGAGCTGACAACGCTAATTTCGTCTGCCTATTAAGTGGTTATTCCATCAATTAAGACTGAATTCTCACGGACGAAAGTACACTGTCACTCAAAAAGTCTCTCAAAATTTATTTACTAGAGACGTACAGTAAATCATGCAACACTTCTCTTTCTCAAAGCAGGTTGATTTTATTCAGGATTTCAACACACCTTACTATTATTCCCCGTTCCTCTGTGTATAAGACCCATTTATTTAACATTGTCTCCGTTCAATACGACGGCCATACGCCAACTTAGTTGGTAGGCCTGTGTGCCCACATGTTACCTCTCTACTGGTCAACCCATGTACCTAGGCCTTCCTACATCATCGCCCACATACTGCTACCCGCGGAGTACATTCTTCATTGAACCAAACAGATGCAAGTCGGAAGGCGTTAGACCTGGGCTGTAGCGTGCACGAGGAAGAACACTCCAATGCTGTTGCGATGTTGACAGACGCCTCGCCCAACGACTCACCGTGCTTTCGTTCACTGCCAGGTCTCCTTAGACATTCTGCAAGTGCCTTTGAATATCAATGATGTTTTGATATTCCACCAAAAGAAACCCAATGACTGCTCTCTGCATGGAACGAACGCCCGCTACAGACGCCATTTTCAAGGCTACATATAGCACCAATACATACCCGAACTTCATGAAACTATAGGGGCTGAAGCAAGGACGTTTCACGATGTCCCACAACATATGTTTCATTGTTTCAATAGAAATAAAGTGTAATGCTTTAATTATTCAACGTCTCGTGTACTTTACATCAACTAAGAGCATTTGACAATCATTGTTGAAATAACGTAATTGACTGAGAGGCTCAAAGAAGATGCTGAATTACAAGTCAACCTTGATTACGTTGGTGATGTTTAACATCTTCTTCCATAAGTCAAAAACTTGGAAAACTTCTTCTGTTTAAATTGCCGCTGCGTATCCCTTGCTGCTTCACGCTGCTTATCCAGCGTCATTTATTTCGTGATCGTTATTTAATGGCTTTTAAATAGATTACAATAATCAGAATCTTTACAAAGGATCTGGCGATATTCAGAAAGGCCGGCCGGAGTGGCCGTGCGGTTCTAGGTGCTACAGTCAGGAGCCGGGCGACTGCTCCCGTCGCAGGTATAAATCCTGCTTTGGGCATGGATGTATGTGATATCTCTAGGTTAGTTCGGTTTAAGTAGTTCTAAGTTCTGGCGATTCATAACCTCAGAAGTTAAGTCTCATAGTGCTCAGAGCCATTTGATATTCAGAAAGGAAAGATTAAACACAGTTGGTGGTGGGTTGTTTGTTGCTGGTAGAGTAAGCCTACCTTCTAGCGAAATCAAGTAGATGATTCCTGTGAGCTAGCATGAGTAGAGGTTATACGGGACACCGGGAAAAATTTAATAATTGGCTCCTTTTACCTAACCTCCGACTCAGACGATACGGTTGCTGAACAGTTCAAAGAAAGCTTGTCTCATTTTTAAGTAGGAATCTCAGTCATGCAATTGTACTTGGTGGTAGCTTTAATCTACCCTCGATATGTTGGCGGTATGACTTGTTTGAGGTCGGTAGTAGACATAAAACGTCAGCCGAGATCGTAGTAAAAGCTTTCTCCGAAAATTGTTTTGAAGAATTAGTTCAGGAACCCACTCGAAGAGCAATTTTTTTGGAGAAGCATACTCGACCTGTTAGGAAGCAATTAGACAGTGCTATAACGGATACATGGATTAGTGACCACAAGATCATAGAAACGAGACTGAATATCACAGCACCGCAACACACCAAAAAGGAGACACAAATTCGCTTGAGGCCTTCCCAACAGACAGCCTGCATTTGTTCCGAACTATGTAACTGTAGACCACATGTGGCTTAAATTGAAAGACACAGCATGGAAAACAATCGAGAGATTTACGCCAAATAGGTTAATAACTGACGTAATTAACCCCTGATGGTACACAAAACAGGTAGAACAGTGTTGCAGAAACAAGGAAAAAGAACGCAAAATACCCCAGGATTAGAAAAGTTCTACAGAAGCTCGAAATGTTGCGCCATCTTCAGTGCCAAATACCTTCAATAGTTTCTGCAATGATGCTCTGTCTCTACATCTGGCAGAAAATCCAAATAAATTCTGGTCGTCTGTGAAGTTCTCAAGCACAAAGACACAATCAATGCCTTCACTACATGACAGCAAGGAGATGTTACCGGTGACGGTACCACCAAAGCGGAGTTATTAAATTCGGTTTTCTGGAAGTCCTCCGCCAAAGAACATGAGGTAACCGATTTCGAATCAAGAACTGCTCCCAAAATGAGTAACTTAATAGTAGATATCCTCGGTGCAGCAAAGCAGCTTCAGTAATTTAATAAAGCGAAATCCTCCGGTCTAGACTTTATACAAATTAGATTCCCTTCATAATATGCCGATATAACAGCTCCGCAGTTAATAACCGCTTGCTCGGCAAAAGATCAGTACCGAAACAGTGCAAAGTGGCATAAGTCACACCAGTATTCAAGAAAGCGAACAGCAGTAAACCGATGATTTATCGAACCATATCATTGACGTCGATTGCAGTAGGAATTTGAATATATGCCCTGTGTCGAAAATTAAGAATTACGTAGAGGAAAACGACATGGCGACACACAGTACGGATTTTGTACAGAACAGCCAGCGCTTTAGTAATGAATGATATTGACCGGGCATGTCACATTGATTCGATATTTCTAGATTTCCAGAAGGCTTTTGACATCCTCCCTCCCAAGCGGCTTATAAATAAGTTGCGTTCCTATGGAGTAGCCTCTCACTTGTCGTGATTTCTTGTCGGAAAGATCACAGATAGTAATAATTGATGGAAAGTCAAGCAGAAAGGACATCTGACGCCGGCCGCTGTGACCGAGCTTTCTATGCGCTTCAGTCCGAAACCGCGCTGCTTCTACGGTCGTGGGTTGGAATCCTGCCTCGGGCGTGGATGTATGTGATGTCCTTAGATTAGTTACGTTTAAGTAGTTCTAAGTCTATGGCACTGGTGACCTCAGATGTTAAGTCCCATATTGCTTAGAGCCATTTTAAGATCTGACGCTCCCCATACAATTGTTATAGGCCTTCTGCTTTCCTAATTTGTACAAACGAGTTAGAAGGCATCTGAGCAGTCATCTTAGATTATTTGCGGATGAACCTGTCATTTACCGTCTCGTAAAGTCTTCAGGGAATCGAAAAAAGTTGTAAATTATTTAGACAAAATATGTGTATGGTGCTAAAAGTGGCATTTTACCCTAAATAAAGAAAAGTGTTAAGTCATCCACACGAGTGCCCGAATGAAACCGTTAAATTTCGATTACCGGATAAAGGCCGTAATCCCAAAATCTGACGGATGTCAATTCAACTAAATACATACGAATTACAATTACGACCAACTTACAAGCGAACGATCATATACGTAACGAAGGCAAAAAGATTGCATCGTTTTATTGCCAGAACACTTAGAACGTGCAACAGGTGTAGCAAAGAGACTTCATACACTACACTTGTCCGAATTCTGCTAGAATACTGCTGTGCAGTATGAGGTCCGCACCAGGTAGGATTGGCAAAGAATATCAAATAGTGCAAACAAGGGCACGTCGTTTTTTATTATCGTTGATATGGTAGACAAGTTGGGGTGGAAATCTTTAAAACAAAGGTGTTCTTCGTTGAGGTGAGATCTTTTTAAGGAATTTCAACTTCCAACATTCCCCCCCCCCCCCCCCCCCCCGAATGCGAAACAGTTTGTTGACACATCATGACTGTAACAAAATAAGAGACTTGTAGGGGAAATCAGTACTCGCACGGAAAGGTTTAATTGTTCGCTTCTCCCGCGCTGTGTTAGAGAGTGGAACGATAAGAAAATAGCGTTAAAGTGATTCGATGAACCCTCTGCTAGCCACTTAATTGTGAACTGAAGAGTAGTCATGTAGATGTAGAAGTAGATGCTTTCGTTGCTGATTCGAATGGCTGGTACATTCATTTGCTTCTTTTATATATCTATTCTTTACCCTGTCCCAAATTCATTTCTAAATACTTCCTCTCTCCTGTTTCTTCTTCAGTGGTATGTAACACGCACAAAAAATAAATGATTTGAAAGACGTTTAATGCATAGCTTTCACTGCTTTGCACTTTGCAGCACAAATGTTTATAGTATGTTCTGTGTGCCTTGTTTGGAAACAAACATTTTCCGTTCACTCACAGTGATTGATGTTTGCAACAGTAATGCCCACTTTACTCTTCTCCCTAAAGCTTGTATTCAGTACTGCTGCGTCCTGTTTCGGACTTTTTTCGGCAGTGCTGTACGTTAACAATGGTGCACAGTAGCGTAGACAGGTTTCCAGACTCACGTTGTGTATAGCTTCATTAAATGCTATCGAAAAGCTGCAGGAAGGAGCTGTGCTGACCGCTTATGGAATTCCCTGGGCGATTTCTCAACGCTCTGCATTATAAACTATATTTTATGCATTTTAATTGCATTGTGATATTTTCGATGATTCCTATCACGAGCAACACCACCATTCCATTAGATCCAAAACTGTTTCGACCGCCAACCTGTCACTAGCTACGTAAGATTGTTATCACAGCGAGAAAAATTAGCCGTTAAAAGCTCTGCAAATCGCTACACATTACTGCTGTTGCTGCCCTCCTTTATATAAGACCTTATATCTAAACTATTACTCCACAACCCACTGCACAGGGCACGCTTGGAGGTGCACTGATTTTGAAATGTAAAGTTGCTTATTGTCGTCAGCACTTAGATATTATTACTTTTCTTCGACAGTTATCAACGTTTATAATTTGAGGTAAAGCAGGTAAAGTGCTAGAGATTTTATTGGTGACAGGGAAGAGTAGTTGACTGTTCTACCTCCTATCAGGAGTTTTGTGGTATAGATGGATGGAATAACATCATACAACGCAGCATTAGTTAGTGTTGTCGACTTATAGATATAATACTACGCTTAACGTTATTAAAATCACCCTGCCATTCAAAAACAATTGGATGTGGCTGGTGCTCCCTACTATCTATGTATTGCACATTAGGTGCGAGTTGTGTTGAGAAAAAACAAAACAAAAAAAGAAAAAATATATATATTTTTTTCAGGGGGATTACACAAGGTAGTGATCGAAGCCAAGCCATCGTTATTTGCTTAATCGTGATAAGTACAAAATGATCTCATAGAGGTGTGGCTGGAAGCACATGGGCACTCTCATATGCCTTACACTGGGAAAAAGGAGGGCAACCAAATGCTACAAGTATGAGCAGGTCGCACAATGAATCTCTGTGTTTACTGCCCCTTTGGGGATGGGGAGCTAGACATTACTTGCTTTATTTCAGATGAGCATGTGCTAGTGGCCCTTGTCCAAGACAGCTTCTCATACACACAAGTGAGGCGGGAGCCTACGTGATATCAATGCACAAGCACAGTGTAGTGAGCGGTCCAACCAAGACAGGTGCAACTGTAGGATGGCAAGTAGGAAACGAGATAGCCTTGATCCTAACTGAGAGGTCATTCTAGGAAATCTCAAGCAACTGCGCGTGACATTTTTCACTGGCCTTAGCATCAGCACTTCCTTATCCCCAAGACAGTACATGTGGTGAAGTCAAAAACTGGAGGGGACGGGTACCTCCGCCCCCCTCACCCCTACCCACATCCTCCGCGGCGCTACACTCCCATCGCCACACCATACTGCTGCAGTTTGCATGATGCACCCTGCTCTGCATCCAATGTCCTCCGTGTTAATAACAAGAAATGCAGTGCTGCGTTCACACTTATGTGGGAGTGCATGTCACATTTTGCTGGCATCAGCATCCAGCCACGACCACCGTCTGCTCCCTCTGCTCCACTTTTCTGCACTGTGCATTAAGCAAACCCTCAACCCTCAGCGTCAGGCACAGTGTACCCCAAATGTGTGCTAATTTTGTGGATGATTTCGTATCTGGAAGATCATACCGACAACACCGACTCTGGACACATGATCTGTTTCGCATAAACCAGCATCAGTCCTTTTGCATCACTTTGGATATACTTCTTGCCTTGCGCCCATGTTCGGTTGACTACCTGGTGATGTCATGACACTACAAATATACACGTAATGGTGAAATTTAAATTTTGAATCCGGTCGTGCCTTTAATACAACAGTTGCCGTGGTTTTTGTTCTACACGCAAAAGTTGGTTGTAGATACACATCCAATACACTTTTAATAAGTTTGTAATGCTGATTATGTTGGATTTGTTTAAAATATCTGTCCACGCAAGAAGTGTATGCAATTACAGTAAACATTCATCTACCTAAAATTGTTGTTGTTTGTATGACACTATACTTGGCTTTTTTTTATTATTACACCAGCAGCAGGTTGTACTTTTTTTTAAAATATTTATATATAGTGCGCTCTCGCTGTATTTTCGTCTTGACAACGACAGCTATTGATGAAGATGTCGGCTGTAACTACACTTCAAGAAAAAAATTATCCAATGGACGAAAGTCGGTAAATATGATGTAAATTAAAGAAGGTCATTTAGATCCACTTTCATTTAATTGTAGCTTTTGCCGCCTCACAACATGTTTAATTTGTGTAATAATGTAACGTACAGCTACCAGTGGCGTTAGTATCTTTAATAATTGTGTTTTCTTTCGTTCTTTTCAGTGACCACTCAGAGACCTGGGCAAGGGAGAACACAAACTTAGTGTTATTTATTTAATTATGATGCAGATCCGTCCCCTTTCCTTATCTTTTCACTTCGTGGTATGAATCCCGTGTAACTGTGGCACTCTGATATAAAAAACGCTCCTACTTAGGAAGAGACAGTTGGTTTTCCCGAGGGCATGCAGCTTTACTGTATGGTTAAATGATGATGGCGTCCTCTTGGGTAAAATATTCCGGAGGTAAAATAGTCCCCATTCGGATCTCCTGGCGAGAACTACTCAGGAGGACGTCGTTATTAGGAGAAAGAAAACTGGCGTTCTACGGATCGGAGAGTGGAATGTCAGATCCCTTAATCGAGCAGGTAGAATAGAAAATTTAAAAAGGGAAATGAATAGGTTAAAGTTAGATATAGGAGGAATTAGTGAAGTTCGCTGGCAGGAGGAACAAGACTTTTGGTCAGGCGGATACAGGGTTACAAGTACAAAATCAAATAGGGGTAATGCAGGAGTCGGTTTAATAGTGAATAAAAAATAGGAGTGCGGCTAAGCTACTACAGACAGCATAGTGAACGCATTATTTTGGCCAAGATAGACACGAAGCCCACGCCTACTTCAGTAGTACAAGTTTATATGCCAATTAGCAATACACATGACGAAGAAATTGAAGAAACGTATGATGAAATAAAAGAAATTTTTCAGATAGTGAAGGGAGACGAAAATTTAATAGTCATGGGTGACTGGAATTCGGTAGTAGGAAAAGGGAGAGAAGGAAACGTAGTAGGTGAATATGGATTGGGGCTAAGAAATGAATGGTTCAAGAATCATAAAACAAGGTTGTACACATGGAAGAGGCCGGGAGATACTGACAGGTTTCAGATAGGTGATATAATGGTAAGACAGATATGTAGGAACCAGATTTCAAATTGTAAGAAATTTCCAGGGGCAGATGTACACTCTGACCACAATCTATTGGTTATGAACTGCAGATTAAAACTGAAGAATCTGCAAAAAGGTGGGAATTTAGGGAGATGGGACCTGGATAAACTGAAAGAAACTTAGGGAGATGGAACCTGGATAAACTGAAAGAAACAGAGATTGTACAGAGTTTCAGGGAGAGCATAAGGGAACAATTGACACGAATGGTGGAAAGAAATACAGTAGAAGAAGAATGGGTAGTTTTGAGGGATGAAATAGTGAAGGCAGCAGAGGATCAAATAGGTAAAAAGACGAGGCGTAGTAAAAACTATTGGGTAACAGAAGAAATATCGAATTTAACTGATGATTGGAGGAAATATAAAAATGCAGTAAATGAAGCAGGCAAAAAGGAATACAACCGTCTCAAACATGAGATCGACATGAAGAGCAAAATGGCTAAGCAGGGATGGCTAGAGGAGAAATGTAAGGATGTAGAGGCTTATCTCACTAGGGGTAAGATAGATACTGCCTACAGGAGTCCTTTCGGGGAAATGAGAACAACTAGTATGAATATCAAGAGCTCAGATGGAAGCCCAGTTCTAAGCAAAGAAGGCAAAGCAGAGAGGTGGAAGGTGTATATAGAGAGTCTATACAAGGGTAATGTACTCGAGGACAATATTATGGAAATGGAAGAGGATGTAGATGAAGATGAAATGGGAGATACGATACTGCGTGAAGAGTTTGACAGAGCACTGAAAGACCTGAGTCGAAACAAGGCCCCGGGAGTAGACAACATTCCATTAGAACTACTGCCAGCCTTGGGAGAGCCAGTCCTGACAAAACTCTACCATCTGGTGAGCAAGATGTATGAGACAGGCAAAATACCCTCAGACTTCAAGAAGAATATAATTATTCCAATTCCAAAGAAAGCAGGTGATGACAGATGTGAAAATTACCGAAGTATCAGTTTAATAAGTCACGGATGCAAAATACTAACGCGAATTCTTTACAGACGAATGGAATAACTGGTAGAAGCCAACCTCGGGGAAGATCAGTTTGGATTCCGTAGAAATATTGGAACACGTGAGGCAATACTGACCCTACGACTTATCTTAGAAGAAAGATTAAGGAAAGGCAAATCTACGTTTCTAGCATTTGTAGACTTAGAGAAAGCTTTTGACAATGTTGACTGGAATACTCTTTTTCAAATTCTGAAAGTGGCAGGGGTAAAATACAGGGAGCGAAAGGCTATTTACAATTTGTACAGAAACCAGATGGCAGTCATAATATTCGAGGGGCACGAAACGGAAGCAGTGGTTGGGAAGGAAGTGAGACAAGGTTCTAGCCTCTCCCCGATGTTATTCAATCTGTATATTGAGCAGGCAGTGAAGGAAACAAAAGAAAAATTCGGAGTAGGTATTAAAGTCCATGGAGAAGAAATAAAAACTTTGAGTTTCGCCGATGAGTTTGTAATTGTGTCAGAGACAGCAAATGACTTGGATGAGCAGTTCAACGAAATGGACAGTGTCATGAAAGGAGGGTATAAGATGAACATCAACAAAAGCAAAACGAGGGTAATGGAATGTAGTCGAATTAAGTCGGGTGATGCTGAGGGAATTAGATTAGGAAATGAGACACTTAAAGTAGCAAAGGAGTTTTGCTATTTGGGGAGCAAAAAACTGATGATGGTCGAAGTAGAGAGGATATAAAATGTAGACTGGCAATGGCAAGGAAAGCATTTCTGAAGAAGAGAAATTTGTTAACATCGAGTATTGATTTAAGTATTAGGAAGTCATTTCTGAAAGTATTTATGTGGAGCGTAGCCATGTATGGAAGTGAAACATGGACGATAACTAGTTTGGACAAGAAGAGAATAGAAGCTTTCGAAATGTGGTGCTACAGAAGAATGCTGAAGATTAGATGGGTAGATCATATAACTAATGAGGAGGCATTGAATAGGATTAGGGAGAAGAGAAGTTTATGAAACAACTTGACTAGAAGAAGGGATCGGTTGGTAGGACATGTTCTAAGGCATCAAGGGATCACCAATTTAGAATTGGAGGGCAGCGTGGAGGGTAAAAATCGTGGAGGGAGACCAAGAGATGAATACAGTAAACCAATTGAGAAGGATGTAGGTTGCACTAGGTATTGGGAGATGATGGAGCTTGCACAGGATAGTGTAGCATGAAGAGCTGCATCAAACCACTCTCAGGACTGAAGACCACAACAACAACGACAACAACAGAATTGGTGGGTTGTGCTCCCAGCTTAGTTGCTTCATTACTACATTACGAATGTGCAACATCGCAAAAACAGGTGATGCGATGCAGAATTGGTAATAGGATGGGCATAATCGGTTGTTTAATTGTCCCGAGGCCAAAATCTGGACAAAAAGCAAAATGACATCATTTTCTGATTTGTATCGTACCACAAATCACATAACAAACTAAATGACATCAGTTAGTAATTGTCCACCGTCTTCCTTCACAAACTGAAGTCGATAAACAACATGTTCCGCAACATACTGGCATGTCTTGGGGGTCATGTGTTGCGCAATGCCTACCTTCAGTTCAGCTACATTAGTAATTAGAGCACTGAACGCAATATTTTTCAGATAACACCACAGCCAGAAAATACACGGGATAGAATCAGGTGACAGCCGCTTCACTGGCAGTGCACTGTGCTGACGAGCGCCATCTTACATAAAAATGACACATGTTCATGCTGCTGAACGGTCAGAGTGACACTGGTGTACAAAGCATTCACCAGAGATGGTACAGGTAACAGGACCCACAGGACGCATATCCTAGAAGAAATACAGCCCTATGATAAAGGAGTCCACCAACCTGCACCACAGTCACCTTTGCAGAATGAAGTGGTATTAGTTGACATGCTTGCGGATTTTCCATTACCCTTAATCTGAAATTCTGTTTCTGTCTTCGAGATGGAAATAGGCTTAAATTAGAATTATACCTTCCACTGCTGACGGGCGTTGATATATATCAACGGGGACAGGTGAAAATGTGTGCCCCAACTGGGAGTCGAACCCGGGACCCCCTGCTTAAATGACAGACGCTCTATCCATCTGAACCACCGAGGTGACAGACTATAGTGCGACCGCACGCCTCTCGCGAGACCCACATTCTCTGCTCGTCTGTCCACTCACTTAGATTAGATTAGATTAGATTAGTTTTCGTTCCATAGATCCGTGTTGAGGAGATCCTCGTGGATGTGGAACATGTCACCTTTTTTTATTTTTTACTTTTTTAAGCTGAAATAATAATACTAATAGTATAAAAATATACAACACATCATTTGTTTCTATTAAAAAATTCATCAATGGAGTAGAAGAAGTTGGCCACTTGTAAGCCTTTCAGGCTCCTTTCCAAATGATCTCTATTTGTAACTAAATTTTTTATGTTTGCTGGCAAATTATTGAAGATGAGTGTTCCTGAGTAGTGGACCCCTTTTTGAACTAAAGTAAGTACTTTTAAGTCCTTGTGCAGATCATTTTTGTTCCTGGTATTGTATGTATGAACTGAGCTGTTTGTTGGAAAAAGAGATATATTATTTAGGACAAATTTCATTAAGGAGTAAATATACTGTGAGGCAGTAGTTAGTATACCCAGTTCTTTGAAGAGGTTTGTACAAGACGTCCGTGAGTTTACTCCACAAATAATACGTATTACACGCTTTTGGACTCTGAAAACTTTAGTTTGACTTGAAGAGTTACCCCAAAATATTATACCATATGACATTATGGAATGAAAGTAGGCAAAGTATGCAAGCTTTTTCACTTTTATGTCGCCTATGTCTGCTAACACTCGAATTCCAAATACAGATTTGTTAAGGAGTTTCTGTAGTTCTGTGGTGTGCTCCTCCCAACTAAATTTATTATCAAGTTGTAATCCCAGGAATTTAAGACTGTCAACCTCTTCTATCTGCTCTTCTTCGTACTTTATGCATATACTGGGTGGAAAGCTCTTACAGGTTGTGAATTGCATATAGTGAGTCTTTTCGAAGTTTAATGTCAGTGAGTTGGCTTTAAACCATTTATTAATATCCATGAACATATCATTAGCAGATCTTTCTAGAACTACACTCGACATACTGTTTATTGCAATACTTGTGTCATCTGCAAACAAAATGAACTCTGCTTCTGGCAGTGTAACTGATGAGAGATCATTTATGTACACAAGAAAAAGCAATGGCCCTAAAATGGATTCTTGTGGGACACCACATGTAATTTCTTCCCATTCTGATGATTACTGATGACTTAATTCACTAGTCTCTTGCACTGACACCCTTTGTTTCCTGTTAGCGAGGTATGACTCGAACCATTTTGCAGCACTGAATTCTAATTTATTTAAAAGGATGTTGTGGTTTACACAATCGAATGCCTTTGACAAATCACAGAAAATACCTGCTGCTTGTAACTTGTTATTTAATGAATTAAGTACATTTTCACTGTATGTGTAAATAGCCTTTTCGATATCAGAACCCTTCAGAAATCCAAACTGTGTTCTTGATAATATGTTATTTGTGGTCAGATGGTTGAGAAGCTGCCTGTAGATTACATTTTCTAAAATTTTTGAGAATGCTGGCAAAAGTGAAATCGGTCTGTAGTTTGATGGCATCTCTTTATCCCCTTTCTTGAGTAGAGGCTTTCCTCCCTCTGCCACATTGCACTTCAAAAGGACCTGGCTTTTCGCATTCTGAAATTATTTTCTCCAGACCCTTAGCAGACGCTGGACCAATGCCTTCTTTCATACGATTGAGTGTCCAGAATGTCTGCAGAGCTACTGGCATACACTATATCGTAAGAGACATTGCTAGCAGTGCACGATCATTCATAGAGACAGGCATGTTAGGTGTCTCAGACATAAACTGGGGAACAGCCGTATGCTACATATATTTTGATGTGCATATTCTGACATTAACAAAGCAATCTGCTGGTAAGATTTTCGTTAACTTTTTTCTATGGCATTTCCCCCAGTATCAATAATATGCTTTTCAAATTTGACATTATTATTGGTTATTGTTCTCTTTCAACAGTGTTTTGATATTGGAGCTTTCATTATGGACACCCAGTACATTCTAATTGTCACAATTACATATCCCAAATTCGCTTAGGTTCTTTCTGTGTTTCTGAGGATGGAAAAGGAGGTTTTAGATGTTTTTGAATAACTGCTGCAGACTACAGAAACCTGTGCCCCAGCATCCTTCAAACTGACCATGGAGGTGAATTTTACAACAGACATTTCAAAGTATTAATGGAACGGTATGAGACAAATCACTACATAACATTCTTCCATTTGGAAACTAGCATTGTTAAACAGTTGAACAGGACAATCGAATAGTGAATCTGAAAGCAATTGAATCTTGAGCGGACTTACAAATGGCTAAACAGTATATTATAAATCACTGACGAGTATAATCACACTGTTCCCCGTACAACTAACAAGACGTCTGCTCATGTCCATGATAGCGGAGTTCTAAATGCAGCAAACAACCGTATTTAGATGGTGGGTCAATACAAGCAGAAGTTCAGCGTAGGTGATTTGGTGTGTATTTCGAAATACAAAACTACGCTTGAAAAATTTTACTTGCCGAACTGGTCAACAGATATACATTTACAGTTTCCCATCTTAACAAATAGTGATGGGAATTAACAGCAGGGAGCTTTGACACAGAAAAATTACAGAAATACTCTGAACCAGGTGTGTTGCTCATAAAGTGGGTCATATGAATTCAAGGGAACAAGGCATTAGAGAAATGACTCAGTTTCTTAACAGAGCACAACAGTTGAGTGAACGGTCAAGTTTTGCTATGTCATAGGACACACAAACCTCAGACCTCACAGTAGTGTCACAAAAGTGCTGGGAAATGTATCAGAAAATGTGGCGGTGCTATACTCAAGAATATATCATTCGAACTTCACATCCCAGTATACAGTTTTTGCAGACACGTAAAGAAATTGAAACTGCACCCAGCTAGTGGTGATCAGATAATTAATGTGCTAGACGATGCATGCAACAAGTATCTCGATGACCCGTGTACTCCGGGGGAGATCATCAGAGTTTGTTACATGAAGTTGCCGTTGTCTTACAAACAGACATTGGCAGGACGATGCGGGAATGACGTGGAGATTTTTAAAAGCATTGTACGGGAATTGGAATTTGCATTTAGTGAGCAGCAAGTTCGGGAGAAAAAAGAACAGCAAAGGAGGCACAAAAAGAGAGAAGAAATGAAAACGAAAATAATAATCAAAGCCATAATTGGCCAGCCAGTGCAGGAAACAGGCACAACAACTGTGGAGGAAACAGAAACGGAAATAGTCAAAATCAGGACTGGAGGAATAATAATAGATGGAGAAATCAAGAGCCACAGAACCGTGGGTGGTAGCAACAAAATAATTTCCCATCACGAAACATCCACAGAGAGGGTAGGCCGCAAGTCGAGCAGAATTGGAGTGTGCGGAGAAAGGCACACCAGAATGCATATGAAGTGGAAGCAATCAAAAATGGTAAATCACTAGGGGTGAATCATGTGAGTCATCTGAAGCCGTTTTTGGGATAGGTTCGGATGAAAAGACACTGGGACAAATGTACATATAGAGTAATTAAGTTAAGTACAATAAGATATTATGTGTAGATTTCTTTAAAATAATATGGTATAGAATAATATTATATGTTTTGCTGAGGGGAATTCTTAATAAACATTTTGAATTGAGTCATAATTTAACATAAAATTTACTGGAATTGTAGCGTAACATATGCTAACCATTTAAATTTCAGGTACTGTGTCATGTATTCCAAGATTGTAACTCTTAGAGTATTGTTAGTCATGTGGTGAATCGAGGTAGTGGGATGACTGTTAATTGTGGTTGGTGTGCATTGCGTCTCACCGTAGTTGTGGGTTTGATTTGCGTCTGTAGATGTGATATTAGGTGGTCTGTCTTACCGCTGTGTAATGACGCACCAGTTCGAGGATGTTCGTTTGATTTATGTTTCCGTCCTTAGAGACGAAGGGGGCCGGTTTCTAGCAGCAGCGAAGAAACTCACCATTTTCGAGGATATTTTGAGTGTGTTGTTGCGTCCACAGAGACGTGCGGTGATCTGTCTAGCACGGAATGTCTGGACGCACCGAATTCGAGGCTTTTAATGTAGCGATGTGGGTTGTAGCGCCCGGTGGTTTATTTGTATTTGTCTGGTATGTTCCGCGTGTGCTCGAGTGAAAGCCGACAAGGTTGAAAGAGTAGGTTATCGAGATAATCACAAGACAAACATTCTCAAGGATGCGCAAGGCTCGAGAACTTGATTACAAATATGTAACAACTGTAAACATGAATACTAAAAAAATTTATTGCAATTTTTCAGGAATCATCGTTATTAAAATTTAATACTAAATACTAAGGAAGATTGGGCATGAAGAAAATAAGCAAAGGAAAGGTATCTGGACGAAAAACAGAGATGTCGGTAATTGATAACTATAACTAATCTGGGAAAGAATCTGTTTTTTCTTTTTTTTCTGTTCACAGGAAATGTGGGGTGTCCAACGTTGATAGCAAGGATGGAACGAAAGATAACTTCCCTTCCTTTTTCCTTAGTCCTAGTTGGCCAACAATTCCCCAAAAAATCCTAGAAACATTATATTATGTCTGCATGATGAACTATTGAAGTAGAAACTACAAGTCCTTTATATAGCATCCATAGTAGTTCTAAGGCCTCCGATTTTTTTCTAATTAACTACTCACCCGAAATCGATGAAACTGGCGTTATCTCTCGACGTAATCACCCTGCAGACGTACACAGTTATTACAACGCTGACGCCATGATTCCATGACAGCGGCGAAGGCTTCTTTAGGAGTCTGTTTTGACCACTGGAAAATCGCTGAGGCCATAGCAGCACAGCTGGTGAATGTGCGGCCACAGAGAGTGTCTTTCATTGTTGGAAAAAGCCAAAAGTCACTAGGAGCCAGGTCAGGTGAGTAGGGAGCATGAGGAATCACTTCAAAGTTGTTATCACGAAGAAACTGTTGCGTAACGTTAGCTCGATGTGCGGGTGCATTGTCTTGGTGAAACAGCACACGCGCAGCCCTTCCCGGACTTTTTTGTTGTAGTGCAGGAAGGAATTTGTTCTTCAAAACGTTTTCGTAGGATGCACCTGTTACCGTAGTGCCCTTTGGAACGCAATGGGTAATGATTACGTCCTCGCTGTCCCAGAACATGGACACCATCATTTTTTCAGCACTGGCGGTTACCCGAAATTTTTTTGGTGGCGGTGCATCTGTGTGCTTCCATTGAGCTGATGGGCGCTTTTTTTCTGGATTGAAAAATGGCATCCACGTCTCATCCATTGTCACAACCGACGAAAAGAAAGTCCCATTCATTCTGTAGTTGCACGTCAACATCGCTCAGCAACATGCCACACGGACAGCCATGTTGTCGTCCGTCAGCATTCGTGGCACCCATCTAGATGACACTTTTCGCATTTTCAGGTCGTCATGCAGGACTGTGTGCACAGAACCCACAGAAATGCCAACTCTGGAGTCGATCTGTTCAACAGTCATTCGGCGATCCCCCAAAACAATTGTCTGCATTTTCTCGATCATCTCGTCAGACCGGCGTGTGCGAGCCCGAGGTTGTTTCGGTTTGTTGTCACACGATGGTCTGCCTTCATTAAACTGTCGCACCCACGAACGCACTTTAGATACATCCATAAGTCCATCACCACATGTCTCCTTCAACTGCCGATGAACTTCAATTGGTTTCACACCACGCAAATTCAGAAAACGAATGATTGCACGCTGTTCAAGTAAGAAAAACGTCGCCATTTTAAGTATTTAAACAGTTCTCATTCTCGCCGCTGGCGGTAAAATTCCATCTGCCGTACGGTGCTGCCATCTCTGGGACGTATTGACAATGAATGCGGCCTCATTTTAAGACAATGCGCATGTTTCTATCTCTTTCCAGTCCGGAGAAAAAAAAATCGGAGACCTTAGAACTTGAATGCACCTTGTAGAAAGCGAAACATTGCAGTAAGAATTGGTGGTGGTAAATATTCTAACGAAATGTTTTCTTTCCCAAAAAGAAAAAAGGAGAATGATGTTATTTTGTATAAATGAGTTAAATTGTTAAAATTGCCAGATATTAATATTATTGACAAGAGTAAATATATGTAATTTATGTCTTGAGTAGAGAGAGTAAATTTTGTAAAGGATCTTACAAAATATAATGTTTTACTTTGTATAAAACTAAAAAGGATTGAAACTGTTGTAAACAGATGGACGTGGATGTTTGGTCTCAGGGGACTGGCACGCAGAAGAGGGAGAGTGTTTGGCATAAGTGGAGTACGGGCCGCAGTGGGACGACAACGAGGAGAAATCACTGTCGCTTTCCGTGGCTGAGGGTACAGGGAAGGCACCCCTTCCACCGGAGCGCTCCAGCTGACCGTGAAAGTGCCGGCGTGGCGAGAAGTAGGACCAGTGCGGCGGCCTGCCGTCACAACAAGCGGCGGACGACACAACATCTGTCTGTCATAGTTGGGAGTCCAAAGCTTGAATGGCCCAGCGGAGAGGACGGCGGCTCAAAGCCGACTGCCCATTATCTCGCTGCAGACAACGAGGTTGTAGTGGACGAACACTGACTGAGAGGCAACAGTACACACAGCTCGTGTGGATGCATCCAAAGCCTTCTACACTATCGTATTGCAGCTGTGTACATAAGCATATTAACATCTCCTGATCCTAACTGTCACAAAATTTCCCTTTCCAAAAAAAAAAATAGCTGATGAAACGTAACGCGAAGGAAGAAGCCTAGGTACACATTTGAGATTGGAAGAACACGAAGAATGAAATAGGAAACAGTGACACAAGTCCTTAGTCGACGAAGAAGAGTATAGGTTCCTAAAGCCCTGTCAGTACACAGCACAACATCTGTGCACTACCAATTAAATCGTCATCTTACACCTCTTGTACCAGCCATAGTTCTGGCAGTCCTGCAGCTAATTGAAGAGGCCTATTGTACGTCGAAGGAGATTCCTGAATGATTAGCATTGTTGCTGAACCACCATCGAGCCGTGGGTCCGGGGGTCCATCAGCACCTTTCGACAGCGCAACAAATGCGTTAATCTACAAGTGTCAAGTGTTGTGATAGGGCCAGTGAAAACAACATGGTTAGGTCGGTGAATATCAACTTCTTTCTGTAACTAAATTTAACTGATGTGTGTTCTAAAACTTTTTCAGGATCAGCCATGGACATTATAAAAACGACAATAATTTATCCAAGAAATAACATATTTATGTCTTATTGTATTTTGTATTTTATCTTTTGCCTTCATATTATTATAGATGTATTTTTCTATTATGTTTTGTGTCTTAATTTTTATTATGCAGTGTCTATGTATCTTTTATATGTTTATTTTTGCGTGATTCTGTGATATGTTTTAATGATATGATTGTTTCATGATAGTAGAGCGGCCACGAAGTAATAAATTGATATTTATGTTGTATTTCACATGTCTACACATGATACAGGTACTGGGCCCTTTTCAGACCATATGAAAAAGTATTGTATGTTTGAATTTCAACACAAACATCAGAACAGAAAAACGCTCAGAAACAATAATACGTTTTCTTAAAGTTAATTCAAATGATAATGTAATTACTTGTTTGAAATAATTAAATGTAGGTGGCCACTCTAGAAAATTAACTTACATAGGGAAGAATAAATGGAGAGTGAGAGGACCTTAAGTCAAATGCTAAGATCTGCCGTTTCATAAGGAATTAAATTTCGTAAATATTGTTTGCTTGCTTTTTCTTGATCATTTTTGTAAGGACATGAGGCAGTGTTTGATGCAAGTCGTAACTCGATATTGTGAAAGAAAGAGAGGCGAGATTAAATGTAAATGTTCTCGTGCCAAATATTAAAATCTAAGGCAGTACTCATGATTGAATGGAGGAATGAATGAGATTAGGAATGAGATGGCCTTTGCTCGGGAAAATGAGAATTTTACACTGCACATGATGAGAATATGAGAATCATCCTGCTTGTATAAAATTTCCAGGAAGGAAGGGGTTATGACAGGTGGCTTTCATTTGTGACAGTCATTTCGCAGATTATTCTGCATATTTGGAGTAAACAAACCCACATAATGGTTAATTAGTCTTATTAGGTGGATTAGAAAGAGAGATACGTGATGATTAAACTCATGTCTGAAATAATACTGGCTTTGGTAATGATTATATTTAGTTGCATGCTGTAGGTGTAAGCAAAGTAAATTTGCCATTGGAGGTGAGGAGTGGTCGGGCACAGCCGGGGAAGCGAAGGCCGGTGAGCGCCGGAAGAGCATTCTGCAGGGGCCGGGGTCCCAGGGGATGCGGCCGCTGACCTGCAACCATCAAAAGGAACGCCGCCGGGCGCCAGGTGGGAGAGAGAGGGGAATGTCGAGCAGAGAGCGTCCAACGTACGCGCTGGCGCCGCCCGGTCGCGAGCTGTTTTAGCGGAAAATGGGCTGAGCTCTGATTGGGCAGTTCATAAGAAAGTGCGGAAAACGCTGAGGGTCAACGCCCGCTGTTTGAACAGTGAAATTTTTGGATATGTGGAGAAATAGTATAACTCCGCGAGGTAGATGTGGGAGGCCTTTGCAGCGTCGGGATTCGCCGATTAAGAGTTTGGCGGCAAGATTGTCACAAGGGCATCGGGCAGAGAGCGACAGGGACGAGAGCGTCTTGTGCCGTGAAAGCGGACAGTCGCAAAGTTCGGTAGCTCTGAGATAGGGACTTAGATTCTGAATACTGTACTGTGTATGATCTAGAGTCTGCAGCTACAGTAGGACTTTAGAGTCCACGATAGGCATTGCATTGACTACTAGTATAATTGCAGTTGATTCCGCCTTGTAGGCTGGCAGTCACCACTGAACGTAGTCAACCAGTGCACAGAGCTATCATACTGGTATTGCACGTTAGTACAAGGCACACTGAGCTGCACCTTAAAGCTTGTTGAGCCAGTCTTGAAAGCGTTGTATACCATTTAGAGGAAATATAGGGCTGGTGGTATTAGTAGTTTCTGAGTAGTTTATTCTGCTCAAGATATTTCAGAGACTTCTCTTAATTGAGCGACTACGCAGCTGCAGTCATCGCCCCAGCAGTATCGACGGAGCCAGCATGCTGGTAGACGGTATAGTAAAACTTTGCAGCAGCGGCAGTAAAGTTCAGAAGTAGTTGTTGGATCGTGTTCTTGCCATCCACTGAGCATCCGTGCAGTTTTGCTTACGATTCGTTATTGGTCATTTTGCATGTTGTTTGGTTTGTTTCTTGGTGGTGGTGTCCGAAGGGCGTATTATTTCAGGCACAAAAGAGGTTATAGGAACGCAGTCAGATCGGATTTACCATATGCTTATCCAGAGACATAATTAAATCTCGCTTCGCATCAACTTAACATTGAGATTATAGGAATGCAGTCAGGTCGCATTTACCATTTGCTAATCCAAGGGCATAATTAAATTTAACTTCGCATCAACTTAATATTAAGAACTGAGAGCCAATCTTACCAGTGTAGTATATCTAAGAACGGTGTACAATTTGTTTAATTTGTTTTCATTCATGATTTGTTCAATATGATCTAATTTCTATAGTGAGATAATTTACAATAAATACAAGTTATTTACAATATCGCTTTTGATTCAGTAGTAGCTGGTAGTTAGCCATCACTGTAATATATTTTATTCAAGTTTAATGTCGTCTTCTACCCCATAAGAAACCCTTTACACACCCACGAAGATCAAAATGGTCAAATGTGTGTGAAATCTTATGGGACTTAACTGCTAAAGTCATCAGTGCCTAAGCTTACACACTACTTAACCTAAATTATCCTGAGGACAAACACACACACCCATGCCCGAGGGAGGACTCGAACCTCCGCTGGGACCAGCCGCACAGTCCATGACTGCAGCGCCCCAGACTGCTCGGCTAATCCCGCGCGGCCACACGAAGATCACATGACGATAGTAAATGATGGCTGATATGAAGGCAGTCGTAAGGGAAAACTGAATTAACTGTTAGTATAGTGATAAATGTTTTATGGCCGTTCACCAAGTATTTAAATTCTTTATGTGCCTTAATACGAGAGGAGACTTATTTGGATCAAAACGGTTCAAATGGCTCTGAGCACTATAGGACTCAACATCTGAGGTCATCAGTCCCCTAGAACTCAGAACTACTTAAACCTAACTAACCTAAAGACATCACACACATCCATGCCCGAGGCAGAATTCGAACCAGCGGCCGCAGCGGTCACGCGGTTCTAGACTGTAGCGCCTAGAACCGCATGGCCACACCAGCCAGCTAATTATTTGGCAACAGTTATTGCGATTAATACTGATGCTATCAAAAACATGGTATGGAACGTGTGCTGTAACTCAAGACAGCCATTGGTGGACCAGTCAGTACTGAGTACGTTGTGAGGTAACGAGAGAGTTGCGGCGCCCTGGAAATATTCTGAGTTCAGAGTTGGCGGCCACCGCTCGGGCCGCTCGGAAAGGCGCAGCTCGTTAGCAACCGCGTGCTGCCGCACAATCACAACGGCCGGAGCGCGTGGTCTATGGAGCACGTGGGTGGGAATTCCTTGGTGATGCTGTGCGCTGGTAGGGCAAAAGATGGCGGATTTCGTGAAACCTTAATGGCAGACTTTTCACAGTTCGTATAGAAATTAGTAGCAGCCAAATGAATCATGATACCTCAAAAAGAAACATGTACACTACCATTATTTGCACGACGATTCTGGTGGTGTAATCACATTTTCAATATCTTTATTAGTTTAAAGTTTAGTATCTGACGGTAAATTATACAAGTAACACCTAGCAATGAGTTTCCAAAATTTTAACGCCTTATCCTATTTCGTCAATCGACATGTCTTTAGAAAGCTGTTAGTACAAACCTAAATTGGTATAAATTACAGGTATGTAACGTGAATAGCACATTACTCATTGGAGGTCAAAGTGGTCAATTACTATCGGTGGCGTCAAGCCATAACTACTCCACAGTTACACGAAAAAGAAAGACCGTAGCAGCATGCTTATAAATACATTTATTCATCTATGTCTTTGTTTATATACGATATATACTATTCATGAAGAAATTGATGTATACTGTGTTTTAGAAAGCACAGAGACATTATGCTACTGGCCTACCTTTTGTTGCCATTTCTTTGATATATATTTATATAATATATGTTTATGTATTTAATAATGTGTGTTAGAGCGTGTTTATGGTCCAGCCGTAGGAATATTTATTTGGCTTCAAGTTGTTTAAATGTGTATCCAGCATTTCGTATGTGTTTCGATACGTTTGTGGGTAAGCGTTGGTTTGGAGACGTGGTGGGAGCGCTCTTGCCAGTGACAGCGCTCGTGAATGGGGAGGCTGGATGTAAGTAGGAGAAGAGCATCGGTTCCGGAGAGGTCACGTGGTAGTTCTGTCGGTACGGCTGTGCTGGGAGTGCGGCACAGGACACGGGAGTGAGTGCTGGGCGCGACGGCCCGAGGAAGGTACGATCGAGAGAGGGACTTGAAGTGTGAAGCTGTTTGCACATGGTAGCGGCAGATAGAAATACTTCGGAGTGCCGACTTGTGCACTTGTGAGATTTCCGAGGCATCTACAGTGAAGGGGTAGTGTGCGTTTGGAAGTGAATATCTCGCGAGCTGTGTTGTTGTTCATAACTAATTACGTGCAGTTTGAATCTATTGTTTCTCTGTTATTCAACTTATACACTCCTGGAAATTGAAATAAGAACACCGTGAATTCATTGTCCCAGGAAGGGGAAACTTTATTCACACATTCCTGGGGTCAGATACATCACATGATCACACTGACAGAACCACAGGCACATAGACACAGGCAACAGAGCATGCACAATGTCGGCACTAGTACAGTGTATATCCACCTTTCGCAGCAATGCAGGCTGCTATTCTCCCATGGAGACGATCGTAGAGATGCTGGAAGTAGTCCTGTGGAAAGGCTTGCCATGCCATTTCCACCAGGCGCCTCAGTTGGACCAGCGTTCGTGCTGGACGTGCAGACCGCGTGAGACGACGCTTCATCCAGTCCCAAACATGCTCAATGGGGGACAGATCCGGAGATCTTGCTGACCAGGATAGTTGACTTACACCTTCTAGAGCACGTTGGGTGGCACGGGATACATGCGGACGTTCATTGTCCTGTTGGAACAGCAAGTTCCCTTGCCGGTCTAGGAATGGTTGAACGATGGGTTCGATGACGGTTTGGATGTACCGTGCACTATTCAGTGTCCCCTCGACGATCACCACAGGTGTACGGCCAGTGTAGGAGATCGCTCCCCACACCATGATGCCGGGTGTTGGCCCTGTGTGCCTCGGTCGTATGCAGTCCTGATTGTGGCGCTCACCTGCACGGCGCCAAACACGCATACGACCATCATTGGCACCAAGGCAGAAGCGACTGTCATCGCTGAAGACGACACGTCTCCATTCGTCCCTCCATTCACGCCTGTCGCGACACCACTGGAGGCGGGCTGCACGATGTTGGGGCGTGAGCGGAAGACGGCCTAACGGTGTGCGGGACCGTAGCCAAGCTTCATGGAGACGGTTGCGAATGGTCCTCGCCGATACCCCAGCAGCAACAGTGTCCCTAATTTGCTGGGAAGTGGCGGTGCGGTCCCCCACGGCACTGCGTAGGATCCTACGGTCTTGGCGTGCATCCGTGCGTCGCTGTGGTCAGGTCCCAGGTCGACGGGCACGTGCACCTTCCGCCGACCACTGGCGACAACATCGATGTACTGTGGAGACCTCACGCCCCACGTGTTGAGCAATTCGGCGGTACGTCCACCCGGCCTCCCGCATGCCCACTATACGCCCTCGCTCAAAGTCCGTCAACGGCACATACGGTTCACGTCGACGCTGTCGCGGCATGCTACCAGTGTTAAAGACTGCGATGGAGCTCCGTATGCCACGGCAAACTGGCTGACACTGACGGCGGCGGTGCACAAATGGTGCGCAGCTAGCGCCATTCGACGGCCAACACCGCGGTTCCTGGTGTGTCCGCTGTGCCGTGCGTGTGATCATTGCTTGTACAGCCCTCTCGCAGTGTCCGGAGCAAGTATGGTGGGTCTGACACACCGGTGTCAATGTGTTCTTTTTTCCATTTCCAGGAGTGTATCAATATAAGGAAAACATTGGCAGGTAAGGTAGTGGGAAACAGAGTATGTAGGGAGACTCTGCAAGGAGTGCTATTTAGATAGAAAATAATTTAGGGCAGCAGAAATAAAGGTGATTTGAAATTTAGAGTACCAACGGTAAGAAAACATTTTATGGAAAAGAGGAATATATTAACCACAATAATTTTATGCGTTATCTGTTTACTTATTTACCAAGTTCCACGGGACCACGCGAGTCAAAGCTGTTTTATCATGAAACAAGTCTGTACATAAAAGATGAAACTTATCTAGGTTTAGTCCCGCGTCATATTGTAAATTACTTTCATTGATGAAACCAACGTTTCAGCCACAGTTACAGTGGCCTTATTATGAGAGTGAGCTGGAGTGATATTTCCCTCATTACATTGTTAAAGCGAGGTGAAAGGAAGTAATATTGGGAAGTTTGCAAAAAAGGTAGACAAAAGTCAGCGTTACATGCAATACGAGAAGTGAAGTCGCTTACGTTACTAAGGAAGTGTTTATGTTAGGGTATTAATACAGAACTATTTTTCGAAGTCCAACTTTGCCCTATGTTTGTGACTATTTTCACAAAAATCAATAACGTCACTGTCCTCCATAAAATACCGTGGACGACATCTGTCACAAAAAAATGAGACTGAAGTTGTCACTTTGAGTTTTTGCCAAATATGTGGCAATAATTATGATCTTCTTCAATATAGGGTCCATTCGTTCCTTCAGATGCTAAGAACATTTCTGATTATTGTTGCACACAGGATTCGCTGTTTTTGCCTACATTCAGAGAGCAAAAAGACATGTGGTACACTGTTCGTCCACAAGGGCCGAAATAATCATACTA
Organism: Schistocerca gregaria; assembly: GCF_023897955.1. Classification (NCBI taxonomy): domain Eukaryota; kingdom Metazoa; phylum Arthropoda; class Insecta; order Orthoptera; family Acrididae; genus Schistocerca; species Schistocerca gregaria. Next base: position 693,718,963 of record NC_064921.1, on the reverse strand, counting down.
ATTAGCCACGACAGATAGTGACGAGACCAGTTTTTGTTTTCTTAGTTCCCGTACGTAATTTAGATACTTGCCAACCACCCTTCTGCCCCTTCACACTTCTCCTCCTAGGTTCCTTAGCTCCACAGTGTTCTTCTGGAAAAATTTTGCGAAATTCGTCGAATTCAATAGCATGACTTTTCATTTACTTTTGTTTCATCAACACACCACTGGACTTTCTCAGATTTAAGTACAATGAGCAGTTCTCCTTTCGCTCGCATGCTATTCCATAAACTCCACACCAAACGGTACTCCAGTAAGATATTAACATTTCCAACGATTGCTGACTGTTGCTTCACGTAAGGTAGCCGGCTTTAAAGCAAAGGCAATACAATTAATATAATCACATTTTTAATCATTCTATCATATCAAACTCAGTATCTCTATACCGACAGTAAACGTCTTGTTCATTGTTGTACAGCGAACATCCCGTATATTTCATTACCTACATACCCACCCTGAATAAAGACCTTCCAGATGCTAGAAATTCGTTCGAAATAACTGAATCTTCACACATTCACTGTCACATCGTTTGCGGCAAATTCGGAGGAAACTTACCAGCTGAACACCTTTGAGTGGGATGGGGTTTTGCCAAAAACTTAGAAGTATAGCCGCATTTAACATACGCCGCGTAATACAATAATGTAGCACATTTCCATTACTGAATATCTCACATTGTGAAGGGCGAAGAGACCAATAATAATCTAACAAGTAACAAGCCGTAAATCTGTGTGCAAAATCACACATTTAACGTTGGGCTCTTGTAAGTCATGGTACTCACGTTGCCGCAATGTGTGTCTCCAAGCTGCGACAGGGTGCTATGAAACACGGCGAGTAACGTCAGCGGGTATTCACGTTGATCGAACACATTTATTCGAAAGAAAGGCTAACACAAATGGAGTTTCTTTTTAAGAAGCTTTATCACATTAGCACCACAATACAGTTTATCCTAAAGGGAATACTGCTATTCCTGGAATGTTACTGTGGCTCGGACCTCCATCCATCCTCCATTACGGATCGAACAGAAGCTGGTGTTTACGTTAAAACGTCGTTCTTATCTCTGGTCACCTGACATTTTCTGTTCGGCACGCACGGTGGTATCTGGCATTTGCTGCGTAGACTTTCTCACTGACAACAAATCCGAGAATAAAGTACTGTTCTGACACGCACATGCTATCTTGTATGTGAGGCGGTAAAATGGAATTTATGTTCCCGTTATGCATTTACTGTGTACTGATGATACTCTCTAACAAAGATATCGAGTTATGTACACTTCCGTCCATGACAGCAGATGGCAGATACATAACAAAGAATACAGGCTTGCATTCGGATTTGGGGATTTTGACATTCATTCAACTTTTAAAATGTTAACGATACTTTGCCATTGTATTTCTCGAACCTGGCTATGGTGTCAGTCCAAAAGCTTTCGAGATGGGATTCCTAAATAACAGAGAAAATTTAAGATAGTAGTTTTAATGCTTCAAGTATTGTACGTAGTCTCCTAGCACTCGGGTGCTACCCACAGAACGTTCATACAACCACGCGAAGCTGTCAGAAACGTCTTTCTGCGGTATTTTGTTCAAATTGCGCATCATAATGACCTGAATGTCAGTTAGAGAACAAATGTTGACCACTGACGTGAATTTCTGCAATTTCTCGTTTTGTGGTAGGTTAGTACTGATAACATCAAGTCTCGTCACCTATGATGATGATTTGTTCCAGAAAAGAACTGTCCAGGTTCCTCACTTCAATCAAGTTGTGGAAGGCGTGGAACCGCCATTATTTTTGTTCGTGGGTTAAGCTGTCCGGAACAAACTTTGTACACACATTAGTCGTCTTGAAAACATTCTGCAGATTGATTCGAACACTGGATTTAAAGATATTGGTTCATTGTGATTTGTGATACAACAACGCTGACACACTGCCTACTCACAGCTGACAGTCTGAGAGCACATCTCTTGTTTAAGTTGTTAGTTCAAGCTGACGTCTCCTATACGCGAGGAACAAAATCAGCTTCGGAAATTTTTGGACGGACTGTGTATATTTTAAGTGTAAATGTTTACCCAGTGTGGTGTGGGTGGTGTTGTGAGTCTTCATGAACTGTGAGAGTTGGAGAGTGTTTTCTGTGGCATACAGAATAAGGCGACAAAATTAATGAGATAAAATCTAACGTCGTGTCGGACCTCATTTTGTGGGTTTAGAGCAGCAATTGGACGTGGCATGGACTTAAAAAGTCGTTGCAAATCCCCTGCAGAAATGGTGAGTCCATAATTACGAAACTGTTGCCGGTGTAGCATTTTGTGCACGAACTTAACTCTCGATTATGTCCCATAAATACTCGATGGGAACCATTTTGGGCAATCTGGGTGGGCAAACCATAGTCCAGAATTTTCTCACGCCAATCGCGATCAATGGTGGCCCGGGGATGTAGCGCATTGTAATCCATAAAAACTCTATTATTATTAGGGAACAAGAACTCCATGAATGGCTGTAAATGGTCTCCAAGTAGCCTAAAATAACATTTCCAATCAATGATAGGTTCAGTTTGACCAGAGGCCTCAGCCCATTCTAAGTGAGAACAGCTCACATCATTATGGGGTCACCGCCAGCTTGCATAATGCGTTGTTGACAACTTGGGTCCATGGCTTCGTTTGTATGCGCCACACTCAAACAATGCCATCAGCTCTTACTAACTGAAATCGGGACTATCTGACCAGTTCATACTTTTCCAGTAGTCTGGGTTCCAATCAATACGGTCACGGGCCCAGGAGAAGCACTGCAGGCCATGTCGTGCTGTTAACAAAGGCACTCGCGAAGGTCGTCTGCTGCCATAGCACATCAATGTCAAATTTCGCCGCCTTGTCTTAACGGATACGTTCATCGTACGTCCCACATTGATTTTTGCGGTTATTTCAAGCAGTATTTCTGTCTGTTAGCGCGGACAACTCTAAGCAAACGCGACTGCTTCCGGTTGTTAAGTGAAGGCCGTCGGCCAAGGTACTGTCCATGGTGAGAGGTAATGCCTGAAGTATAGTATTCTCAGCACACTCTTCACGCTGTCGTTCTCTGAATATTGAATTCCTCCCAAAATAAGGTAGGTAAGCAGGTAACAGAACAGAATCCTCCGAAACTCACACATGGTATGTTGTATTATAGACAATAATATAATTATCCCCCCCCCCATAACCATAGACCTTGATGTTGGTGTGGAGGTTTGCGTGCCTCAGCAATACAGACAACCGTACCATAGATGCAACTACAACGGAGGGGTATCGGTTGCGAAGTCAGACAAACGTGTGGTTCCTGAAGAGGGGCAGCAGCCTTTTCAGTAGTTGCAGGGGCAACAGTCTGGATGATTGACTGATATAGCCTTGTAACACTAACCAAAACGACCTTGCTGTGCTGGTGCTGCGAACTGCTGAAAGCAGGGGGAAACTACAGTCCTAATTTTTCCCGAGGGCATGCAGCTTTACTGTATGGTTAGTTGATAATGGCGTCTTCTTAGGTAAAATATACCGGAGGTAAAATAGTCCCCCATTCGGATCTCCGGGCGGGGACTACTCAAGAGGACGTCGTTATCAGGAGAAAGAAAACTGGCGCTCTACGGATCGGAGCGTGGAATGTCCGATCCCTTAATCGGGCAGAGAGGTTAGCAAATTTAAAAAGGGAAATGGATAGGTTAAGGTTAGATATACTGGGAATTAGCGAAGTTTGGTGGCAGGAAGAAAACGACTTATGGTCAGGTGAGTACAGTGCTATAAATATAAAATCAAATAGGGGTAATGCAGGAGTAGGTTTAATAATGAATAATAAATATGAGTGCGGGAAAGCTACTACAAACAGCATAGTGAACGCATTATTGTGGCCAAGACAGATACGAAGCCCACACCTACTACAGTAGTACAAGGTTATATGCCAACTAGCTCTGCAGATGACGAAGAAATTGAAGAAATGTACGATGAAATAAAAGAAATTATTCAGATAGGGAAGGGTGACGAAAATTTAATAGTCATGGGTGACTGGAATTCGGTAGTAGGAAAAGGGAGAGAAGGAAACGTAGTAGGTGAATATGGAGTGGGACGAAGAAATGAAAGAGGAAGCGGCCTGGTAGAATTTTGCACAGAGTATAACTTAATCGTAGCTAACACTTGGTTCAAGAATCATAAAAGATGGCTGTATACATGGAAGAAGCCTGGGGATACTGACAGATTTCAGATAGAATATATATCGGTAAGACAGAGATTTAGGAACCAGGCTACTACAAACAGCGTAGTGAGCGCATCATTGTGGCCACGATGGACACGAGGCCCACGCATACTTCGATTAGTACAAGTTTATATGCCAACTAACTCTGCAGATGACGAAGATATTGAAGAAATGTATGATGAGATAAAAGAAATTATTCAGCTAGAGAAGGGAGCCGAAAATTTAATAGTCATGAGTGACTGGAATTCGATAGTAGGAAAAGGAAGAGAGGGAAACGTAATAGGTGAATATGGATTGCGGGGAAGAAATGAAAGAGGAAGCCGCCTTGTAAAATTTTGCACAGAGCATAACTTAATCATAGCTAACACTTGGTTCAAGAATTATAAACGAAGATTGTATACATGGAAGAAGCCTGGAGATACTGACAGATTTCAGATAGATTATATAATAGTAAGAGAGAGATTTAGGAACCAGTTTTAAAATTGTAAGACATTTTCAGGGGCAGATGTGGACTCTGATCACTATCTGTTGGTTATGAACTATACATTAAAACTGAATAAACTGTAAAAAGGTGAGAATTTAAAGAGATGGGACCTGGATAAACTGACAAATGTAAGGGCGTAAAGGTATATGTCACTAAGGGTAAGATAGATACTGCCTACAGGAAAATTAAAGAGACCTTTGGCGGAATGAGAACCACTTACATCAATATCAAGAGCTCAGATGCAAACCCAGTTCTAAGCAAAGAAGGGAAAGCAGAAAGGTGGAACGAGTATATAGACGGTCTACATAAGGCTGATGTACTTGAGGACAATATTATTGAAATGGAAGAGGATGAAGATGAAATGGGAGATATGATACTGCGTGAAGAGTTTGACAGAGCACTGAAAGACCTGACTCGACACAAGGCCCCGGGAGTAGACAACATTTCATTACTACTATTGACAGCCTTGGGAGAGCCCGTCATGACAAAACTCTACCATATGGTGAGCAAGACATATGAGACGGACGAAGTACCCTCGGACTTCATGACGAATATAATAAATCCAATTCCAAAGAAAGCGGTTTTGACAGATGTGAAAATTACCGAACTATCAGTTTAATAAGTCACGCCTGAAAAATACTAACACGAATTCCTTACAGACGAATAGAATAACTGGTAGAAGCCGACCTCGGGGAAAATGAGTTTGGATTTCGTAGAAATATTGGAACACGTGAGGCAATACTGACCCTACGACTTATCTTACAGGCTAGATTAAGAAAAGGCAAACCTATGTTTCTAGCATTTGTACACTCAGAGAAAGCTTTTGACAATGTTGACTGGAATACTCTCTTTCAAATTCTGAAGGTGGCAGGGGCAAAATACAAGGAGCGGAAGACTATTTGAGATTTGTACAGGAACCAGATGGCAGTTATAAGAGTCGAGGGGCACGAAAGGGAAGCAGTAGATGGGAAGGGAGTGAGACACGGTTGTAGCCTCTCCCCAATATTATTCAATCTGTATATTGAGCAAGAAGTAAAGGAAACAAAAGAAAAATTCAGAGTAGGAATCAAAGTCCATGGAGAAGAAATAAAAACTTTGAGGTTCACCGATGACATTGTAATTCTGTCAGAGAAGGAAAGGACTTGGAAGAGCAGTTGAATGGAATGGATAGTGTCTTGAAAGGAGGGTATAAGATGAACATCAACAAAAGCAAAACGAGGGATATGGCATGTAGTCGAATTAAGTCGAGTGATGCTGAGGGAATTAGATTAGGAAATGAGACACTTGAAGCAGTAAAGGAGTTTTGCTATTTGGGGAGCAAAATAACTGATGAGGGTCGAAGTAGAGAGGATATAAAATGTAGACTGGCAATGGCAAGGAACGCGTTTCTGAAGAAGAGAAATTTGTTAACATCGAGCATAGATTTAAGTGTTTGGAAGTCGTTTCTCAAAGTATTTGTATGGAATGTAGCAATGTATGGAAGTGAAACATGGACGATAAATAGTTTGGACAAGAAGAGAATAGAAGATTTCGAAATGTGGTGCTACAGAAGAACGCTGAGGATTAGATGGGTAGATCACGTAACTAATGAGGATTTACTGAATAGAATTGGGGAGAAGGGGAGTTTGTGGCACAAGTTGACTAGAAGAAGGGATCGGTTGGTAGGACATATTCTGAGGTAGCAAGGGATCACCAATTTAGTGCTGGAGGGGAGCGTGGAAGGTAAAAACCGTAGACGGAGACCAAGAGATGAATACACTCAGCAGATTCAGAAGGATGTAGGTTTCAGTAGGTACTGGGAGATGAAGAAGCTTGCACAGGATAGAGTAGCATGGAGAGCTTCATCAAACCAGTCTCAGGACTGAAGACCACAACAAAAAAACAACAATATAATTATCTCTACCATGTTCCTTATGTCCTTCCTCTTCCCCTCCCATGTTTTCTACAAAAAAGACGGATTCATTTATGCACGCTTTGACCGTGACCTTGAGCGGGACATAGTCGCTGGTGCTGTGCCGGCTGGACTTTATCTCAATAAGATAAAAGATAAAACTTTTAAACATACAATAGAGGCGAAAAAATTTTATATCTTCTACTGTAACTTCATATCCATTCCTTTGCGTGCCTGGAGTATTCATAACGTTTAGAACTGCTACCTGCTTCAAACGGGAGGATTCGGTCCCATCGTTTTTCAGACCCTTGCGGGCTTGGGATGATCCGGTACCATTTTTATGACGGTGGAAGGATTTTGTGGTGCGCCTCGGTTCAAATCTGTTAATTCCTGTCGTGCGGCCATAATCACGTCGGACACTCTTTCACATGAATCACCTGAGAGCAAATTACAGCACAGACAATGCAGTGCCCTTTAAACCTCCCAACGCAATACTACCGCCATCTTTGTATGTCTACATCGCTATCCCATGACTTTTGTCACCTCTGTGTATTGCGCCTCTCCAATAACGCCAAGGGGGCTGCAGCCATGTTGGTATCCCACTGATGTCGGCCGCGGTGGTTTATCGGTTCTAGGCGCTCAGTCCGGAACCACGAGACTGCTACGGTCGCAGATTCGAATCCTGCCACGGGCATGGGTGTGTGTGTTGTCCTTTGGTTAGTTAGGCTTAATTAGTTCTAAGTTCTAGGGGACTGATGACCACAGATGTTAAGTCCCCTAGTGCTCAGAGCCATTTCTATCCCACTGATGTCCGATGCGTCTCGGTACATGTCTTCTGCCTGCGATCTCACTGACTGGACTAGAATTGTCCCCAGTGATGAGCCATTTTTCGAACTGAGCCCCGATGTCTAACGAAGACGAGTCTGGAGACGGCCTGCACAACAGTGCGAAACCAAGATGAACGTAGCACGCCTTAGGTCCGGCTACCAGGACTGACGGGTTGGGACGCCGTATCTTTTTATAGCAGGACACTTTCAGACGTGAACTGTGGCACCATTACTTGACAGCGGTACGTCAGCGATATTCTACGCCCCGCTTTGTTGCCTTACCAGCGACCGTCTGCACACTGCGAGGGTTTCTGTTGCCTGTCGTCGTGCTTTCCAAACCGTACCTTGGCCAGAAAGGTCACATGATCTCTCCTCAACCTTGAATATTTGGAGAATTATTGGAAGAGCCCTCCAACAAAGTTGTGGTTTGTACAATTTAACGCGTTATTAGGACATAATTTAGCGCGATATCGTTTAGGAGGACAACCAGCAACTCTATGAGTCAATGCTAAGTCGAATAACAACCTGCGTAAGGGCCAGAGGTGGATCAATACTTTATTGTCGTCCTCCATTTGTGAAGCACTTCAATAAATGGTTCAAATGGCTCTGAGCACTACGGGACTCAACTTCTGAGGTCATTAGTCCTCTAGAACTTATAACTATTTAAACCTAACTAACCTAAGGACATAACACACATCCATGCCCGAGATAGGATTCGAACCTGCGACCGTAGCTGTCTCGCGGTTCCAGACTGCAGCGCCTAAACTGCACGGCCACTACGGCCGGCACTTAAATAAATTATCCATTTTTTTGAAACTCATTTACGTGACTGTACATGTTTGTACATCACATCAACCTATTTCCGTCCCATTCGGGTAATTACGTCTTGGTGCTTGGTTTTTGCATAATTTATTTTTTGATAATGAGTGAAGAAGGTGTAGACTGCATTTGTGTGGCAGCACTGGCCTGTATATATGTAGAAATTTGTTCTGGCGTGCGGTCAAGACACTTCGTAACACTAACACTAAATCATTTTAATTGAATATATTGTGGGTTCTTGGTGAAACATGGTAATTTAAATAAACAAACGCTGTTTGTTACTTTGTTCCACATATTTTGTTATGGTTACTGCACAACCTAGCTTTCGGGTTGCTAGCTCGTTTTCAGTTACATTACTGATCCCAAAGATGATAAAACTTAGATAAACATGATGATAAGGCAAAGATAAGCACCTAAACAACTTAAGGCATGGTTAGTTATCTTAATGTAAAATTACTTCAGTGAACATTTTTTGACAAATTGCATGTGAATTATACAATTCAGCAATTACACTAACATGACTATACACACCTAGAAATAAAGCTGGACTTTTTTTATCTAATCGTGGATTGAGGCCCATAGTTTTAATTCTAACTAGTAGTTGCGACATCATCTAAAAGAAAAAGATGCCTGAGTCAGCCTTTGCGGAACATTTCCTTGATAAAAACTACAAGTACATAAAAGTTGTATAAATCCTAGACACAGAAGAAAACGTAGCAAAACTCAGCCAGTTAGTAATTCTATAAATTAAAAATCAGGTATTCATATCCCCACACCTATTATTAAATGAGAAAACCTAATTCAATTATTCACCTCTTTTATATGATTTCACAAGTCATACGTAGAAGTGAAACTGTGGGCCTCAATTCATGAGTAGATAAAACTTTCTAGGCTGATGTATAACTTTATTCCTAGCTATGTGCTGAATTGTGTATTCCAGAGGTAATTTTTCAAAAATGATTATTGAAGAAATTTAGCCATAAGCAAGGATCGATAAATTAAGAGTTTCAGATGTTTATCTTCGCCTTATCATCACGTTTATCTCTGCTTTATCATTTTAGGTATCAGTAATGTATATGGGCTCATCACCTGAAATCTAGGTTGTGCAGTAAGCATTATAAAATTTGTGAAACACGGCAAAAGACAGTTTTTGTTTAGTTAACTAACAATAAAGTTCAGTTATTTGTTCTTCGACCAAACGTGACCGCCTAGAGTTTCAAATGAAGAAGATGGACAGAGATTGCTTTGTTCACGATTATAACCATGAATTATGGTGCTAGCTAGAGCTGAGACATAGAGGTAATAATGTAATGAATCTGCAACCAGTATTGCCCTTTCTTACTAAAATGGACAGAGCTGTCTTCCAGCTTCCTGTACTGATAGTGTCCCTGTTATCAGCATCGTCTCGTACATACAGTAAAATTGCTGTTAAAATTCCTAAAATTGATTGCGCTATCAGCATCTTCCTACACTGACAGTGTCTTTCCCATTCCATCCGTCCACTGATAACTATCGATCGCCTCATAATAATAGACTGACACCACTTGTCTGAAACAGAGAGAGCTTTATTTCGCAATTTCAACTCCATCCAAAGTCACAGCAGAATTTTTCCCAATTTCTGTATCTTCGCTAAACCACCAGTCCATTACTCTGCAAGTGCCATATACTGGATCGATGACTATGCACTATGTATTGAAGTATACTAGACTGCGTCCTATACCGATGGAATTTGATTACCGACATATTTTTAGCGCATAGCTCATAGTACAGAATTACGATTACGACGGCCATCTTTCCCTGTGTGGATGGTAGTCACAGAGTATTCTCTCACTCATGGGATAAAGTCGGAGATTTAGAGATTCCCCTGCATTGTCTTTGACCAAGCCTCCCTGCAACATGGTCGCTCATATAATATGCAACTGGCCAGACGCAGGGGGAGGGGGCGGGGGGGGGGGGGTTACTGTACCCACTACATTCCATACCTCATGAAGGAACAGAGTGAGCTGATAACCTTACCCACAGCACCCATCAAAGTGTAGTAGATCTCTCCAGAAGCGTGCATGTCGAGGAGATAAGCACCATTTATCGGTGTATGGTAGGCATAAGAGTAGCATAACAGATAGTTAACCAGAACCCGGTGGGTTATACTTGATGGAGCTCAAGACGGATGGAGTTTGAAACATTTTACATAAATTAACAGTGCTACCGCTTCTGGAGTATTATTCTATTGTCTGGAGTCAGTACCAAAAGGATACCCGCACAAGATAAATGAACATTGCACATAAAGATACACTCCTACGGCTACAAGGTTCTGCACCTTGGACATATATGTCCAACATCTGACATAGAACCACCGTACAAGTTTCCAGCCCCAGTCACTACAATGACGAACTTTAAAATGATAAAACTACTTCCTTCTACACTACTCTGGTGTCCTAGGAAATGATCAAGCTGTTTCTCACTACGAAGGTATCGACGGTGTACATCTGCTGCTCGAGCAGCGTATAGACCAACTGCAACAAAGTCGGAGAATGCAACGCCCTTAACACTCTAATGCAGGACGTATATGACGCAATCACTACGGTGACAAACTTTTAAATGATAAAACTACTTCCTTCTACACTATTCTGGTGCCTTACGAAGTGGCCAAGCTATTCCTCTCTATGAAGGCATCGTCAGTACACATCCACTGCTCAAGTTGCTTTTATACCAAATAGCACGAATCGGGAGGCTGCTGTTCTGTCTTTTGGGAAATCGATGGGCTTTATACATCTTTTTAAGTTGGAAACTATGTACTATCAAACACATTTTCCTCATTATTCTTACTTATTGTTATTAGTAGCAGTTTTGACAGATGCGACTATGCCTCACTATGGAACAGAGCGAAAGAAACCACAGGAATATTTTCGATAGCAAATACATTGAGTCACCACCCACGCCCTGCTGCACGAAAATGCACACGAAGAAATAGCAACTTCTGACGTGGGAATAAGCTACACGATCAGCAGACAAAGGAGACTTAACAGTCTTGCTGCTGCTTACTGTAGCACCACCACGCCCCAGTTGCATTCCTCTTGCGAGTAGAAGTTCTAATCTGATGTTTGTTTGCCTTGCTCATGTTTACGATAATAAAGTAATTTCGCACTAACACCACGTCTCTAGAGTACACTCTCCACAGACTATTAAGGCTAACATTTGTATCATCAGTCTACTCTCCTGGCTTAAATCTGATAAACACACTGATCCTTCTCCTTAATACTTATGGAATATCATTGCTTTTGAGAACAAGCCGTAATGCAGTAATATCTTTATTCCACTGTACTTTCAGAAGAAAGCTCTGGACTGGGATACAAATGCATCACCTGCTTTAATACAGCGGCTCTATGTAAGATTGAACGGAATGTACAGTTCTTGAAAGGAGGATATAAGATGAACATCAACAAAAGCAAAACGAGGATAATGGAATGTAGTCGAATTAAGTCGGGTGATGCTGAGGGAATTAGATTAGGAAATGAGACACTTAAAGTAGTAAAGAAGTTTTGCTATTTGGGGAGCATAATACTTACGATGGTCGAAGTAGAGAAGATATAAAATGTAGACTGGCAATGGCAAGGAACGCGTTTCTGAAGAAGAGAAATTTGTTAACATCGAGTATAGATTTAAATGTCAGGAAGTCATTTCTGAAAGTATTTGTATGGAGTGTAGCAATGTATGGAAGTGAAACGTGAACGATAAATAGTTTGGACAAGAAGAGAATAGAAGCTTTCAAAATGTGGTGCTACAGAAGAATGCTGAAGATTAGATGGGTAGATCACATAACTAATGAGGAAGTGTTGAATAGGATTGGGCAGAAGAGAAGTTTGTGGCACAACTTGACCAGAAGAAGGGATCGGTTGGTAGGACATGTTCTGAGGCATCAAGGGATCACCAATTTAGTATTGGAGGGCAGCGTGGAGGGTAAAAATCGTAGAGGGAGACCAAGAGATGAATACAGTAAGCAGATTCAGAAAGATGTAGGTTGCAGTATATACTGGGAGATGAAGTAGCTTGCACAGGATAGAGTAGCATGGAGAGCTGCATCAAACCAGTCTCAGGACTGAAGACCACAACAACAACAATGTAATATTTATATCGCCTTTGTTGAAATGTGTGATATGAAAACCCGCGTAGCTTACGGGAGGAGCGGAAGGTTAAAACTGAAAGCAGACACAGCGTAGTTCTTAAGCTTTCTCGGTCCTGAGTGGCCGGATACACTGAACCGAGCATGGGTATACCAGCTATATGACCATACACATACGGAAAACTATCGGAAAAATATGTAAAATGACATAAAATCGATAAAAACCGAGAAAAATCTTGCATAATTACGACAGATAGATGGAAAATATGTAAAATTGAGGGAAACACGACAAAATACTTATAATCAATAAAAATATGTAAAATTACGTAAACTGACTGAGAATATACAAAATTAGAGAAAAAGTACCATTAAATCGGGGCAATTAAAGTGGTTTCGAGGTAACTGGACACTCAAGACCGGGAAAAGCTTAAAAACTATGTTCTGTTTGCATTCACTTTTAAACCTTACACCCCGTCCCTGTAAGCTACGTGGTTTTTCATAACACATACTTCAACAAAGGTGATATCAATATTACATAGAGTCGCTTTATTAAAGTAGGTGAAACACATATAGCCCAATCTAGAACTGTGTTCTCATACATACCATCTAATATAGATATCACCGAATTATAGTTAGTTCTCACAAGCAATATTATTATTCCGTAAGCGTTAAGAAGAAGAATCAATACGTTTATTAGACTGAAGTCATTCCCTAGTGTGTTCTGTAGGAGAGTGGACTGATGTTACCTATGTCAGCCGTAATAGTGCGAGGAAAGTGTATTCTAGAGACGTGATATTAGGACTAAATTACTTTATTATCCTACACATGAGCAAAACTATCTAACAACAGATCAGGACTTCTGTGTGCAGGAGGAATGCAATCAGGAACGTGGTGATGCTACTGTAAACGGTAATAAGACTGTTACGTGTCCTTTGGCTACTGACAGTGTTGATGTCTCTAGAAGTTGGTGTTTCTTACTGTGAATTTTCATGCAGCAGTTCAATGTATCAACTACCGAAAATATTGGTGTCGTATTTTCCTCAGCGTGGCACGCTTCCGTGTGAATAACTTGCGCAATGATTGGGATTAACTGTATCCAATTTTATGGCGCTATACGATAAGCTCGTTGTTTCGAAAAAAGCGTATGGCGCCTGAAGATGGCAAAATAATTGCCGAAACTGTTTGAGTTTGAAATAAAATTAAATAACCTAAAGTATACATACGGCTGTTGGTAAAGTTTATTGAATTGAAAAAATGGTTTTTCTGGTTGCAAACATAGTAGTATCACTAGAGGAAATGTTTCTTCATATCGCACGTTAGAAGGTATCTAAAAGCATTGTGTGATAGGTCGCGCTCTGCTGTTACACAAGCACTTCCTTCTTTTTCTCATCGACTCCTACGACAACATCGAATATATACCGGTCAATATATCTGGTCAAACGATCGCCTGCTGTCTGCTCAGGAGTCCTCCAGCCGGATTCCTCCTTGCTCGTCGCCTCCTATGATAGCAACGGAGATAAGCAGAGCGGACGCATTGGTCAGAAACTTCAACTCGCCAGTTAAGCGCAAACGCTGGCTAGTTCTGCAGCATTTGATAGTTTGATGACGCAAATGTAGAACTTAATCCCGAAGTTAAAGCCATCTGAGAGCACCCAAATTAACTTAATATGTGATCTCGACTTTGACAAGACGGGAAACCGCGAGTGAAGCAGAAAGATACTAAATTCGTAATACTGAGCAAACCTTGTATTTTCGATTCGTCGCATATTATACGTTCGATATGAGAAATGATTAGTACCGTAACTCGTAACTATGGTTTAGCAAGATGCAACCTTTGAAAGTAAAGCGGTTGCACCTAAATATCTTCACCTATAAGGATTACTTACAAATTCACATCTATATCTCAGTCTTTCCACTGTCGCATAGCGCCTGATAAAAACAAAACCCCAACCTTGACCCTTGACGCACGAACTTTGATTTCTCTTATTTCCTCACCATTGTCATTTCTGTTTTTGTAGGCAGAAGTCAGCGAAATATTTGGGCACTCAGAAGAGAAAGTTAGTGACTGATATTTCTGGAAATGCTCTCATCAAAACGAAAAAGTCTTTGTTTTAATGGTTGCCATTCTTGACTCGCTTATTATGTCCATGACACTCTCTACCCTATCTTTTGATAATACAAAACGAGCTACCCGTTTCTGAACTTTTTCGATGTCCACCGCCAGTCGTATCTAGTAAAATACCATACCACGTAGTGATATTTCAGATAAGTACAGTGAAGCGAAGTGCAGAGAGTCTCTTCAGTAGATTTGTTGCATCTTGTAAGCGGTTGGCCAGAAAAACGCAGCAGGCCGGAGTGGTAGTGCGGTTCTAGGCGCTACAGTCTGGAACCGAGCGACCGCTACGGTCGCAGGTTCGAATCCTGCCTCGGGTATGGATGTGTGTGGTGTTCTTAGGTTAGTTAGGTTTAATTAGTTCTATGTTCTAGGCGACTGATGACCTCACAATTTAAGTCGCATAGTGCTCAGAACCATTTGAACCAAGAAAAACGCAGTCTTTAGTTCACCTTCATCATAATATTTTCTGTACGTTGGTTTCAATTTAAGTTGTTCGTAACTTCAACAGTCTACGTTTATGTAATCTACCTCCTAACCGAAACTTAACGGTATTTGTTTTTAGTACTGAACGCACAGCTTTTACTGATTTGTGTCAATTGTCAGTTCTCACACCACGCAGAACTCTGAATCAGTTTACAATTAGTTTTGATCTTCTGACAGTTTTAATAAACGGTATGCGGTACCAACATCTGCAAGATATCTAAAAGGGCTGCTCAGACTGCCTCCTAAATTATTGATATAGATTAAGAAGAGAAGAGACACTTTATAGAGAACCCAAATGTCACTACAGTTTTACTAGATGACTTCCCTTCCAATTACTACGAACTCTGACATCATCACCAGCAGATAAACGTGCACGCAAAACAGTCGTAGTATTTTGTTATCCTATCTATCACACATAAACCACACATACATCCACACATTCTCTTTCTCTCTCTCTCTCTCTGTCTCTCCCTCACTGTCTCTCGTTTAGATAAATTAGGTTTGAAAGTCATCACTCGAGAGAGAAAAACGCTGGCAGAAAGACGCCTTTCTTCTTAAACTGAAGGAAAACCACTTTTCTCTTCATGACAAGAACTAAAAATCATGCACCTCGTACCAAATCAGCAGAACCTTTGATTGAAAGATTTGTACCGAGCACAATAAAGTTAAGCGCCGTTATTCATAAATACTGATTTGGTTCTAACTGAATTCTGGATTATTTTGCGAATCCAATATACGAAAACACTAAATCTTGTGAAGAATATTTGCATCTATATCGGTTTCCTTCCATCACACAGTTGATTATACACCATGTCACAGAAAGTTATTTTCCTGATGCTCACTTCTGTCGCAATATAGCAACATCGATTCTGAAGACCTCACTGTATATATATATATATATATATATATATATATATATATATATATATATATATAGGGGGAATTCGCTCTGAAAAAAATATATGCGAGTTTCAACGAGAAACTGAACAGCACTGTGTCTTCTGCCAGATGCTGCTGTGCAGCAGAACAAATAATTTGTAGACTTTTCTTCAACTTATGATAATATACTCGTACATTGCCGGGAAAAATTAGTACACCCTTTTAGAGGTTTCCGATTCACTCAGATATTTTTTGTTACAAGTGCATATGGAGTACATGAAATGATTACATTTACAGATCAATGGGACAAGCGTTCCAGCCGGCCGGTGTGGCCGAGCGGTTCTAGGCGAGAAAAACGAAATTTATGTCTTTCCGCGCGAGCTCTTATTTCCCTTATTTTATTATGATGATCGTTTTTCCCTGTGTACGTCGGCGTCAGAAAGGTGTTTTCATATTCGGAGGGGAAAGTTGGTGATTGACATTTCGTGAGAAGATTCCGCCGCAATGAGAAACGCTGATGTCCACCCCAAATCTGGTATCCTGTCCGTGTCACTCTCTCCTCTATTTCTCAATAATACAAAACGTGCAACCCTTCTTTGAACTTTCTCAAAGTACTCTGATAATTCTACCTGGTAAGCATCCCACACTAAACAGCAGTACTCCAAAAGAGGACGGGCAAGTGAAGTGTAGGCAATTTCTTCAGTAGATTTGTTGCATCTTCTAAGTGTTTTGCCAATAAAAGACAGTTTTTGGTTCGCCTTCCCCACAATACTTTCTATATGTTCTCTCTCATTGAAGTTGTTCCTAGGTATGTAGTTGAATTTACTGCCTTCAGATTTGGTTAATTTATCGTCTAATCGAAATTTAACGCATTCCTTTTAGCACTCATGTGGATGATCTCATACGTTTCTTTATTTAGGGTCAATTGCCAGTTTTCGTCCCATATAGATATCTTATCTGAAGCGTTTTACAATTGGTTTGATCTCCTAATGACTTCACAAGACGATAAGCGACAGCATCATCTGCAAACAGCCTAAGACGGCTGTTCAGATTGTCTCCTAAATCGTTTATAAACATGAAAAACAGCAAAAGGCCTATAACACTACCTTGGGGAAAGCCAGAAATTTCTTCTCTCTTTTCCCGTCAATTTCTACAAACTGTGAACTCTCTGACAGGAAATCGAGAGACCAGTGGAGTAACTCAGACGATATTCCATAAGCATGCAGTTTTATTATAAGTCGCTAGTGGGGTACAGCGTCAAAAGGATTCTGGAAATCTAGAAATACGGAATCAATTTGAAATTTTTCGATAGCACCCAACTCTTCGTGCAAGTAAAGAGCTAGTTCTGTATCACAAGAACGATGTTTTCTACATCTCTGTTGATTATGTGTCAACAGACTCTTCTCTTCGAGGTAATTCAATTTTCGAACACAATATATATTCCATAACCGTTCTGAATATCGACGTTAATGATATGGGCCTGTAATTTAGTGAATTACTCCTATTGCTTTTCTTGAGCATTGATGTGACCTGTGCAACTTTCAGTCTTTGGTTATGGATCTTCTGTCGCGCGAGAGGTTGTATAGGATTTCAAAGTATGGAGCTATTGCATCAGCATACTCTGAAAAGAACCTAACTGGTTAAAGTCAGGAGCGGAAGACTTCCTTTTATCAAACAATTTAAGTTTCTTCACTATGCCAAGGATATCTATTCTACTCGGCAGTCCGATTTGTCTTCGTTTATTTGAAAGTATCGAAGATGGTGATTCTCGTCCGTGCACTTGCTCACAAACAATAATCTGCTTCATCTGGTGTACGCTCGTCGATATGTAATGTTTCCTCTTCGAAGCCTTCTACTGATCAACTATGACTAGTAGAAATGCTGTGCACACTTTCTCTCATCTTTAGTGGGTACACAACCGCCGCTATGCAACAATTCGACTGAGAATGTCAGTAACATCCATATCGCAAAACAGCACTGTCAGCTGAAGCAGTGTGCGGACTGAAGAGCAATTTCAGTGACCCTTGTCCTTGTGTGCACAGACACGAGATTTTAGATACAACACGCACATCTCATGCCCGGTCATTCTATCATCTAGTAGTGAGTTCTCTACCCTATATGTTTGTTACTTTCAAATAAACGAAGCGGAAGAGGACCATTGCTACAAACTCCGAACAGCCCTTTTATATGTTGGGAACATGTTGTCCCATATGACAGTTTCAGACAGACTATAGTACAAAAACTGGAACAGCCAGGGCTCGAACCTTGGACCCTTGGTACGATAAAGGAACGCTCTAGCGACTTCGGCACGACAGCTCTTCGCAAGAGACGCTAACAGTTATGCTTTTTCCATGTTCCGTGGGTCAGATGTTACTCGTTACTTACCGTTTACGTAAGGTCTCCTAGACGACAGAATATATCTGAAACCACATCGGAGTTTTGCTTTATCCTGTGTCTATGCACAGCTTTTGGACCCGTCTTACTATCTGACATCTGGAGGTCTGACGCCCGGCCTTAGCACTGGGCAGTTCTTCCGTGAATGCACTATACACAAATCTTTCACCTAGACGTTTCTGGCGCCCCTCTCTTAGCCGCAAGCGTTAGTCTGCATCGTTTGGGTCTTAACCGGTCCTGGGTTTACAGTATGATGTAGTGAACAATGTCCTTTACGCATCGCTGGTTTTCTGGAACTTTCGGAGCTGATGATACCATTCCCAGCAGCTGCAGTGCCTTAGTATTACGTTAAAGAATGGAACAATGCACAAGCGCTATCGGCCACGTGGTGGAACGCCTCGTAGGAGGAGTCTTTGTTCGGGTTTCTCGCGGAACGGTCACGGACAGTTCAATTGAATCAAACATCATCATCATCATCATTTAAGACTGATTATGCCTTTCAGCGTTCAGTCTGGAGCATAGACCACCCCCCCCCCCTTATAAACCTCCTCCATGATCCCCTATTCAGTGTTAACATTGGTGCCTCTTCTGATGTTAAACCTATTACCTCAAAATCATTCTTAACCGAATCCAGGTACCTTCTCCTTGGTCTGCCCCGACTCCTCCTATCCTCTACTGCTGAACCCATGAGTCTCTTGGGTAACCTTGCTTCTCCCATGCGTGTAACATGACCCCACCATCTAAGCCTGTTCGCCCTGATTGCTACATCTATAGAGTTCATTCCCAGTTTTTCTTTGATTTCCTCATTGTGCACAACCTCCTGTCATTGTTCCCACCTACTAGTACCTGCAATCATCCTATCTACTTTCATACCGTAACCTCAACCTTATTGATAAGGTAACCTGAATCTACCCAGCTTTCATTCCCATACAACAAAGTTGGTAGAAAGATTGAACGGTGCACAGATAACTTAATCTTGGTGCTGACTTCCTTCTTGCAGAAGAGAGATCGTAGCTGAGCACTCACTGGATTAGCTTTGTTACACCTCGCTTCCAGTTCTTTCAGCATGTTGCCATTCTGTGAGAACATGCATCCTAAGTACTTGAAACCATCCACCTGTTCTAACTTTGTTCCTCCTATTTGGCACTCAATCCGTTTATATTTCTTTCTCACTGACATTACTTTCGTTTTGGAGATGCTAATCTTCATACCATAGTCCTTACATTTCTGATCTAGCTCTGAAATATTACTTTGCAAACTTTCAATCGAACTAAGTCATCCGCATATGCAAGACTGCTTATTTTGTGTTCACATATCTTAATCTCACCCGGCCAGTCCATTGTTTTCAACATATGATCCATAAATAATATGGACAACAGTGGACACAGGTTGCAGCCTTGTCTTACCCCTGAAACTACTTTGAACCATGAACTCAATTTACTGTCAACTCTAAGTGCTGCCTGACTATCCATGTAAAGACCTTTAATTGCTTGCAAAAGTTTGCCTCATATTCCATAATCTCGTAGAACAGCCAATAACTTCCTCCTAGGAAACTGGTCATATGCCTTTTGTAGATCTATAAAGCATAGATACAATTCCCTGTTCCACTCATAACACTTCTCCATTACTTGCCGTAAGCTAAAGATCTGGTCCTGAGAACCTCTAAGAGGCTTAAATCCACACTGATTTTCGTCCAATTGGTCCTCAACTATTACTCGCACTTTCCTTTCAACAATACCTGAGAAGATTTTACCCAAGACGCTGATTAAAGAGATACCTCTGTAGTTGTTACAATTTTTCTGTTTCCATGTTTAAATATCTGTGTGATTACTGCTTTTGTCCAGTCTGATGGAACCTGTCCGGACTCCCAAGCCAATTCAATTATCCTGTGTAGCCATTTAAGACCTGACATTCCACTGTATTTGATGAGAACCGACTTAATTTCATCCACCCCGGCTGCTTTATTGCACTGCAATCTATTGACCATTTTCTCCACTTCCTCAAATGTGTTCCTATTTCCATCATCATTACTATCCCATTCTACCTCGAAATCTGAAACATTACTGATCGTATTTTCACATACATTGAGCAACTTTTCAAAATATTCCCTCCATCTGCCCAAGGCATCCACAGGATTCACCAGCAGTTTTCCTGACCTGTCCAAAATACTTGTCATTTCCTTCTTACCTCCCTTTCGAAGACTGCTAATTACACTCCAGAATGATTTTCCAGCAGCTTGACCAATAGTCTCCAACCTGTTTCCAAAGTCTTCCCAAGACTTCTTCTTGGATGCTGCAATTATCTGTTTGGCTTTGTTTCTTTCTTCAACATAACTTTCTCTGTCTACCTGAGTTCTTGTATGTAGCCATTTGTGATACGCCTTCTTTTTCCTTTTACAGGCTGCCTTGACTGTGTCATTCCACCAAGCTGTTTGCTTCATCTTACTGTTACACACTACTGTTCCAAGGCATTCTTTAGCCACTTCTAGTACTGCGTCCCTGTACCTTGTCCATTCCTTTTCCAGAGGCTGTAATTGACTACATTCAACTAACTGGTACCTTTCTGAGATCGCTGTTATGTACTTGTGTCTGATTTCCTTATCCTGAAGCTTCTCCACTCTTATCGTCCTACATATGGACCTGACCTCCTGCACTTTCGGCCTCAGAATCCCAATTTAACTGCAGATTAAATAATGATCAGTGTCATCAAAGAATCCCCTGAATACACGTGTGTCCCTCACAGCCTTTCTGAATTCCTGATCTGTTATTATATAGTCATTGACAGATCTGGTTCCCCTGCCTTCCCAAGTACACTGGTGAATGTTCTTATGTTTTAAAAAGGAATTTGTGATTACTAAGCCCATACTGGCACAGAAATCCAAGAGTTGTTTCCCGTTCCTGTTGGCCTCCATATCCTCTTCAAATTTACCCATAACCTTTTCATACCCTTCTGTTCGATTTCCAATCCTGGCGTTAAAATCACCCATGAGCAGAACACTGTTCTTGTCCTTTACTCTAACAACTACATCACTCAGTGCCTCATAAAAACTATCCATCTTATATTGATCTGTCCCTTCACAATGTGAATATACTGACACAATCCTAATTTTCTTGCTAGACACTGTCAACTCTATCCACATCAGTCGTTCGTTTACATACTTTATTGCAACTACGCTGTGTTCCATTTCTTTCCTGATGTAAAGCCCTACACCACATTGTGCTATTCCTGCTTTGACTCCTGACAGGTAGACCTTGTATTCTCCCACTTCCTCTTCTTTCTCACCCGTTACGCGAATGTCACTAACAGCTAAAACGTCCAGCCCCATCTTACTTGCAGCCTCTGCCAGCTCTACCTTCTTCCCAGAGTACCCCCCATTGATATTAACAGCTCCCCTTCTCATTACCATTTGTTTGCCAAGTCGTATCTTAGGAGTCCCTGGTTTGTCAGTTAGAGGTGGGACTCTGTCGTCTCCAAAGGTCCGAGGCATTTTGCTCTGATTGTTGCCAGCATCATATTTAAATTACCAGGGAAGCAGATTGCTAGCCTTACTTGCCCCGACTCCCATTGGGTTTTACCCCTAACGGCTGAGGGACTAACCGGTGGATTTGGTAGTCTTTGCCGTATGAGCAAAAAGATGACCACGACTCAGAATATGTCCGAGTTGCCCAGCCTTATTACAAAGTAACTGGTATCCCGACTGTCGGGACCACTTACTTGGCCACTCATACGTTGCCCGTGGTTCATGAACTAGGACATGACTACAGGAACCCACTCCATGAACCACTGCATCAAACATATTTTTAAAAAAAGCTTTCTGATTGATATGATGAAATATGAGTTTGGAAGTTGCCCATTGACGGTACAGCAACATTGAGTAACTATTGGATGTACTTACGAAGGGTGCGAGTAATTGCACATGAAATCAGTGGACTAATGCGTGTCGTCATTCTTAATCAACAAGACCCGTTGACGAGACGTAGCATTACATGGACAGTTCACCGGTTACAGTGCAATGTTATAACATGAAAGCAATACGGCAGAGGAATAATTCACTATCAAAGAGGAACAAATTAAATGCTCAAATGTGTCTGAAATCTTATGGGACTTAAGTGCTAAGGTCATCAGTCCCTAAGCGTACACACTACTTAACCCAAATTATCCTAAGAACAAACACACACACCCATGCTCGAGAGAGGACTCGAACCTCCGCTGGGACCAGTCGCACAGAGAGGAACAAAAATTTAACTCTTAATATGAACGTAGTTGGGTTTAGGCGTTGTTAAGAACTGTTAAAATTGCTCAAATGGCTTTAAGAACTATGGGACATAACATCTGAGGTCATCAGTCCCCTAGACTTAGAACTAACCAAACTAAGGATATCACACATATCCATGCCCGAGGCAGGATTAGAACCTGCGACCGTATCAGTCGCGTGGTTCAGGACTTAAGCGCCTAGAACCGCTCGACCACAGTGGCCGGCTGTTACGAACTGTGCTACTGAAGAAATCAGTTACCCTTTCTAAGCAACATGTTTTCTACATGAAGTTTGAGGGACTTGAATATTCGTAGAGCAGACAGACATGTTTTCGTTTTAGGAAGCAGGCCGCGGTGGTCTAGCGGTTCTAGGCGCTACAGTCCGGAACCGCGTGACTGCTACGGTCGCAGGTTCGAATCCTGCCTCGGGCATGGATGTTTGTGATGTTCTTAGGTTGGTTAGGTTTAAGTAGTTCTAAGTTCTAGGGGACTGATGACCTCAGAAGTTAAATCCCATAGTGCTCAGAGCCATTTGAACCATCGTTTTAGGCAATACGGTCAGACCTCGCAGTGCAGGACGTTCTCATTATTAACCATTCCTTACCTACGTCCAACTACCGCACGCTAAACAGTTGCCATGAAACATGAGCAAAGGAATTCACGAGTGCTTCACTTCGGCATATCTACGATCTGTATCGCGTCGATATAGGCGTCGTGGTTATTGAAAGACTAACAGAGAAAACGGACGCCAACTACAAGGAAAATGAGTTGACTGAGCGTCGAACTGTACTACAGCTTATCTTCTGGCTGAAATCAGATGTTTTTAACAACGGCATTCTAAATGTCGAGTGGCATGTACTCGTATATTCCAAAGATATGTTGAACGTTGTTCGTGGATTCATCTCTATAGCAGTAAATAATACACTCCTGGAAATTGAAATAAGAACACCGTGAATTCATTGTCCCAGGAAGGGGAAACTTTATTGACACATTCCTGGGGTCAGATACATCACATGATCACACTTACAGAACCACAGGCACATAGACACAGGCAACAGAGCATGCACAATGTCGGCACTAGTACAGTGTATATCCACCTTTCGCAGCAATGCAGGCTGCTATTCTCCCATGGAGACGATCGTAGAGATGCTGGATGTACTCCTGTGGAACGGCTTGCCATGCCATTTCCACCTGGCGCCTCAGTTGGACCAGCGTTCGTGCTGGACGTGCAGACCGCGTGAGACGACGCTTCATCCAGTCCCAAACATGCTCAATGGGGGACAGATCCGGAGATCTTGCTGGCCAGGGTAGCTGACTTACACATTCTAGAGCACGTTGGGTGGCGCGGGATACATGCGGACGTGCATTGTCCTGTCGGAACAGCAAGTTCCCTTGCCGGTCTAGGAATGGTAGAACGATTGGTTCGATGACGGTTTGGATGTACCGTGCACTATTCAGTGTCCCCTCGACGATCACCAGAGGTGTACGGCCAGTGTAGGAGATCGCTCCCCACACCATGATGCCGGGTGTTGGCCCTGTGTGCCTCGGTCGTATGCAGTCCTGATTTTGGCGCTCACCTGCACGGCGCCAAACGCGCATACGACCATCATTGGCACCAAGGCAGAAGCGACTCTCATCGCTGAAGACTACACGTCTCCATTCGTCCCTCCATTCACGCCTGTCGCGACACCACTGGAGGCGGGCTGCACGATGTTGGGGCGTGAGCGGAAGATGGCCTAATGGTGTGCGGGACCGTAGCCCAGCTTCATGGAGACGGTTGCAAATGGTCCTCGCCGATACCTCAGGAGCAACAGTGTCCCTAATTTGCTGGGAAGTGGCGGTGGGGTCCCCTACGGCACTACGTAGAATCCTACGGTCTTGGCGTGCATCCGTGCGTCGCTGCGGTCCGGTCCCAGGTCGACGGGCACGTGCACCTTCCGCCGACCACTGGCGACAACATCGATGTACTGTGGAGACCTCACGCCCCACGTGTTGAGCAATTCGGCGGTACGTCCACCTGGCCTCCCGCATGCCCACTATACGCCCTCGCTCAAAGTCCGTCAACTGCACGTACGGTTCACGTCCACGCTGTCGCGGCATGCTACCAGTGTTAAAGACTGCGATGGAGCTCCGTATGCCACGGCAAACTGGCTGACACTGACGGCGGCTGTGCACAAATGCTGCGCAGCTAGCGCCATTCGACGGCCAACACCGCGGTTCCTGGTGTGTCTGCTGTGCCGTGCGTGTGATCATTGCTTGTACAGCCCTCTCGCAGTGTCCGGAGCAAGTATGGTGGGTCTGACACACCGGTGTGAATGTGTTCTTTTTTTCCATTTCCAGGAGTGTACAGTAATATCTAGCGAGGTTAATACAGAATACGAATGCAAAATATTTAGAGTAAATATAAGTATTAAACTTACGTTCGCTGCGCAGTGCCGATGGTACTGTTATCGACGACTGTGCCGCTAAAGCGGAGTTATTGAACGCAGTTTTCCGAAATTCCTTCACCAGGGAAGACGAATGGAATATTCCAGAATTTGAAACACGAACATCTGCTAGCATGAGTTTCTTAGAAGTAGATACCTTAGGGGTTGCGAAGCAACTCAAATCGCTTGATACGGGCAAGTCTTCAGGTCCAGATTGTATACCGATTAGGTTCCTTTCAGATTACGCTGATACTATAGCTCCCTACTTAGCACTCATATACAACCGCTCGCTCACCGATAGATCTGTACCTACAGATTGGAAAATTGCGCAGGTCGCACCAGTGTTCAAGAAGGGTAGTAGGAGTAATCCATTTAACTACAGACCTATATGATTGACGTCGGTTTGCAGTAGGGTTTTGGAGCATATACTGTATTCAAACATTATGAATCACCTCGAAGAGAACGATCTATTGACACGTAATTCGCATGGCTTCAGAAAATATCGCTCTTGTGCAACGCAGCTAGCTCTTTATTCGCACGAAGTAATGGCCGCTATCGACAGGGGATCTCAAGTTGATTCCGTATTTCTAGATTTCCGGAAAGCTTTTGACACCGTTCCTCACAAGCGACTTCTAATCAAGCTGCGGAGCTATGGGGTATCGTCTCAGT
This sequence comes from Schistocerca gregaria, assembly GCF_023897955.1. Lineage (NCBI taxonomy): Eukaryota > Metazoa > Arthropoda > Insecta > Orthoptera > Acrididae > Schistocerca > Schistocerca gregaria. The sequence continues at coordinate 693,693,359 of NC_064921.1, read as the reverse complement.
TGTGCGACTGGATTCGTGATTTCCTGTCAGGAAAGTCGCAGTTCGTAGTAATAGACGGCAAATCATCGAGTAAAACTGAAGTGATATCAGGTGTTCCCCAGGGAAGTGTCCTGGGACTTCTACTGTTCCTGATCTATATAAATGACCTGGGTGACAATCTGAGCAGTTCTCTTAGGTTGTTCGCAGATGATGCTGTAATTTACCGTCTAGTAAGGTCATCCGAAGACCAGTATCAGCTGCAAAGCGATTTAGAAAAGATTGCTGTATGGTGTGTCAGGTGGCAGTTGACGCTAAATAACGAAAAGTGTGAGATGATCCACATGAGTTCCAAAAGAAATCCGTTGGAATTCGATTACTCGATAAATAGTACAATTCTCAAGGCTGTCAATTCAACTAAGTACCTGGGTGTTAAAATTACGAACAACTTCAGTTGGAAGGACCACATAGATAATATTGTCGGGAAGGCGAGCCAAAGGTTGCGTTTCATTGGCAGGACACTTAGAAGATGCAACAAGTCCACTAAAGAGACAGCTTACACTACACTCGTTCGTCCTCTGTTAGAATATTGCTGCGCGGTGTGGGATCCTTACCAGGTGGGATTGACGGAGGACATCGAGAGGGTGCAAAGAAGGGCAGCTCGTTTTGTATTATCGCGTTATAGAGGAGAGAGAGTGGCAGATATGATACACGAGTTGGGATGGAAGTCATTACAGCATAGACGTTTTTCGTCGCGGCGAGAGCTTTTTACGAAATTTCAGTGACCAACTTTCTCTTCCGAATGCGAAAATATTTTGTTGAGCCCAACCTACATAGGTAGGAATGATCATCAAAATAAAATAAGAGAAATCAGAGCTCGAACAGAAAGGTTTAGGTGTTCGTTTTTCCCGCTCGCTGTTCGGGAGTGGAATAGTAGAGAGATAGTATGATTGTGGTTCGATGAACCCCCTGCCAAGCACTTAAATGTGAATTGCAGAGTAGTCATGTAGATGTAGATGTAGATGTAGATCAGTTACCGATTGCGAAGCGCGAGTGGTTATGGCGAGTAGTAGAAGCAGGTAAATTGCTGTAAATATCTTATCCGAAAATTACCTTAGACAATTAATTAGAGAACTGACCTGTGAGGGTAGCATCTTAGTTTCCTGGTTGTGAGGCAAAGCGCGAGTTGTGACGCCCTAAATATATTCCAAGTTCGGAGTTGGCATGACCGCACGCGCCGTTCGGCAAGCGTGGCCCTGGCAGCAACGATGTGGTGGCGAACGTTTGCTGAACAAGACGGGCAGCCCCAGCACATGGTCCAGCCGACGCATGGCTGGGAATTACATGGTGACGCTGTGTCGATGAAGGAGGCATGCTGGGAGTGCCGAAGATGGCGCACTTTGTGAAACCTTAGTGGCAGACATTTCACGGTTTGAATAGAAATTAATAGTAGCCTGGCGAATCATGATACCTCAAAAACAAACATTTTAACTACCATTATTTGCACAACGATTCTGATTGTGTAATCAGAGTTTCAATATCTTTATTTGTTTCAAGATTAGTATCTGACGATAAATTACGCAAGTAACACCCAGCAACGAATTTCCAAAATCTAAACAGTTCATCCGATTTTATCGAAAGACTTGTCTTTAGAAAGCTATTAGCGTAAATCTAAATTAGTATATGTTACAGGCATGTAACTTGAATAGTACATGAGTAATTGGAGGTCAAAGTGGCCGATTACTATCGATCACGTCAGGCCATAAGTACTCCACAGTTACAAGAAAAAAAGGTAGTGGAATGCTTATATATACACTCCTGGAAATTGAAATAAGAACACCGTGAATTCATTGTCCCAAGAAGGGGAAACTTTATTGACACATTCCTGGGGTCAGATACATCACATGGTCACACTGACAGAACCACAGGCACATAGACACAGGCAACAGAGCATGCACAATGTCGGCACTAGTACAGTGTATATCCACCTTTCGCAGCAATGCAGGCTTCTATTCTCCCATGGAGACGATCGTACAGATGCTGGATGTACTCCTGTGGAACGGCTTGCCATGCCATTTCCACCTGGCGCCTCAGTTGGACCGGCGTTCGTGCTGGACGTGCAGACCGCGTGAGACGACGCTTCATCCAGTCCCAAACATGCTCAATGGGGGACATATCCGGAGATCTTGCTGGCCAGGGTAGGTGACTTACACCTTCTAGAGCACGTTGGGTGGCACGGGATACATGCGGACGTGCATTGTCCTGTTGGAACAGCAAGTTCCCTTGCCGGTCTAGGAATGGTAGAACGATGGATTCGATGACGGTTTGGATGTACGGTGCACTATTCAGTGTCCCCTCGACAACCACCAGAGGTGTACAGCCAGTGTAGAAGATCGCGACCCACACCATGATGCCGGGTGTTGGCCCTGTGTGCCTCGGTCGAATGCAGTCCTGATTGTGGCGCTCACCTGCACGGCGCCAAACACGCATACGACCATCATTGGCACCAAGGCAGAAGCGACTCTCATCGCTGAAGACGACACGTCTCCATTCGTCCCTCCATTCACGCCTGTCGCGACACCACTGGAGGCTGGCTGCACGATGTTGGGGCGTGAGCGGAAGACGGCCTAACGGTGTGCGGGACCGTAGCCCAGCTTCATGGAGACGGTTGCGAATGGTCCTCGCCGATACCCCAGGAGCAAGAGTGTCCCTAATTTGCTGGGAAGTGGCGGTGCTGTCCCCTACGGCACTGCGTAGGATCCTACGGTCTTGGCGTGCATCCGTGCGTCGCTGCGGTCCGGTCCCAGGTCGACGGGCACGTGCACCTTCCGCCGACCACTGGTGACAACATCGATGTACTGTGGAGACCTCACGCCCCACGTGTTGAGCAATTCGGCGGTACGTCCACCCGGCCTCCCGCATGCCCACTTTACGCCCTCGCTCAAAGTCCGTGAACTGCACATACGGTTCACGTCCACGCTGTCGCGGCATGCTACCAGTGTTAAAGACTGCGATGGAGCTCCGTATGCCACGGCAAACTGGCTGACACTGACGGCGGCGGTGCACAAATGCTGCGCAGCTAGCGCCATTCGACGGGCAACACCGCGGTTCCTGGTGTGTCCGCTGTGCCGTGCATGTGATCATTGCTTGTACAGCCCTCTCGCAGTGTCCGGAGCAAGTATGGTGGGTCTGACACACCGGTGTCAATGTGTTCTTTTTTCCATTTCCAGGAGTATATATATATATATATATATATATATATATATATATATATATATATATATATATGTGTGTGTGTGTGTGTGTGTGTGTGTGTGTCTTTGTTTATATCCGAATATCCGACGTATACTATTCATGAAGAAAATGGTCAATTATTTACTGGGTTTAGAAAGCACAGAATCATTAGACTATGTATTTAATAATGTGTGTTAGAGTGTGTTTATGGCCCAGCCGTAGGAACATATATTTAAGTTATTTAAACGTAAATCCAGTATTTCGAATGTGTTTCATTATGTCTGCGAGTGTGTGTTGGCTTGGAGACAGTGTGGGAGCGCTCTAGCCAATCACAGCGATCGTTTCCAAAAAGAACACGTGGAGAGACTGCTTAGAAGTTGGGGAGAGGGTGTGCTGGACAGTGCAGCACAAGGGACTCACGGTCGCAGGATTGCCGACTTGTGCACTTGTGACATTTCCGTGGCTTCTGCAGTGAAGAAATAGTATGCGTTTAGAAGTAAGCATCTAGCGAGCTATGATGTTGTTCGTAACTAATTACGTGAAGTTGGACTCTATTGTTTCCCTGTTATTCAACTTATATTTTATTTAATTGCTGGACCATCAAGAGCAATACGTGTTTTGGAGAAATGTACGGCATTCTCAAAAGTACTTCTGCTCTCGTACTCATTATTAAAAGTCATTAAAATAGTACCTACAGATTTTACTTAATTGCAATCTTTCATTTATAAATGTTATGTTACGATCAAAATTCGCACCTGCCTAGTGGTAGGAACCTTCGACCATTCGGTTCATGTTGTATACTGTGAAATCAGCAATATCTCAGCCCCTAGACAACGGAACCATTTAAAACTTTTAACGTTTCATCTCTGATTCTGAGGTTACGTAGTTGATGCGCACCACACCACATTATTTAACTTGTAAGCCATCATGGTTATAAGCTAACTGCCGGAAAGGCAGATTGATTGGATAAGTACTCAGAAAGCGTAGTGCACCCACGAAGGAGGCAGCTAGCAAAACCCTCATTCGACCGACAATTTTCGTGCTACTCGTCGGTTTAGGACCCTTACAGAAATAGAGAAGCTCCAAAGAAAAGCAGTGCGTTTCGTCACAGGTTCATTTAGGGCGCAGGAACCAGTCACTGAAACGCTGATCCAACTAATGTGGCGCACATTACAAGAGATGCGTTGTGGTTTGCTATTGAAATTCCTACTACAGTCGACCCATACAGGGTGTACCAAAAATGTACGGCATAAAGTGGAGGACACATTCCTCATATGTACACGAAGAAATTGTATTATACGAAAATGCATCTGGAAACGCTTTGTTTCCGTGTGACAGCTCATTTTCTCCAACGAGTTTCACATAGCTCATATAGCAAATTTACACATCCTTGATGTACGAGCAGACGTCAGTCCTCGCGCAGCTGTTGCAGCAAGTCATAGACGAAAATTTTCTACCAATGTTTGGGTCAGCATTGTTGGTCAGTGATTGGTAGGGCCTCCGTTTCTTCCACAAAAGCTCAACGGGCAAAGTTATCATAATATCGTAGAGAATGTTCTACCTGATCTGATAGCAGATATGCCTTTAGTTGTGTGAAAAAACATGTGCTTCATGCACGATGGAGCGCCTCCTCCTTTTAGTGGCAATGTCCGTCGGCTTCTAAGTAACAGATTCAGATGGATACGAAGAGATAAATCAATTGCCTGGCCTCCACGCTCTTCGGACCTAAACCCACTGGACTTTTATTTGTTGGGGTGCATTTCAAAGCTCTTGTATATGGAACACCAGTACAGGACTTTCACAGTCTCCGTTCCGCTTTTATGGAAGGCTGCGAAACCGTACGCAATGCTCCAGGGATACATCAGCGCATCTAAGATACACTACGACTGCTGGTTGATCCATGTAACAGTGCCCAAGTAGAGCACATTGAACATCTGTGAGGAAGCGTTGCATGCGGTATCCTGATGCCTTCCGTTCGTGTGTGTTTTCCATGATTAACGAGTTGGAGAAAATGAGTTGCAGAATGGAAACAAAGGGTTTTAGTGCCAAGTTCATAAAAAATATAGGCTTACCGATATTCGTTCTTTCCGTGAACGATTCGCGACTGTAGCAGGAAAGGCGGCAAGTGCGAGTGGTAAACAGACAGACAAAAGCTCCATCACATACTCTATGGTAGTTAGGGTAGTATAAATGGTTCAAATGGCTCTGAGCACTATGGGACTTAACTGCTGCGGTCATCAGTCGCCTAGAACTTATTACTAGTTAAACCTAACTAACCTAAGGACACCACACACAGCCATGCCCGAGGCAGCATTCGAACCTGCGACCGTAGCATTCGCGCGGTTCCAGACTGTAGCGCCTAGAACCGCTCGGCCACTGCGGCCGGCTAGCGTAGTATAAATGTAGAGGCAGATATAAATGAAAATTTCACACAAAATTCTGCACCTATCCCAAGCGTAGTTCGCTACACCGCTTCGTTTCTGTATAGCAAAGGCTCTGCAGAAAAATGATATCAGTGCAGTGTCTAGGATTTTGAAACTGTGGTGTAAGCAGGATAACATTTAATGCACCTATAAAATCGAACGAAGGCATTTTCACTTTCAGCTGCAGAAAATCGTCGGTGTATGTTTAATTTCTGTTTTGAAAGAGATCTGACGTTATTTCGTACGTCGGGGAGAACCACAGCCGTATTACTTGATCAATGAAGTGAGTACTTTAACTAATATTGTATGACTCTTATACAGCTTGAAAAACGTGCCCTACAATCTCTACTCTATTCTTCCACGCAATCTGTAGTTTTACAACATTTTTACAAGTTTTCAAAGAGACCAAGCATATGTCAGCTGCCGATCTGCTGAACTATAGCTTGGTCGAAGAAAACCAAAGAAATCGTGTCGTCGCAATTTTTGCACATTTCTGAGAGGCAGTGTCCTGAACAGCATACTAAAAATCCTGACCGGTTGGGGCGAAGAGGCGTTTGCAGGTCATTTTTTTATGTTTTCCTTGTGTAACTCTAAAGCCGCTGCTCCTGGCGAAAATGATTCCCAGTACAAAAGTAAACAAAATACAATGTACTACAAAACGGTTCCTATTATTTTTCCCTTTGACTAATAGTTTCTGCGTTGAAGGAGGTTGAAATATCGCTGATAATTAAAAATATTGTTATAACGGTATAAAATTAACGTTATCTTTAAATGAAATGCATTAGAAACAATTAAATGTTTTTATCACATGTGAGTACAGCAGAGACGTATTAAGGGATTAGTTGTGTTGCAGGCGGAGTCAGGGTGATATGGGGGAGATGTATAGGGTAGAAGAGCAAGCGAAGGTAGATCGCCGGACTTCCACGCACCTCCCTCCTTCATGAGTCTGCAAATTCAAGACCGAGCAGGTGGTTCCCACTACATCCATCTACTACGTCATAAGAAGCAACTGCAGAGAGTTTCACAGAGATATGCCACCCCTCCACGGGGAGCATTATGAAGTGTACAGACATTCCCGATGTCTGTTTATTTGCCACAAACTACGTTGACACTACACGGTATGGAAGTATGAGGTACTAATGACGCGCAAAAAAACGCTTGTGGGCAGAATCTCCGCAAGTCTCTGCTTACTATTCTACACTGCTAGAGCGGAAACTGATTCTTAGTTATCACGTATGGCAGCTGTAGTATTCTTCGGGTAAATGTAACTTCCACCACTAAGGGCGCTGCTACATACAGACCATATTTCACTAGAATTCCATGTCCAGCTTTCTTACCTAAGTAGAAAAATTAAATTAACCGAGTTCCTCTTTATGTAACTGAGTTATTTTCAGTTTATTAAGTGAGTTGTTTATTAAGTGAGCTGTTAAATGAGCTATGATGTAAGGAAGTTCAACAGCTGGAGCACAGTAAAGAGCATGTCCCAAGTGTAACTAGCTGTCAGTATGTATTCGACAATGTCGATTTCATTGTCTCTACTATCACTGTCTGGAACACTTTTCACAATATGGGGGAAGGGGTAGGAAATGCATTACCACAGGCTCAGCTCTTACAACATCTGGAGAGAACTAGAGGCTTAAACTGCATCAACATCACTAACGTCATAACCTTCATGGACTTCAAGAGCGGAAACGGTGCACGTTTGACATTTTTTCACTTCAAAAAGTGTTTTTTTCTATGTCCTGTACACACAGTAACATTATGTGTACGCAGTTTTTTTCTTACCCGCACACCCTATGTACACACAACGTAACGCACAGGAGTACTTTGTATTTCACTCAAGAATTGTTGTAAGGTGCACGAGTGAAAAACGTACCTGTCAGCGGCAGACCAAACAGAACACTTCTTCTTAGTGTTACTGTTCCCGCAGAGTAATGTACAACATTAAAATTGATGAAAATCGGTAAAATACAAAATATTTCACGTATGTAATTGTCGAGACATTTTCGTAGCAAACAAAATAATGGGGCTCACGTTTTGTGTCTCATATGCCACACCCAGTACAAAAAAAATTGTTCATAATCATCAGTGAAACTAACAACAGTTACTCGTTTAAAATCCACCGTAAGTCTAACATGGGGCTATTCATGAAGTTTTTATCGTTTAGCTAGAGATACTGAATGTCGTCTTAAGAGGAACAACACATACTTGTAAGTCATAACCTGTTTCCGGCAACTTTTACCAAGGCTTAACATTTCTGTTTCCATACTACAGAGTTTTGGTTCGCCACCACGTTTATTTACAACTTGGGATCAGCGCCACTGGACAAGGACACGCTCGTGATGAGGTGTGGGACACAAGCGAACTTTATTCATCTTTATTAATATTCATTACAGCCGTCAATATCCCGTCGGATTTCCGTGTACGGTCATATTTCGCTGTACCTGGGCAGTACGACAAAAAGTATTACCTCTGTGATATATGGATGTGATTCTCCGTGATCCAGCTTCCGCTATATTAAACACATAAACTCTGGCTGTTGGCTGACTACCCACTGAAGCCTGGTGCAAAACTCTGGGCGTAAGCCCGCTCCACGCGGACAAAGGAGACTACGAAATAACATAATATTATTAACACGGATGACGGTATAAAGTCCGTATTACTGTCAGTAGTATAAGCCCTTTCGAAATCCTCCCGACAAACCTCTGTTTTTTCACGCGTTGTGTGCTTCCTTTGCGGTTATTTGTCACAAAAAAATAGAAAAATTTGAAAGGAAATCTTTGATGTAAAACTGGCTGAAACTTACTTCCAGACTAGAACTGGTTGCCGGGTTGTGACTCGAATCGGGAACCTCGTGTACTACGGGCTATGTTCTTGTCAGCTGAGCTCTCCAAACTCATCCCACAGCGTCATTTGGATCGGGAAGAGCCTCGCACAAAAACTAAAGCTGTGAGAGAAAGATGTGACACATGCATGGATAGCTTAGGCAATGAAAAGCAAGGTACCGGGTTGGACTCCCGGTGCGTTGCACAGCTTTAACCTGCAATGAGCTATCGAAACAGCGCACGCTCCACTGTAAGCCGAAGGACTAGTTCTAGAACTGAGGTGATTCTTCACTTTCTCCCGGCGTATAGTTGATCGAACAGTCCACGGCTGTACCTCCGGATTGTAATGTTCTAAGGACAGCATGAGCCAGCAGTACAGCCGTGACATTTAGAATTCAAGAACCGCTTGAATTTGTCAGGAAAAAATGACGTATAGATGAATAGTATGTGTCAAAACACGTCGTAAGTTTGTAACTCACTAGCAGTACATTTACATTTTCCGTAAAGTGTTGTTGGTAATATAAAGCCTATAGCGATTACATTGATACGCCATTTCTGTGAAACCAATGACGTTCGATTGCTGTTTGAAGACTTTGTACTTAACAGCTAATTGCATTACAACTTGATTGTACATACACTATTGTGCAAAGCTTAAGGACAAAAGTAACTTTCGTGTGATGTATCACTGCCAAGTAACACAGCTCGATGAAACCTGGACAATTCATAGAAAGAACCAGTACAGTACAAATGACACATGAAAGAAATATTCAGTGACAAAAACAGAAATGGCACTTCCATTCCAAAATAATACACTGATATTCACGAAAAACAGAACACTTTCAACTGACTTGGGATAGGAAGTTCATATTCACAGGACATGTACTTAGTACGTACAGAAATACACTACTGGCATTAAAATTGCTACACCAAGAACAAATGCAGATGATAAACGGGTATTCTTTGGACAAATATATTATACTAGAACTGACATGTCATTACCTTTTCACGCAGTTTGGGTGCATAGACCCTGAGAACTCAGTACCCATAACAACCACCTCTGGAAGTAATAACTGTCTTGATACGCCTGGGCATTGAGTCAAACAGAGCTTGGATGGCGTCTAAAGGTACATCTGCCCATGCATATTCAACGCGATATCATATTTCATCAAGATTAGTGACTGGAGTATTGTGAGAAGCCAGTTGCTCGGCCACCATTGACCAGACGTTTTCAGTTGGTGAGAGATCTGGAGAATGTGCTGGCCAGGGCAGCAGTCGAACATTTTCGGTATCCAGAATGGCCCATACAGGACCTGCAACATGCAGTCGTGCATTATTATGCTGAAATGTAGTGTTTCGCAGGGATCGAATGAAGTGTGGAGCGAGGGGTCGTAACACATCTGAAATGTAACGTAGACTGTTCAAAGTGCCGTCAATACGAACAAGAGGTGACCGAGACGTGTAACCAATGGCACCCCATACCATCACGTCGGGTGATACGCTAGTATGGCGATGACGAATACAAGCTTCCAATGTGCGTTCACCGCGATGTCGCCAAACACGAATGGGACCATCATGATGCTGTAAACAGGACCTGGATTCATCCGAAAAAATGCCGTTTTGCTATCGTGCACCCAGGTTCGTCGTTGAGTCCACCATCGCAGGCGCTCCTGTCTGTGATGCAGCGTCAAGGGTAACCGCCGACACTGCCTCCGAGCTGACAGTCCACGCTGTTGCAAACGTCGTCGAACTGTTCGTGCAGATGGTTGTTGTCTTGCAAACGTCTCCATCTGTTGACTCAGGGATCGATACGTGGCTGCACGATCCGTTACAGCCATGCGGATAAGATGCCTGTCATGTCGACTGCTAGTGATACGAGGCCGTTGGGACCCAGCATGGCGTTCCGTATTACCCTCCTGAACCCACCGATTCCATATTCTGCTAACAGTCGTTGGATCTCGCCCAGCGCGAGCAGTAATGTTACGATATGATAAACCGCAATGGCGATAGACTACAATCCGACCTTTATCAAAGTCGGAAACGTGATGGTACGCATTTCTCCTCCTTACATGAGGCATCACATCAACGTTTCACCAGGCAACGCAGGTCAACTGCTGTTTGTGTATGAGAACTCGGTTCGAAACCTTCCACATGTCAGCACTTTGTAGGTGTCGCCACCGGCGCCAACCTTGTGTGAATGCTCTGAAAAGCTAATCGTTTGCATATCACAGCATCTTCTTCCTGTCTGTTAAATTTCGCGTCTGTAGCAAGTCATCGTCGTCTTGTAGCAATTTTAATGGCCAGTAGTGTTATTGGCAAATGAACCATGTCGGTTCTTCAGTTCAAGGTCAACATCAATATCGTGACGCATCACCTACGGTAAAGTGTGCCTGCCGCTCTCGTTGTCGCTATATACCGAAGGTAATGGATCAGTGTGGTTTTTAGCAGATGTACAGGATGCCACGTAGACGTGTACGTCAAATCAGTAAATTTGAAAGAGGGCACGTTATTATCATGGTAAAATGTGATGCATCCATCCAGGAAATTGCTGCTCATGTGGGACGAAGTGTTTCAGCAGTACAACGGTTGTGTGCAGAACGGTCTTCGGAAGCCAGTAGAGCACGACGAGATGGGTCATGTTACACTGCACACGATGTCCCACAGCAAGTTCCGCATCTTTTCAATCGCAATTTCCAGAAGAAAAAAAGTCTTTCATTACTTACTGAACGCCCTTCGTAGCTGTAAGTTCCATCAGAAATTTTCATACCTATTGTTAGAGGGGTGGGCTATTTCATGTTCAGATTGTATACTTGCTTATGTTTGGTTCACCACTGCAGAAAATATTGGATATCAAAAACATTCTTTATCACAAATTATTTATTCCGGTGACCGGTTTCGACCACAACTGTGCTCATCTTCAGACCAATGAGTAAGAAAGAGGTTCTACTCATTGATCTGAAGATGAGCACAGTTGTGGTCGAAAGCGATCACCGGAATAAATAATTTGTGATAAAGACTGTTTTTGACATCTCGTGGAAATCGGGTTTTCTGCCGGATATCAGCGTCTTCCAAACACGATATTTCGACGTCATAACTTGACGTCTTCATCAGGTGATTAACCGGGAAGCAGGATACCAGCTAAGCACTGCATGGAACCCGGCATTTGAACTGCTGAAGCACCAACACCAACAACGAGCCTCAGACATCCGCACACTGCGGGCATGAACCAAGAAGGGAACACCAGGAAGCCTCAGCCGCAGTCGGAGACGGCCAGAGCGGGAGCGGACGGAATAGGGAACGTCCAGAGCGGCATTGGACCGCCACTCGCGGGTGCGGACCGAGAAGGGAACACCAGGAGGCCACGACCGCTGTTGGAGACGGCCAGAGCGGGCGCGGACGGAATAGGGAACACCTAGAGCGGCAGGATAGCGCGACTAGCGGGCGCGGACCGACTAGGGAACGGCAAACAGAACACCAGCCACCGGGCAGGCATAAATATGAGACCCGGTCCAGCAAGCAGCCAGTCTCAGGGAACAGCTGATGAAGACGTCAAGTAATGACGTCGAAATATCGTGTTTGGAAGACGCTGATATCCGGCAGAAAACCCGATTTCCACGAGATGTCATCAAATCGCCGGGAAAGTCTAAGAAACTACATCACAAAGACTGTTTTTGATAGCAAATATTTGTAATATCACTGATCACTGCATACTCCCACGATGTATACAAAAGTAACTGTAGTAAATTTATTACCTTCGGGAGTGCGATTCTGTCTTTATGTGCGTGATGATGGATCCATCATCCTTCGAAAACTGTTGCAAGTAAAGTGAAAAGAAATACGTTTAGTTGTTCAGATTCTGAAATAGAAAGATAACAAATAGCATTTATTTTACGCCGCGAAAATTTCGGTATGGGTTTCAAGTATTGCACAACAGTATCTGCTGCAGTAACGATAAGCATACAATGCAGAATTTTTCCAAATGATTATTTAGTTAATGTAAGTGAGCAGATTTTAAAAGATAGAGAATGACAAGCGCCAATGAAGGATGTGCGTTTATAGAAGGCAGTTTCTGCCTGTTTGGAGACGAAGAAAATACGCTTTGGCTGCTGCTGCTGCTCTTTCTCTCGACTCCTTACAAAGCTGCAGTTCCCTCGCTGGCAGAAAATTTTTCCGACCGACAATGACAGTCGCGAAGCGAGCCTCAATCTTTCGGAAAGCAGAACCAATCGACGAGTTCTTTTTGTGTCCTCTGCCGGCGGAAATGGGCAGCGGCCTGGACGGAAATGTTCATCTTGTTCCTACGGGTCAGCTGCTGCTTTACTTGTGCGGAAGACGTTTCACGAGGAAAGCAACAACAACGCACGCCTCTCTCGTCAGATATACGTCCTCATCACTTTGAAAGGGGCTGCGAAAGTTGAGCTCGGGAAAGGTTCGTCTTCAAATCCGAAGAAATTACCAATAAAATGTAACGTTTGCGTGACTTTTTTTACAACCAGTTTCAGAAAAACCCTAAAATCGTCATTGCTAATGCAATAATATCAGTGCCAGACAACAAACGAAAGTAGCAATAGTTCAATGGAGATGATTTATAGTCTAGATAAATAATTCAGTCGTCGAAAACTCCTTAGAAGAACGTCATCGGAAAAAGCAGTCATTCAAAAGAAAATTAAAACTATTAAGCCACAACAGAATCTCATAACTAAATTACAAGTATTTATTGCCATGGCGAATGACAAGGACTTGCTTTATATAGTTTTCTTTAAAACTTAACGTTCGTGGGAGTAATATATATTTCTTAATTGTTGTTAAGAAGTTCTCAGTATAAATCACATTAGCATTTCTCATGGAAGCGTTTTATAATCGCGGAAACGTCTTAGACCACAAACGGACGGCGACCGTATTCTCTTGAAAAGTATCAACAGAATTCCGGAAGTTGTTCATGGACATTTTCTAACTACTTTGCTGTAAGAGACACATAGCGTCAGGTTGTTCATTACATAGTAATAATTTAATTACGAATTATTTGTTACCGTAACTGGATTCGGGTCTGTGATGATGATGATGATGATTGGTTTTTGGGGCGCTCAATTGCGCGGTTATCAGCTCCCACACAGATTTTCAACCTTTGCTCAGACCAATCTCGCCACTTCCATGAGTGATGATGAAATGATGAGAACAACACAAACACTCAGTGATCTCGAGGCAAGTGACAGTCCCTGACCCCGCTGGGAATCGAACCCAGATTCGGTTCCGTGAAAAACCCATCCCAACAGTGAAAAAGTATGTAACATATAGTCACTAAAACATACAGTACAAGAAAAAAAACAGTGTAATGCTCAAACCTTAAACGCAAAACTACGGTAATGTGGTTGGCATCGCTGCCGAACAGCTGGTCACAGCGCCGTTGTCTCACTCTTTCATTAGATTTAGAGAAGCCATACAAAAGGTAAATATCAACAAACTCTCCATTACGAAACCTAACCATACTACTATCACTGAAGCTGACAGAAGGAAATAAACAGATCAGAAACGTGTGGTAAGCCTATTATTGAATGCAAGGTGAGCGAAGTGTAAAGCAGGCATGACTTTTGTGTACAGCAAACATGATCAACGAATGGTAAATATTCGTAGTATGTTTACAAACCAGACACTCAGCACATGCTATTGACATTTCCATTGTTCTTCAGATGGTTTCAGTTCAATACAATAAATTAGGAGGAGGAGGAGGGAGGAGGAGAGTAGTGTTTAACGTCCCGTCGACAACGAGGTCGTTAGAGACGCAATAAATTAGGACAAGATATAAAATGCAATTCTTCTGTCACGAGATACAGGTAACCAAGGACTGTAATAAATGTTATGTGGCTAGAATAAAATTTCTTAAAGTCAGTATTGTTGTGCAACGTGGCTTCAAGGGGCAAAGAAACACGCATCAGTAACTTCTGCGTCTTGAACCGAAGCAGAGAGAGACAAGCGCCCGAGGCAATTACCAAGATGCCTGTCATTGATGGTGAGGTAGAGAGGGAGTTGAAACAGCACATTTCTGGAGTGACCAAGGAGTACTTATAATGTTAAATCTAAGACTGAAAAAAAGGCTAACGGTAGATATTAATCTAAGATTGTAAATTGTTGTAGTTGTGGTCTTCAGTCCTGAGACTGGTTTGATGCAGCTCTCCATGCTACTCTATCCTCTGCAAGCTTCTTCATCTCCCAGTACCTACTGCAACTTACATCCTTCTGAATCTGCTTAGTGTATTCATCTCTTGGTCTCCCTCTACAATTTTTACTCTCCACGCTGTCCTCTAATACTAAATTGGTGATCCCTTGATGCCTCACAACATGTACTACCAATCGATCCCATCTTATAGTCAAGTTGTGTCACAAACTCCTCTTCTCCCCATTTCTGTTCAGTACCTCCTCATTAGTTATGTGACCTACCCATCTAATCTTCAGCATTCTTCTGTAGCACAACATTGCGAAAGCTTCTATTCTCTTCTTGTACAAACTATTAATCGTTCATGTTTCACTTCCGTACATGGCTACACTCCATAGAAATATTTTCAGAAACGACTTCCTGACTCTTAAATCTCTACTCGATGTTAATAAATTTCTCTTCTTCAGAAATGCTTTCCTTTCCATTGCTAGTCTACATTTTATATCCTTTCTACTTCGACCATCATCAGCTATTTTGCTCCCCTAATAGCAAAACTCCTTTACTTCTTTAAGTGTCTCATTTCCTAATCTAATTCCCTCAGCATCACCCGACTTAATTCGACTACATTCCATTATCCTTGTTTTGCTTTTGTTGATGTTCATCTTATATCCTCCTTTCAAGACACTGCCCATTCCGATCAACTGTTCTTCCAAGTCTTTTGCTGTCTCTGACAGAATTACAATGTCATCGGCGAACCTCAAAGTTTTTATTTCTTCTCCATGGATTTTAACACCTACTCCGAATTTTTGTTTCGTTTCCTTTACTACTTGCTCAATATACAGATTGAATAACATCGGGGAGAGGCTACAACCCTGTCTCACCGTTAGTCACGATGTTTTGTATTTACGGCAGGTCGCAGTTTCTGAAAAGTGTTTTCATAGTGATTGTGGTTCCACGCTTGAGGATATCGACAAGCAGGGGGCTCCTTGCAGTCGAAGAAGCAGGTCACCATTACCTTACTGGAACTTGCGTGAACACTTTGGATTTCTTTGACGGGGGAGATGTGGGATGTTTACACTTTTGGTTTTGCTGTTTGATCTCGGTCTCTGCCATTCGTGCACACACGTCAGGGACATTCGGAGGTGAACCTCACGTACTCCAGCACCCTCAATCACCATAAAACGAACCACATCTCTCCGCTCCTCTTTGACTGGAAATTTGTGGTAAGGTCTTATGGTCCCAAACTGCTGAGGTCATCGGTCCCTAAGCCTGTACACTATCTCATCCAACTTATACTAAGCTACGCTAAGGACGCCACACACACCTTTGCCCAAGGGATGACTCGGGGGGAGCCGCGCGGACCATGACAAAACGTCCCAGACCTGTTCGGTTTTCACTTGAGTGCCTCTAACTGGGAACGTGCCTAGATGGGAGATTTTTTTGGGGGGCGGGGGAGGAGGGGAGGATGGAGGCCTAGAGGAAGCGACGCTACGGTCGTCCATCTGCAAAACCGCCAGCACTTTATTGCAACGTAGCTTGTTTTTAAAGTAACTTCACGGAATTGCAGAGACAACATTTAGTTGCAGTCACTAACGATGTAACACCATCGTTCAGAATTGTTTTTGTTGATTTATGCGGGATATAGTGTTCAGAATTGCTGTGTTGAACTACTAACTTTTATTTCACCGAACCCTTAAATATTTCAGACCCTAATTTTACTACTTACTTGTTGAACTGTGAGTGCGGGAAAAGATAGGATCAGCTATGGCACAGTCTGATGTTTTCGTCGAGAGCTGCGTCCTCAAGCAAATACAGAGGAAGTGAACTATAACATTACCTCCAATTGCAGGCATGTTCTTTCACTTGAACAGTTATCCTTCTGATGTGCCTTAGTGCTAGTGTCATCTTATCTCAGCATTAACAGCAGTGGAAAACTCAGCAAAAGCTTTAGTAAATTTTATCCTTACAGTATATGTTTGGGCTGACTGTCTTCACTCCTCAGTGAGTGATGACAGGTATTTCAGGGTTGCTGTTCTGTCAACTGCACGCTGAGTTATTGGTGAAAGCGAGAAGCGGCTCTTTTGTACATAAGATGTTACATTTCGAATATTAGCAACATCCGGAGGCACGGTACTTTCAAGCTGTCGAAAAATTTTGAGTCAATTGCCTGACGTATTGACTGTGGGCACACAGCGCAATAGCTATTTTCTTTTGTCCATTTTGGGTCCACAGTGGTCTACCGGCTGGCGTTTTCGTGGACTACTAATGGGAGTCATTTTGTTGACGACAAAAGCGACATGACATGAAATTTAAATGTACTGAAATATTCAGAGTAAAGATCCAAACCGGTCAGGGAAGCTGATAGGATTGTTGACACGCCATCGAGATCTTAGCATGGGTCAAGAGAAAAAATACAAAGTTTCAGTCGATAGAATGGTGATACGCTTGATCAACCACAACGTAGGAAGCGGAAGGACCCAAAAATAATGTGAAAATATTCCTGAATAACCTCCAAAATTTTGTCAGAGATTAGATTCGCGTTGTGTATATAATTGTTGCAGCGCTTGTTTTACAGCATCGTTGGCTACAGTGATTCACCTATTCACCTGAGTACCGGCCAATCAAATACTTTCTAATAAAGTAGCACTCTCCCTTTCATACTCTGTGTTAACATAATTAACCGATAGTGGTTGTTTTTAGTGCTGCATCTCAGAGAGAGGCAACCTCTGATATCCACTATCTGTTCTATTATACATTTTCGGCAGTAAGGCCATTTTCACTTGCGTATAAGCGAGTTCTGTTCTCCAACTCCAATATTAATTTATGTTAGCTGACGGTAGCTGCTATTACTGTTTCTTTGTTATGTTAACAACAATTCAGTTAGCTTGGCCCCAGACTGATGGCTGCGAGTGCCTCGCTCTCAAGGGTAAAAGAGCCGAATCGTCTGTACTCGCTACACCTTCCCGAAATACGGGCTTGCTGAAGGCGCACAATACTACAAAATGGCATGCACTGGCACATCTAACTCACGACATGGCTCTCTGGCGCCATTTGGCGTGCCACATTTAAAACTTTAATAACAGAATAGCTTTCCATCATTTAGGACGCAAGCAGAACGGTGGCTGCCCATCTGAGGTAGGTACAAGACGCAATAAACTGCGTCCATGGCATCTACTGGCTTCTACTTTCACCTCTGTGGCGGTGCTTGTATTTTGATAAGGACAGCAGCCTTCCTAACAGCCTGACGCTGCCTCTGTTCCCTGTTCTGCTCAACATGTACTGAACAGCAGTTCCAAATACTCATTTAAACGTTCCTGACCGGAAAATTAAAATGGATATTTAGTAGTTTAGTTCGTAGGTAGACATGGCAGTCACTGACTTTAACTTATAACCTCATTCATACTCTCATTTCTAACTTGTAATTTAGGAAAGTTGGGTTTATTAGTTTAATGGAGTTTCATTGTTGTACATGGGAGGTATGGCAAAGACGGTCGTAAAGTATGAGAGGAACACCAGCATAATCTTCCTCTGTGAGAAAGATTTGGAAAAAGGTGTTATTTCCGCTCTCGATCCAATTACTGATTTAATATAAGACCAAAACTCCTTAGGATTTTCTGTCTGGTGAGTAGATAGAATTTTACTTTTGGATTTACTGAACGCGTCACATAAGGCTCTCCAGTCGCTAATTTTGGCTTCTTTCGGTTTTTATTTTTCTGTAAAGTTTTGGCTACGTTTAAATTCGCATTCGAGCTCTACTTTCTTAGCAGCTTTCTAATAGGACTGTTCATTACCAGAAAGAAAAATAAATGTGAACACAGTGCACGCTGCAAAATTCTACACCAAATTCACTTCAGTAATGGCTCAGGGACACAACTAGTGAAATACATAGTTGTGGCATATTTAAGGAAGAAAGCAACTTCTGCATGATGTATCACTGCGAAGCAACATAGCTAGATGAAACTTGGACCATGCGTAGATGGGACTGTTACCGTGTATTTGAGAAGGTAGCTGAAAGATACATGCAATGAAACAGAAATGACACTCTTGTTCAAATACAATAATAACACAGAATTCAGAGCTATTTATGGTGCTCTACTGAACACTACAAAAGGTGGGACATGATCCTTAACAGAATGTTTGACCGCTATTTACAGCTATGCGTGCTCTGCAATGTACTACCCACGCTGGCCGCAAGGGCGGTTAGGATTTCTTGTGGTAGGATTGCCATTCCCGCACCATCGCGTTCTTCAACTGTTGGATGGTCATTGGTGCATGAGGAAGTCAAGCCACAGGTCTCATACGTGCTCGATGGGATTTGAATCGGGACAAACGTCAGGCAAATCCATTCACTGATTATCCTCACATTCCTAGACCTCCTCCTGCTGTGTTGTTTGATCAGTCGTCATTCATAAAATGAGGTCAGAGCCAAATGCACCCTTGATAAGACACATACGGGGAAGGTGTAGAGATTCACAGTAGCACTGATCAGTGAGTGTACTGTGTTCAGGGATGAAGAGGCCAGTACGTACGTGCAAAGTTGTACCTCTCAACTGCACGACGCCGGACCACCATAACGATTACGTCCGACATCGGTTTGTAGGAGCATCACACGCTCTCATTTCAGAAGAGCTCGTAACCCCACTCCTCGTTGGTCCAGTTCCAATGCTCCTGGCACATTCTCAAACGGTGCCGCTGATGTCTTGGTATCAACAGAACGCTACATACTAGTCTTCGAGCAAAGAGATGACCCCACGCTGGTATTGGCCACTGTGGAGCGTAAGACTGCATGGCTTCCAGTGACTTCGAGTTCCTACGCTCTTGGAGACTGGGTGACTTCCAGTGGCCTCCAGTTCCTATACTGTCAGCACAATCGCGAACGGTGCTACCGATGTACTGGTGTCAAGAGAACGCAACATACTAGTCTTCAGCGAAAGAGACGACCCGAGGCATATGATTGCCACTGTAGAGCGTGGGACTGCGTGGCTTGCAATCCCGTTAAATTTGGGTGCATTTGACATCTTTCTTGCTTGTTGCACAGTGCAGCGGTCATTTACTGTTGTAGTTGACCGTGGCCGACCACCTCCTCTGCTTCACTCCTTCGAGCAGGAGTACCTATCGTTCGGAATTCTCCCTATGTGCACGTAAGAACGCTGTGAGCAACACCAAATTCCTGTGCTTCTCGTGTCACACTTCTTCCTTCTTCCAGTTTCCCTATAATTCTTTCCCGTGTGAAGTCATCCAAACGTCGTTTCTGGGCCGTGTTGAAATGGACAACACCACCACACTGCACAGTAATGGCTCCCTGACTAACACACACTGTCTTTTCCCACTTTGCGGCATAATCAAGCTAATTTCACACCTTTTGACGTCAAACACTGTGAATGACAGGGAGTCTTCTAACAACATGAGCCCGGACCTTCTTTCTTTTACGTTGATTAGTTATTATGTTATGTAACTCTATATATGTCGTCCTTGAGTTTTCAAGAACAATGGGACTGTAGTCTCGGATTAGTAGTTACCAATGTTATCGAGAGAAACGTCTCGACTGAGAAACTGGGACTCTACTTGCCATACCTCAGGATGCTGAGCGACGGAACTGAGACGTTAGCGCTACGAGGGAAATTTCGTGTACTTCACAGTCGGATTGAGATGCAGCAGGAGGAGCAGCGTGAGCAATTTGTCAGCCAACCGTAAAGGAGCTGCGGTATTAGCGGAGGCGACGCAAAGGAGCAAAGCGCCACGGGTGGTGTGGGTTGCAGCCTCGCAGGGCGTCCGTGTGCGGCGGGGCTGCCGCCTGGCTGCGCCGCTTCGCCGTGTCTCATTATTCACGAGCCGCGCCTGCCGGCAGGTGTTTGGGATGCCGGCGGCGAATTGTGTCGCAACCGTCTGCGGCGAGGAGCTGCCGTCTCGTCTGTACGGAGACCTGCCGTACGTCTGAGGCGAGACCTCGTTACCTGACCTCCATTAAGAGATTACTAAATTACGAAGTATTCTCGCCGATAACTACGAAGTGGAACTGAGAAGTCAGTCACAGTAAAACAGAGACAGACACTCCAGCCTTACCTCTTCTTTCTGAGTTGTTCCAGAATGGTTATTATTTGTGGCGTTAAAATCTTTCCCAGTTGACACATAGAAGAAGAAAATCCTTGCTCATCGCGCAAGGTGTGAACGTCGAAGTTGCATGGAGTTTAGACCTCGAACCCAGACGCCGTCACCACATAATCTCCCCGGTTTTGAACTTATGTCGTGTCGTCCGTTCCGTATAAACCCATTACTCCTGGAGCGTGACATGGGGCAAAGTGAGACGCCCTGCTAAAACCTGCAGGACAGTACAGGTAGTTTAAGTTGTGGAAACGAGCCAAAATAAGCGGCTATCAGTTACACTCGAACATGCTACCTTTCATTTGATCGAACATTACAAGAGCCAAGAAATTAAAAAAAAAAAAAAACATAGCCTTAGTTTTGGAACTCAATTAGTGGCTGAATGAGCCGTACAATCTCATGCCTTAAGGGCAAGACCACTTTTATTTAAGACGGCCGAAAGTCAGTAACTTAAAGCTCAACTGAAATCAGGAATTTAAAAGTGAAAGCCTTATCTTAAAACAGTTCCTTAATTAGGTTGAAGGCCCAAAGAATCTGACATGTTAAGAACAAACAACTTAAATTCAAAATCGGCTGAAGGCCCAACACTTAAGACTCAATTTCATTAATTTTAAAGGTGCCAAAGGTTTTATGTAAAACAGTTCTTAAATTAGGCTGAAGGCACAAACCATCTAATACCTTAAGAACAAAACAACTTTAATTGAAAATAGGCTGAACGCTCCAAGAATCTGACATTTTAAGAGCAAAACAACTTAAATTCAAAATCGGCTGAAGGCTCAACACTTATGACTCAATAACGTTACTTTTGATAATGCCAAAGGCTTTACGTAAAACAGTTCTTCAGTTAGGCTGAAGGCCCAAACCATCTGACACCTTAAGGGCAAAACAACCGTAATTAAAAAATCGGCTAGAAGCCATACAAGTACAAAAATAAGAACAAACAAGAAAAAGGCAGTACAGGGCGCTCAGACGTTCCGAAGGACGGCCTGGAATCCAGACACTAACACACAGGCAGTCGGAACAACGATTGTCGGTCCTACGACAACCCAACCGATGGCAGTCAGCGGACCCACCGACAAGATAAGCTCTGTTTCACCCGACCAGCACACAACAACGTAGAAGGTATTGGTGCACAGAACTAATTATACATTGAGCTGTCAAACTACAAACCATGCTGGACAGCAACAACATGATGGGGAAAATACGCCGCCTGAATTTACGTCATTGGCCAGGGCAGGTAGCTGGAACATTAACGGCCACAAGGCAGAAGATTCCGCTGCTGCACTTCAATTTAAATAACCAAGTACAATTAAACTCCACCAGAGGGTGGCTAAAATTTGCCAACTTGAAAACACACGTTGTTACTCACGGGAGTATCCTAACAGCCGACAACGAACTCCAAACGACACAATGTCAACAGTCGTGACTTGCTGGTGGATTAAGTCAAAACTCAACTTTCATGTCCAGGATCAGTGAGCCACGAACCTCGTAGCAATGGGAACAGCACCACACTCTCCGACACCGCATAGAGGCCGCCAGCGAGCCCGACCAAACTACACGCCACGAGGGTTTCCTCGCTACTCCACGCCAACCGACCAACTGCCCGCACACAGCCAAGCCGGAAACTACAAGCGCCAGGGCAAAGATAGTCCAAGCTGCGAATATCGACACACACCGCTGCTGCCACCCACGGAAAGAGAGGATAACCGCATAATGGCCATAACCGCGGGAGACTAAACACAGAATAACAACCAAGGTTTAATCCAACGCATAGCATGAGCCAGTTACAGCTCACAAAGGTGGCTCCCAGAGGAAGTGCGCGTCTGCAGACGCTCCGCTCGGTCTCCACGACCGCCTGCGGATTGCAGTAGGTTGCACACTGGCGCAAAATACGCTCACCAGACTAAGTACACTGGTGTGAAAAACTGACAGACGAAAGTACTTCCCGCATGATGTGTCGCTGCCAAGATCATACATAGAAAGAAACCGATACAGCATAGTGCAGGAAGCATCCGACAGAAGTACGTAGTGAGACGAACAGAAATGACGCTTTTACTCAAAACCAGTGACTACACTAAAGATACCACGATTTATGACGGTGACCTGGACATTACAAATGGCGAGACAAGATTCTTGATAAGGTGTGTGATCACCAGGGCCAGCAAAGCACTGCAATGGGCCGTCGTGCTGGGTACAGTGTTGGTAAGAAGTTATTGTGGCAGGGCGTACCATGCCTCCAACAGCACGGCTGATAACTGCTCCATTGTCACTTGTGTATGCGGACGAGGTTCAACATGTCTTCCCATGCACTCCACACCTGCTGGACGGGATTTAAGTCGGGGGGAGGGTGGGAGGGGTGTTATGGTCAGAGTTGTCCATTCCCAAAGTATACTTCCCTCCAATAGCTCCTCTACTCGTGCAGCTGGATGCACTCGAGCATTATCATCCATTAAAATCAAGTCAGCGCCAAATGCACCACTGAAAAGACGCGCATGGGGAACTGATGAAGAAAACAGCCGAAGTTGCGAAACCCAGTTCTCTTCTATTTAACTGATGACCGGTTTCGAGTATGAGAACCCTTTGTCAAATCTTTCAAACAGAAGAAATGGTGTATTCCGTGACAGCATGCAGACCATCTTAATATTGTAGATACGTGTGTCTAAGTCAAGCTTTTCTTGACTTAGACGCAAGTACGTACAGTATTAACATGGTTTATGTACTATCAGGGAATGAACCTATTTTCTGTTTAAATTATTTGAGAATCAGTTCTGATACCCAAAAACGATTATCATTTAAATAAAAAAGAACTGAATTTCTCAACTTTGGCTGTTTTACTCATCAAACTGGTTAATAAAGTAGCTGTTCTATTGCCAGTTCAGCGTGTGGAAATCCGGAAAACAGTGTAGTGTTGAAATATTTGGAAGTTACTATGCCCTTTCAACACTGTGTCCACATACCAAGGATCAAGGTGTGCTGCATTCCTGGGTGAATTATGTGTTCCCATCTCTCGTTGTATCTTGATATGAAGTGCCCCAAGGAACATTGTCCACCATGATCGTTTTGGTGGTCCAGGCATAATGTTGCATGGTGTACTTACCTCTAACGTAATCTTACTGCCTAGCAATATTGCAACACTGTACTGCTTCCACATGTCCGTCTTTTGAGGGGTGCTTTCGACCCTGACTACATTTTGAGAGATAACAATTCGCAAACTAATCAAACTGCACAGGCGGAGGAGCTCTTGAAACGAGAGGATATTCGAGGAGTAGACTGGCTTAAATCTTATAGAGAATGTGTGGGATGCGTTGCAGACCATGTGGCAGCACGTCCGCATGCACCAACGATGGGTCCAGCATTTGTCAACCGCAGTGGTGGAGGAATGGAGTGGCCTTCCACAGAAACTCCTTACCAGTCTTGAGCCTAACTTGGTATCTCACTGTATAGCAGGCAATGTGTCAATGGTGATCACACGCCCTATTAAGATCCACGTCCTGTCTTTCGTAATGTCCAGGTGAGCATAACACATCGCAGTGACTTACGCGTAATTATAGTCAGTGAATAAAACTGACATTTCTATTCACCTCATTCCGTGTTTCAATACCTTCTGTAGTATACTGGTGTAGTCCTTTGTACACTGATCGGGCAGAGCCCTATGACCACCTCCATAATAGCCGGTCCACTTTTGGCACAGATAATAGTGGTGGCACGTCATGGCACGCAGGCATTGAGGCCTTGGTAGGTCGACAGAGGTAGTTGGCACCACGTCTGTAGACACAGTTGCTGTAAATTACGTGGAGGAGGGCGATGAGCTCTGACACCATGTTCAATCACGTCTCAGATGTGATCGATAGGGTTCAGATATGGCGAGCTTGGGGGCCAGCACATGCAGTGGAACTTATCACTCTGTTCCTCGAACCAATCCGTTACACTCCTGGCCTTGTGAGATGGCGCATTATCTCGACATTTGCTATTGAGAAACATGATGGTAAAGAAAGGCTGAACGTGGTCTGAAGTCAGTGTACGATACCTCTTGGCGATCATGGTGAATTGCACGAGCTCCACCGAACCCATGGAGGTCCACGTGAATGTTCCCCAGAGCATGGTGGAGCCGCCGTTAGCTCGTCTGTCCCGCAATACACTTGCCAAGGAGCTGATGCCATGAAAGACGACGGAATCGCGTGCATGGTGAAGAAGGTATCGGGATTCATCAGCCCACATGGTGAAGAAGGTACCGGGATTCATCAGCCCATGCAATGCTCTGCCACTGCGCCAACGTCCAGTGCCGACGTCACGTGATTCCATTCGTAATTGCCGATGTCGGTATGTTAACATTGACATATGCGTGGGTCGACGGCTGTGGAGACCGATCGTTAGGAGCGTCCGGAGCACTATGTGCTCAGTAACACTTGTACTCTGCGCAGCATTAAATTCTAATGTTCGTTCTTGTTTTACTAGTGTGCTCAGCCTACGACGTCTGACATCTGTAACGAGGGGTGGCACCCAACTCCATGATGTCTAGACGTGGTTTCACTTTGGTTTCGCTACGTGTTGACGAGACTCACTACAGTACTGCTTGAACACCCGAGAAGTCGTGTAGTTTCCGAAATGCTAGTGCGGAGTCTCTTGACCAGCACAATCTACTCTCGTACATAACTTAGATACGAGGAGGAATAAAAAAATTTTCTGGGCTAGTGCTGCCATCTGGAAAATAGTAGTTGTAGATCTTTGCACCGCTAGGTGGCGAGAGCTGATATCTGATGAGCCAGTGTGCGGTGTGGCATTCAGCTGGGAGGACGTGTTACGTGTCCATAGTAATTTCCGTAATACTCTGTGTTTCGTGTGTGGCGATTTATGGTGGATCCGCCAACAGAACAGCGCGTGTGTATCAAATTCTGAGCGAATCTCGGGAAAAGTGCTACGGAGACCCTTGCAATGATTCAACTGGATTTACGCTTCTGACTCAGGGTGTTTATCACTGCCAGCGATGCTTCTTGAATCCTCTCTAGAGTGGGGAACCGACGGCCTTTCAACTTGAGTTTCAGTTTTGGGAATAGCGCGAAGTCACAAGGTGCCAGACCTGGCAAGTACGGTGGGCGGGGTACAACCGCCATGTTGTTTTTTGCGGAAAACGTCCGGGTGAGGAAGGATGTGTGACGAGGCGCGTTGTCGTGGTGCAGCAGCCAGTTTCCTTGATGCCAAAGTTTGGGCCGTCGTCGCCGCACGTTTTCACGGGACCGTCGCAAAACGTCACAGTAGTATGCGGTATTCACTGCTTGGTTGGGTGGGACGAATTCTTTGTGCACAATTTCCTTGGTATAAAAAAACTATGATCATGCTCTTCACTTTGGTCTTCACCTGTCTCGCTTTTTTGAGTCTTGGAGAGCCCGGACTCTTCCACTGGGACGATTGTTGCTTTGTCTCTGGGTCATAACTGTACATCCAGTTGAATCATTGCAAGGTCCCCTGTATCACTTTTCTCGAGATCGTACAGAATTTATACACACGCCCTGTTCTTTTCGCGGATCCTTCGCAAAATTGCCACACCCCAGACGCAGAGTATTACGGAAATCACAGTGGACACGCAACACGTCCCTCCAGCTGAATGCCACACCGCACACTGGCTCATCAGACATGCAGCTCTCGCCACCTAGCGGTGCTAAGATCTGCTACTCCTTCTCCTCAGGTGGTAGCACCAGTGCAGAAAATTTGGATTCCACCCCGTACATCGCGCGCCTTCCTCATTCTACACACGGACAGAACGTTCACTGATACTACATGCCCCGTGAGCGTGTCTGACTAGCAGTCATTGCTTGCCAGGTGACACTGCTTGCGCCCAGATGATTTTATATGAACAATAGGTCGGTGATCATAATGTGATATACGTATACGTGTATAAGTGGCGCAAGATTCGTCGAGATGAGTTACGTGGAAGTGGTGCGTCATGCGGGGGTTATCTTCGGCTCTATGTTTTACACACCAGTGCATAATTCATCCACCTGAAAGAGCAAATTGGTCACTTTGGTGCGTTGTAGGTAGGATTAACTAGTACCAGGCGATCATGTGATCCCCACTTCTGTAAACAGTGATGACACTGGAATAACGTCTATGTGCCAGTCGGTTGTTGACATCAACGCGGTAAGAAGCGGTTACGTCAGTGAATGGTAGAGGACCTGTCGTGTTTGGATCTGCCCATGCCCACATAGTGAATGAAGTTGCCTGATGTTTTGGTTTATCAAACCTGATATTTCAACGTGTCTACAAGGAATAGTGCTCAACTCGCAGCCATGTAATTCTGCATAAGTATGCTGGTCACAAAATGATCCCAATCGATGGCGAATCACACCATGTCTGTGACAACTGGTTCCCAAACCGTCAGTAATTCTTGGTTGTCTGTATATCCATCTTCAGACAGATAGTGGAACAGCAGCTAGTAAATATATGTGAATCGGTGAATAACTCTGTCAACTGTGAATTTGAATATATTATTATTATTATTATTATTATTATTATTATTATTATTATGATTATTTACGCAATTGCGACCGATTTCAGCGGTCGACACCACTGTCGTCAGACCCCTAGATACAGTAAATATAATATTAGTGTGAACCAATTAAAAATGCAACATCATAGTGTCAGTAGCAGCTGTCACAAATTTACGTTAACTAGTATTATTCTGTACCAAATGAAATTATTTACAACAATAATTACTGATGCTGCTCCATTGTAACATTCGTATTTACTGTTGAAAACCAAACTGCTGAAACAAGAGGTGTGGGCCCCGAAAAGAACAGTGTATCACATATCATATGGTAGAAGAATCCAAATAGAATGGAACTAATTACTGTGTGGGTGGGATTCTTCGTTCAGTTCATGTCTGCCTGTAGTGGACAGAATGTCGCAGATTTAATTGCACTGATTTAATATTGGATTAAGATATTATTTCTACTCTATTTCGATGTTTCTACTATGTGATTCACTGTGTTTGACTGAACTATACATGTTTTTTATAAATTGGTATTTTACTGAATATATGTCACATGCAGCTCTTATTGAGGAACACGTCTGTTGTTTCAGCCGTTTGCCCTTCAACAGTGAATAAGAACGTTACGATTGAACAGCATCAGTAATTATTGTTCTAAGATTTTTCTGGTAATACAAAGAGAAGTAATTTCATTTGGTTCAGTATAATTTTAGCTAACATAAGTTTTTTTCATAACTATTGCTAGTGACACTGTGATGGTGAATTTTTTTACGTGGTTGGCGCTAATGTTATATTTCTTTACCTAGGAATCCTTTGAGGGTCGAGTGGACCGCCAAAATTGGCAGCACTTAAGTAAATAATAAATACCGACATACAGCTGACACTGTCATTCGTCGGCTAGCATGGAAGCACTCCTGTCTTTGAATGCATATCCATCACAGAAAGATTTTAAGTGAACGCTGTGAAAGATATTTGGGGTTAGGTACCTTGCAAAAGTCCATTGGTCACAGCTGCATGTGAACCTAAACATCTCAGTGGACCAAACAAAACAGAAAATGGGGACAGTAGCTTTCTGGAGAGATGTAACATGTTCCGAAGACTCGCTATTTCTTAACTTTTCAGTTAAGATTTGTAGACCATACAGTGAAACGTTTGAGCCCGCGATATGTTGGAGATGTAGATCCGGTCAGTGGCGGTTGTGTAATATTTTGAATGTTGTTTGTCACATCATGGTTCGAGTTTTTCGTATTCAGGTTACCCTGAACGTAAACCAAGAAGATTATTGGAACATTCTCGGTGACCAAGTGCTGCGTTTCCTTCTACATCTTAATGTTGGGTATGCTGTGGACAGTTCCGTATTCCTGGAAGACAGTTGTTGTTTTAGAATGACGCTTAAGTTCTGTGACAAGTATATGGTTTAAGGAGTGGACGCCTGGGTTTATTTGACGGCCACAATTGAGATGAACTTTGTTTATTTAAATTTCTTAAGAACATGTACGTCGAATCTTCTGGCGCATCTTACTCCTAGCAGCGGGGGCGTAACTGCACTGCACCATATGCAGTCAGATGTAGTAGACTTTGACAACAACGACCAATGGTGTATTCTGAAACAGAGACCATATAAGTCGTAGGCCCTTAACTGGCAGAATCAACACAGATTATTTCCTGGCGCCTACCATAAAAGGTAGGATGCAGGCTAGAGTCATCTACCAAAGACGCTGTGATTTGGAAGCTCTCGATTATTTGGCAACAGTCTTCTCTTCAGCTTAAAATAACTCACGACTGATACATCCGTACTGATACTCGCGCCAAGAGTTTGTCTCTACGAGGCGTTCAGTTCCTGGTTCCGGTACGGGGAGACGGGAGAGAGGACGTCTCAGACGCTGGTGAGGAAAGTGAAGGTCCAGCGCATTCGCGCCGTGGGCAGTGGTGCTACGAAAGACGACACCGGTGGACGGATGGCCAATGGAAGACGAAGAGCAGCATACAGGGACGTGTAAAGAGCTGCTTCTGTTTTCTTACATGGGGAAGGTGTGACAGAAAATCACACGAAGGCTGTCGCTGATGGTGGTCCCTCTTGGTGCGACTGAGTGTATGTGACGTTACCGGGGTGCTTCCCGTTGCTCGTGAACGGGTGCGCTTGCATACACGGACGTCAGTCTTGAAAACAAGGAACACCTTTCTGCCATCTTGTGCTCCGGATTCTTGGACATTGTGGTATGTGGTTACTGATTACATATGATAGTGATCCGTTGTGCCAAAGGGTCCTGAAGCCGTTTTGTACTTGCCTAAAGTTAAAACTATGCTAGGGAAGGGAGAAGCCACAGCGGTTGCTATGTTATTCTTGCTTCTAAAAGTGGTTTCTTTACGACGCCCGTACACTAGCGTCGTTCTCATAGTAAATTAACGATGCAGCAATTCTCGTCGGGATGCCGAATAACGTTGTCGGTCTTCCTAAGTAAAGGATAAGTGTGACTAAACGGCAAGGTGTGTGCAGTTAAGAATTTAACTGTCCGCTAACTTTTGCGTTTGCTAATTAATGGTCAAGTTCTTAAATAGGCAAGTAACTGCTGCTCGCTAATGTAACTCCACAGTCTTTTTTATCGGTGCACCAAATAACTGTTGTTTTAGTTAATGGCCATGTTTTTAATACGCAAGGTGTTTGCCGTGAGCAAAGTAAACTGTTCACCGCCTTTCCCTCGTGTACGCCATAACATTGCCTCATGTTTTGTAAAATGATTCTCATAATGTGCTTCGCTTGTCTTTAGTTCTTTCTAAGAGCGTTTTACAAAGTTTTATTGTGACGTACCCTTTTTGCGGGCGTGACTGGAGGTGTGTTCAGTGAACGCCTTGTGGAAGCATAACGTACGTGGTTTCTGATATCGTTGAGATGGATTCCTCTTCTTAAAAGTGTCCTTGTTTTTAAATGTGAATTGATTTCGTCATGATGCCATTGGGTCTGATATTTGATTATGTTTTTTAGAGGCGTTTTTAAGAAAAGTTAATTTCAAGGGTTGGAATTTTCTTAAGACATTCTTATTTCTTTCTTTTTTTTTAAGCTGGGCTTTTCCTTAAAGTAAATCATGATAGCGGTCTCGGTTTAAAATATTATTCAGTTTCAGTAAAAGATAACTAGTTATTCGTAGTAGTGAACCCACTGTTCTTGATCACTCATTTAATACCCAGAGCGCAACAGAATTAAAGATCTCTATTCTGAAACACCTTACTTCCCAAACGTTACGACACATAAGTTTCAAATTTGGCTCGAAGGTGCGTAAAGCATCCTCTCTAATGGTACAAAAGCTTGGAACCCTGCCACGGCACCCTCCGGTTGGATGCCGCTTCAAACAGAAAGGTGTCGACAAGTGCAAAGGCACAGCTCAAAAACTGATGTGTCGTTTAAGATGGACTAATAATGTCACGTTGGCACCGAACTTCACCATAATTCGTGGCTTTGAGCACTGTGGGATTTAACATCTGAGGTCATCAGTCCGCTAGAACTTAGAACTACTTAAACCTAACTAAGATAAGGACATCAGACACATCCATGCCGGAGGCAGGATTCGAACCTGCGACCGTAGCTGTCACGAGGTTCCAGACCGAAGCGCCTAGAACCGGTCGGCCAAATCGGCCGTCTTCACCACAATTCCGCCCAGCGCCATTGTGGACGTGTCACAGTTTGGGAAGGTCATGCAGCCACTCTTACCCGCATTTAACCGCTTCTTTTGACGCCTCGGCCGTGGAGGTTAGAACCACGACACGCCAAGCTTTGAAATCACGTCGTTATCTAATGAGTGACCGAGGAAAGCGTTTAATACAAACAGCCCCTCAGAATTGGCATGAAAAGGACTCAGGGGTTGGCATACGAGGTTTTACGAAACTGACTTACACATGCGCTGCATCAGGCTGCTCCAGCCCGTCACTTCACCCACTGCTCATCATCTACTCGCATCTAAACGCGCTGCACACTATTGGAGCAGCTTCGTCAGAGAGGCTGTTGAAATCCCTCTCTCCCGTAATCACTTGAAAAGCGACAATTTCTGCAACCTCAGTTAAGCACGAGACTCTCTAATGAAACTGTAACATACTTGGTGACAGCATGCTCCCTACTGGCTTCCACAGGTGGACGTGGAGACCATGTGGCCCTCCTACAGACACTACCCAGTGGTGGAGTAATTGTGGCTAGCGATTTGGCAGCTAGAGTTGGTAGGAGGAAACATGAATTTGCTTATGCGGACCTTGGACTCAGAGCACGACGTGGACGCCTCAACCAAAGCGCCATTGCTAGAAAGGACGCAACAACTGGTACGGGCAAAACAGGGGCAGAGTTGAGCACCAGGGCCGGGTAAATCCCAGTATGAGGCATTCTGAATTGTTGACGGCTCAAGAGGACAGACAATGACCCAAGAAACAGCATGGTGTCAGAACAAACTGGGATATGGCTTCTTACAGTTCTTACCAATTGAGGTAGCGCAGTGGTTAGTACAATGGACTCGCATTCGGGAGGACAGCAGTTCAAACCCACATCCACCCATCCTGATTTAAGTGTTCCGTGATTCCCCTAATCGCTAATGCAAATGCCGGGATGGTTCCTTCGAAAAGTCATGGCCGCTCTCGTTCTCCATTCTTCCCTACTCCGAACTTGTGTTTCATCTCTAATGATCTCTTTATAAACAATAATCTCCTCCGTCCTCCTCCTTCTCCTCTCTACAGCTCTTCAAGAATCTATAATAATTCACACTCAAGGATTAAGGCAAATCTGAATAGATCTGCGATCTCAGAAAAACGAGTCGCATCCAGTGTCACAACAATATTTTCAATATCTTTAAAATTACAGAAGTTATTATTTCACAGTGAACGAACGTTTTCACAGTGAACCTCTCAGCTAACAAGTTTTAAACACTTCATTCGATTACAACAAACGATACCCCAGACGACAGTATTGTGCTATAGCTGTCACCTCTGAAATCCAAACATCTGCATTTACTTAATTTCTCGATTTATTATGTTTTTATATATTTTATAATTTATGTCTTTTTAGGAAACAGACTTTTGCCATGCATGCATGTCCAAAGGAACTTAGCATTGTAATCAGAATAACACAGGCATTGCAATATCGTATTTATCTGCAGATAGCGGGCAAACGACTTTCAAGTACAACGTCTGACCTGTACGGGAATATACATAACGAATGACCGAGTACAGGTCGTAGACGCATGGTTGACGATATATGGGAGGTTGGGTGTGGCCGTGAGTCGTGCATGGATAGCGAAATGGGAGGGCGATGGCGCGATAAGGAGTCCTGGTCCGGCACAAATTGTCATTGTCTTCATTCCATTCTAGCCCTGATGGTTGTCCTTGTTCGCAACTATGCATTCATTTCAAACACTTGTGGAGTTATTTAATCAACAGTTCACAACATTCCCAGTAAGTTCAGTTAAATATTTATTGCAAATTGTGCTAATTTAAAGGTGGAAAGTCTGATGTGTTACATGCCATCACAACTGAAAACAGAACCAAAAGATGCTTCTGTAAGGCAAGCGTAACTAATTTTAAACAATATTTAACAACAGTCTATTGACATTTATCATGAGCGCACTTGTCCAAAAACTGTAGCTTATTAATTTATGAACCAACTATTACATGTATTTGTTTTAAATCATCTGAATGTAACTCAATGTTTATGACAGTTCTTTATTTAAATTTTGTTGTAATATATACATCAAAAAAAGTTTTCCGTCATCTCAGTTCCGAGAGCCCCGGCACCTGTACAGAAAATTGGAATAGAGATCAACATAAACATAATTTCCGCCCTTTTTATTGCTCATGGAAACCACACATTGCATGTTGTACCACCATACAGTGAGTCATTCAGATGTGGTAGTCCAGATTGCTGAACACACCGGTACCTCTAATACCCAGTAGCACGTCCTCTTGCATTGAAGCATGCCTGTATTCGTCGTGGCATACAAGTTCATCAAGTCACTGTTGGTCCAGATTGTCCCACTCCTCAACGGCGATTCGACGTACATCCCTCAGAGTGGTTGGTGGGTCACGTCGTCCATGAACAGTTCTTTTCAATCTATCATAGCGTTCATGTCTGGAGAACATGTGGCCATTCTAGTCAAACGATGTCGTTATCCTGAAGGAAGTCATTCACAAGATGTGCTCGATGAGGGGCGAATTGTCTTCCATGAAGACGAATGCCTCGCCAATATGCCGCTGATATGGTTGCACTATCGTTCGGAGGATGGCATTCACGTATCGTACAGCCGTTACGGCGCCTTCCATGACCACCAGCGGCGTACGTCGACCCCTCATAATGCCACCCCAAAACAGAAGGGAACCTCCACTTAGCTGCACTCGTTTGAAAGTGTGTCTGAGGCGTTCTGCCTAACGAGATTGCCTCCAAACACGTCTTCGACGATTGTCTGGTTGAAGGCATATGCAACACTCATCGGTGAAGAGAAAGCGATGCCAATCCTGAGCGTTCCATTCGGCATGTTGTTGAGCCCATCTGCGGTGCATGGTGTCGTGGTTGCAAAGATGGACCTCGCCATGGACGTCGGGAGTGAAGTTGCACATCATGCAGCCTACTGCGCAGCTTGATTCGTAACACGACGTCCTGTGGCTGCACGAAAAGCATTATTCAACATGGTGGCGTTGCTGTCAGGGTTCCTCCGAGTCATGATCCGTAGGTAGCGGTCATCCACTGCAGTAGTAGCCCTTGGGCGCCCTGAGCGAGCACGTCATCGACGGTTCCTGTCCCTCTGTATCTCCTCCATGTCTGAACAACATCGCTTTGGTTCACTCCGAGACGTCCGGACACTTCCCTTGTTGAGAGCGCTTCCTGGCACAAAGTAATAAAGCGGTCGGGATGGAACGCGCTATTGACTACGTTATAGTAGATGCGTTATAATTATGTCAAACGCTGACAGTGTTACTGGATTACCAGCAGATGTCTGTCTGCTTTCAGTAATAGAGGGACCAGTCCAGGACACGAGTGCAATCCTATACGCAGTACAATATTTGAGATAACACATCGAGCATCTACCACGTTAAGGACGTAGTTGTACATTCAGTGAAACTTGGAGGAGTAAATAGATAAAAAGATACAGAAATAAATATACACTGCACTTTTCACATTTTCATGACACAAAAAATTTTTCTACTCAGTTGTAAACTCATCATTACGTATATTCTAATAAACTGTCATTTTTGACCAATTTATTACTAAAAGACACATTCACACATCCTCTGATTATTAACCGTAAGTCCTCCGCTTAAATATCCGGAAATCGCAGCGGCAGAATCAGGAGCAGGTGCACTTTTAGACTTGATTATCCAAAGATTTTCATTTGTAGGCATTATCGAAAGCCTTACGCGAGATTTCGAGAGGGTGGCTACACCAATTTGCGTACGAATTGATGTCTACGAAACTTTTTCAGTTCCATATTTCATCATCTCGACAGTTCAATTCAATTTATTGTCACGAAGTTTAGACCTGCTGTGTGGAAACTCTAAATGGGTTGTACATATTCAGTAATAATGGTGACATTCAATGTTTTATATTATGTGTATACTAATAAATTACGTTAATAGCAACCACTGTTAATATCAATGTGGAAATAAAGCAGAATATTGAAAAAATCAATAAAACAGAAAACAAAATAAAAGCAGTTAATTTAAGTTTCAAGTGCACAACATCCTCCATATATTATAAGATATGTTACTGACAGCCTCGGAACAACTCGAGCTTTTCCGACTAAATTACAACTATACCTTCATCTGGACCTATTGTAGCTATTCTACATTGTCCACACTGGTATGTGCGTACCTCAGCAATCCTCGAGTTTACGCATATCTTTGCAGCTGCGTCTTGCGATTAATAATATTTTGCGTTGCTGTCAAAGTGCAGAGCCGATGAAAACAGCCACAGTTGTTGTTTATTTTGGCAAATGTTTGTCACATTATGCAGCTCATAGAATGACTGTTCTCGAAATTTGTTGAACGTCAAAATATCTTGCATGCAATCAATATATTGGAGAGAATGTGAAAAGTAACATCTCACCAGCAATCAAAGCGCGCTTCCTACCAGCTACACGTGTTACATGTTAGCCATGTCAACATTGTCCGGTCCAGTATTCAAGAACATGCCTTTTTGATGATGCTGTACCATATTCTAAAGCAATAAGAGCTGTCTAAGATTCCCTTGCAGCTGTTAAAACGACTGTCGGTGAGGATGGGCAACATATGGAGGCTTCAGACAAACTAAGAAATCGATTTTGATTTAAAGAGCGAACTTTTCTAAAATAACACAAGGAAAATACAATTCGCAACTGGAATACAAAAGAACACATTCATACGTTCAGGAAAACAGAAAAAGAGGTTTTCCTTTAAGCATTGTATCTTTTAAAATAGAACAAGATAAGAACAATTTACAACTGGAACAGAAATGACACTACCGTAACAGGTCAGTTACTACCTGAGATACCGCCTTCTATACCTCTAAACATCGTCCACTAGAGGTATGCACAAACATCATCAATACCACATATACAAAACTACAAAAAGTTATACTTCAGTTTGTGCTGTATAGCCACATTATCAGCTGTGTTCTGACTGTTTTCAATGGCAGTATTCGGTCTCGTAAGCAATGAAATAAAGTCCAAGGCAATTTGTGGGATATGTAGTGTTAATACTTGCAATATTTACTGATAAATAAATGACAGTAGATGTATTTGTATTTTGCTTTCTTCGCCATTCTGTATATTCAATAATTAACATTGATGTTCAAAGCATTGATGTTTTGGGATCGATTATTATTGGCCATCAGTGTTTATGCAACATTGTTTAAATCTAAATTAGCACCGACTCCTTCGTTTCTCGTCTGGGCTTCTTGGCCAATCGGCACTCATCTCGATCGACACCCCTCACTTTACTGACTACATTTACAGTCCTTAAAAAATAACCTTTTACAGGAAAAATTACTGGAAATGAATGCTACACAACCAGTCCCCCAGGGGTTCTGAAGGAAGTAATATCAATATCGATTATAAGTATTACTACGTATTTGATGTACTTATAATTTTGCATCATGAAAGCGAA